>NC_000068.7:22551714-23751714 GCF_000001635.26 Mus musculus | reverse complement strand
CTATATAGTATTAGTTTAGAAACAGGCTGTTAAATCAATCAAATTGGATTGAAGATCCAGAAATAAATGCACACAACTATAAAGGCTTGATGTCTGACAAAGTATACAAAAGGATACGATGGAAAAAATGATGGAAAAAGTATATTCAACAAATTGTGCTGATCTAACTGGATGTCTGCATGTAGAAAAATGAAAGTAGATCCATATTTATCACCCTGAACAAAACTCAAGTGCAAGTGGATCAAAGATCTCAATTTAAAACCAGACACACTAAATTTAAGAGATGAGAAAGTAGGGAACTACCTTGAACACATTGGCATAGGAGGCAACTTCCTGAACAGAACGCTATAGTTAAGGCACTAAGATGAATTAACAAATAAGACTTCTTAACACTAAACAGTTTTTATAAGGCAAAGGATACTATCAATAGGACAATACAGCAGTCTACAGAACAGGAAAAGAGCTTTACCATATCTGACAGAAGACAAATATCCAAAATATATAGAGAAATCAAGAAAGTAGACACAAAGCAAATAACCTAATTAAAAACTAGGTAAAAGAGCTAAACAGAGTTCTCAACAGATGAATCTCTAGTGGCCAAGAAGCACTTAAAGAAATGGTCAACCTCCTCCTTAGCTTCTTCCAGCTTTTCCCTAATTCAACCACAAGGGTCTTCAGCTTCTGTCTATTGGTTCGGTTTAAATATCTGCATCTGACTCTTTCAGGTGCTTATTAGGTCTTTTGGAGGGCAATCATGATAGTCCCCTTTATAGGAGCACACCATAGCATCAGTTATAAGTTAGGCCTTGGGGCCTCACCTTGAGCTGGATCCCAATTTGGGCTTGTTGCTGGACCTCCTTTTCCTCAGGCTCTTCTCAAGTTTTGTCTCTGGGTAGACCCTACAAATTCCCTCTCCTCACTGTAGGGCATTTCATCTAAGGTCCTTCCCCTTGAGTCCTGAGAGGCTCTCACCTCCCTGATCTCTGGTACAGTCCATGAGTCCCCCTACCTCCTACCTTCCAGTGTTCCCTGTTTCCATTCTTTCTCCCGGCCCTCTCTCTAGTGATTGCTTTCTTCTGCCTCTCAAGTGGGATTGAGGTGTCCTTATTTGGACTCCTTAATCTTCTTGAGTTCTGTGGATTGTATTCTGGGTATTCTGTACATTTTTCTTTTTTGGCTAATATCCACTTATTAGTGAGTTCATATCATGCATGTCCTTTTGGGTCTGAGATACCTTACTCAGGATGATATTTTTTAGTTCCATCCATTTGCCTGCAAAACTTATAATGTCCCTATAAGAAGACCAGCAGTCTCAACTAACCTGGACAAACCCCCCCCCCCGCCACACACACACACACACACACACACACACTACAAGATCTCTCAGACACTGAGCCACTAACCAGGCAGCACACACCACCTGATATGAGGCCCCCAATACATATTCAGCAGAGGACTGCTGGGTCTGGACTCAGTCAGAGATGATACACCTAACCTTCAAGAGACTGGAAGCCCCAGGGAGTGGGAAGGTCTCCGTGGGGGCAAGGGTGGGGGTGGGCACATCCTCATGGAGATGGTGGTTGGGGGAGAAGGTGTGGGATGTGGAACAGTCAGAGGGTGCCTGGGAAGGAGATAAAGTTTGGACTCTAAAAGAAGATTAAACAAATAAATAAAACAACAACAAAAAGTAAAGTAAAACTTTTACTAAAGGTCAAAAGTATATCAAGAAGATAATATACTGAGCTTTAAAGCAAATATCATTATAAATGTGTGTTTTGAACTATGTCTTGAAGAATTAAGGAGACTTCTACAAATAAGAGATAAAGCTATCAAAATGACATTTCAAGGAATTTTAGAAACTATTTTCTTATAGTCAATTTATACTTATCTCCTGATAGTATACTTTATTATCCTCTTTTGTAAACATGATGTATTAGTTTATCAAATGGAATCTAATTATTTTCATAAATGGTTTATTCTAGCAAAGTAACCATGAATTGATACTCCAATTCCTCATAACTGTTAGATTTCTTTACTGAAGTAGCATATAACAGAATAATAACCACTATGATTTCTGTAAGTAAACAGTCTTGATTTTAGTTTCCTATAACATAAACTTCAGTTTCTACCTTAATACTATGAGAAGTTAATCACTTTTTCATCATTGCATGTGTGACCTCCCTATCTTCCTGTTTGAATACCTGGTCTGCAGTTTGTAGTGTTGATTCTGAAGACTTCATGACCATTAGAATGAAGAACCTTGCTGAAGGAAGATGATGATTGGTGATGAGCCTTGAGGCTTTTATAGTCCAGTCTTACTTCTTATCCCTCCTGAGCTTCCTGCTGCTAACTTGTGTCCATACTAACACATTAGACTGCATTCCTAAAATGGAATGAACAATAATAAAGTCTTTCTTTCTCAATAAAAATGAAAGAAAGAAAGAAAGAAAGAAAGAAAGAAAGAAAGAAAGAAGAAAGAAAGAAAGAAGAAAGAAAGAGAGAAGAAAGAAAGAGAGAAGAAAGAAAGAAAGAAAGAAAGAAAGAAAGAAAGAAAGAAAGAAAGAAAGAAAGGAAGAAGAAAGGAAGAAAGAGATGTTAAACTTCCTTAGTCATCAGGAAAATGCAAATCAAAACAACTCTGAGGTTCCATCTTACACCCATTAGAAGGTTAAGATCAAAACTTCAAAATACCACACATGCTGGCAAGGATGTAGAGGAATAGGAACACTCTTCCATTGCTAGTGGGTGTAAAAACGTATTCAACCACTTTGGAAATCAATTTGGTAGTTTCTTAGAAAATTGAAAATAGTTCTACCTTAAGACTCATCTATTCCACTCCTGGAAATGTCCCCTAAAGATGTCTCACTCTTCTACAGGCACACTTGCTCAACTATGTTCTTAGCAGTACTATTAATAATACCCAGAAGCTTCAAACAAGCTATATGATCCTCAACCATAGAATAGCTAAAAAGGATATGGAACATTTATTCTATTGAAAACAAAGACATCATAGAATTCTCAGGCAAATGGAAGGAACTAGAAAATATCATTCTGAGTGAGTGTTTTAGTGAGGGTTTTACTGCTCTGAAAAGACATCATGGCGAAGGCAACTCTTTTTTTGTTGTTGTTTGGTTGTTTGGTTGGTTTTTGGTTTTTGGTTTTCAAGACAGGGTTTCTCTGTATAGCCGTGGCTGTCCTGGAACTGACTTTGTAGACCAGACTGGCCTCAAACTTGGAAATCCACCTGCCTCTAACTCCTGAGTGCTGGGATTAAAGGTGTGCGCCACCACGCCCGGCCTCTTATAAAGGACAGCATTTAATTTGGACTGGTTTACAGTTTTAGAAGTTTAGTCCATTATCATCATGGTGGGAAGCATCACATTGACAAGGCAGATATAGTGCTGGAAGACTGTGGAGTTCTATATATTGATCCAAAGGCTGCAGCAGACTCCCTCATCTGCACTGGGTAGAACTGGACCTCACAGCACACCTCTACCATTACACATTTTCTCCAATAAGACCACACCTATTCTAACAAGAACACACCTCCTAATAGAGTTAATCCCTGTGGTCCAAGCATTCAAACACATGAGTCTATGTGTTTAGAGCCAAACCTAATCAAACCACTAGAGTGAGATAACTAAGACCCAGAAAGACACACAGGGTATGTACTCACAAGTAGACAATAGTCATAAAGTACAGGATAAACATGTTACAGTCCACAGATTCAAAGAAACTATGTAACAAGGAGAGTCCAAGAGAGGATGCTTGAATCTCACCCAGAAGGGTAAATAAAATACTCACCAGAGATGGCTGGAGAGAGGGAACTGGGTAGAAGACAGGGTAGGGAAGGGAATGGGGATAGGAAGGGGAATATGGAGAAATAGTGGAAATCATGGGGGGTGTATCTCTTTGAAGAGCTGGAAACTTAGGACAGATAAGGCTCTGGGAACCTATGGGGGTGACCCTATCTGATACTGAAGTGGTTACCTCCTGTAGCCAGGCTGTACTTCCAATGAAGGGTGGGGACATCAATCTATCCATAAACCTTTTGACTCAAAGTTTGTCCTGCCTACAAGATGCACAGGAATAAATATGGAGCAGAGCTTGAGTAGACTTTCCTGTGGTCACTTTTCTGTTTCTCATCATCTACTTCTACATTCAGTTTCTACAACTGAAGAAAAGTCCACATATTTGCCCTTACAGAAATCTCATTCAGTAACTAATTCAGTAATTAATGTCTGGATTTACTGTATGGTTACTGTATGATTAATCATGACTGTCATCTTGAATGGGTTGAAAATAAACTAAGAGATGAATAAAGCACACCTATTGATGTGATATAATCAATGATTTAATGTATCAGTAGGTTAAAATTTTATTAGATTATTGAGAGTTGGTAGAATTATGAAAGGTTGGCCTTAGTTGCATGAAATGTATCCTAGAATGTACTTTGAAAGGTCTATCTTGGCCCTGACCTCCTTTTGCTTTTCTTTCTGCTTCCTAGCAAACACAAAATGACAGTGTTTTTCTGTCTTATCATGTGCTCTTCTTCACCACAGGCCCAAAGTAGAAATCCAGCCATGAACCTCTGAAGCCATGAACCAACTAGATATTTTCTTGCTTTAAGTTGTTTTCTCAAGTATTTGTCAGAACATCAGAAAAACAATTAGCAGCATTAAAGATAATGACTTCTGACCCAGGAAGGATGCCCATGCTACATGAAGTCATGGATAGATGAGTTGCTAGCAGCTCAGCAGCTAGCCTTAGGAAGATAGTCTTCAGCAGACATTTCTAAAATATTCACTTTGGGATGCTGTTCTTCTGTTAATATTCTCTGTCTTACTGTTGAGGGGCTGTTTAACTGCAAGAAACTTAGGTCCTAAATTTTTTGTTTAACAGAGAATATATTTCCTTCAACTTATAACTTGCATAGACATAAATTGAAGTTTACTTCTGCACTTCTATAGTATTTATGTGTTAAGTTCACCAATGATATTAACAAAAGAGGATATGTTTTTAGAGCTGAGCTGTTTTAGAGCTGATGGATATATCTATTTATCCAACTATCTATTCGTGTGTGTGTGAGAGAGAGAGAGAGAGAGAGAGAGAGAGAGAGAGAGAGAGAGACCACGTGTGGATGTTAGAGAACAACTAAACAACTAACATGACTTAGTTCTTTACTTCTGCCATCTGAGTTCAGGAACTCAGACATGCTTCATCAAGATTGGTAGACAGTACCATACTGGCCTCTAATACTCTTTTTCTTCTTTGCAGTCCTATCTTTTAATACAATTTCTACAATCATCTTGACCAGCATCGTGTTGATCAATCCAATTTACTCTCCCTGTATTGATGTTCTCATGATCTTTTTTCATTAATGTGTGTGTGTTCTTCTTTCAATTATTAAAGGTACTTAGAAAACACTTAAAGTAAATGTTTTAGATGACTTTAATAAAAATTTATCTTTATTGAAACATTCAAATATCTAGGCATTGAGACAATTATCATTTCAAATCTGTATTTTCTCTTTTAAATACATTAATGAATTGCCTGCACATTTAAATAGCATGTGCAATATTTTCATGATATGCTCAGCTATATTCAACATGCAGCTATACTTGACTACCAATATTGATTTGTGCTCTGTTCCATGGTTTCTATTTAGGCACCAAATACCTAAAAACACTATTTGGCTTCTATTTCTTATTTGACTGTTGTCCCAAAATATACATCTTGTTTGTTTCCCAGTCAGCCATGTATGTTAGCGAGATGGTCACATACCCTTTTAATCTCTAATGTCAAGAGAATGGAAAGTAACAATGAGTTATTGAGGCTTTTCTTTGGTTGGAGTAATGTTACAGTATACTGGAAATGGCCTCAGTTTTTAAGAATCTTGAATCAATACAAAATACTAGATATTAGAAAGTATTTATATTCTCAGCTTCTATCTGTGCATGAGTTTTCCCTTCTCGTTGGGAACTAAAAAGGGGGCCCTGGGGATGGGGGGGGGGGAGAGACCCATGCCCTGCCAGAGTTTTACCTATTCTCTGGTCTGTCAGGCATGGGAGAATTGCCAAACACTTTCCACTCATCCCTGGGTGGGCATTCAAACCTCTGACCCACTCTTCAGGGGGTGGCCAAGGGGCAGCCCTACCTGGGATTCCCTGAACTACTTTGCTAAAGCCCTGGGGAACCCCAGTGCTACATTGTTAAAGTCCCGGGGTTATAGGAGAGAGGGATGAGGGAAGAAGTTCCTAACACCTGTGAGAGTGTGTGTAGCAGATCTTGACTGGAGCACAGGAAGGCCTTCTAATGGGAGATTAGAAATGGCTCATTAGGAGAAAGCCTGTCCCATCCTCCAAGCGCAGTGGGCCTTGATGCTCAGAGACTCTCTATGGTTTTAGAGCTTTATTACAGAAATGCAGAGAGATGGGGGGGGGGGCTAGAGAGAAAGAGAGTAAGAGAGAGGAGAAAGGAGAGGAGAAGACAAAGAGAAAGGAAAGAGGAGAGAGAAGTGAGAGAAGTGAGAGGTAAGAGAACAAAGAACTGAGAGGTAAGAGAGTGAGGTGGGGCTGAACAGCCCTTTTTAATGGTCTTTACTGTTGCAGGGTAACTGGGGAGTAGTTTAGCCTGAAGGTCAGAAGCTTGGGCCATTGCTTAGTGACTACTGACCATGCTTCTCTTGTGGGGGCTGTGTGGGGGGTAACTTAGGCATGGGCCAGAGTTCCAGGAGCATGAGGGAACACCTACCATGTCATGAAGGTAAATTATCACTATCCTCGGGGTTCAGACCTCAGCTGAACTGGAGACTAGTCTATCTGTGCATAGCCCAATGCCCCACACCTTCTGACATACTTAATTTTGAATCTTCCTAATATTCTTGGAAAGAAACATTCTCAAATCACAGCCAAGCAAATTGATAAAGGCTTCAGCAAGCATATTAGAACCAGTTCAGTTACAAAGCAAAGATTTGTATAACTTGGGAATGATAAATTCAGGTTCCTAAGAGTTTTTCTTCACTGCATGTAATAGTTTGGCAGGATTGCATCCCTGACCTTTGTCATCACCAGGAAAAGAGTGTTTACTGCTGTTTTACTCATGTCCCTTTTTTACATCTAAAATTACAAAAGGAAGTTGGCTTGCATTCATACTTTTTGGTAGTAATTGAGAGGTAGTAATTGAGAGGTAGTAATTGAGAGGCTTTTTAATGTTAATATGAGATCTTAAATTTATTTACTTTGGAATATAAAATAACTATTGCATTTGTAAAATGTATCTCATATTGTTGTATCATGCAGTCTATTTGGAAATCATGCATTGTGGTGTGTGCCTGTAATTTCAAAGATAAAGGAGGCTAAATAGGAGGATTTTCATTCAGAGGCAAGGCTAGAGCCAGTCCTCTGCTACAACAGATTTACATTAACTCTTCAATATAAATTTGCTAAAATTTGCCAGTTTTTAAAAATTACTAGACACAATTATTAAACAAGTTTTTGGAAGTTTTGGAACTTTAGTTTTTCCTATTTTTGTCTCCAACCTTGCCAGGTTTCAGCTATTAAATGTTTCTTTTTTTCTTCTTAAGTATTCACTGCTTTCATTCTATAAATTGCAAAAAGAAAGACCCTTGGTAAAAGTTTAAAGTATGGATAAATAGCTCTTATATCTCTGCCATTGCTCCAAACTGATATTTTTCTGTCTCCACATTGCAGTTTAAAGTTTCTAAAAATCTTGATCAGATATGATTTTAAAATCAATACTGTCAGCAACATTTTTAATGCTCTTTGAATGGATCTCTTGGCTTTTATTAATATTTAAGTCCACCTAAAAAAACTAATAAATATACTTCTGATTCTCTGATGTACAGAATGTTGAGAAGCCTAAAATTAAGAGTATTTTCAAGTTGAAGTCTTTTTAAATTTTTACTTTATATGTGTTTGTGCATTTATTTGTATGTGCACCCCCGCCTCTCTCCCCGTGTGTGTGTGTGTGTGTGTGTGTGTGTGTGTGTGTCTGTGTTTATGCATTTGTAGACATGCATGCATCTGCATAAATGAACACTCACACATGGCATAGTGGGCATATGGATATCAGAAGACAGCATGAAGAAGTAGGTTCTTTCCTTTTACCATGTGTATTTTAGTGCCCTCATTGAGCCAACTTACCAGACTTACAAATTGAATTCTAGGTACCATTTACGAATCATTAGATTTGAAAATGTTGCTCTATTTTACTGTGTAGGCTCAGTCCCATGGAGGCTCCCTGACACTGCTTGATTGTTTGCTAAATACTATATAACCACTTGCTTGCATAGGTAGAGTTCTAATTTTAATTCATTTTTACCAATGTAGTATTTTCTCCAAAATAATATCATCATAGTTGAGATTATAGGTAGATTATGCAAGAAAAAGTGAAGGTTACTAACAAAAACCCTTTCTCACAATTTCTTCCATAATAGTAACTTAAAAAAATTTAAATTCCCCACCTATTGTATTCATTTTCATTAATTGCATTATATTGAAACCAAACATCTATGCTATTTTTTCTTGTCTAATTCTGGATTACATTACAAAATGTTGACAAGCAACAGTCTGTAGGATGGTATGATTATAAAAACATAGTATTACTAGCTTAAATAACATCAAAGAACAATTAAGAACTCTATTTTTTCTCTTGATTCAATTTTGAACCTCAAAACTCAAATGGAATTGCATGGCTTTATGGCCTTTTAAAGTGATTACTGAGATCAAAAGATGCTCTCTGGTTCTGCAGAATCAGTGATTAACATTTATAAAATGCTGCATCTAATTAGCAAACTCATTTCAGTTACATGCCTTAAACTGTTCTATTGTTGTTTAAATTGTACTTGACAACACTAGATTTCATTATACAATGTAATTTGTGAAATATATGATTTCAGGTTTTTCTATGTCAATATCTCTTATTTAACATAACTTCATCAGACAGAACCATTATAAGGTCTGGACTATTAGTATATTATGAAAGCAATTTATAGCCTTTATAAATATGGATAACACTGACGGAGACTTGATGTGCCAGGGTGGAGGAAACCTGAGGGGGCCCCTCTCAGAGGAGAAAGTGAGGGTTATGGGGAGAGGGTCTCAGGGAGGGTGGGACCTAAATGGGGGCAGTGCCTTGAATGTAAATTAATTAACTAATTAATTAAGGATTACAGCAACAGGTCAAAAGAATTTGTTCTTCCATAATTTATACTAGGAGTAGGCTCAACTGAGTATTAACACTGTAATTTTCACAGCTCACCTAATTAGAAAGAGCTAGATTGCTTGATAATAAAAATTAAGAGGTGAAAGAGGCACCAATGATCATCCAGTCCAAATTTAACAAAAGCTACACCCCTCTGCTATGTAGGAAGCTAGCCATTTTATATTTTAAAATGTTCAGTAATATAAAGTATCATCTGTTCAAAGGGAACCTACTGCATCTCAGTCCTGAGACAGAAGCTTCTCACAGCAAAGCCTTGTCTTACCTGACACCATATTGGGTCAAACCTCATTTTTGCTATCTCCACTGGGAAACTGACCACAATTCATAATCCCATTTTACTTAATTTTTAAAAAATCTGTAAGATAAATTTATACAAATATTAAATAGTAAATATGCATATCATAGTTAATTTTTTTTTCAACTAGACATACTCTAGACTCATTTGAGAAGACAATATCATCAGATTTCCTGGAGTAAAGTCCTTGGGCCATTTTGATTGCATCCACATTTTCCCTGTTCATGATATAGAGTTTGCATGCTTCTAAGCAATCTTTTTCTTTTTTTCCTAAAAGAGCTTCCTAAGGCTTCGGTAGACCAACTCTAGAATATACTGTGGAAATGACAGAGCACTCTCTCTGTATCACTTTCTCATCTTTTCATATATACCTATAAATTGTTTCAAAATAAATTTGTAAAACTGAACATTTGTATAGTGTAAGACCTTGTAGGAATCTTTTAGTTCTTATTATGACTTCTAACAAATGATGACTAATCATAGTGCCAATAGGTTCACATATTTGAATGCCTGGACCTCAATTGCTGGAATTGTTTGGGAAAGATTAGGATGTATGGCCTTGTTGGAGGAGGTATGTCACTAGGCCTTGAGGTTTCAAAAGCTTCCCACACTTAGCTTTCCCTTCCTTGTGATGGGTATCAGACATAAGCTTTCAGTTATCACTCCAATAGCATGCCTGCCTTCTGTTATACTCCCTGACACTGAGGTCATAGAATCACCCTATGGAGCTCCCTATGGAGCTGTAAACTCTAACAAAGTCTTTAATTTATAAGTTGCCTTGATCGGGGTGGTTTCTCTTCACAGCAATAGAAATGTAGATAACAGAGATGAAAAAAAGTGTTCCATTCAAATTAAAGCAAGGAGCAAGCTGTCATTGCTATAATAAAAATCTGATGGAATAGAGTTCAAACTAAAACTATTAAGAAGAGATTAAGAGGGATGATTTATTGTAATCAATGTATCAATTAAGTAAGAACAAATAAAAATTCAAACATAGTTGCACCAAATTGTGATATATAAAATTTAATAAAAATTATACAAGTGAAATTAAATATATAAATATGCAAACTAACATCAGCTAATTGATAGATTTTATTTAATGTCCCCCAAAACACTCAGCTCATCTGATAAAAAGTGAGAAAAATGTCAAAATTAAATTATGTATAAAATGGATTTAACATATCTACAGAATATTCTGCTGAAATACCAAAGGCTATACAAATCTCAAACTAGCAACATTTTTTTTGTTTTGTTTTGTTTTTTTGTTTTTTGTTTTTTGTTTTTCAAGAGATGGTTTCTCTGTAAAGTCGTGACTGTCCTGGAACTCACTCTATAGACCAGGCTAGCCTCAAACTCAGAAATCTGCCTGCCTCTGCCTCCCATGTGCATATGCCACCACTGCCTGGCTCACATGAGCAACTTATTAGCACACCTGAAATCTCTAGAGCCAAAAAGAAAAGATCACATCCAAAAGGAATAGAAGGCAACAAATAATAAAAATAAGACTGAAATCAATTACAAAAATCAATGAAACAAAGAGTTGGTTCTTAAAAAAAAAATAGACAAATCCTCATCCAAATTAACTAAAAGACAGAGAGAAACTATATCAATTAACAAAATCAGAAATAAAAAGGAGGGCATAACAACAGACACCAAGGAAAACAAGAACTACACAATTATTACAAGAATTACAAGGACATTTTTAAAAAACCTCTTGTCTACCATCTTAAAAATATAAAAGAAATAGATGATTTTCTTGACATATACCACTCATCAAAATTAAGTCAAGAACAGATAAGCAATTTAAAATGAACTATGAACCCTAGAAACAGAAGCAATCATTAAAATCCCCCCTCCCCAAAGATCAGGGCCAGATCGTTTTAGCACAGAATTCTACCAGGTTGCCTACTCTTGGAGTTCTTTTTTTGTCAGCTCATCTTGTCTAACTTCAATATGATGGTTTTTGTTTTAGTCTCTTGTGTTATTTTTATTGTTACCTCTTAGAAGCCCATTCTTTGCAACTGAGACACAGAAAGGGATTTAATCCATATGGGAAAGGAGCTTGAGAGAAAAGGGGAGGATTATATTGTATTAGAAAAGAATCTATAGTTAATAAAAGGAAGAAAAGCCAAAAACATAATATAAAAATAATAACTAAACTAAGTAATTCAAATAAAGTAATGACCCAAATTTACAGAATCAGAAATGAATGGAAGCTTTACAAAAACACTAAAGAAACTCATAATATTCTAAAAGAATACTTTAATACACATGCCCTACATAAAATCTAAGAAAAAATGAACAATTGTATAAATTCATACAAATCAATAAAATTAAACCAAGAACAGATCAACAGATGGATGATAAATCAGATCAAAATAGTTTGAAAAGTAATGTGACTAAAAATGTCCAGGCCTAAATAGATTCACAGCAGAATTTTATTGTTTTTACAAACTTTCCTAAATTGCAAACTGGTACAACCACTCTGTAAATCGATCTGGAAGTTCCTCAGAAAAGGGAAAAGAGATCTACCTGAAGATCCAGCAGTACCACTCTTGGGAATATACCCAAAAGATGCCTCACCATGCCACAGGGTTATGTTCATAGTGGCCTTGTTTGTGATAGCCAGAAGCTGGAAACAACCTAGATGTCCCAGGACAGAAGAATGGATACAGAAAATATGTTTCATTTACACAATGGAGTAATACTCTGCTATTAAAAATGAGGACGGCCTGGAGCCAATCCTCTGCCACAGGGCTCAATACCAAATAGTGCCAGAAAACAGCTGGCCTCCCAGGAGTGTGGACAACCTTGTGAGTGCAGGTAAGACCACCACTGCTGTTCAGAGGAATCAGCCCAGAACCCTCAGGACGCAGGAACCTAGGAGCGGCCTGGGACAGGAGTCTTCCAGTTTCCTTCTGTGCCTGGAGCTAATCCTGTGCCACATAACTACATACACAAATACTGCCAGGAATACAAGGCCCATACCTAAACATAGTAAATGATATATAAAGCTTATGCTCTAAGATCAAGAATTGACAAATGGGATCACATAAATTTTGCAAAGCTTCTGTAAGGCAAAGAACAGTGTCAGTAGTGACAAAACAGCAACCAACAGATTGGGAAAAGTTCTTTTATTGGTAAGAGTGGAATACCCAAGATATAAGATACAACTTGCCAAACACATGAAATTCAAGAAGAACGAAGACCAAAGTGTGGACACTTTACCCTTTCTTAGAATTGGGAACAAAACACCATGGAAGGAGTTACAGAGACAAAATTTGGAGCTGTGATGAAAGGATGGACCATCTAGTGATTGCCATATGCAGGCATCCATCCCATAATCAGCTTCCAAATGCTGACACCATTGCATACACTAGCAAGATTTTGCTGAAAGGACCCAGATATAGCTCTCTCTTGTGAGACTATGCCGGGGCCTAGCAAACACAGAAGTGGATGATCACAGTCAGCTATTGGATGGGTCACACGGCCCCCAATGGAGGAGCTAGAGAAATTACCCAAGGAGCTAAAGGGAACTGCAACCCTATAGGTGGAACAACAATATGAACTAACCAGTACCCGGGAGCTCTTGTCTTTAGCTGCATATGTATCAAAAGATGGCCTAGTCGGCCATCACTGCAAAGAGAGGACAATAATTTCTAATTCCATTCATTTTTCTGCAAATTTCATGATATTCTTGTTTTTAACAGTTGAGTAGTATTCCATCATGTAAAGGAACTACGTTTTCTTTTTTTTTTACCTTGGTCTTCATGTAGAACTATTCTCAATTTTTAAAGAAACTGCCTGATTGATTTCTAATGTGGTTTACTGAGTTTGTTTTGTGTTGTCATCTATCACTAGAGGTAAAAATAAACAAGCAAAAGTTCAGGGAATTGAAAACATAATCCAAATTATATGAAAAATTATTTTCAATCAAAATCTGTTTTAAAAATTAATAGAATTAATTAATTAATTAATTAATTCTCACTGCAAAGAGAGGCCCATTGGACTTGCAAACTTTATATGCCCCAGTACAGGGAACGCCAGGGCCAAAAAGGGGGAGTGGATGGGTAGGGGATTGCGGGGGTGGGTATGGGGGACCTTTGGGATAGCATTGAAAATGTAAATGAGGAAAATACCTAATAAAAAAAAGAAAAAAGAAAAAAAAAGAAGTCTCCTACTATCATTGTATGGGAGTCAGTGCGTGTCTTTTGCTTTAGTAAATTCTTTTGTTGGCTATAGTAGTCTAGACTGGCAATTGTATTCTTTTATGGTCTGCATGACCTCTGTCCATGTTCTTCTGGCTTTTAGGGTTCCTGTTGAGAAGTCTGGTGTAATTCTGATAAGTCTGCCTTTACATGCTACTTGGCCTTTTTCCCTTACAGCTTTTAAAATTCTTCTTTTGTTCTGTTTATTTAGTGTTTTGATTATTATGTGACAAGAGGATTTTCTTTTCTGGTCCAATCCATTTAGTGTTTTGTAGGCTTCTCATTCATTTATAAGTAAATGGAGTTACTCAACTATTAAAAACAATGACTTCATGAAATTGTTAGGCAAATGGATGGAACTAGAAAATATCATCCTGAATGAGGTAACCCAATCACAAAAGAACACATATGGTATGTACACACTAATAAGTGGATATTATCCCAGAAGCTTAGAATACCCTAGATACAATTCACAGACCATGTGAAACTCAAGAAGATGGAAGAGCAAATTGTGGATACTCTGGTTCTTCTTAGAAGGGGGAACAAATGCCCATGGGAGGAGTTACAGAGACAAAATGTAGAGCAGTGACTGAAGGAAAGACCAGAGACTGCCCCAACTGGGGATTCATCCCAAACACAGTCACCAAATCCAGAAACTATTGTGGATGTCAACACGTGCTTGCTGACAGAAGCCTGATATAGCTGTCTCCTGAGAGGCTCTGCCAGTGCCTGACAAATACAGAGGTGGATGTTCTCAGCCAATCATTGGACTGAGCACAAGATCCCCAATTGAGGAACTAGAGAAAGGACCCAAGGAGTGAAGGGGTTTGTAGCTCTATAGGAGGAATAACAATACAAACCCACCAGTACCCCCAGAGCTCCCAAGGATTAAACCACCCACCAAAGAGCACACATGGTGGGAATCATGGCTCCAGCTGCATATTTAGCACAGAATGCCCCAATCAGTCATCAATGGGAGGAGAGGCCCTTAGTCCTGTGAAGGCTCTATGCCCTAGTGTAGGTGAATGCCAGGGCCAGGTAGTGGGAGTCGGTGGGTTGGTAAGCAAGGGGTAGAGGGGGAAGGGGTTTTCAGAGAGAAAACCAGGAAAGGAGATATCATTTGAAATGCAAATAAATATCTAATAAAAAAGAAAGAAACCAAATATAAAAAAAAGACTGATTGTCAGCATTATATCAAACATTATATGTGGTTTCTTGGGAAATTGGGAAGAATTCTACCTCAAGACCCAGCTCTACTACTCCTAGGCATATATTCAAAAGACACTCCACAAAACCACAAGGATGCTTGCTCAACAATATACACACCACCTTTATTCATAATAGTCAGAAACTGGAAGCAACCTAGATGTCCCTCAACTGAGGAATGAATAAAGAAAATGTGGTACAGTTTCACAGTGAAATATTACGTGGTAATTAAAAACAAAGACATGGAATTTGCAGGCAAATGGATAGAACTAGAAATTATCATCCTAAGTGAGGTAACCCTAGACCCAGGAAGGCATACACGATATGTAACCACTTTAAAATGGATATTAGCCTTAAAGAACAGGATAACCATGCTAAAATCCTTAGACCCAAAGGAAACATGCTTGAATCTCATTCTAAAGAGGAAATAAAATAGACATCAGAGGTGGGTGGAAGGAGGGAAGTGGGTAGGAAAGGTAGTGGGAAAGGGAGCAGGGATGGAAATCAGATGTGGGGAGAACAGGGATAGGAGAGAGAGAACAGAAATCACCAGGAGTTAGGGTGCCATCTCTAGGAGCTGGGATGGGGAAGATTCTCAGGAGTCTATAGGGGTGACCCCAGCTGAGACTTCTAGCAGCAGAGGATATGGAGCCTGACATGGCACCCTCCTGTAGCCAGGCAAGACTTCTAGTAGAGGGAGCCAGACAGCAATCCACCCCCAAATCCTTTAATCCAAAATTTGTCCTGCCTACAAGGTGTGCAAGGATAAAAATGGAGGAGAAATTGAGTGAATAGTCAACTAGTGACCTGCCCAAATTGAGTCCTATACCCTAGGTGAGAGTCAATCCCAGAAGCCTTGCATAACCATCTTCTAAGAGGTTTCACCAAGTAGCCGAAGGAAACAGACACAGAGTCGCACAGCAAAATATTACGCAGAGCTCATGGAGTTTTATAGAAGAATGTGTATGTGTGTGTGAGGGGGAGGGGGAGCCAGAGGGGTCAAGAATACCACAAAAAGACCGACATAGTCAATGAACTGGGCCAATGGGCGCTAACAAAGACAGAACCACCAACCAAAGATCATGCTTGTGCTGGACCCAGTCAGTCCCCTTACACATATATAGCAGGTATGCAGCTTGGTCTTCATATGTGTCCCCTAACAATAGGAGTGGGAGCTGTCACTGACTGACACTGTTGCCTCTCTTCGGATCCCTTTCCCCAAGCAGGGATGCCTTATCTGGACTTAATGGGAGACCTCAGTTGCCTTAGGCCTGCTTCCACTGGATGTCCCAAGGCAGATTGGTAATCTCTTCTCTGAAGAGAAAAGGAGTGGGGCTGAGAGGAAAGAGGTGTGATGGAGGGATTGGGAGAAAAGGATGGAAGAAGGTGCTGCAGTCAGGACGTAAAGAGGATAAATAAAGAAATACAGAAATAAATACAGAAATAAAATGAGTAAGGGATTATGGAGTAGGGTTGTTCAAAGGAGATAGGAAGCAATGATGTGAAAGCATAAGAGTGATTAGTAGAGTGGGAAGGATTAAACTGGGCTGCTGAGGAATGGGAGATCAGTATAGAAGTGTGAATACAGGGAGAAATTAATAACTCTAAAGTCCTTTTAAAAAGTTCATATGGAAACATATCTACTACTGTAAAAGCCTCCTAGTAGATATAGATATATGCTTATATAGTCATACATAGATGATAGAAAGATAGGTGCACATATATTAAAAAGATTTTTTGGAAAATGGCATTTCTGCGTCACTGGCTGTCTTAAAACTCACTCTGACCTTTCAAACTCAGAGATTCACCTGCCTTTGACTCCCAATCTCAGTGTTTAAGACTTGTGCTAACAATGCCTTGGTGCAAAGGTTTTTTGTTTTATTGTTTTGTTGTTATTGTTTGTTTTGGGTTAAAATGTAGCTGTCCTGTAAATGGACAACAATGACCCTATGGGATATAACAAGTTAACAAGTAAAGAAAGCCCAGTGTCAGGAATGAGATAATTGTGCATTCCTGTGTATTGTTCTTCTCACAATGATAGAAAAATCAATCTAGATGCCTATCAGCTAATGTATGAATAATGAAAATGAGAAGAAATATTCACAACAGAATTTTATTCAGCCCTAATGGGAAATGAAATTTGCTAAAGAATGGTTAAACAGCAAAATATTATATTGGTAAGGTAATCCAGATTCAGAAAAATAAATACCAGTTGAGAGAGTGGCCTCAGAGTCATGAGAGGAGGAGAATTGGCTCTGCCACTCCCTGGCTGCAACACTAAGAAGTGCAGGCCCTGCACCTTGTCCCTGGTAGTAGGGTCATGGATGATCCAGCCCAAGGATCTCTGTGACATTTCTTGGGCAGGGTGGAGATGCACTTGGCCCCCCCTGCCTCTTGACACCTGAGGCAGTCAGGAGAGCTGGCCATGGGGTTATGAAAGGGGATGAACTGGTCATCTCTCTCATCAGCTACAGTACTCAGGAGAGTACTGGGCAGCACAGTGAAGCTGTCCCTGATGTCAAAGGCACCAGTGAGACAGTCCAGAGGTATCAGAGCAGCTGAGCTATCTAAGCCACTTGCAGGTTGCAGTACTTGGTGTCACAGAAGCCAAATATCTTGAACCAGACCAATGATTGACTGCAATAAACATTTGTAAGTCACAGAGGAATATACTGCAGGACATAAAACAGGTTCCACAAATATTCTCTCTCTCTCTCTCTCTCTCTCTCTCTCTCTCTCTCTCTCTCTCTCTCTCTCTCTCCTCTCTCTCTGTTATTTTAAAGGGGAAGATTGCAAGGATTAAGGCTGGATATGAGGGGATGGGGATATTAGTGGAACTGCAGCATATGACATAAAACTCATTAAGAATCAATACAACTTTTTTGCTTCCACAAAGTAAGGTTATATGAGAATTAGGCTCCTTAGATAAGATTGCCAAGTGAAACAAGAAACATTTATTTGTAAAATGCACTGTATGTGCTGAAAAGCAAAAAAATAAAGATATAAGTTCCTTTTGAAGTAGGATCTGATATATTTTTTAATTTCTTCAGTTTCTGTTGCTATATCTTCCTTTTAAATTCTAATTTTGTTAATTTGGAGACTGTCTCTGTGCTCACTAGTTAGTCTGGCTGAGGGTTTATATATCTTGTTGATTTTCTCAAAGAAACATCTCCTGGTTTTGTTGATTCTTTGTATAGTTTTCTTTGTTACCACTTGGTTGACTTCAACCCTGAGTTTGATTATTTCCTGCCATCTACTCCTCTTGGGTGTATTTGCTTATTTTGGTTCTAGATGTGCTGTTAAGCTGCTAGTGTATGCTCTATACAATTTATTTATGGACGCACTCAGAGCTATGAGTTTTCTTCTTAGCACTTGCTTGCATTGTGTCCCATAAGTTTGAATATATTGTGCATTCATTTCCATTAAATTCTAAAAAATCTTTAATTTCTTTATTTCATCCCTGACAAAGTTATCATTGAGTAGATAGTTCTTCAGCTTCCATATGTATGTGTGCTTCCTGTTGTTTTTATTTTTATTGAACACCAGCGTTAGTCTGTGGTGATCTGATAGGATCCACGGGATTATTTCAATCTTCTTATGTCTGTTGAGGCTTGTTTTGTGTCTGATTATATGGTCAATTTTGGAGAAGGTACCATGAGGTGCTGAGAAGAAGGTATATTCTTTTGTTTTAGGATGAAATGTTTTGTAGATATCTGTTAAGTCCTTTTGGTCGATAACTTCTGTTAATTTCACCATGTCTCTGTTTAGTTTCTGTTTCCACAATCTGTCCATTGTTGAGAGTGGAGTGTTAAAGTCTCCTACTATTATTCTGTAAGGTTCAATATAATCTTCAGTAATGTTTCTTTTACATATGTGGGTGCCCTTGCATTTGGAACACGTATGTTCAGAATTGAGAGTTTCTCTTGGTGGATTTTTCATTTGTTGACTATGTAGTGTCCTTCTCCATTTTTTTTATAACTTTTGTTTATAAGTCTATTTTATTGGATACTTAAATTGTTACTCTACCTTGTTTCTTGAGACCATTTGCCTGGAAAATTTTTTTCCAGCCTTTTACTTTGAGGTAATGTCTGTCTTTATCACTGAGATGTGTTTCCTGTAAGCAGAAAATTGCTGGGTCTTGTTTTCATACCCAGCTTTCTAGTCTATGTCTTTTTATAGGAGAATTGAGTCCATTGATGTTGAGAGATATTAGAGATCAATGATTGTTGTATTCCTGTTATTTTTATTGTTATAGATGGAATTATGCTTGTGGGGTTCTCTTCTTTTGTGTTTGTTGTGAAAAGATTAGTTTCTTGCTTTTTCTTGGGTATAGTTTCCTTCCTTGTGTTGGCATTTTCCTTCTATTATCCTCCATAGGGCTGAATTGGTGGATCTTGTTTAAATTTGTTTTTTTTTCATGGAATACCTTGGTTTCTCTCTCTGTAGTAATTGAGAGTTAGCCTGGGCTGGCAATTTTGTTCTCTTAGCGTCTGTATGACATGTGCCCAAGATCTTCTGGTTTCTATAGTCTCTGTTGAGAAGTCTGGTATAATTCTGATGGGTCTCCCTTTATATGTTACTTGACCTTTATCCCTTACTGCTTTCAATATTCTTTCTCTGTTCTTTTGATTTGGTGTTCTAATTATTATGTGACAGGAGGAATTTCTTTTCTGGTCCTATCTGTTTGATGTTCTGTAGGCTTCTTGTATGCTATACTCAACAAAACTGGAAAATCTAGATGAAATAGTTGATTTGTTAGGCAGATACCAAGCACCAAAATTAAATCAGGATCAGATAAACAATCTAAACAGTTTCATAACCACTAAAGAAATAGAAGCAGTCATTAAAAGTCTCTCAAGCAAAAAGTCCACAGGATTAACTGGTTCTAGTGCAGAATTCTCTCAGAACTTCAAAAAAGACCTAAAACCAGTACTTCTCAAAGTGTTTAATAGAATACAAACAGAAGAAACACTACCTAATACATTATATGAAGTCAGAGTTACACTAATACCAAAGCCACAAAAAGATTCAACAAAGAAAGAGAACTTCAGACCAATTTCCCTCATGAATATTGATGAAAAAATACTCAATAAAATTCTCACAAACTGTATCTAAGAACATATCAAAACCAGCATTTACCACAATCAAGTAGGCTTCATCCCAGGGATGCAGGAATGGTCCAATATATGGAAATCCATCAACGAAATCCACTATATACACAAACTCGAAGAATAAAATCACATGATCATCTCATTACATGCTGAAAAAGCATTTGACAAAATACAACACCCCTTCATGCTAAAAGTATTGGCGAGAATAGGAACTCAAGGTCCATACCTAAATATAATAAAAGCAATATAAAGCAAGCCAGTAGAGAATGTCAAACTAAATGAAGAGAAACTTGAAGCAATCCCTCTAAAATCAGGGACAAGACAAGTCTGCCCACTCTCCCCTTATCTATTCAATATAGTACCTGAATTTCTACCCAGAGCAATTAGGCAACAAAATAAGATCAAAGTGATACAAATTGGAAAGGAGGAAGTCAAGATATCACTATTTGCAGATGGTATGACAGTATACTTAAGTGACCCCAAGAATTCCACCAGAGAACTCCTAAACCTGATCAACCACTTCAGCAAAGTGACTGGATATAAAATTGACTTAAAAAAAATCAATAGCCTTCGTCTACTCAAAGGAAAAATGGGCTGAGAAAGAAATTAGAAAAATGACACTCTTCACAAGAGTCACAAATAATATGAAATAGCTTGGTGTGACACTAATCAAGCATATGAAAGAACTGTATGATAAGAACTTCAAGACTCTGAAGAACAAAACTGAAGAAGACCTCATAAGATGGAAAGATCTCTCATGCTGATCAATCAGCAGGATTAACATAGTAAAATGACAGTCTTATCTAAAGCAATCTACTACAGATTAAATGCAATCTCCATCAAAATTCCAACTCAATTCTTCACAAAAATAGGAAGAGCAGCTCTCACCTGAAATAAGAGATCCTTATTTGAGGAATTGTATCCATCAGATTGAACTTTAGAAATGTCTACTATGGGCTGGGCTTGGTGGCACACGCCTTTAATCCCAGCCCTTGGGAGGCAGAGGGAGACGAATTTCTGAATTCGAGGCCAGCCTGGCCTACAGAGTGAGTTCCAGGACAGCCAGGGCTACACAGAGAAACCCTGTCTCAAAAAAAAAAAAAAATGTCTACTATGCACTACCTTAATTACTGATTAATGTGATAGAGTGGGACTAGCCAACCATGGGTGGTACCATCCCAGGGTAGGTAGTTCTTGGTTGTGTATAAAAGAAAGCTAGGAAATCTATGGGGAGAAGATAATAAGTAGCATCACTCCATGGTTCTCATTTAACTTCTGTTTCCAGATTCCTGCCATGATTTCCTTCCCTGACTTCCTTCAGTTATGAACTGCTACTTGATAAAAATAAGGTCTTGCCTTCCCAAATTCATTTTGTCAGGGTTTTATCAGAACATCTGAAAATAAACCAGGACAGAAAGTGTTACCAGGAGTGATATTGCTGTGTTGGACCTGACCATGTTGGGTGTTTGCTTGTTTTTTTATTGAGAATTTGTAGAAGTAAAAACTTGGCCTTACTGGGAAAATCAATGATGGATAACTGTGATCGAAGAATCAGCTATGGTTAATAAGAAAGCAGTATTCATGAGGGAAATTTTTCTGGGAAGTAGTTTAGGCAAAGAAACTGTGGTCCAGAGGGACCAAGTTCTTCCACATGAATTTCATGAAAAGGTGTAGAATGGAATGGATCATAAAGAGTCGTTAAAGCTTAGCAATGTGAGAGGTTAGGAAAGGTCATTTGTGAGATTTCAGCTTCAGTTACAGTGGAAATCCTAGGATTAAGGGGATCCTGAAGTGAAGTTCTACTAGACACTATGTAGATTATTGTCTTTGAAAGGTCCAGGAGTTGATGGAAGTGTAGTGTTAATTGCAATGGGCACCGAGTATATTAGAGACAAAAGGACTATGGGAGGAAGAATAAGGAAGTGGGTAGGATAGAGTAGAGCCAGCATGTATCTATAAGGAAAACTGCATGGTTCAGGCAGAAAACAGAGCCTGAAAATTGAAATTACCTTTTGGAGCTCAGAAAATTGTGAGTCCCAGATATTGGACATTCAGCTATTTATATGACCTGAAGTTAGTTTTACTTAAATCTGGTTGTTACTATGCTCTGATTCTTCCCGATTGGAGTAAGAATGTATATAAATAATTTTAATTTTATATGAGCTAATAGATAAGAGACTTTAGTTTTTTAAACATACCTTACATTTTCAAATTTTTGAAAGTTTTAAAGAATGAGTTCTCTTAGGTTATATTATGCCATCTAGTGTGATATTAAAGTGAGATCTTGATGGTAAAAAAAAGTATGCTTTAATAGTGATGTATTTGTATGTCTAATTGACAAGAAATCAAATGTCTTATTTAATTTTTTCTTATTCAACATAAATTAAAATCAATTGAGAGTAGAGAACTTCAACTGAGTAGTTTTCTCCATCATATTTGGTGTGTCTGTTGGATATGTTCTTGAATAATGATTGGTGTAGGAGAACCAAGTACAATGTGGACTGGGCTACCACTGGGAAGGTTATTTATTGTCTGTAAAAGCAAACAAAGCTGGTTCTGAGATGTCTGTAAAAGCAAGCAAAGCAACACATTAAAAGAAAGTCAGTAAAGCAGCTTTACTTCATGTTTCATGCCTCTACATCTCCTTGAGTTGCTGCCATGACATGGTAGACTGTGATCAGCTTGCATAATTGGAATAAACTCTTTTCTCTCCAATTTGTGTTTTTATCACACTGAAACAAACCAAACAATATAAATGAATATGTAACAATAATTAAGTGAAAGGTTATGAATTTGAAAGGATGTGGGGAGAACAAAAGAGTGCTTGAAACAGTGAAAAGAAAGGGTGGAAATAGTGTAATGATGGCCTTAATGGAAAAAAAATTGGGGGAATTGGTAAACATTTTGGTGAATACAGAGAACTGTTATAAAATCTCAAATCCTTAAAATATCCTAAAAAATGAAAAGTGCAAAATAATGCATACATATCTAAATACATGACTTACCAAAGTTAAGCCTAAAAACTATAAAAGTTTAAAGAAATTGAAAAAAAATCATTGAGATAAAAATAAAAAAGTCTCCTAACCTAAAGGATTAGTTGGATTCCCTGCAGTATTCTATTGGATATTTAAATATAAAATTTGACTATATCATAAAACATAAAGTGAATGGACACACAACTTTATTCTAGAAATCAGTCATACTTTGACAGCAAAACTAGATAGATATATAACAGAAAATCAAATTGTAAACTGATTTCTCCAATGCACAGGTGCAGAAATTCTGGCTAAAATTTTTGCACACTGAATGCAAAAACACACTGAGATCTTACACCATAGCAAAATTAGCTTCATTCCAGAGGATACAAAGAGAGTTCAACACATACATTTTATCAACACATAAATAAATGTAAGGAAATACTTGCTCAGCTACTATGTACATTGCCATTCTATTCACAGTATCTAGGTAATTGAGACAACCTAAGTGTCCTTAGCTGATAAATGGATAATGAAAATGTGGTACACAATAACATTCTACTCAGCTTTAAATAAAAATTAAGTCATGAAATTTGCAGGTAAATGAATGAAATTAGAACATATTATACTGGTTGAGGTAATCACACCTAGAAAGAAAAACATTAGATGGTTTCTCTTATTTGAGTTTTGGATCTGTCTGAATCTATAGATGTATGTATATAACCTAGAGTAACCAAGTAATCCAGGAAAGTAAAAAGGAATCGAAAGATGGGGACATCTGAAGTCTGGAACAACAGGTCATAATTGCTGTGATAGGACAAATGGTGACAAGGTTGTGTTTCAGCTGAAGATGGAAAAGGGATGACAATACAGAGGGAGAGGGCAGAGATATATAAATAGCACTGTGAAAGCTTGAAAAAGGAATAATGAGCTTTAGTCACCTCAAATTACATAAAAGTTAACACCTGGAGTGATGGTGTTCCTGCTAAGAGATATGAAATCCCCAATAAGATTATTTAACAAAATCCTCAGTACCATGCTTGAGAGAAGCCCCCTTGAGTTGTTGGTCAATGAAGTTCAAAAGACCTTTCAAACAGTATAGTTATTTTTGCTACCTTTGGTTGCCTCCAAGAATTTGCAGGAAGGTCTTGCTGCTAAAGAAATGATATACATCAGATACAAGACTTGGAGTAATTGAGCTCAAATGGGTTCAGAAACTTTATACCTGAAGAATCACTCTCATAGGATCAGAAAGTGCTGTGCAAACTGCCAAAAGAAGAGCATTTGGTAGTCTTACCAAGCTGTAAAAATTATGGCCCTCAATGATGACAGGACTTGCAAAATTTCACTATGGCAAAATACTGACAGTTTTGCCTTAGGGGTTATAAACAATTGCCTAATTAAATGTAAAGCCCACTCAACATGAGAAATAAATCATGCTTGGTGCTGTGAACCTAGCTGTGCATGTATGACTGGAAAGGTCATAGACCCAGGATGAGAACCTATTACCCGTACTTTTCGAAACCCAGTTTGTTTCTAACTGCATAGTAAATATGTATCCTTATATACACAGATTGGTGTAGATCTCTCCTCTTCATAAAAGATAATTTTTTTCAGAAGAATAAGAACATTATAGAAAGCTACACTAAAAAAAGAAAGAGAGAGAGAGAGAGAGGAAGGAAGGAAGGAAGGAAGGAAGGAAGGAAGGAAGGAAGGAAGGAAGGAAGGAAGGAAAAAAGCTACAACTAGTCACAATACAGATAACAATAAATAATGAGGTGTCTGGCTATAAATGATACATCTACAGAATAATTCCTACCTAAGACTCAGGGAACATCCATAATGGGACAGAAAACTGAAGGATATAAAGAGTTAGAGGATCATAAGTCTGTTGTGAGACTGTTCATCCTAGCTATGACAGGGAACCTACACCCATGAAATCCAACCAATATGTCTGGTTACATAAAAACAATGACAACACGAGTTTGACATATCAAGGGCCTACTTTGAGATGAATAACCATGGACCATGAAAGATTCATGGCAGTGAGAGGAGGAGGAGGAGGAGGAGGAGGAGGAGGGGAGAGAGAGAGAGAGAGAGAGAGAGAGAGAGAGAGAGAGAGAGAGAGAGTGATAGCATTCCCCTTTATGAGCACCTTAATGATTATACAATTTTAAGTGATCAACTTTAAAAAGTAAATATATAAACAACATTAAGCAGACCCAGCAAGTTAATTTAAATTGTTATTGTCACATATATGTGTTTGTATGTATAACAAAAGTAATTTAAAAATTCACTGATCAGGTATAGGCCTCAAAAGTCAGAACAGCTAAGAGCCCCATATGCACTTGAAACCCCTACAGACTATTGGTTCAGATACCAAAGACCAATCCCACAAATATTTCATAATCCATCATATGCTGCCCTCCTTATACCCCTACTACGACCTTGGGCAGATATCCACTGCCTAAGTGCAGGCAAAACAGCCAGAACAGTTAAGAACCCCAGATGCCCTCTGAATCCTCCCACTTCCTCAAAGCTGAAAACACAAGCTGCTGATACCCCCAAGCCCTGCTGCCATGTCCCCACCACTACACTTGCAGATCCACTACTCAAATGCAGGCCATGCCAGTCAGTTGAAGAGAGATCCCCTACTGGACAAAATTCCATGCCAACTATCAGAAGTCCAGGCTCCAATTCTAAAGGAGAGTCCATGCTGAACTAGAGATCAGACCAGCTACCTGAAATACAGACCACAAAGACCACATCAAAGTTGAAACAGAAACCAAGGAACAAAACACTCATCCAAGAAAACCAATTCAGAAATTGGCTCCTAGACCTATAATCATCCCAAACCCAGATGCCAGTGTAAGAACAAAGCTAACAACGCTCTGTGTAATATGGCATCATCAGAGCCCAGCTATCCTAGTTCAACAATCTCAGAATACTTGTACACAGCCAAAGCACAAAAATATGACATTAAAATGAAACTTTTGAACATTATAGAAGTCCTTAAAAAGGAAATGAATAAATCACTTAAAGAAATCCAGGGAAACACAAACAATTAAAGGAAATAAATAAGCCTCTTTTTAAAAAAATCTGGAAAACCACAAACAAACAATTAGAGAAAAGAGGTAAACCCCTTCATAAAATCCAAGGGAAAACAAGCAAACAAATGAAAGAAAGGAATAAAACTGTTTAAGACATGAAAATGGAAGTAGACTCAATAAGGAAAATACAAATGGAGAAAATTTTGGTAATAGAAAATCTAAATAAGTAAAAAGGAGCTGTAGATACTTGCATCACCCACAGAATACAAGAGATAAAAGAATCTCAAGCATAGAAGATACACCAGAAAAAACTGGTAGATCATTTGAAGGAAATGTTAAATCTAAAGATGCCTGACACAAAACATTCAGGGAATTTGGGACACTGAGAAGACCAACCATAAGAATGATGGAATAGAATAAGAAGAATCCCAAGTCAATGACCCAGAAAATACATTTTAATGAAAGCTTAAATATAATAAAAACCTACAGGACACCAAGTAGATTGGCCCAGAAAAGAGAATCCTCTCATCTCATAATAATCAAAACACTAAATTATCGAGTAAAAAAGAAATATCGAAACTGCAATGGAAAAGTCAAAATAATATATAAAACCATACCAACTAGAATTATAGCCTGACTTCTCAGCAGAGACTCTGAAAGCCAGAAGGACCTAAACAGATGTCTTGCAGAATATCTGAGATGACAGATGTCAGCCCAGACTACTAGACCCAGAAAATTTTTCAGTCATCATAGATGAAGAAAACAATATATTCCATGACAAAATCAATTTAAACAATATCTACTAACAAATCCACCCTTACAAAAGATACTAGAAGGAAAACATAAACCCGAGGAAAATAACTACACCCATTAAAATGAAGAAAAAAAAAAAACAACCTCACACCAGCAAAACACAAAGAAAGGAAGAACACACAAACACACAATTACCACCACTACCAAGAACAAAATAACAAAAAGTAGCAATCATTGGTCATTACCACTTCTCAGTATAAATGGACTCAATTCCCTGTTTAAAAAGATACAGCCTGCAGTCTCTATAACGTCTCTCTCCCTTCTGTTACCATATGCCTCTCACTTTTTAACAACATATTGTAAAGAAATTGAAGGCAATCTGTGTTTCCTTTCTGGACATTTGGGAAATGGGCCAGGTTCTCTGTTAGTTAGACAAGATGAAAAATAAAACTTGACAGAGTTAAAAAAAAAAAAAAAGATACAGGCTACAAGAATGAATGCAAACACAGGATCCAACCTTCTGCTGCATGCAAGAGACACACCTCAACATCAAACACAGACAGACATTACCTCAGAATAAAGGGTTAGAAAAAGGGTTTCCAAGCAAATGTATCTACGAAGCAAGATATGTAACCATTCTAATATCTAACAAAGTAGACTTCCAAACAATAATCAAATGTTATGGGGAAGGGTACTTTATAATTATCAGAGGAAACACCTACCAAGATGACATATCAATTTTGAACATCTATGCACCAAACACAAGGACACCCACATTTGTAAAAGATATTACTATAAATTAAATCATACACCAAGTCTTGTACTTAAATGGTGGGGGACTTAAACATTCTACTCTCAACAATATATGTGGGTCATCTAGACAAAAACTAAACAGAGAAATAAAGGAGTATGACACAAATGAACCTAACAGACAGCTGCAGAACATTTTATCAATATATTGGGGAATCCTATGGAAGAGTGAAAAGAAGGATTGCAGAAGCCAGAATCAAGAATTCCACACGAAAACCCACAGAATCAACTAACCTGGGCTCATAAGGGCTCACAAAGACTAAACAATCAGGGAGATTGCATACATGTCATGGTTTTGTAACTTAGTCTTCCTGTGGAACTTCTAACAGTGTGAGCAGGGGCTGTCTCTGACTCTTTTGCCTGATTTTGGGACTGTTTTCTGCCTTTTGGGTTGCCTTGTCAAGCCTTATGTGGAAAGGTGTCTAGTTTTAGTGCAACTCAATATGCCATGTTTGCTTGATATACCTGAGAAGGCTACCCTTCTCAAGGGAAACAGAGGAGGAAACCATGGAGGTATGGGAGGGAGAGATGTGAGGTGGAGGGGGAAGAACTGGGAAGAGAAAAGAAAGGAGAGACTGTAGTAAGTATGTAATATAAGAAAGAGGAATAAATAAAAATAAAAAAGACCACTAGCAATTTTTAAAATGGGGTACAGAAAATCAAAACATTGTTCACATTCTATCTTATATTTATCAGAATGGCTAAGATCAATAATTCAAGGGACAGCTCATGGTAGTGAAGGTGTGAAGTATAGTGAATATTCATCCATTGCTGGTGGGAGTACAACCTTGTACAGCCACTGTGGTAATCAGTGTGGTGGTTCTTCAGAAAGATGGAAATTTATCCACCACAAGATCCAGCTGTACTACTCTTGGACATATACCAAAAGGAAGCATCTGCTCCATCCTATTACAATGATTATGTTCATTAGTGCTCTCTTCATAATAGATAGAAACCAAAAACAGCCTATATACTATTCAATTGAAGAATAGATCAGAAGATAAAGTGTTTACATGATGGAGCATTTATTACTCAGCTGTTAAAAAATAAGTATAAAATTTGCAGGCAAATGGATGGAACGACAAAAAAATTAATCCTGAGTCAGGTAACCCAGACCCAGAAAGACTTATATAGTATTTATTCACTTATATGTGAATTTTATCCATTAAATTTTTGATAACTAAGCTACAATTTGTAGCCCCAAAGAGGTTTGGTGTAGAGGAAGGGGCTGGGTAGATAACATGGATCTACCTGGGAGGAGAAAGAGGATAGATTTTATGGGTGGACTGGTGGCAGGATGAGGAGAGGGATGAGGTAAGGAGACCAAGTGTATATAGGGTTGAGAGAGTGAATTGTGGGAGAGCTAGAATTAGGGGGAGCATTTAAGAGTTTGTGTAGAAACTTCTTATCATGTATGAAGGCAATCCAAATTAATTCTTCAAATTACAAGGGGGGCAGAATCATAACTGTACATCTCTTGACATCAAATGAAGCTTCCAGTACCAGGACTAGGTTATATTCAATTTAGTTGTTAGCCAAGGGGATCACATGGAAATCCCCACCAAACAACCCAGGCTATTACTAAAGCAATAGGTTGTTCTCTACAAACTAAAAGCAAAGCCCCAGTTGCTGAAGAGAATACCCACTCAAATCTTTGAATGTGGAGATGCCAAGATGGTGCTTACATAGAACACCTATCCCTATGTTCTAGGGTCTTTGATACAGAAAGGTACTCTGATGGCTACCAAAAGTTTAATATAAACACCAATCCAGCCTCAAAGTCTTTGATCTACATTCTATTCTACCTGAAAAAATATGCTAGGACAATGATGACACACAACTTTGGGAGTACCAACCAATGTCTAATTTGATTGTAGGCCAGCTCCATGAGATAGAACCCATACCCAACAGTGCTTGGGTAACCAAGAACAAGAAATTAGGTAGGCCAGAGACCAGATACTACTGCTATTAAAGGGGAAAAAAATAAGTATTCTGCTATACTCTAAGATCAGTGCCTTATTCAGCCATCACCAGAGAAGCTTCCCCCTTCAGTAGACAGGAACAGATACAGAGATCCACACACCTAGACATTAGGTGGAGAGAAACGTTGAAACATGAAGCTTTAAATGGGATATTTATATCAAATCCCTACCATCAGAGCTCACCAAACACTGTGAAGAAGAGGCAGAAAATGTAAGACCTAGAGGATATGGAAGACACCAGGAGACAAGGAGAACAAGGCCAATTGAAATAACTAAGCAAGGCTCATATGAACTCACAGAAACTGATGCATCAAGCATAGGACTTATACAGGCTTGTACAGATCCTCTGCATATGTATTGTAACATTTAACTTAATAGTTTATAGGAATCCTAAATGTGTGAATGTGATTCTTATGCCTACTCGTAGGTCTCTTTTCCTTAAATGAGTTGCCTGTTCAGCTTCAATGTGATTATCTTTGCTTTATCTTATTTTATTTTATTGTGTTTGGTTGTTATCTCAAAGAAGTTGTGCTATTCTAATGCCATACAGAAAGGAAGTGGATGGGAAGGAGGTGGGAAGTAATCGGGAGGAGGTAAAGAAATGAAAAAATATAATGAGGTTATTTTGTGAAAAATTCATAATAAAAACCAAAAATAAATTTTATTTTAAAAAGATAATTTGAAAAAAAGACCATGAATTTTAAAGGGAGTGGAGTGAGATACATGATAGGAATCGAAGGGAAGAAATGGAGAAGGAAAATAATACATTTTTTTTTTTTAGATTGTAAAAAGTATGCAATCTTATCTTGAAGAGTTAAAAAAAAAAAAAGAGTACTTGAAGTTCTTTCACAGGACTCAATGGGAGTGACCTTAGATGAAATGGCCAACAGTGGAGAGAGGGAACTCAAAGAGTCTACCTCCAGAAGATAGGGCATCAAGAGGAGGGATGGTGTTCCTGTCTAAAAGAACTGCAGAGACAAAGATGGAGAAGAGACTGAGGGAAAGGCTCTCAGTCCAGAGACTGGCCCAACTGGGGATCTACGTCATGGGAAGACACCAGGGCCTGACACTATTACTGATGCTATAATATGCTTACAAACATGAGCCTAACATGGCTGTCCTCTAAGAGGCCAAACCAGTAGCTGACTGAAACAGATGCAGATACTTACACCCAACCATTGGACCCCTATGGTTGAATTGGGGGAAGAATGGAAGAAGTAGAAGAGGAGAGCAACCCCATAGGAAGACCAGCAGTCTCAAATAACCCAACCTGTGGCAGCTCCCAGACACTGAGCCACCAACCAGGCAACATACATGAGCTGGTCCCAGGCCCCTGTCACATGGAGAGGACTGCCTGATCTGGCCTCAGTAGGAGAAAAAGTGCCACAGGAAGAAGGCCCACCCAGGGAGCAGGGAGGTCTGATGCAAGGGAGAAAAAGGAATGGGATGAGGAACTGTGTGAAGGGGGTGGGGGTGGGGCAATGGCTACATTGTAAATAAATAAATAAATAAATAAATAAATAAATAAATAAATGTATAATGCTATATTCTACATTTTAAAATGTGCTCTTTGTAGATTACAACTTGTGAAGTTTTTTGTTTGTTTTGTATCTCTGCAAGATCAGATGATTTCTAGAAAATTTAAAGATGTAGCAATGATGAAATGAGGAGGAGTGTTTTATTTTTTTTAAACAGTTAGAAAATAGTGGAAATTGACCAGAAAGTAGAACAAAATTCAAAACCTGAATAAAGCCTTTATGAGTTACAGGACCAGGACTGGCAAGATGGCTAAAGAAAGGCACACTTGACACCAAGTCCAATGACCTGAACTCAGTCCTTAGGACCTACACATGTAATGAGAAAAATAACTCTTTACAAGTTGTTCTCTATTTCCACATTCACACAATGACACACACACAAACACACACACACACTAACTAACAATGTATGTTAAAATGATTTTAAAAGGTATAGAATGAGTTAGAAAAATAGTTAAGTAATAGGTGCTCTGAAGTAACATTTAAGCACTTAAGAGTTTATAAAAATTTTGCAGAACAAAATCAGTTCCCAACACCAATGTGTGGCAACTCACAACTGCCTGTCCCTCCAGCTCCAGGAGATCTGACATTTCTGGTTTGCACGAGCATTTCACATGCCTACATGCTGACATACATACTCACATACACAATTAAAAATAATAAAATATAAATAAAATATAAATATAAATTAAATATAAATTAAAAAGAAGAGGTGTATGAAAGTGATCTCCAAGGTTTTGATTGGCAAAATGTGAGAAAGGCACATTAGGGTAAATCAACATTCTTAACAGTACATTTTACAAAAGCAGAATGCCATATGCTTTATAGATAAATGAGAGAGAAAATGAGATCTCGATGATTGGGTAGAGAAGACAAGTGTGTTTTTCAATTTGCTACATGCAGGAAATGAACATTGCTGATTTGGTTGTTTTCTTCTTGCTTTTGCCTTGCTTTGACCTTCAGAGTTTCTTCAATGGAGTATTTCTTTCTCACCAGTTGGGAAAGGGGAGTGATGTTGTGGGTCCAGAAATTTTTCTTTGATTTCTGCTTCTTCACTCCAAAGAGTATTTGAAATGAGAATATTACAGCCTGAAAAATAGTAGTTCATTTACAGTATGCTCCTTTTCCTTAAAAGAAATATACATTTAAAATGAAATGAAATTATACTGCCTTACTGAGGAGGTTTTACTGGCAGCCAATATATTGGGATATGTGTCTTTGGTGTCCAGAAAGTTTACAGCTAGTATAATGTGAAGATCAAAAGGAATATAAGGCATGCATTTTGTTGCCCTTTTCATTTATTTAATTTCTTCCTTGTAAAATGAAAGCATAATTGTGAAAACAAAAGTAGAGAAAACAAACAAAAGTATGGCTAAATGCTGGCATATCGATTTTTGAAGAAAAAAAAAAAAGAGGATCTAAACCCTCTCTACACACCATAAGCTATCCAACAAAATGTCCAAAGCCAAAAGTGGGTTACCTATTTTCAAGTTCTTGGCCAGTGAAGTCCAAAAGATCTCCCACCAAATATTACAGGCTATGAACAATGCTCTTGGCTGCCCTCAAGAACTTAATTGTAAGACCCTGTTGCTAAAAACACCACATAACTGAGTCTTCAGACATGGAGATATCAAGCTAGTTCTGACCTGGAATGCCTATCCCTGTCTGATATCTTTTATAGTGCTGGGACATGCTATGTATGCTATTAGGAAAGAAAACTAGTCTTCACCCACTTATGAATTCTATGAACTACAATCATGACTACCTTAAAAGAATATGCCCATGGGTATAATAGTGACACGAATGATTTAGGAATAATATCCTGGTTGAATTTAAGGCCTGTTCCATAAAGAGAAACTCATGACTAGTACTTTTAGCTGGGCCCTGATTCAGTGACTGGTTATGCTAAAGGTCCTGAGGGAGAGCATACTACTATAATTTTTGTAAAATGAGTATAGCATTGAACTATTCTCTAAAAACTTATCTTTATACATATATATCCACATATGATCATATATATATATATATATATATATATATATGCCACACATATAGTATATTAATATATAATTATATTTATCAGTATATTATAATACATATAATATAATAATATAAATTAATGATATATAATATAATATAATATAATATACATTAGTTAATGCATCTCTCAACCCTCATCCAAAGAGCTTCTTTAAGTAATAGATGATGATTGATACAGAGACTCACAATTGGTTCAAGGGCAGAAAAGGGACTATTGAGTATTCTACTGTAAATGGAACATCAATATCATACCATCCAGACAGAATGGCTAAGATAAAAAACTCAAATGACAACAGATGCTGGTGAAGATGTGGAGAAAGAGGAACACTCCTCCATTGCTGGTATGATTGCAAGCTGGTACAACCACTCTGGAAATCAGTTTGGCATTTCCTCCGAAAATTGGACATAGTACTATCTGAGGACCAAGCTATACCACTCCTGGGCATATACCCAGAAGATACCCCAACATGTAATAAGGACGCATACTCCACTATGTTCATAGCAGCCTCATTTATAATAGCCAGAAGCTAGAAAGAATCCAGATGTCCTTCAACAGAGGAATGGGTACCAAAAATATGATACATTTACACAATGGAGTACTGCTCAGATATTAAAACAATGACTTCATGAAATTCTTTGGCAAATAGATGGAACCAGAAAATATCATCCTGAATGAGGTAAGTTAGTCACAAAAGAACACAAATGGTATGTACTTACTGATAAGTGGATAATAGAACAAAAGCTCGGAATGCCCACAATACAACTTACAGACCATATGAAGCTCAAGAGGAAGGAAGACCAAAGTGTGGATGCTTCAGTCCTTCTTAGAAGTGGGAAGAAAATAATCACTGGAGGTAGAGGATAGGAGGAACTTGGGAGGAGGAGAGAAAGGAGAGAGGGAAAAAAGAGGGCCAGGATAAGTTGTGGGAGGAGATGTACAGAGGGTCAGGAAATTGAATAGAGGTGTGTAACAATGGGGAATGAGGAACAAGGGTAGCCAACAGAAAGTCCCAGATGCCAGGAAAACAAGAGGCTCTGAGGACCTTACTGGGATGAGATTAGCTGAAATGGCCAACAAAAGGGAGGGAGACCATATCCAGAGGTTAAGCATGGCCCCTGGTTGAGGGATTGGGCCACCCTCTCAAAACTTTTAACTCAGAATTGTTCCTGTTTAAAATACAGGGACAAAGAATGGGGCAGAGGCTGAAGAAAAGACCATACAGTGACTACCCCACCTGGACATTCATCCAATATGCAACCGCCAAACCCAGTCACTAGTGCTAACGCCAAGAAATGCTTGCTGACTGATACAGATGTGGATGCTTGAAGCCAACCATCAGTCTGAGCACGGGGATCCCAATGGAGGAGTTAGGGGAAGGACTGAAAGAGCTGAAAGGGTTTGCAACCCCATAGGAAGAACAACAATATCAACCAACCAGATACCTCCCCCCAACTAGGAGTTCCCAGGGACTATACTACCAATCAAAGAATACACATGGATGGACTCATTGCTCCAGCTGTGCAGGTAGCAGAGAATAGCCTTATCTGGCATCAATGAGAGGTGAGGCCCTTGGTCCTGTGAAGACTTGATGCACCAACATAGGTGAGTGCTAGGGCGGTGAGGAGAGAGTGGATGGGTAGGTGGATGGGGGAGCACCCTAATTGAAGCAGAGGAAGGGGAATGGGATAGGGGTTTTGTGGAGGGGAAATCAGGAAGTGGGATAACATTTGAAGTGTAAATAAATAAAATAACCAATTAAAATTTTTAAAAAAATTATACCATCCTCTTCCAAATGCTCAGACATTACAAGAGAAGAAGGGGTAGTCATAGATAGTGGATGTCTGTTACAAGGTAATATCTTCTGGACATGACAGGATTATGTCACATATGAACTCATAGTACCTGTTACTGCTTGCACAAGACCTACAAATACCAAAATCCCAGACTGCATAGCAAAGAGATTCACAAAGTTCTACCCCTATCTGAAGAACATTTGATGAATATTAGAGGAAAAAATTCCATTTTATTCAGATATGACCCTGATATGCTCATGATGTTTCAGTAGACTGGCCTACACCCATACACACAATGAAAGCCCAGAGGGTTTTAAAAAGGGTACATAAATTTTGGAAAGAAAAGTGGTAGTGGGTGTACAGAGAAATTGGAGTATAGGGATTAGAGAATGTATTTGATCAAAACACATCATATGTATATATAAAATTCCCAAAGAATAAACATTAATACATTATGTGTGGCACTACAAATACTTGAGATATCAACCTTGGACTTCTATCCTATAATGCTGATATATAATCTATTACATCATCAAAACAAAACTTTTTTCTAGTGAAAAGTGGGTTCTATCCTAGAAAATCAACTTTGAATATAACAGCAAACTAATTAAATTCAACATCAGTGTCTTTTTTCAACCTATTATCTTACAACATTGAAATTTAAAATAATACCATGTCATCAAATTGTTAACTTTCATGTTCCAAGCACTCAAATACAAGAATATTTAAATGTTTTAATTATCCTGTTACAAGTAAATTTATTTTTTTTAATTTTATGATGCTTTTCATATAGTGAAAATTAGTTGTGTAGAAGAAAATGGAACTGCTACCAGGCATCTGAATAAAGTAGCATCTGTTATGTTTACACTCTGTAAGCACAAATTTCATAAAGGTTCATTGGATTTTGAGCAACATTCTTCACAAATTTTCAAGGAGTGATAGCTGTGGTAATTGTCATTTTATTAGATAGAAATATAAAAAAGCTATATATTTCCTACATTGGAACATTTTTATTGCTAACTAATTTCTAATATGTGTTTTATATATCTTGTATCTAAATTTATATGATTGAAATCAGCATTTTTTTCAATTGTGAGTTTGAAATTTTAAAACTATATTTGTGCATATCTATGGGCATAAGTGCATGCATGGATACACATAAGCATTGTCAATTTTAAAAACAAACCTTTTTGATAATTTATGGGAACTGTCCCATTAAGATTTGTGGTTCTAAATAAAAGTTCTTATTTTAAATGTTTCTTTTATTTTTTTGAGATAATATCATCCCCATCCTTTCCTTCCTGCAAACTTTCTCATATACTCCTCTTTCCTCCATTGCAAATTCATAGTAGTTCTTTCCATTACGTGTTGTTACATATTCTTAAACACATAAAACAACCTTTAATTCATAAAATGTTACATGTAGATATATGATTTCCGGACTGACAGTTTGGTATTATGTAGCAAATTTATATACTCTTCTCTATACAAGACTGTTTCTCCCACTTTATTCTTATCTCTTCCTCGACTACCGTCAGTTCTATGTTATCTACTTCCAAGGTAAACAGTTATTTAACATATTTTAAGAGTGTGGTGCTATATTAAGTGTTATTTTGGAAATAAATCATATGCAACTACTTTTAATTCACAAAAGTACCTCATCTAATAGGTAAAATCATCTTCATTGTTTGATAAGAAAATCATGTCCCAAATCCAATAATTTGCCCAATAATATTTACTTATTCTCTAGCTCAAGCCAGTGTCTATTACAATCCGGGTCATATATATTGTACAGCTGTATGGAATATTTTTTAGTTGGCTTATTATATAAGTGCTACTTAATGATGTGGTGTTATCCAGTGCTACAGTTCCATATTTCTCTGGAAATTCTAATCATTTTGTGGCACTATGTTTCCACCTTATTAAATTATTTGTATAAAATTATCAATTATAAATAGGAGTTGGGAAAAGTATGAGAGCTGATGTTTGCATTACTCTTCTTAGAAAGGACAACCAATGTTTCTACAAAATTGTTTTACATAAGATAGTCCTTAAAGCATTCCTACTCATACTTTCATTTGCTTTGCTTTGGCAATGTCAAACATCTATATGCTGTTCTAATCCTCAAACCTATTGGTATTAAAAATAAGACATAAAAGAAAATTAAATTTAGTTTAAGTCATGAGAGTGAGACCCCATAATGGCATTGGTGGCTAATAAGGAAGACCATTACTAGATAGTAAAAAATAAATAAAAATTAAAATTAAAAATAAAAAAGCTAACTCCATGTTCTTGAACTTTCAGAATTTACAAGCATAAGGCAAATGAATTCTTATCTTTTATGTTTTCTGATCAGATTAATTAATTAATTAATTCTTATAGCAATATAAAACAAACTGGTATTCTTCCATACAATAATTTAAGATATATCTAACCAGACTGGAGAATTGGCTCAGAGGTTAAGAGCCCTGACTGCTCTTCCAGAGGTCCTGAGTTCAATTTCCAGCAAACATGGCTCAAAACCATCTGTAATGGGATCAGATGCCTTCTTCTGATGTGTTTGAGGGGAGTGAAAGTGTACTCATAAAGTAAATAAAAAAATAAATTAAAAAAGAAACATTTAACCTAAGTTTAAGGCTACTATATATATTATATACATTAATATATGTGTATATATTATATTATATACATTAATATATGTGTATATATATTATAATGCAATACATTACTCTGCTTCCTATATACAGATACATAAATGATCTTTTCATACTCTCAATAAATCAAACACAAATACGCAATTTGTAACAAATTTGAAAGGACAGTACCTTTCTTAGCATTTTAACTTACTTAGAAGAGTCTCAACTTATTCAAAACCAGACATATACAATTGAATAGATGCATAGTGTGCTTTCCAAATAAGGGACATTCATGCGATGAACATCTGCAGTGATATGGTTAAATGAGCAAAAACAATTTCAAGGCATTTGTTGTCCTAATTCTTAGTAAGATGACAGACAATGCCTCAAACTACAAATCCAGAATGCATTAATAAGCTAATCAGAGCATAACAAGTCTTTGTCAAATAACTTCATAAGAGAACTGTATCTTTGAACTGCATGCATGAATATTTCTCAATAATGTGAAAGTTCATTGTGTGAAATACTAAGTATTGGCAAGTTTGTGGATTATATTTCTCTTATTAGTACTTAGGACTCTGAGGCTTAAAGTGAAGGGAAGTGGAATCTTTCTGGGTACTGGGTGAACCATCAGGAAACTCTTTACTAAGATTCTGCTCAGAATCTTTCATCTAAACCTATATATTTTAGATCCTCATTTATATCGTGTACTAAACACAAGTTTCCAGAGCTTTATTATCATCAACAATTTAGTTTAGTCATTATCATATTGCCAGGAGAGGGTAGTGGTGGGGGCACAGAGTAGGACTCTGGTGTGGCTTTAAAGTCTGAGGGATTCTGGACATTCTAGCTCTTTAACTGTACTGAAATGCTGATGATAACATCTAAAAATATTCTAAAACCTTTCTTGCTCTTTCTGAGGGTAAAAGGCTATTAGCTTAGGTGATTAACACCTGTAGCCTAACAACAGAGGATTATGTAATGTGGCCTTTGTTCTAGCTCAGCAGGAACTGTGCAGGTCTAACTTTCATCCTGCTAGTCAGAAATCACAGGAAGAAAAAGGGATACTGTGAAAAGTGACTATAGTGTTTATTACTAAATTGTACATAATTTCCTATGAAAGCTAACTAAGGGGGAAAGTGGAAAGATCCTGAGCAGGGAAAGGGAAAAAGTTTTACTCTAAGAGGGGAAATGGAAAAAAAAAATCTTCTCTCCTTTTTCATCTCTTTGTCCTCAGTACTCATACATCTTTCAAAATACATGGTCACATGTTCAAAAGTTCATCACAAGTTCACACAAAAAATCAAATCATAAATTGAAATAGAAGATTACGACAGAGAATGTTTACATGGATATCCATTAGGAGTAATTATCTAGCTAAACATTCACCACCTGTCACAGCTCTACAGGTTCATAGAAGGTTAAAAACCATAACTAAGATATCAGTGAAGTTTTGTATAGATAAAGCCAGTCAATATTATATCTTCTGCCCTATAACCTATAATAAATCATTAGTCCCCTTTTTATAACCTTTGATTAACTGTTTTACAACCTCTTGATATGTACCTCCCAGAAGAGCAAGTGAATCCAGGGCATCAGGTCACCAGCATACATGCCCCTCTGAATGTCTCACAGGAAGTCTAAAGGGAGGGCCCCAGGCCTACCAGGAGACCTATAGCAACCAAGGGACAAAACAGGCAGGCACCAGATAGAGACACTCAGACAGACTAACATGAGGAATAACTAGATGGTAAGAGGCAAGCACAAGACCATAAGCAAAGGAAGCCAATATACTTAGGCATCAACAGAACCGGGTGCTACTCCCACAACAAGCCCTGGATAGATCAACACACCTGAAAATCAGGAACTGACCTAAAATCCTATCTCATAAATATAATAGAGTACTTTAAGGAGGATATAAATAACTCACTGAAAGAAATACAGGAAAACACAGGTAAACAGGTAGAAAACTTTAAAGAGGAAACAAATAAATCCCTTAAAGAAATACATGGAAACACAATTAAACAAGCAGTGCAAGACCAAAAACTGAAAGTAGAAACAATAAAGACAACACAAATGGAGGGTACCCTTGAAATGGAGAACCTAGTAAAGAGGTCAGAAATTACAGATGTAAGCATCACCAACAGAATACAACATATAGAAGAGAGAATCTCAGGTGTAGAAGATACATTAGAAGATATTGATACAAATGTCAAAGACAATTCAAAACATAAAAAAACTTCTAACCCCAAACATCCAAGAAATTCAGGACACAATCAAAAGGCCAACTCTAAGAATAATAAGAATAGAGGAACACAAAGCCAGGCATGGTGGCACACGCCTTTAATCCCAGCACTTGGGAGGCAGAGGCAGGCAAATTTCTGAGTTCGAGGCCAGCCTGGTATACAGAGTGAATTCCAGGGCAGCCAGGCTACACAGAGAAACCCTGTCTCTGAAAAATAAAAAACAAAAAACAAAACAAACAAACAACAACAACAACAACAACAAAACAAGAATAGAGGAACACGAAGATACCCAGCTCAAAGAACATGGAAACATCTACAACGAAATCATAGAAGAAAACTTCACCAACCCAAAGAAAGAGATGGCCATATGTACATGAAGCCTATAGAACACCAAATAGATTGGACCAGGAAAGAAAATCCTTTCATCATATAATAATCAAAACACTAAATGCACAGAACAAAGAAAGAATATTAAAAGCAGCAAGGGGAAAAGACCAAGTAGCATATAAAGGCAGAGCTATCAGAGTTACACCAGACTTCTTAACAAAAACACTAAAAGAGCCTGGACAGAGGTCATGAAGACCCTAAAAGAACACAAATGCCAGCCCAGGCTACTATGACCAGAAAATTTCTCAATCAACATACATGGAGAAACCAAAATATTCCAGGATAAAACCAAATTCAAACAATATATATCTACCAATCTAGCCCTACAGAAGACTCCAGAAGGAAACAACCAAGCAACACAAGGAGAGTACCTGCACCAAAGAAGGAAAAAAAACATTAATCATCTTACAACAAAGCCAAAAGAAGAGAATCACATGCACAGAATGCCACCTACAACAACAAACATATCAGGAAATAACAATCATCTGTCTTTACTAGCTCTCAATATCAATGGATTCAGTTCCCCTATAAAAAGACATAATCTAATAAACAAACAGGATCCAGCATTTTGCTGTGTACAAGAAACACACCTCAATAACAAAGACAGACACTACCTCAGTGTAAAAGGCTGGAAAAAGTCTTCCAAGGAAATAAACCAGCTGGAGTTGCCAACCTAATATCCAATTAAATGGACATTCAACCAAATGTTATCAAGGAAGATGAGGAATGACATTTCAAATTCAGGAAAGGAAAAATCCACCAAGAGAAAGTCTCAATTCTCAACACACATGCCCCAGATGCAAGGGCAACCACATTCATTTAAAAAACAAAACAAAACAAAAACAAACAAAAAAAAACTTTACTAAAGCTCAAAACATACATTGAACCCCACACCATAACAGTGGTAGACTGTAACACTCCACTCTCATTAATGGACAGGTCTTTGAAACAGAAACTAAACAGAAAAACAGTGAAACTAATAGAAGTCATGATCCAAATGGATTAAACACACATCTACAGAACATTACACCCTAAAACAAAAGAATATACCTTCTTCTCAGCTCCTCATGGTACCTTCTCCAAAATTGATCCTGTACCCAGTTGCAAAACAAGCCTCAACCAATACAAGAAGATTGAAATATTACCATGCATCCTATCAGATCACCACCAAATAAAGCTGGTTGTCAATAGCAACAAAATCAACAGAAAACCCACATACCCATGGAAACTGAACAACTATCTACTCAATGATAACTTGGTCAGGGAAGAAATAAAGAAAGAAATTAAGACTTCATGGAATTCAAGGAAAATGATGACACAGCATACCCAAACTTACAGGATGCAATGAAAGTAGTGCTAAGATAAAAATTCATAGCACTAAGTGCCCTGAGAAAGAAATTGGAGAAATCCTACACTAGCAACTTAACACACATAAGAGCTATAGAACAAAAAGAAGAAAGCACACACAAGAGGAATTAATAGCAGGAAATAGTCAAGCTCAGAACTGAAATCAATCAAATAGAAAAAAAAAAAAAGAAAGACACAAAAAATCAACAAAGTGAAAAGGTAGATCTTTGCAAAAATCAACAAGATAGATAAACCACTAGCCAAACTAACTAAAGGGCACAGAGACAGTATCCAAATCAACAAAATCAGAAATGAAAAGGGAGACATAACAATAGAAACTGAGGCTCCTACTACAAATCTATACTTGAAAAAACTGGAAAATCTAGATGAAATGGTTGATTTTCTAGACAGATACCACATACCAAAGTTAAATCAAAAGCAGGTAAACTAGGTAAACAGACCCACATCCCCTAAGGAAACAGAAGTGATTAAAAACCTGCCACCTAAAAATAGCCCAGGGCCAGTTGGCATTAGTGCAGAATTCTACCAGAACTTCAAAGAAAAACTAATGCCAATACTCCTAAAACTATTCCATAAAATAGAAGCAGAAGGAATACAACCTAATTCATTCTATGAAGCCACAATTATTCTGGTACCTAAACCATACAAGGATATAACAATAAAAAGTGAACTTTAGACATAGGGAAGCAGACTACCCGGGCCTGACCTGGGGCACAAACCTCTTCCGCTCCACTTGAGCCTCGGGCTACCTTGCCAGCGGAGTCATCTGACACCCGCAAGGGCCCACACAGGATTTCCCACGGGATCCTAAGACGTCTGGTGAGTGGAACACAGCACCGGCCCCAATCCAATCGCGCAGAACCTGAGACTGCAGTACATAGGGAAGCAGGCTACCCGGGCCTGACCTGAGGCACAAGCCCCTTCCGCTCCACTTGAGCCCCGGGCTACCTTGCCAGCAGAGTAGCCTGACACCCGCAAGGGCCCACACAGGATTCCACAAGGGATCCTAAGACCTCTAGTGAGTGGAACACAACTTCTGCCAGGAGTCCAGTTCGAACACCAGATATCTGGGTACCTTCCCTGCAAGAAGAGAGCTTTCCTGCAGAGAATACCCACTGAAACTAAGGAGAGCACTACCCTCCCAGGTCTGCTTATAGAGGCTAACAGAGTCACCTGAAGAACAAGCTCTTAACAGAGACAACTATAACAGCTAGCTTCAGAGATTACCAGATGGCGAAAGGCAAACGTAAGAATCCTACTAACAGAAATCAAGACCACTCACCATCATCAGAACACAGCACTCCCACCCCACCTAGTCCTGGGCACCCCAACACAACCGAAAATCTAGACCCAGATTTAAAAACATTTCTCATGATGATGATAGAGGACATCAAGAAGGACTTTCATAAGTCACTTAAAGAATTACAGGAGAGCACTGCTAAAGAGTTACAGACCCTTAAAGAAAAGCAGGAAAACACAGCCAAACAGGTAGAAGTCCTTAAAGAAAAACAGGAAAACTCATCCAAACAGATAATGGAAATGAACAAAACCATACTAGAACTAAAAAGGGAAGTAGACACAGTAAAGAAAACCCAAAGCGAGGCAACGCTGGAGATAGAAACCCTAGGAAAGAGATCTGGAACCATAGATGCGAGCATCAGCAAAAGAATACAAGAAATGGAAGAGAGAATCTCAGGTGCAGAAGATTCCATAGAGAACATCGACACAACAGTCCAAGAAAATACAAAATGCAAAAGGATCCTAACTCAAAACATCCAGGAAATCCAGGACACAATGAGAAGACCAAACCTACGGATAATAGGAATTGATGAGAATGAAGATTTTCAACTTAAAGGGCCAGCTAATATCTTCAACAAAATAATTGAAGAAAACTTCCCAAAAATAAAGAAAAAGATGCCCATGATCATACAAGAAGCCTACAGAACTCCAAATAGACTGGACCAGAAAAGAAATTCCTCCTGACACATAATAATCAGAACAACAAATGCACTAAATAAAGATAGAATATTAAAAGCAGTAAGGGAGAAAGGTCAAGTAACATATAAAAGAAGGCCTATCAGAATTACACCAGACTTTTCACCAGAGACTATGAAAGCCTGCAGAGCCTGGACAGATGTTATACAGACACTAAGAGAACACAAATGCCAGCCCAGGCTAATATACCCGGCCAAACTCTCAATTACCATAGATGGAGAAACCAAAGTATTCCACGTCAAATCCAAATTCACACAATATCTTCCCACGAATCCAGCCCTTCAAAGGATAATAACAGAAAAGAAGCAATACAAGGACGGAAATCACGCCCTAGAACAAGCAAGAAAGTAATCCCTCAACAAACCAAAAAGAAGACAGCCACAAGAACAGAATGCCAACTCTAACAACAAAAATAAAAGAAAGCAACAATTACTTTTCCTTAATATCTCTTAATATCAATGGACTCAATTCCCCAATAAAAAGACATAGACTAACAGACTGGCTACACAAACAGGACCCAACATTCTGCTGCTTACAGGAAACCCATCTCAGGGAAAAAGACAGACACTACCTCAGAGTGAAAGGCTGGAAAACAATTTTCCAAGCAAATGGTCTGAAGAAACAAGCTGGAGTAGCCATTCTAATATCGGATAAAATCGACTTCCAACCCAAAGTTATCAAAAAAGACAAGGAGGGACACTTCATACTCATCAAAGGTAAAATCCTCCAAGAGGAACTCTCAATTCTGAATATCTACGCTCCAAATGCAAGGGCAGCCACATTCATTAAAGACACTTTAGTAAAGCTCAAAGCACACATTGCACCTCACACAATAATAGTGGGAGACTTCAACACACCACTTTCATCAATGGACAGATCGTGGAAACAGAAACTAAACAGGGACACAGTGAAACTAACAGAAGTTATGAAACAAATGGACCTGACAGATATCTACAGAACATTTTATCCTAAAACAAAAGGATATACCTTCTTCTCAGCACCTCACGGGACCTTCTCCAAAATTGACCATATAATTGGTCACAAAACAGGCCTCAACAGATACAAAAATATTGAAATTGTCCCATGTATCCTATCAGACCACCATGGCCTAAGACTGATCTTCAATAACAACATAAATAATGGAAAGCCAACATTCACATGGAAACTGAACAACACTCTTCTCAATGATACCTTGGTCAAGGAAGGAATAAAGAAAGAAATTGAAGACTTTTTAGAGTTTAATGAAAATGAAGCCACAACATACCCAAACCTTTGGGACACAATGAAAGCATTTCTAAGAGGGAAACTCATAGCTCTGAGTGCCTTCAAGAAGAAACGGGAGAGAACACATACTAGCAGCTTGACAACACATCTAAAAGCTCTAGAAAAAAAGGAAGCAAATTCACCCAAGAGGAGTAGATGGCAGGAAATAATCAAACTCAGGGGTGAAATCAACCAAGTGGAAACAAGAACTATTCAAAGAATTAACCAAACGAGGAGTGGGTTCTTTGAGAAAATCAACAAGATAGATAAACCATTAGCTAGACTCACTAGAGGGCACAGGGACAAAATCCTAATTAACAAAATCAGAAATGAAAAGGGAAACATAACAACAGATCCGGAAGAAATCCAAAACACCATCAGATCCTTCTACAAAAGGTTATACTCAAGAAAACTGGAAAACCTGGACGAAATGGACAAATTTCTGGACAGATACCAGGTACCAAAGTTGAGTCAGGATCAAGTTGACCATCTAAACAGTCCCATATCACCTAAAGAAATAGAAGCAGTTATTAATAGTCTCCCAGCCAAAAAAAGCCCAGGACCAGACATGTTTAGTGCAGAGTTCTATCAGACCTTCAAAGAAGATCTAATTCCAGTTCTGCACAAACTATTTCACAAAATAGAAGTAGAGGGTACTCTACCCAAATCATTTTATGAAGCCACTATTACTCTGATACCTAAACCACAGAAAGACCCAACAAAGATAGAGAACTTCAGACCAATTTCTCTTATGAATATCGATGCAAAAATCCTCAATAAAATTCTTGCTAACCGAATCCAAGAACACATTAAAGCAATCATCCATCCTGACCAAGTAGGTTTTATTCCAGGAATGCAGGGATGGTTTAATATACGAAAATCCATCAATGTAATCCATTATATAAACAAACTCAAAGACAAAAACCACATGATCATCTCGTTAGATGCAGAAAAAGCATTTGACAAGATTCAACACCCATTCATGATAAAAGTTTTGGAAAGATCAGGAATTCAAGGCCCATACCTAAACATGATAAAAGCAATCTACAGCAAACCAGTAGCCAACATCAAAGTAAATAGAGAGAAGCTGGAAGCAATCCCACTAAAATCAGGGACTAGACAAGGCTGCCCACTTTCTCCCTACCTTTTCAACATAGTACTTGAAGTATTAGCCAGAGCAATTCGACAACAAAAGGAGATCAAGGGGATACAAATTGGAAAAGAGGAAGTCAAAATATCACTTTTTGCAGATGATATGATAGTATATATAAGTGACCCTAAAAATTCTACCAGAGAACTCCTAAACCTGATAAACAGCTTCGGTGAAGTAGCTGGATATAAAATAAACTCAAACAAGTCAATGGCCTTTCTCTATACAAAGAATAAACAGGCTGAGAAAGAAATTAGGGAAACAACACCCTTCTCAATAGTCACAAATAATATAAAATATCTTGGTGTGACTCTAACTAAGGAGGTGAAAGATCTGTATGATAAAAACTTCAAATCTCTGAAGAAAGAAATTAAAGAAGATCTCAGAAGATGGAAAGATCTCCCATGCTCATGGATTGGCAGGATAAACATTGTAAAAATGGCTATCTTGCCAAAAACAATCTACAGATTCAATGCAATCCCCATCAAAATTCCAACTCAATTCTTCAACGAATTAGAAGGAGCAATTTGCAAATTCATCTGGAATAACAAAAAACCTAGGATTGCAAAAAGTCTTCTCAAGAATAAAAGAACCTCTGGTGGAATCACCATGCCTGACCTAAAGCTTTACTACAGAGCAATTGTGATAAAAACTGCATGGTACTGGTATAGAGACAGACAAGTAGACCAATGGAATAGAATTGAAGACCCAGAAATGAACCCACACCCCTATGGTCACTTGATCTTCGACAAGGGAGCAAAAATTATCCAGTGGAAGAAAGACAGCATTTTCAACAATTGGTGCTGGCACAACTGGTTGTTATCATGTAGAAGAATGCGAATCGATCCATACTTATCTCCTTGTACTAAGGTCAACTCTAAGTGGATCAAGGAACTTCACATAAAACCAGAGACACTGAAACTTATAGAGGAGAAAGTGGGGAAAAGCCTTGAAGATATGGGCACAGGGGAAAAATTCCTGAACAGAACAGCAATGGCTTGTACTGTAAGATCGAGAATTGACAAATGGAACCTAATGAAACTCCAAAGTTTCTGCAAGGCAAAAGACACCGTCAATAAGACAAAAAGACCACCAACAGATTGGGAAAGGATCTTTACCTATCCTAAATCAGATAGGGGACTAATATCCAACATATATAAAGAACTCAAGAAGGTGGACTTCAGAAAATCAAATAACCCCATTAAAAAATGGGGCTCAGAACTGAACAAAGAATTCTCACCTGAGGAATACCGAATGGCAGAGAAGCACCTGAAAAAATGTTCAACATCCTTAATCATCAGGGAAATGCAAATCAAAACATCCCTGAGATTCCACCTCACACCAGTCAGAATGGCTAAGATCAAAAATTCAGGTGACAGCAGATGCTGGCGTGGATGTGGAGAAAGAGGAACACTCCTCCATTGTTGATGGGATTGCAGGCTTGTACAACCACTCTGGAAATCAGTCTGGCGGTTCCTCAAAAAATTGGACATAGTACTACCGGAGGATCCAGCAATACCTCTCCTGGGCATATATCCAGAAGATGCCCTAACTGGTAAGAAGGACACATGCTCCACTATCTTCATAGAAGCCTTATTTATAATAGCCAGAAGCTGGAAAGAACCCAGATGCCCCTCAACAGAGGAATGGATACAGAAAATGTGGTACATCTACACAATGGAGTACTACTCAGCTATTAAAAAGAATGAATTTATGAAATTCCTAGGCAAATGGATGGACCTGGAGGGCATCATCCTGAGTGAGGTAACACATTCACAAAGGAACTCACACAATATGTACTCACTGATAAGTGGATATTAGCCCCAAACCTAGGATTCCCAAGATATAAGATACAATTTGCTAAACACATGAAACTCAAGAAGAATGAAGACTGAAGTGTGGACACTATGCCCCTCCGTAGAATTGGGAACAAAACACCCATGGAAGGAGTTACAGAGACAAAGTTTGGAGCTGAGATGAAAGGATGGACCATGTAGAGACTGCCATATCCAGGGATCCACCCCAGAATCAGCATCCAAACGCTGACACCATTGCATACACTAGCAAGATTTTATTGAAAGGACCCAGATGTAGCTGTCTCTTGTGAGACTATGCCGGGTCCTAGCAAACACAGAAGTGGATGCTCACAGTCAGCTAATGGATGGATCACAGGGCTCCCAATGGAGGAGCTAGAGAAAGAACCCAAGGAGCTAAAGGGATCTGCAACCCTATAGGTGGAACAACATTATGAACTAACCAGTACCCCGGAGCTCTTGACTCTAGCTGCATATGTATCAAAAGATGGCCTATTCGGCCATCACTGGAAAGAGAGGCCCATTGGACAGGCAAATTTTATATGCCCCAGTACAGGGGAACGCCAGGGCCAAAAAGGGGGAGTGGGTGGGTAGGGTGTGGGGAGCTGCCCTCACATTCGCCATTGCAAGATGGCGCTGACATCCTGTGTTCTAAGTGGTAAACAAATAATCTGCGCATGTGCCAAGGGTAGTTCTCCACCCCATGTGCTCTGCCTTCCCCGTGACGACAACTCGGCCGATGGGCTGCAGCCAATCAGGGAGTGACACGTCCTAGGCGGAGGATAATTCTCCTTAAAAGGGACGGGGTTTCGCCATTCTCTCTCTTGCTTTTGCTCTTGCTCTCTTGCTCTCTTGCGCTCTGGCTCCTAAAGATGTAAGCAATAGAGCTCTTGCTCTCTTGCTCTCTGGCTCCTGAAGATGTAAGCAATAAAGCTTTGCCGCAGAAGATTCCGGTTTGTTGCGTCTTTTTTGGCTGGTTGCGAACGCATGTAAGAGTAGGGGAGTGGGGGTGGGTGGGTATGGGGGACTTTTGGTATAGCATTGGAAATGTAAATGAGCTAAATACCTAATAAAAAATGGGAAAAAAATAAAAAAAATAAAAATAAAAAAAAGTGAACTTTAGGCCAAATTCCCTTATGAATATCAATGCAAACATACTCAATAAAATTCTCACAAACTGAATACAAGAACACATAAAAATTATCATTCAACATGATCCAGTAGGCTTCAACCCAGGGATGCAAGGTCGGTTCAATATATGAAAACACATTAGTGAAATCCACTATATAAATAAACTCAAAAAAATCACATGATCATCTCATTAGATGCTGAAAAAGCATTTGACAAAATATAGCACCCCTTCATGTTAAAAGTATTGGAGAAATTCAAGGCTCATACCTAAACATAATAATAGCAATTTCCAGCAAACCAAGAGTCAGTATTAAATTAAGTGGAGAGATACTAGAAGCAATTCCACTAAATTCAGGGATAACTCAAGGATGCCCATCCTCCCCATATCTATTCAATATAGTACTCAAATTCTATCTAGAGCAATAAGACAACAAAAGAAGATTAATAGGATGCAAATTGGCAAAGAAGTCAAGGTATCACTGTTGCAGATAATATGATAGTATAGATAAACAATGCCAAAAATTCTACCAGGGAACTTCTACTGCTGATAAACTGTAGGGCTATGGGTTCAGTGTCTGCTCCACCAAAGGGCATGGCCACTTGGCAAGGCAGGATGTGGGAAGTTTGACTATGCTTACCCCATGCCTTTGCTGAGGAAGGTATGTGTCTTGGCATGCAAGACAGTCAAACAGGGTCTGAGGAACCACCTGTGGAGAGAATTGGGGGCGAGAAACACAAAGAACAGATAGCAAGTCAAGAAATTCTGATCAAGCTGAAAATTTTTATTTTTCCCAGGCAGGATTTATGCCCATAGAAGCAGGATATGGGGAGGGGGATGGCACAGGATCACTGTGTTTCTGGGGGAATGCACCTGTTCCCAAAAGCAGGATATTGGCTAGGTAAAAAAAAAAAAAATTCAGCAGGAGAAACAGAACAGAATGGATTGCTAGGTACCTGTACACAAGATTTATAGCTATTTATTCTTAACTGAGGGTAGTACTTTCATACAGAGGCCTCAACTCTTCCCACAGAAATCTCAACTAAGCTATTTCTTTTCCACTAAGGCCAAAACTTTGTAAGTAAGCACTTATGGCTGATCAGGCAGTTAACATTCTAACAGGGTCACTCCCAACAGGTGTGGGCTGTAGTGAAGCACCAGAACACTGCTCCAGGGATAGGGAAGTGTAGTCTAAGGCATAGGACAGCCAGAGATGGTTTGGAGTTCCCTGGGCCTATGAAGAACCTGGGATCATGGTATTCCCAGGATCTTGGACACCCAGCTGCCCCTCGAAGTTGAGGAAGAGCTGAGAATGGAATCTGGGCCTGAGGACTAGATCTGACCCACAACCAGGGGTAAGGTGTGGTCCAGATGGTCCCACATGGAAAGCCCTTGACTGTAGGCTTGGGCTTGGTGGCAGTTGTGGTTGAGAGCACAAAGAGGCCATCTACAGGAGAGTAGCCAGCAGCTGTATAGGCAAAGGCTTTCTCCATGGCTCCCTATGGTAGATTCTGATAAAAAGAGGCAGTCCATGGTTTTAAGGCACTATTGTCATGGCAGAAAATGGATATACCCCTTTTCAGGGTGGGCCTGAGATTAAATAACTTTTGCAAGGAGGAAAGTCTGGGAATGAAAGGTTATTGACTATGCCCTCTAGGCTTCTATGTACATGGAAATCTGTCTTGAGCCTACATGACCACATGTCACGTTCTTTTCCTCATTTACATGTGGGGGTCTTGGGGCATTACCCATAATTTATGGACACAAATCTAGGGGGTGGGGGGCTGTGACTAGTGACAGGAGCCCTGTGCATGAAGCAGGCAAAACTCCTACAGTGCATTCAAGGTCACCACAGCTTCTAGTCTTAGATCAAATGGGGACCAAGCTACCTTTCATGGTCCCACAATAAACAACTTCTGCAAAGTGGCTGAATTTAAAATTAACTCAAATAAATCTTAATAGCACAAATAATACAAATAAATCTTCCTTAACATAAATGATAAATCATTGAGAAAGAAATTAGGCAAATAACACTCTTCACAATAATCACAAATAATATAAAATATATTGGGGTAACTCTACCCAAACAAGAGAAAGATCTATATGATAAGAACTTCATGTCTCTCAAGAAAGAAATCAAAGAAGACCTCAGAAAAAGGAGAGATTTCCCATGCTCATTGATTGGTAGAATTAACATAGTAAAGCTGGCCATCCTACCAAAAGCAATCTACAGATTCAGTTCAATCCCTATCACAATCCCAACACAATTCTTCAAAGACACTGAAAAAGCAATCTCAAATTCATCTGAAGGAACACAAAACCCAGAATAGGGAAAACAATTCTTGACAATAAAAATACTTCTTAGGGAATCAACATCCCTGACCTCAAGCTTTACTACAGAGAAATAGTGATAAAAACTGCATGGTATTGGTAAACAGACAGACGCATTGATCAATGGAATAGGATTGAAGACCCAGAAATAAAACTGCACACTTATAGACACTTGATCTTTGACAAAGAAGCTAAAAATATACAAGGAAAAAAGAAAACATCTTTGACAAATGGTGCCGGTCTGACTGGCAGTCTGTATGTAGAAAAATGAAAATAGATACATTATTTGTCACATTGCACAAAGGTCAAGTCCAAGTGGATCCAGCACCTCAACAGAAAACCAGATACTTGGAATCTAATAGAAGAGAAAGTAGGAAAGAGACTCAAACTCATTGGCACAGGGGGAAATTTCCTAAACAGTACTTCAAAGGTTCAGGCTCTAAGATCAACAATTGATAAATGTGATCTCATAAAATTGGAAAAGTTCTGCAAGGCAAAGGAAATAGTCAAAAAGACAAATAAGCAAGCTACAGATTGGGAAAAAAAAAAAACTTCACCAACCCCACATCCATGGAGGGTTAATATATATTAAGAATTCAAAAAGCTATCAAAAAATGGAGTGTAGAACTAAACAAAGGAATCTCAAATGGCTGAGAAGTACCTAAAGAAATGTACAAAGTCCTTAGTAATCAGAGAAATGCAAATCAAAATGACCCTGAGATTCCACCTTACACCAATCAGAATGACTAAGATCAAAAACTTAGGCAAAAGCAAATGTTGGCCAGGGTATAGAGAAAGATAAACACTCCTCCATTGCTGGTGAGATTGCAAACTGGTACAACCATTCTGATAATCAACCTGGAGTTTCCTCAGAAAACTGGAGATACATCTACTTGAAGATCCAGGTATACCACTTTTGGCCATATACCCAAGAGATGCCCCACCATGCTACATGAGCCAATGTTCCACTATTTTCATAGTGGCCTTATTTGTGATTTCCAGAAGTTGAAAAAACCCAGATGTCCCACAAAGGAAAAATGGATACAGAAAATATGGTTCATTTACACAATGGACTACTACTCAGCTATGAAGAATGAGGACATCATGAGTTTTGCAGGCAAATGGATGGAACTAGAAGATACCATCCTGAATGAGGTAACTCAGACCCAAAAGGACATTCATGGTATGTACTCACTAATAAGTGGATATTAGCCCCCCAAAAGTACAGAATACCTAGTACACAATCCACAGAACTCAAGAAGGTTAACAAGCCAAAAGTACCATGTGATGATGCCTCAATCCCACTTGGGAGAGAGAAGAAAGCAATCACGGGAGGTGGGGGGAAATAGGGAGGCAAGAATCTGAGTGGGAGAGGGGCACGGAGGGGGAGGGAGAAACATGATCAGGTATTAGGAGGAACAGGACTGAAACCCTGAGGGTCAACAGAAAGAATGGAAACAGGCAACCTCAAGAGGTAGGGGGTGGGGGAACTCTCTGAAAGTATCAGAGACCTGGGAGGTAAGAGACACTCTGGACTCAAAGGGAGGGACCTTAGATGAAATGCCCTACAGTGAGGAAAGGGAACTTGTAGGGCCCATCTCCTGTGGAGGGACAGGAAATCAAGTGGAGGGATGGGGTTGCCATCCCACAATCAAAGCTCTGATCTTGAATTGTTCCTTTCTAAAAGAACTGCGGGTACAAAAGTGGAGAAGACAATGAGAGAAAGGAGGTCCAGTGACAGACCCAAATTGGAATCTCGCTCATCGGGAGTTCCCTAAGGCCTTACACTGTTACTGATGCTATGGTGTGCTTGCCGACAGGAGCTTAGCATGGCTGCCCTCTAAGAGGCCCGACAAGCAGCTGAAAGAGTCAGATGCAGAAACTAGAACCCAACAATGGACAGAAGCCAAGGACCCCTGTAATTGAATTTAGAAAAAGCTGAATGAAGATGAGGAGGAGGGAATCCCCATGGGGAGACCTGCAATCTCAACTGGCCTGGACCCCCAAGATCTCTCAGACACTGAGCCACCAACCAACCAGGCAGCATACACCAGCTAATATGAGGGCTCCGAGACACATACAGCAGAGGACTGCCTGGTCTGGCCTCAGAGAGAGAAGGGGCACATAACCCTCAGACTTTAGACCCCAGAGAGTGGGGAGGTTTTGTGGAGTGGGGTTGGAGGGGTGGAGACATCCTCTTGGAGATGTGGGGTGGGGAGATGAGGTATGGGATAGGATAGGGAGTGGACAGGAGGCAGATCAGAAGAGGGATGAAGACTAGACTATCAAAAAGGACTAAAGAATAAAAAAGGAAAAAATTCAAGTAGTACCCATCAAAGAGATGTCTATTTCAACTTACTGGTATTTAGTACAATCTGTCATTTTTATATTTCTAAAAATAAATTCAATTTTACTGTTTCTGAGTTTTAATCACATATTTTAAAAATATTTGAAACTATCCTTTTTATATAAAGTATTTTTTCCATACAACATGATTAAGGTTTTCCCCTCCTCCTAATCCTCCCATTTTTCTCCCCACCTAGCCTCTTAACTGGATCTGTACCCTTTCTATCTCTCATTTAAAAAACAAATAAGCATAGAAGGAATAATGATAAAGAATAATAAGATAAATAAAAATAGGGAAAAACCCACATGGCTATAGGTGCATGCTTGTCATCAGATAGCTTGCAATAGGAGTAGAAATCATAGATATTTTAGGCAGCTTCTTCATGTAACTTGCCTGTGCCTTCCAGGTGTTCTCATGCCCAATTACATCTATACCAATTTTATTTAGTAAAGGATTACCACTGTACACATTCTACTATAGCTTGGTGGGTTAGATAATAGTCAATTCATAATTGGCATGTCAGATTACCTTGTGACTTGGTAGCCCATTGTCAAATGTTCGGTTTGCATTAAGGTTTTAGGACAGGCCAAGAACTATCTCTCATAGGGAGAATAGTTTTCTACGAGTGATGATAGAGTCTTGCTTCAAAACCCCAAAGGTCTCTTCTGTTGTTCACCTATAGGGAGGTAGCAAAGACCCCAAAGAGTATCACTAGCTGCCACTGATATATCAAATTCCAAAGAGTCAGCTAGATCAAATTGTTCAAGTGGTAGAGTGGCTTCAACAATAGCTAGCCCTATGAAGAGCCTTCTTTTGTTCTAAACCCCACTGAAAGCTAGGAGCTTTCCCAGTCACTTGGTTTGTGAGCCAATGGGTCCAGTAAACCCATTACATTTTACTTCTTTTTTGGTGACATTTTACTTCTTTTTTGGTGGTGGGAGGGATAAAGTAAAATAATTTGTCCTTCATTTTAAAAGGAATATCTCTGAATGCCCCTTATCACTGAACTAAAAATTTCACTGAGACAGAGGCTTGAATTTTGGTTGGATTTGTTTTCTATCATCTGATGTACCTATGTACCACCAAGCTCAAAATGATTGTTTCCTCCTGATCACAGGTGTTTTATTAATGTCCTTCCTCAGAGGACCAGGCCTTTCCTCATTCAAGGTGTTCTGGGTCTGAAAACTGACTCAAGTCTGGAAATTCACTAGCCCAGATTTCCTCTTGCCATGATCCAATGCAGCCTTTCTTCATTTGTTTGTAATGTTTTTATGCTTGTACTGATCAAACAAAAATTCAGTAGGCCTCTATTCTATTTCATGACTAAAAACACCATGACTAACTAGGCAGAACGAAAAGTTCGTACAAGTCATGCTACCATAAAAATAATTTTGCCCAGGCTTCTCATTATAGGTCACTCTATTATGGACATAGCTTTGTCTATGCTGCCCATTACAGTAACTATGATAATGTTGCCTTTGGCAATTCAGTGTGGCTATCTGGTACCCACTGATTTGGGGCCCAATTAAAACTTTTCCATTCAATTCATCCAACTAAGCAACAGTATCTCTGACTCAAAGGTCTGGTACAAGGAAAACACAAATGTGGTAGTGTCCCTCTCACCATTTTGAGTCTATAGGATTAGTGTAGTGCCTATCTTCTGAACCTTTCCATTGTAAAAGACTATGTTTTACACAACACTGAAATTTCTCCAAGCCTTACAATATTTCCATTGTCACTAAGCCAAGGGATATCAGGCATCTCAAACTCCTTTTTAGTAGGTCATCTTTTGTAAATGCTTCAGCCAATCATTAAAGCAAACTTCTGAGAACTATTTTCTTTTAATTATGTCAGCTTCCATATTAAGCCTAGAATCTCTACTGACTGAGCCCATATTAATAAATTCAGCCTGATCCAGTTTTGTGTTCTTTCCACACCAATACTCTTAAAACCCATTCCTAGACATATTTCTGCAGAATCCTGCTTTAATGAATTAGCAAACTCTTTAAGCCCTTTAATGGTGCTGGGGGCCATGGCCTCAGCCATGGACTTGTGGAAATTTATGTTTGTTTTTGTTTTGTTGTTTGAATGATTGTTCTGTGTTTCATGTTGAAAAATGAAATGGTTAAAACTATCTGCTGGCTGTCCATCCTTTGATTTAGTTTAACTTGTTTAAAAGGTAGTCTCAATTTGCACAGCAGAAACTGATAAGTTACATTGCACCGTGGCTGGAAGTCAAACACAGCTGAAAAAGCCCTGCTAGAGGCTGATTATCTACACAGGCAGCTCTTAAAGGGGCCAATGGCTTTTTGCTTGTAACAGAAAGTTAGCTTAAAATTGGTAACTCAGGGTTGGAGTCATTCTAAACAACACATGGCATGAGCCAACCCAGGAAAACAGGTCTTTAAAGATACTTCAAAATTGGGATAATATTTTGTGTAATTATTATTCTAGAAACTAGACTTATAAAGGATGGGATTTGTCTTAGTCAGGGTTTCTATTCCTGCACAAACATCATGACCAAGAAGCAAGTTGGGGAGGAAGGGGTTTATTCGGCTTACACTTCCATACTGCTGTTCATCACCAAGGAAGTCAGGACTGGAACTCAAGCAGGTCAGGAAGCAGGAGCTGATGCAGAGGCCATGGAGGGATGTTCTTTACTGGCTTGCCTCTCCTGGCTTGCTCAGCCTACTCTCTTATAGAACCCAAGACTACCAGCCCAGAGATGGTCCCACCCACAAGGGGCCTTTCCCCCTTGATCACTAATTGAGAAAATGCCTTACAGTTGGATCTCATGGAGGCATTTCCTCAACTGAAGGTCCTTTCTCTGTGATAACTCCAGCTGTGTCAAGTTGACACAAAACTAACCAGTACAATTGACCCCTTGTCAACTTGACACACAAACACATCACTAGTAAGCCTCAACCCTTACATTCTTATTCATCCCCAAGGTCTAAATAACTTTAAAAGTCCCACAGTCTTTACATATTCTTAAAATTTCAATCTCTTTATAATATCCATCTCTTTTAAAATTCAAAGTCTTTTTACAATTAAAAGTCTCTTAACTGTGGGCTCCACTAAAACAGTTTCTTCCTTCAAGAGGGAAAATATCAGGGCAAAGTCACAATCAAAAGCAAAAATCAATCTCCAACCGTCCAATGACTGGCTTGGACAGACATCTGGCTCTTCCAACTCACGATCTTCTGGGCTCCTCCAAGGGCTTGGGTCACTTCTCCAGCCATGCCCTTTGTAGCACAGGCGTCGTCCTCTAAGCTCCAGATGCCTGTACTCCACTGCTGCTGCTGCTCTTGGTGGTCATCTCATGGTACTGGCATCTCCAAAACACTGCATGACCCCTTCAGTCCTGGGCCTTCATTTGCAACTGAGGCTGCACCGTCACCAATGGCCTTCCATGCCCTCTCACAGTGCCAAGCCTCAGCTGCTTTGCGTGACCCCTTCATGCCTTCAAAACCAGTACCACCTGGGTGACCCTTACACATTACCAAGTCCTGCTGCAGCAGGAGTACAACCTTGGCCATCTCTGGAACACAGCCTCTTTGTGCTTTCAGAAAACACTTCCCAGAAGATGTCACCTCAATGATGCTGGTCTCTTCTTAATCACTGCTAATTTCTTAGCTCCAGCTAACCAGCATCAATAGTCCCAGTAATGCAAAGTTTTTGCTTTGGTAGTTCTGGTATCTTGTTAATCACAGCTGATTCTTCAGCCCCAGCTAACCAGAACTACAGAATCTTCACATTCAAAACAGCAAATGCCCTGAAAAGAGTCTTTAATTTTCCCTCTGAAATTTCACAAGCCAGGCCTCCATCTTCTGCAGTATTCTCAACATTATCTTCCAAGCTCCTACACAACATCCGACAGAGCTCTTAACAACAGATGGATCTTCAAGCCCAAAGTTCCAAAGTCCTTCCACAGTCCTCCCCAAAACATGGTCAAGTTGTCACAGGAATACCCCACTCTGCTGGTACCAATTTGTCTTAGTCAGGGTTTCTATTCCTGCACAAACATCATGACCAAGAAGCAAGTTGGGGAGGAAGGGGTTTATTCGGCTTACACTTCCATACTGCTGTTCATCACCAAGGAAGTCAGGACTGGAACTCAAGCAGGTCAGGAAGCAGGAGCTGATGCAGAGGCCATGGAGGGATGTTCTTTACTGGCTTGCCTCTCCTGGCTTGCTCAGCCTTCTCTCTTATAGAACCCAAGACTACCAGCCCAGAGATGGTCCCACCCACAAGGGGCCTTTCCCCCTTGATCACTAATTGAGAAAATGCCTTACAGTTGGATCTCATGGAGGCATTTCCTCAACTGAAGGTCCTTTCTCTGTGATAACTCCAGCTGTGTCAAGTTGACACAAAACTAACCAGTACAGGATTTAAAACAATGTTTTCTTAATGAGGTATTAAAAGCTGCACTGTCATGCATTTATATATAAGAATTGGCAGCCAAACTTTGTAATGTGAAAGTGATGATTTTGGTATTGATTTTTAAAGAGAATAGATTGTTTAAAATTGGGTTTTGCTTTCCAAAAGTTATGGATATATTCTAATATTGAAAAAGAAACTTTAAAATTATGATTAAAATTGCCAGTGTTCCATTGACTGCAGTTTGCAGTTTGATCGCAAGCTCAGGATTTTTAACTCACCCATATATTGTAATTGGGATGATTACAAGAGTTTATCTTATGAGAACACTAATGCAGCTCCCTGCAGCCATCGAGCCATACAAAGCAAAGACAGATTTATCTGGATCTTTGTGCAGAAATTGGACCCCTCATACAATCAGTTTGGCTATGGTTGTTGTCTTGCAGGGGACTACAGTACAAGCAATGCTTCCAGCACTAAGGTTATAAGGAATGTTTAAGTATAAATGTTCTTAATAAAGACTGTCCAAAAACTAGAGGCATAGACAGACAGTCGAATTGTTCCCCTGGAATCTATCCTCACTGCAGAAGGGATAATCTTTGGGCCAGGACTCTGGCAGTATGCTCAGATTAAAATATATTTACATTTGAGTTAATGAAAAGCTCAGAGCAGCCTCAGCAAGGCTTGTGTGGTGTTTCTTTTGTTTTGCAAACCCTGCCTAGGGAAGTTTTGGGACCTCACCTCTCCTTGCCTTCTGGGAATTATTTTTAAGCCTTTTGTATTTATTGTAATTTTATGTATGCATCTCATAAAGAATACATCTACTGTATTTATAAACTGCCCTTCTATAGGAGAGAAGTATATTTGATTGGATCACATGTTTATTCTTTTGAGTTTCCTCCTGTTTCAGCACAGATAATTGAATTGTGTGCTGTAGCCAGTGTTTGGAAATCTTGAAAAATCAAGCAGGTGGAGACATTCATAAAGGATATTATGAAATAGTAGTAGATTTGAAAAATTGTTTCTTTAGTATTCCTTTGCATTCTCGGGATTGTGAAAGATTTGCTTTCAGTGTTCTTTCTATTAATTTTAAACAGCCAATGAAAAGGTATCAATGGATAGTTCTTTCTCAAGGCATGGCTAACAGTCCTACATTATGTCAAAAGTTTGTGGAACAAGCCATTCAGCCTAATAGACAGCAATAAACAATAATATACATTATACATTACATGGATGATATCTTATTTCCAGAGAAAGATTCTCATGACTTGCTTCTATGTTATAGAAATTTACAACAGGCATTATCTGATAAAGGATTACAAATAGCTCCAGAAAAAGTGCAAACTCAAGATCCTTATAAATATTTAGGTTTTAGGCTTACAGATCAAGCTGTTTTTACTCATAAAATAATTATGCATATGAACAGTTTTAAAACTTTAAGTGATTTTCAAAAGCTGTTAGCTGATATTACTTGGCTTCGTCCTTATTTAAAGCTTACTATAGAATTAAAATCCTTATTTGATATTCTAGGGGGAATACTGATCTCATTTCTCCTCAAGTTTTAACTTCGGAAGGGATGTGGGCCTTACAACAAGTAGAAAGAGCTACTGAAAAACAATCTGTCACTAATATAGATTATTCTTTGCCTTTACATTTATTGATTTTTAATACTACTCATACACCTACAGGATCTTTTGAGGTCAATTGCCTCAGTCTGTGGAACTTGTCACACAGATCCGACTGGAGGTGATATGGCACAAAACACCATTCTTGCTCGAAAAATATCCTTTTTATGTTGGCCATATAAGAACTCATTCTGATCTTTCCAAACCTTTAGCTGCAATGATTGTATTGACAGAGATTTGATAGAAGCTTTAGTTTCAGATCCGATTGTTTTGGCTAAATGTGGTCACAATAAAATTCTTCTTTCTAGTCATACCTTAAGGCTCCTACATAAGATCGCTAAGGAGCAAGCTAGAATAATTGTAAAGCAATTTTCTGACTGTCTTACATTGTCTCAAGTTCCTTGTTTAGGGGTTATGCCCAGTCATATTTGGCAAATAGATATAACTCATTATTCAGAATTTGGAAAATTGAAATATATACATGTCTGTAGTGACACTTGTTCAGGACTCATTTTTGCTTCTACATACAGGAGAAGCTTATAGAAATGTAATTGATATTGCTTGCAGGCTTTTACTGCTATGGGATTGCCTAAAATCATCAAGACAAATAATGGCCCTGCTTATACTAGAAACGACTTCATACAATTTTGTAAGGAATTTGTAATTGAACATAAAACTGGGATTCCTTATAATCCATGGGACAAGTAATTGTTGAACATGCACATTACACTCTGAAAAACTGGCTTTTGAATACAAAAAAGGGGGAATCATATCCCCATACTGCACAAAAATTTTAAAATTTCAATGCCAAGGAACTCTCTGAGTGTGGGGAAGAGGGCATGTTTGTGGTTTTTTTCTGCAGTATGCTGAAGGAGCATGCTAGCTGCCAGAGTGCTGATGCTGGGACAAAGAATGATGCTGATTATGAGTTTGTAGAGTGTCCTGAAAATGACGATAGAGAAGCTGTATTGGGCCTTCATCCCTGATTCACCCTTTATTACATTCAACAGTAAGGGAAGGCCTAGAAGTTGTGGTAATGGTAAACAACACTACGTTGATGGATATGCCTGCTGGAGGAAATTTCACCATCAATAGAGAAATTAATTACTAAAGATTGAGAACTAAAGTCTCCATATACTTTTGTGGGAGGCACAGCTACAGGCACTTATGCCCTAGTTTTGCAAGGAAAAAATTATGAGCTTCTTAGAACAGCAATAGATACATAATAAAGAAAAAGGAGCTGAGTACACAGCTCTCCACATTGTACGTACATCACCCTTTTTCCTGGGTATCTCTCTTAAGAGAGGGTCTGATACTTGCCAGTATTAATGGATTAGGAAATGCCTCAGCCTGCTTCCTTTGTGCTGCATTAGAATGTCCTTCATTGACAGATGTCCCTTATCCCATCCCTTTTAATATGTCTGGTGCCAGTCCTAAGACCTTTTCCTAATTTTTTGAAGTATCCTTGTTCTTGATCCCTGAACAACAGCAATTTAAACTCTGCTATACTAGCCCCAATGATAATTTGTGCAATCATACTAGCTCACCTAGTTAGGATCTGATTGCCCCTGAAGGGTTTATTTTTCTTTTCTTTTTTAATGTATTAGTACCCTTACTAAAATTCTTTCCAAAAACATAGATAAATAATTGCTGTGTCTTCCCATGACCCTAGTTCTTCAGTTGACCTTGCTAACTCCCACCAAGTATTTGAGCTGGAATAGCCCCCTGTATATTAAAAATAAAGCAAGATGTTTTCCTCCTTGTAGTGACCAATGCCTCCTTGGTAACCTCTGTTATGGCTGCCAGTTTGGCTGGAGGAAATTTAACCCATTCTCTTCTCACCACCGCCAAATTATCCCAACAATTTGTGTTGACAGTGGAAGCCTCCATTGAGTCATTAGCTTCTTTATAGAGACAATTAACTTCCCTCACCCAAGTTGACTTACAGAATTGATGAACACTTGATTTTCTGACTGCTGAAAAAGGTGGCACCTGTCTCTTTCTGAAAAAGGAAAACATTTCTACGTGAATGAGTGGAAACTTGAATCCAACAATTACATAAACTTAATTTGGAGCTCCAGAGAGAACAGTTTTCAGCCACTGCTGATAATTGGTGGTAGTCTTCTATGTTCACCCACTTGATGCCCCTCCTTGGACCTTTAATAATCATTTTATTAGTAGTAACTTTGGGGCCTTTTATTTTTAACAGAGTTACTGGTTTTATAAAACAGCAGATTGATTCCTTGGCATCGAGACCCTTGCAAATGTATTATCATAGACTTGATTTAGCTGACAGATGCCTTGCTGAACCTGGGGTTGATAATTCTCCTTCAGGAGCTGCATAGGATTCAGACCTGTGCATACTGGTTCTTGATAAAATGAATCCAGCATGGGCACCAGCGTGGGTTGCAAGGCTAATCACCGAAGGGGAAGGTCTCACACGGACCATCTCTGAATTCCCCATGAGACAAACCTGGTTTGTAAGGAGGTTGGTATCTATTTTCAACCTTATCCTAAGGATTTTTCTAAGACTCTGCTTCCCCTCCCCAAAAGGTACCTAGAGCCATGCCTGTGGGTCATGATGGTACCCATGGGAGAAATCAGCTCAATGCTCCTCACCCCCCACCCCCACCCCGCTGGTTAATGCCCACTCATCCAAGGATGAGATGACTACTGATCACCCCAGTTCCATGGGGCCTTAGTGAAAATAATTAAAAGGGAGGAGATTCTGGGAGCCATGGCCTTGTGGAAACTTTCTAGTTTACATAAGCAATCCTGAGAGAACATTCGTGGTCATAACAGTAAGAATGTTTGTGGGTAAAGAGGACACTGTGACCATTGGTTCCAGGAGCTGAAGATTGCCATCTCACCTTCAGAGAGCCTCCGTACTCTTCCCCCCCCCCTCCCCTGCCCCTTGAAGCCTCCTCTTGCTTATGCTTATATTGCCACTCCTGAATAAAGTTTTTCAGAGCTTGATCAGGAAATTGACTTGCTCTCATCCGTGTGTTTCTTGCCCCTCCCACTCTCTCACTCCCTTGCCCTGAGTCCCCGCTGATTATCCCTGCAGGTCGAGGCATAATGGCATAATGCATGTCTTCATGGATGACACTCTGTCTTCTCTCTAGGAGCCTGGCTTGCCTTAAGTCTGGTCTAGAGGAATATCCATATTGTCTTGCCTGGTAACTCCTTCAGGGAATGTTATTGCTGATTTAGTAGATAAAGAAGAATTAATTTCCTTAGGCAAAGGCACTATTTCAAGTACTGTAGGGTGAGAGTACATCTGCTGAGAGTGGAAAGACTACTTCCTTAGTCAGATAAACCTTGAGTCTGAGGGTTAAAAGTTCTCAGCTTCAGTAGAGAATTCCCACATGTATCCTTCCCAAGTTATAGAATCTCTTTCTTTACCAATTAACTGTGGATGCTATGCAGTCTGCGACTTAATTTTTCATTGTAATACTATTAATCTTATACTGAAGGCTTCAGTTTGCTTTTCTGTATTTTGAGCTCCATGGCTGCTGGAGAAAAGATTCTCTTTCAGGACACACTGAACAACCTTCAGGCTGCTTACACACATCAGGAGCTTGACAGTTTTATCACTGAGTTCATTGTCATCCTTCTTCACAATATTCTGAGATGATAGAATTTGGATAACTTTATCACAGATCTCATTCATTTAGGATATCAATTTATTCAGAGATACTAGAAACAACTAACCAGCATAATTATTTCTTTGGCATATTGTCAAAAGCTTATACGCAGGGTCACAAAATTTCTTTCCTCCTTCTTCTCACAATTACCAAATCAGGATAATCAAACGTGCTTGTCTTGATAAGTTTGTAAGTAGCTCACATCATGATTTTTTTTAGTGCTCTCCATGCTTCTAGGACAGACCAGTAATCATAAGAGTAAGCAAAATTGCCAAGTTATTCTAGATACTTAAAAGAAATTCATTCTTATATTTCTGTTGCTCTAGGACCATTTCTCATACCAAATTCTCATAGTCAAGGTTCTGTAGGGGAACAGAACTTACAGAATGTGTGTGTGTGTGTGTGTGTGTGTATGTATGTATGTATGTATGTATGTATGTATGTATATGTGTGTGGTTCATTAGAACAGCTTACAAGCAGTCATCTAGCTAGTCCAACAATTGTTGTCTACCAATAGGAAGTCCAAGAATCTATGACTCTGGATGTCTCAGCTAGTCTTTAGCATCCACAGAAATCCTGAAAAAGAAAGTTCTCTTTCTAGTAAAGGAATGAACTTGCCAATGAGAGGAAGAACAAGAAAGCAAAAAGCAGTGACTTCTTCCATGTCATTTAGCCTGCCACCAGAAGGTGCGGTCCATATTTAAGGATGATTTCTCACCTCAAAAGATCTGAATTTTTGGAATGAGTCTTCTCAATTCAAATTATTTAATTAAGAAAAAATTCCTCGCAGGTATACCTAGCCGCTTGTATTTTAGCTAATTCCAGATGTAGTCAAATTGATAACTAGGAAGAGTCATTACAGTGCCATTAGATTAAAAATAAATTATTTCCATCTTTTACCCCTGCACATCCAGATGGAGCAGAATTTGAGGGAATCACCAACCAATGACTGGTCCAGCTTGAGATTCATGCCAAAAGAGAGAGCCTACCCTTGACATTATTAATGATATTCTGCTATATTTGCAGACAGGAGCCTAGCGTAACTGTGATCAGAGGTTTTGCTCAGCAACTGATGGAAACTGATACAGAAACTCACAGCCAAACATTAAGTAAAGCATGGGGAATCCTGTGAAAGAGAGGGTGAAGGACTGAAAGAGCCAGAGTACTCAAGGACATAAAACAAAACAAAACAAAACAAAACAAAGCAAACAAAAACAAAAAACAAACAAAAAAACCAACCATTAATTCTGTAGAATTAACATGGGCCCATAGGGGCTCATAGAGACTGAATTGACATCCAGAGAGCATAAATAGGATGGACCTAGGCCTTCTGCACACACGTAACAGCTGTGCAATTGGGTCTTCAGATGGAACTCCTAAACTGGGGGCAGGAACTGTCTCTGATTACGTTTATTCCCCTATATCTTAATTGGGCTATCTTCTATAGCCTCAATAAAAGATGTATCTGCAACTTGATATGCCAAGGCAGGAAGGTTTCCCATTTTCTGAGAAGGGAAGAAGAGGTGAATGAGGAGAAGGAAGGGGAAAGGGAGGGACCAGGAAGAGAGGAGAGAGGGGAAACTAAGATCAGAATGTATATAACTTAATTAAAAAATAATTATTTCACCAGCACTTGGGGAGCAAGGTAATGAGTTTATTATTGAAGTCCAACTAGGCTTCTTAACAAGACTCTGTCTCAAGCCAGTAAGATACTTTTGTAGCAACTCATTCAAAAGTAACTAAGATTGAAGAGGATATGAAAAACAGCTCTTATGTGTAGCTAACTGGCACCAACTGTATTATAACTTTGGTTCCTACTTGTATTCAGTTTATTGTATAAATTTTAGTCATAGACATATTATACTTGTGTTTCAGTAAATCTCTCCATCCCAAATACGCCCCAACAATGAAAACATGACTCAATTAATATAAATACATGCTGTGCACCTAGATTGGGCAGATCTACTGATACACTTCTTTCTTCTGCATCTATGAGACCCTTTAGAACTAATTCCAGCACTTAGGAGACAGAGACAGGCAGATGAGTTTGAGGCCAGCCTGGTCTACAGAGTGAGTTCCAGGACAGCTAGGGCTACACAGAAAAACCCTGTCTCGGAAAAAAAAAAAAAAAGAGAGAGAAGAGAAGAGAAGAGAAGAGAAGAGAAGAGAAGAGAAGAGAAGAGAAGAGAAGAGAAGAGAAAAGAGAAGAGAAGAGAAGAGAAGAGAGAAGAGAAGAGAAGAGAAAAGAGAAGAGAAGAGAAGAGAAAAAAAGATCTTGTGTGGTTTCTCCGCAAGTGCTTCTTGTGCTTCTGCTCCACTTTTCTTCTTCCTCCTCTGCATCGTCTCCCTCTTCCATTTTCTCCTTCTTCTCTCTCCCCACCTTCCTTTCCAACTTCCCTTTTATCTGCCCAATCATCAGCTCTCCTTTATTTTACAATTTAAGGTGGGAAGCAGGTTTACAGGAAATCACCTGAGTGCTCACAGGAGAATGGAATTAATATCAAATATAATTAGCCCCAAGGCTATCCACAACATTTCCCCCTTTCTGTCCAATTAAAAGACTATTTTATCTCAGATACAATTGAACATAAGTATTACTATTTTGTTATTTGTAAAGTACAAGAGACCTAATACCCAGTCTGTCACTTTTGTTAATTAAATAGAACCTCTGTCATCTATCCTTACTTAAAAGACTGTAGTTCTGCACCTGGCTATGTCTTGGCTTTAGATTGGATGCCATTTGAAAACCATCCTCCCAAATCTGTTCCTCTCAAAGTAAAGGCCTGGGTTGGCTAGGAGACTATAGTTTTTCAGCCCCATCAGAAATCTAAGAATGACTGATATTAACTGAAAATATATAGGAAGCCTAAAACAGCTTCCAAAATTTAGCCAATCCATAGAGACCACTGATCACCTGGACAGTTCCTTACTTCAATACTTTGGAGCATTGGTATTCAGCCTACTGGCCAGGGTCATCTGACAGACTTAGAGAAACAGGAATATTAAGGACTAGCCTACTCTGTCTCGGCAAAATCAAGCTGTCCTAACCTGTAATTGTGTCCTTTCTTTGGACAGTATTATGTCTGTAGATAAAATGATGAGGCAATTCTTGCCTAGTGGCTGTTTCACCACAACTGAAGGAACTCAAAGATGCTCAGTTTCTTCTTTGAATCCAAGACAGGGAAAACTGTCAGAAGCAGACTGGTCTTAACAACAAGTGAATAAATAACATTAAAGGTCACATTATGTGGACTGCTGATGTTTTTGAAAACCAACTATCTATGTGAAGTAATCTAGACTGTTGTCTGTTAACTACTCTCAGCCATTTCTAGTTAAAATAACTGAGAACACCCTAACAATAAACTCAGAGCCATGTATTTCCTATTTTGCCCTTAAATCACATGCTTAAACATCTCAGATCTGTTTATAATAACAGCAATAGAAGGACTGGGTCTAAGCCCTGCACTTCAAAATTTTTAGTATCAAAGACCACCTATAACAACCACCCTCAGCCCCAAAGCTTAGGGAACTGGGATGACGACTCTCCATAACTTCTTCAAGCTGAATATGGGTGTATTAGTCAGGGTTCTCTAGAGTCACAGAACTTATGAGTAGTCTCTATATAGTAAAGGAAATTTTTTTGTTATTTTTTTTTCTTTTGGTTTTTCGAAACAGGGTTTCTCTGTATAGCCCTGGCTGTCCTGGAACTCACTTTGTAGACCAGCCTGACCTCGAACTCAGAAATCTGCCTACCTCTGCCTCCTGAGTGCTGGGATTAAAGGCATGCACCACCATGCCCGGCTTAGTAAAGGAATTTATTGATGACTTAGAGTCTGCAGTCCAACTCCCAACAATGGTCAGTAGTTGCTGTGAATGGAAGTCCAAGGATCTAGCAGTTGCTCAGTCTCCTTTGGCAGGCAGGTGAAGGAGAGAGAGAGAGAGAGCACCTTCCTTCTTCCAATGTCCTTATATGGTCTCCAGCAGAAGGTGTAGCCCAGATTAAAGGTGTATGCCACCACACCTTTAATCCCAGATGACCTTGAACTCAGAGATCTCCCTGTCTTAATCTTCTGGAATCCATAGCCACTATGCCTCAAGATCTCCATACCAAGATCCAGGTCAGAAACTTCTATCTCCCAGCCTCCAGATTAGGGACACTTGGTGAGCCTTCCAGTTCTGGATTGTGGTTCATTCCAGATATAGTCAAGTTGACAACCAAGAATAGCCACTACAATGGGTGTTGAGATATTTTTGAAGGGAGGGGGAAGGGTAGGAAATGGGGGAGTTGGTTGACCTTAAGAAGGCTACACCAATGATTGTATTAGTCTCTGATGTCTGTGTCCTGACTAGATCCAGATGAAAAACCAACACATCAGGAGTCAGGCAGGTCAGTTCAGCATGTCTGATGATGAAATTCACCAAGGCTGTATATTCTGTAATATATAAATCTCAAAACAAAATATTACTATCATCAAGATAACCTTTTTGTTTGATTCTCTGGAATCTAGTTCTCAGGGTGTCTCCCTCTATCAAATCTGATCCATAGAACTCTGGAAGGTGTAAATACCTCGATCACCTTTTCCAAAAACCCAAAGACAAAACCTTTTCCCCAAATCAGCATATCCTTCAGTTGGTAACCAGGAAAACCTGTAGCTTGCCCTCTGTCCCAGAAAAACAATAAAACAACCACAATACACAAAATCACATGCATTTTAGCCTATTTAGGCCTTTCTAATTTGTCATGTCAGTATATTAACCCAAAATTCCCATGGAGCCCACATTAGACAGAATATGAGTCTTCTGCATACTTTATTATACCATCTTTAAAACAATTGATTTACACTTCTATTTTCCTTTTCCTTTCCTTCCCTTTTCTCTTCTCCTTCCCTTTCCTCTTCCCCTTCCCCTTTCCTTCCTTTCCTCTTTCCTCTCCTCTTTCCTTTTCTTGCTATACCTGCTTATAAGAAGTAGCTTGTCAAACCAGTATTTAATCCCAAAATTCCCGTGGAGCCCATGTTAAATAGAATATGAGTATCCTATAAGACTTATCAGAGCAATATATCTTTATACCATCTTTAAAGCAATTAATTCAAATTTCCACTAATACCTGTTATATCATCTATCTGTTGTGCTCTCTACTAGGAGCCACAGACATTTATTTAATTAATACTTAGTATAATATCTGTCTGTTATACTCTCTACCTAGAACTATAGACTTCTATTAATTAATATCTGTTCATAGCAGATGATTATCACTGCTCGCTCTACTTGGAGAGAGTCAGTAATTAATATTCCCTATCTAGTTCCGAACCACAGATGAAATTTCCCATCTTTAAGTCCTACACCAGCTTATAAGAGGCAGCTTGTCAAACCAGGATTTAAACCCAAAATTTCCATGTAGCCCACATTAGACAGAATATGAGTATCCTGTAAGACTTATTAGAGCAATATATCTTTATACCATCTTTAAGTATCAAAATGTTCTATTTCTCTCTTTATATCAATGAATTATCTGGTCCAGAGCCCTTTGTACCTTTGTCTTCCAATTCTTTATTCACAGGGAGGAACTGAGTATAGAAACACTTGCATTGTCTATGTTCCTGTTTGGAGGTGGGGGAAGCAAGGTGGGGATCGAAGGATACAGGGAAGCAAACACAGAAAGGCTCTCTCGGGCATAGATGCCTCTCTGCCATTCCCTGTAGGCCCCTTAAACCCAGTCAGCTTCAAATCCATATTGCTACAGTCTAGGTCACTGCCCAAGCCCCATTTGGAGGAGGGGAGTAGTGAATTTTTATCTCAGGTTAGTTAAATTCAAATCAATACATTGGGCACCATTTTGTTTCAGTAAATCTCTTCATCCCAAATATGTCCCAACAATGAAAACATGACTCAATTAATATGAATATATGTTGTGCCACCTAGATTGGGCAGATCTACCACTACACTACTGTCTTCTGCATCTATGAGACCCTTTAGAACTTGTGGTTTCTCCAGGATGTGTGCTTCTGCTCTGCTCCACTTCTTCTTCTTCTTCTTCTTCTTCTTCTTCTTCTTCTTCTTCTTCTTCTTCTTCTTCTTCTTCTTCTTCTTCTTCTTCTTCTTCTTCTTCTTCTTCTTCTTCTTCTTCTTCTTCTTCTTCTTCTTTTTCTTCTTCTTCTTCCTCCTCCTCTGCATCGTCTCCCTCTTCCATTTTCTCCTTCTTCTCTCTCCCTACCTTCCTCTCCTACTTCCCTTTTATCTGCCCAATCATCAGCTCTCCTTTATTTTACAATTTAAGGTGGGAAGCAGGTTTATAGGAAATCACCTGAGTGCTGACTCATTCCTTGTTCGAAGCCACTCACAGGAGAACAAAATTAATATCAAATATAATTAGCTTCAAGGCTAGCTACAACATACCTCATGAAATATTAAAAACAGAAAATGGGAATTATAATCTTCTAAATAGAAATACAAATATTCTAAAGATCTATCTAATCTATCAAACTACTGAAACAATAGACCGTAAAAAATGGAAATTTCACTAGTAATTTCATGATGAGAAAAGGAAAAGGTACCAGCCAAGTGGATTTTATCTGAAAAAAGTTGGGGGAGGGTTAGCCCAGTAGTAACAACTTATCAGACCACCTTGCATGAGAAGACTTAAGCATAGACAACAATGGAGCTGTCTATTAAGGCAGAACATAGGAATAACATTTTGTCTTTGGATTTTCTTTTTCTTCCTTCCTTCCTTCCTTCCTTCCTTCCTTCCTTCCTTTCTTTCTTTCTTTCTTTCTTTCTTTCTTTCTCTCTTTTTTTTTTTTTTATGAACACAGTATGTCATGTTTATTGGGCTCTTCACAGGTAAGCTTAAAACAGGAAATAACAGGATGGCATCAATAATGTCAGGAAACAAAATCTTTAACTTTCATAGCTGCAAAGGGTGCATTCCCACTGCAGCCAAGGATTATCCAGGCCACTCGAAGGGGCACAATTCACTTGTTTTAGCAACAGTCAGCAAATAAATTTAACCAATGACTTTTTAGAACAAGAAGAAAACTATTTTTTATGAATTAGGACAAAGAAATCAGTTATACAAATTAAATTGATACAAAACACATTATAAAGAAAACACACATACAGAAATGATTAAGTGGAACAGATAGCAAGGATGTCACAGAACACCACACGGAGAGAGCACTGGTGCTAAAACAAGTAAATTGTGCCCATTCGAATGGCCTAGGTAGTCCTTGGCTGCAGTGGGAATGCACCCTTTGCAGCTATGAAAGCTAAATCCTAATTCTCCTTCATTTTCTGGCTCAAAGTCATAGAGACCATGAGAGCAGGGCTGGTCCGAGGGAGTGTAAGTACCTGTCATCTTTGATGAAGAGCTGGGTCCGACCCCATTGGCATCGGTGGAACTCGTGTTCACAGGCTTGGTATGAATTCTTGCTTGGGGACTTTGGATGCAAGAGCTATTCTCAGCTCCAGCTTGCTCTGCAGTTCCTGGAGAATCTCTGTGAACTGCCTGTGATAGTCTAATGCTGCCTCTACAAACACAGCCAGTTGGCTCACTTGCTCTACATTATTTTCTAAAGAATTAAACATGCTTCTTTCGGCCAACTCCTTTGACTTCGAACTTCTCTAGTGCTTGTCTTATTTCTTCCTTGGGGATCTTACCTACCCGAAGCTTTTTATAATCATAATCCAAGCGGTGGCCTGCCAGCTTTCTCAGGTGGTGCCCAATCTCTTTTAAATCTTTGTCTTGCAGTAGCTGCAGTGGGTCAATAAAAGTTTGCTTCACATTAATATCCAGAGAGTCTTTCACCTCAGCCATGTTTCAGGGCCTCACCAGCTTCTAGTAATGAGTTGCCAAAAGCAGAGTCTTCTCCGAGCTCCTTGTCATACTTCAGCATGAAGTCCCCCAGCATGTCTTCTGTCTGTGGATAGCCAGTGGCCTTCACCTGCCCTTGGAGCTTTGACACAGTGTTCAGCATTCCTAGCTTAGCTCTGTATGCTGGAATGGGCTAGAGATACTCTGTGGCTTTTGAAAGAATTTCTGCAACAGCTTTACTGGTAATATATATTTTCTTTTCTATGTCCAGAAATTCTTCATCTAGCTTCGATCCTTTGGCACCAGTTATTTTTTCACTTAACTGGCTGGCTTTGTGAAACTGCTTCTTCAGCTCAGCTACCAACACTGCGGTGGCACCCCGCCCGGGGTGGTCTCGGGGCGTTCACAGCGCTGTCACACTGGCACATGCGTGCGTGTCTTTGGATTTCCTTTCAAAACATTGGCATTCCATAAAGCTCCCGGAAGCTTCACATAACCAATGGAATAATTAAAATTGTGGATAATGCTTCTGAATTCTTCTATAGCCTCCAGAATTATATTTACTATATTATATTGAAAATATTAATCCCCTTACTGTGTTACCTACTAATTTAGAAGCTCCTTGACTATAGAGTATGAGGTGTGGACAAAGATTGGAGTGAATAAAGTCCAGAGTGAGTGTGCACAGATGACATGAGCATGGACATGCTAAGGATTTCCAATGGCTTGTTTCTACTCAGTCTTTTTTTACTTCTTCATATCAAAAAAACATTCACTTTACTTCTGTCAGTTTTGATCAGTGAAATCAATATGACAAAATAAACCCTTTTCTTCCCAAGTTCTTTTTGGTCATAGTGTTTTATATTATTGGTCAACAGAATAACAATCTAGAATTATTGCTTAATAATTTTTAAACTACTGGTTTCTAAAGAAATTCTAATGGTTTCTAAAAAGAGAAGTAACAAATACATTGCAATAAATTGTATTCACAGAGATAAATTGCTAGGTAGAAAATAAAGTTTGTAGTGTAAACATTTTTTTCTGGAGGTTATTAAATTACATACACATACACATATACTTTTTAACAGTGTCATGATCTTTGCATTTCAAATGAGATTGCCAAGCCAAAGAAGTTACAAGTAAAAACTTAAGGACTTCAGCTAGGAACATCTCAGGCACTCTCAGGAACTGGCGCAGAGTACATTCCAGGCATCATTTAATGACTTATCTGGTGGAAGAAATTACACCAGCTACTTCCAGTGTTATATAGATATGGACTCATACAACATTTACACCATAGAGTAATCATTCTAATCAGCATTTGGAATTTTTCTCCTTTTATAGGTAACTGTGATTTTTTTTTTAATCTGCAATGAGTTTTGTGAACTAGTGCTAATATGAGTCTAGATTTTCATTTTTTGGATAAAACTAATTGACTTTCTGGAATATAAGTTTCTAACTTTTTGTGAATTTAACAGTTCTCCAAAGTGGACATTACAGTGTTTGATATTCTTTTTATTTTCTTTTAACTATTAAAAATATGCATTATAAATAAGTTTCAAAAGATAATAAAAGGTCATTATTTTCAAAAGCATAATTATTCATTCAATGTCATTAGCAGTTAAAAATAAGATACAATAGAACTTAGATTTTTTTCAATGCTTTTTTCTTTTTTTTTCCATTTTTTATTAGGTATTTAGCTCATTTACATTTCCAATGCTATACCAAAAGTCCCCCATACCCACCCACCCACTCCCCCTTTTTGGCTCTCGAGTTCCCCTGTACTGGGGCATATAAAGTTTGCGTGTCCAATGGGCCTCTCTTTCCAGTGATGGCCAACTAGGCCATCTTTTGATACATATGCAGCTAGAGTCAAGAGCTCCGGGGTACTGGTTAGTTCATAATGTTGTTCCACCTATAGGGTTGCAGATCCCTTTAGCTCCTTGGGTACTTTCTCTAGCTCCTCCATTGGGAGCCCTGTGATCCATCCATTAGCTGACTGTGAGCATCCACTTCTGTGTTTGCTAGGCCCCGGCATAGTCTCACAAGAGACAGCTACATCTGGGTCCTTTCGATAAAATCTTGCTAGTGTATGCAATGGTGTCAGCGTTTGGATGCTGATTATGGGGTGGATCCCATATTTCATTAATTCATTGATAATTTCATTCAGTGTTTTTAAAACATATTCAACCTCCTTTCCAACTCCTCCCATAGCCACCCTCTCCACACTTTGCTCTCCCCCAACCAACTATTACTCTTCCTTTTATTTTTACCCTACTGAGTCAGTTGCCTAACTAGGCTTAGGATTGGGGCCTGTGCTGACCTACTAGGGATCAAATAATTAACAAAAGCTGGCTTCTCCCAGAAGCTGTCAAATGCAAATAGCTCCTTAGCTAGTGTTGGCATTTTGTGACTACCTCTCCTCTCAATGCTGGGATTTTGGTCTGGCTTAAACTTGCATGGAGCTCTTTTATGTTGTCACAATTGCTATGAGTTTATATGTGAGTCAGCATTACGATGTTCAGAAAATAGTTTCTTCTTCATGTTATTCACCACCTCTGGCTCTAACAATCTTTCCACCCCTCTTCTACTAGGATCTCTGAACCCTGGAATGAGAGGTGTGATAATATGTCAAGGGTTTTATTTTCTACATGGTGACTAATTGAGAGTCACTATATTAATTGACATCTACTAAAGAAAGAAACTTTACAGATGATGTTTGAGAGATGGTTTAGATGTTTGGAGTATTGGGAGTCATTTTTGTAGTATGTACATTTAACAGAATAATCATATTGGATTCTTCACTAGGGCCTATGAACTAGACAGCCAAAAGTTCATGACCCCTTTAGCTGCTCCAGATATTGGTTCCATCCTATGCAGATTGTTTCACATCCAATCAGGATCTGATTGATTACTTACATAACATTTGTGCCACTAATACACCAGTGGACATATTTTGTCAGGCCAATCATTGTAAGTTTCACGTTCAGCTCACAGCTGCTGGAACTCCTCCATTAACACACATAGTACTGTTTAGAAGTATAAAAGCTACCCAGTAGAGATGAAACTTCTGGTAAATACTAACTCAATTACTCCTTCTTCTGTAACTCAAAGATGTGTCATACCGAAATTGTACCATCAACTTCTGGAGGGTAGACAAGAATGTTGAATTCATTTTGGTTCTTTGTGTGGTTTTTGGAAAGTATTAAAGTCCTCACATCATGTTTTACACTGATGTGTCTAACTGTGAACTATTAACAGTTGATTACATGTTCTGATAAAAATTTCTTTTGTGATAAATGTTTGAAGAATCTATTCTTCCTTATCTATTGGGTTTTTTGTTTTTGCTTTGTTTGTTTGTTTTGCCACTGCCCTCCCCCAAACTTCTTAATAGAGCCTATAGAAGAACAGATTCTACTCATGAATATCACCAATTTTAGGTTAATTTTTGCTTTTGGAAATGAATGAAGTCATAAGTTTGCTGCTTCTATGTTATATCTAAGTTTTTCCAAATTATAAAAAATAGTTTATATGTCTTAATGTGAAGGTAATCAATTAGGAGGTAAACAATTAGGAGGTAGTTCAACTTTATAATTATGGGGACTAGTTGGAGTAACTAAGCAGCTTGGGATTCGTCTTTAGGGGAAAATATCTTGCTTTGGTCCTTTACTGTTATGCCTCAGTGTGTTTCCAAATTTCTATTAAATCGTTTGCTCCTCTCTACTTTCTGTTCATTAGGCTGACTCTCTACTTCTTCATACACTATCAAGCTGTGTTTTCCCTCTTGTTGAATGGACCTAAAGTTCAATTAGAGAACTGTTGTTTACCACCAGAGTACGTATGTCATTATTGCAGCATTATGGTTATCATCACTATGATCTGGGTAGAAGTGTTGGTTGCTTCTTTCTTTTGCAAGCTTGAATGGAGACATCTGATATTGTGAAAGCTAATCCTCAGGAAGAAAGCATTCAGGTATGTTCCAGCTCAGGGGTCTTTGAACATTGTTTCTGAAGTACATGGTTTCTTCAGAAATCGAACCTTACCTTAAACTTCTGGAGCTTAACCAGTGGCAACAGAAATGAGCCTCTTGATTTAGAAAGCTCTTGGTCAGACCTGGAGAACAACTCAAAAGTCTGTTACTCGTGCCAGTACCTAGAGATTTCCACTTGGTATTTATTTCTTGGAGAGTGTTGGCTTTCCTTGTAAGCCCCACAGTTACTTGGCAACAGCCAGGTATGCCTGACTCACTATAAAACGGGCTGCCTGCCCTGTTCTCACTTTCTTCTCTCTTCTCTTGCTCTCTTACCCTCTTCCTCCTCTGTCCCTTCTCTCCCCACTCCTCCCCCTCTCTCTCTCCATTGCTCATGGCTGATCTCCTCTACTTTTCTCTCTCTACCCCTCCCCCTCTCTCTTTCTCTACTACCCCCTAATTCCCCTCCCCATGACCTAAACAAACTCTGTTCTATACTATACTGTCATGTGGATTGTACCTCAGTGGGAAGTAATGCCTACGCATGGGCTTGCAGAGGTACCCCCTTTCCCCCACACGATACTGTGCCTCCACCAATCATATCCCTGGCTTCTTCATCTTTTTTATAAGACACATTATTTCTGTGGCTCAGAATTAGAAACTCACGGGTTCACATCTCTTATTGACATGTGGACAGCCACTGGATTGCTCGATAGATATATCCACCTGAACTTCCGAGAACTGGTAAGACCCCGTCCCCACTTGCCAGCATAAATATCCCCTGGTCCCAAGGGGCGGTTGTTGAGCTCACAAATAGCCCCTCTGCTGTCGTTGAGGACAAAGACATTCAGTATTTATGATTGGTCTTTTCACTGAACCTTGTTCTAGGACCCTAACCCTTGGGTCCTCTTGGAAGTGGTTTTCTCTCACTGCCATAGTAAAATCCTAAGTTTAGGTGAACTATTCTCCTGCGGCCCCAGGCCCACAAAGCTTCTGTGTGATGACCTAGCAAGTCTAGACATGGCTGCTTGTTCTTGTTATTATTTTGTTCTTTCAATGCTAGTAGGAACATTTTAATAATGTCCACACTCAAAGGGAAGGTCTTCACCACTGCATCCTTACTTATTGGGACATCTCCAGGTCTAATTCACAGTACTCAAGCAAGCAATATGGCCACTTAACTGGCACTTTATAAACAACTCTCTTGCTAGCAATCTCTAGGCTTCCCCCAACGCCCTCATTCTCTCACCACTTGCTCTGCTCCCAATTCCCCCGTCCCCCTCCAATTCCCTTGCTCTGCCTGGGACTCTGCTCTGTCAAGTCATTGCATCACACTTTTGCCCCGCTCTTCCCTCTCTTGAGCCACCTCAGCTCTCCATATTCTCTCTTGCCCTCTGCCTGCTCAACTTCACCATCAGTTGCTTCTTCAAAGCATGGGTGTGAGCTCTCTCAAACTGCCTGAAGCAAAGTTGCTAAGAGACTAAGAGAACAATACTTCAGGCACTAGTTCTCACCTGGTCATGCTCATGGCTTCGCACCGCACCCCCCCTCCCCCTTCTTTTTTGAGACAGGGTTTCTCTGTATAGCCCTGGCTGTCCTGGAACTCACTTTGTAGACCAGGCTGGCCTCGAACTCAGAAATCTACCTTCCTCTGTCTTCCGAGTGCTGGGATAAAAGGCATGTGCCACCACGCCCGGCCCGCACCACCCCCTTTATTCTGCCCCTGCCATGCATTTCTGCAGCCATCTGCTCAGTCTGGCACCAGGTCCCCAAGCCACCACTGCTGGCCACTCTGTGGTGTAGGCCAATAAATGGGCCTCAGCACCAGATTGGCCAGAGCTACTCTGCTCCATGGTTCAAGCCTTAACCAGCCTGGGTATGCTCACTTTTTGTTGCTGACTGGTACTTGGCTCAGTGGAGCTGCTGTACAGCCCACTCTTAACTCTCTGGTTTCCATGGTCCAAACCAGTTCTGAGCCAAGTGTGCACCAGACAAAACACAGCTGTTTGTCTCTTTGTGTGGGTGTCTCTTTATATGTGTTTTTCTCTGCTGATATAACAAACACATGGCTTTCCTACAGGTAGAGTTATAACCTCAGTGCCATGTTAGGTAAGGGCGGTTGTGTGGCTGGCTGCCTTTTCAGCACCATCTTTACTAAAGGCAGTCCCAGGACCATCCATCATCCTTGTTACAGGCAGATCCCAGTTTGATGCCGGTAGGAGTTTAATATGTCAATTAAGAAAAGGTTTTCATAGTATCCTGCTTTGGCAAATAATAATTTGTTTTGAAATAATTTATTTATCATATGTAAGTACACTGAAGCTGTCTTCAGACACTCCAGAAGAGGGCACCAGATCTCTCAGTTTTGAGCCACCATGTAGTTGCTGGGATTTGAACTCAGGACCTTCAGAAGAGCAATCAGTGCTCTTAACCACTAAGCCATCTCTCCAGCCCCCCCCCATAATAATTTCTAAAAAGTAAAAGTTAAATATCATTGTCATACACACACACACAAGCACACACATGCTTGTGTGTGTGTGTGTGTGTGTGTGTGTGTGTAACCTTGATTTTTGCTATTGTCATTAAGTCACAGTGTGCTTTCTTTATTTGCTTGATACATTCTCAACAAGTAATTAAACAAACACAGATTGTCTATGTCAGATTATGCTTAATAGATCTGCTCTCAATCTTGTCAGAAATCTGCTAAATGTTTAAGCTTATGACATATGACAGACAAAGACTCCCAAGCCTATCAGTGACTGCCCACCCCCCACACCCAGTGTCTCAGAAGATAATGGGTTCAGTGACAAGACTGCCTGGATTGTGATAAGATAACCACTGTAAAACATCGCTTGCCTTAGTTAGGGTTTTTACCACTGTGAATATACCATGTCTTATAAGGATAACGTTTAATTAGGGCTGACTTACAGGTTCAGGGGTTCAGTCTATTATCATCAAGGTGGGAATATGGCAACATCTGAGCAAGCATGGTACAGGAGGAGCTGAGAGTTTTACATCTTCATCTGAAGGCTGCTAGCAGAATACTGGCTTCCAAACAGCTAGGATAAAGGTCTTATAGCCCACAACCACAGAGACACACCTACTCCAACAAGGTCACACCTACTCCAATAGGGCCACACTATGTATTAACAGTGCCACTCCCTGGGCCAACCATATACAAACCACCACATTACATTCCCTGGCCACCATAGGCTTGTTCAAACATATGAGTCTATTGGGGCATACCTAAACATAGCATAATGCAAAATACATTTAGTCCAACTTCAAAATTCCCCATAATCTATAGCAGTCTCGAAAATGTTAAAGGTCCAATATTCTAAGTCTCCTCTGACATTCACTTAACTGTAATCCCTAAAGCAAGACAGGAAACTAGCTGGGCAAACTCCGAATTCTGCATCTCCATGTCTGATGTCACAGCAGTCTTCATATCTCCAACTCCTTTTTCATCTTTGTTGACAGCAACAAACTTCTTTCTCTTAGGCTGGTTCCACTCCCTGTTAGAAGCTTTCCTCAGCAGATACCTCTCACCTCTCGAGTCTGTTATCTTGAACATCGTTGGGCCTCCAAGGCAACCACAATATTGCAGCTTCTTGTTTCAATGTCTGAGATCCACACATGATCTTCTGGGCTCATTTTAAAGGGCTAGTGTCACTTCTCCAGCTCTTTCCTTTGTAACATTCTAAACTCAGATTGATCCACTCCACTACTGCTGTTGTTCTTGGTGATATGGTACTACCATATCCAATACCTTGGAGTCTTCTGCTGCAATTTGGCTTCACCAATAGCCTCCTTGTAGTCCCTCTTATGGTGCCGAGTCTTGCATGACTCCTTCAGTTCTAGGCCATCAACTGCAAATGAGGCTGCACCTTCACCAATGGCTTTCCATGGCCTCTGACAATGCCAAGCCTCAGCTGCTCTTCATGACCCCTTCATGACTTCAAAACCAGTACCACCTGGGTAACATATATTACCAAGTACAGCTGCAGCACAAGGTACAATCTTGGCTATCTCTGGAACATAGCTTCTTTGTGCTCTCAGAAAATACTTCCCCAAAGATTTCACATGAGAGATGCTTATCTCTTCTTAATCACCACTAAATTCTTAGCTCCAGCTAACCAGCATCTGTCCCAGTAGTACCCTTCTCCTCTTGACTATAAAGCCAGAGACATATAACTAAAGCTGCTGAGTTCTGTTGTTTGCTGGTGCTGGAATGTGCCCCCTTATTTTATTACATTATTACTAGCTTCCTCTTTCAAACTTCTTCATTGCTTAAATATGGCTGTCCTGGATCTGGCTCTGTAGATTGACCTTAAAATAAGAGATCTGCATGCCTGTCGCCTAGGAAAATATTTAAGCGTTTCTTCACCTAGAACTTGCCCTGTGTCAGGCTGGCCTTGAACTCAGAGATCTGCTTGGCTTTATTTATGGGATTCAAAAAAAAAAAAAAAAGTTGGTACCACCATGCCTAGATCTAAACTTAGCTGGATAAGATATTGCCCTAAAATGCCAAATCTTTTGAGTTCAGACTCCATTTTAGAGAACCTGACCTAAGTTTGAACTCAGGTAAACTAACAAGCTGGTACCTAGCATTAGTTTCCAAATTGTCCCCAACAAAACCTGGCCCTAGCTCCAGTCTCTAGGCTAATCCCCATCAAAAAGAACATTTCCAGGTTACATCCTCAACAAGAACAGTGTCTCCAAGTTATTCCACCAACAAACCTGCATCTCCAGGTTACAACCTAGTGGCCTGCATAACTAACAAATGCAGAGAAGAGCAGAAATTAAGTTGATAATATGATTCCTAGCACTAGCCAATTAGGTTAAAGACCACAGTAGCTTTCCAGTTAGATGCTTACACACTTAACCCTGATTGTTGCTTACTATAAAGCCTTGACCAGATAGACATTCAGGGCTTCTCAACCACCAAAACTCTCCTGCATGCATAAGGGGTGGGAGGCAAATAGAATAAAGACCCTGATGTGAATTGCATCAGATTGGATCCTCTCTCTTTTGGGAGGGGAGAGGGAGGCCACTAAATTCTCCAGCTAACCAGCATCAATTGTCCCAATAGTAGCCTTCTCCTCTTGAGTATAAAGCCCAAGACACATGGCAATGCAGTCCCAAAGTCCACTCCCTTAGTTTGTTATCTCCTTGAACACAGGATTCAGCTCCATTTCACTTTCTTGTACCCCTTTAATACTCAAACCATATGTTTTATATTTTTCTTTTCTGAGCTTGCTATGCTTGTTTAAAATGCTTCTCATGAGATTTTACCAGAGAACAAAGTCTGTGATGGGTGTTTCTGAGACTTCCTTTGTCAATGCAATTAATCTGAGTTTCTTCTCCTTAGCCTCAGGGAGACTGTTCAATGGCAAAAAGTAGCCACATTCTTCACTGAAATACTACAAAGACAGTCTATAGTCCATATATTGAAATTCACCACTGAAATCTCTTGGGCCAGTTACCCACAATTCAAATCCCTCTTAGTAACAAAGTCTTCCATATTCCTACCAGTATAGACCATTTAACGCTATTCGACTGCATTCCAAATCCAAAGTCTCAAAATACACATTCTTCCAAACAAAAACGTGGTCAGGCCAATCACAGCAATACTCCATACCTGGTACCAATTTCTGTCTTAGGGTTTTACTGCTGTGAACATATCATGACCAAGGCAGTGGTTATAAGTACAACATTTAATTGGGTCTGGCTTATAAGTTCAGAGGTTCAGTCCATTATCATCAAGGCAGGAACATGGCAACATCCAGGCAGGCATGGTGCAGGAGGAGCTGAGAGTTCTACATCTTCATCTGCAGGCTCCTGGCAGAATACTGACTTCCAAGCAGCTAGGATAAAGGTCTTATAGCCAACAACCACAGTGGCACACCTACTCCAACAAGGTCACACCTTGTATTAATAGTGCCACTCCCTGGGCCAAGCATATACAAACCATAACACTGCTCCATTGCTTTGCCCACTGCCAGAGCTAGCCCTACACTGTGGACAAACAGAGTATACCCAGAGAGTCAAATCCCTCTTATTGCCTAAGTCACTGTGGGTCATTTCTCATTTCTCATTTCTCACATATCGACTCCACAGGAAAAAGCTTTTCATCTCTGGACCTGATAGCCAGAATGACTCTGTCCAAGTTGCTGTGGATACCACAGAGAACTGTTTAGGTAGTGAACTTTAGACTAACATCTTTCATTTTAATTAGTACATGACTCCTAGATTATAATTTATTCTTCCTAGATTTCTGACTACATTGACAGCTAAAGTAAAAGAAGGGGTTTACAACCCATAGGAAGAACAACAGTATCAACCAAACAGACCCCCTGACCTCCTAGTAACTAAACCACCAACGACTACACATGAAGGAACCCATAGCTCCAGCCACATATGTAGCAGAGGATGGCCTTGTCAGACATCAATGGGAGGAGAAGCCCTTGGTTCTGGGAAGGTTCTATGCCTCAGTATAGAGGAATGGCTGGGTGGGGAGTCAGGAGTAGGTGGGTGGGTGGGTGAGCACCCTCATAGACCATCCTCCCTCAGAGGGAGGGAGGATAGGATAGGGGGCTTCTCTAGGGGGAACTTAGAAAGTTTATTTAAAATATAACTAAATAAAATACCCAATTTAAAAAAAGAAAAAAGAGAGAGAAGACCAACCTAGGCCCTTGCCCTAATGTAATCTACCACCGTATTAGTTCACTAGTTAATTTGTTAACTAGTTAAGACTGCAAGATTTCTTATCAAAGATAGACAGGTTTGCCTTGCTCATAGGCTTCACGACAAAACATACACAAGTTCAAATATAATCTTTCACAGTTAGCTTTCTGTTACTTCCTTTTATAAACTCAGTTTCCAGTGACTAAATGCTTCATAGTTCTTCTTCAAGCTCTGCCACTATCCCAATATTTATCAGTATAGTTCTTATAAATTAGCCTAACCCTAATAAAACATTCTACCATTTGATCCAACTGTATAATCACAAATTCGAATTTTAAGTTTCCTTTGATTGCCTTTTAAGATAAACTTAAAGTGTTTCTCATGCTGAATCTACACTATAGGCTATTATGCTCAAATATAAGTTTCCTTTGGTTCCCTTTTAACTATAGACTTAAGGTGTTTCTCTTGCTAAAATTATATGATCAACTATATTATTCACAAGATCAAGATTTTGAATTTTCTTTGTCTCTCAAATATAGACTTAAAATTGTTTCTCGTTATGCTAAGTTTATGTATATTCAGTCTCCTAGACAGAAGGAAAAAAAACCCTTTCTTGTTCCTTCTGCTCCATGAAAGCTTTTGTTTTCCCTAAGCCCATCTTAAAGACTGTTATTTTCCTGGTTTCTGTACTTACTACATTCTATGTATTCATGTTTTAAGATTTGTAATTAGGAGTGTCAAATGGGAGGGAATATATGATGTTTATCTTTCTGGGTCTTGGTATCCTCAATAAGAAGTTTTCTCGTTCTACCAATTTACATTCAAAGTCTGAGATTTCATTTATCTTTGTAGCTAAATATGTCACATTTTCATTACCCATTCTTCAATTGTAAGACATTTAGATTGTTTCCATTTCCTACTGAGAAATGAGCTGCAATGAACCTGGCTGAATAAGAAAACTAAATAGCTTTAAAAATTCTTTACATCTTTGTTTATATAAGTAATTAATTACCCTTCAATATTACATCCATAAGCTCTCATTTTGTAGTCTAAGCACAATGGTTATTTTTGGGGTCTTTTGGGGGGTTTTTTGGTTTGTTTGTTTTTTTGTTTTTTGTTTGTTTGTTTGGTTTTTTTTCTGCTTCTTCCCTCAGGGTGTCCAGGCACTGCTGCACACCAGGCTGGAAGGATGAAACAGAATCCACAAGTGGTGTTTGCAGGATCCCAGTACAGCTGTGAGTGGGTGAGTGCCTTGCAGGGAGGTTGAAGTTGGAGGTTGAAAAGTCTTTCTCTGAATATTTTAGTGTTACAGCTCTTTTAGGCAGTACTAAATGAAACAGCTCTCTTAGAAGTTCTTCGTGAAACAGCTTGTGCATATACACTTTATTTGGGATGGATAAAGGACATATATGGATTTTGGATAATGACAAGTTTTCAGGCTGATTTTAAACTATTGGCTGGAGTTTACCATATTGTGAATGCTTCATTTTCGTTGAGAGGCATTTCAGGAATCCCAGGTACTTGCTGGACAGGTCCTTATGGAAGTTGGGAGGAGAGGAAGTTGAACTTGAAGTTTTGCCAAGGATTATGTAACATTCCTCAGGTAGAAGATTGGGGATTGACTCTCCATAAAAGGCAGAGAAGAGGAAGCCCTTCTATGACAAGAGTCCTTTAGTTTTGCACTGAGCTCAGGAAAGCTGTCCAGACATGATAGACAACGTTAGTAGCAAGGTTTAAAAGTTATTGTGATGTTGAGCAACATGTGAGTATTATCTCATAGCTGTTAAAAAAAATGTAAAATGTAATTGGCATTTAAAAAGACCTGATAAAAAGTAGAACCAAGCCAGGCGTTGTGGCACATGCCTTTAATCCCAGCACTCGGGAGGCAGAGGCAGGTGGATTTCTGAGTTCGAGGCCAGCCTGGTCTACAAAATGAGTTCCAGGACAGTCAGGGCTATACAGAGAAACCCTGTCTGGAAAAACAAAAACAAAAATAAATAAATAAATAAATCAATAAATCAAATAGAACCAAATTAGTGGACAACGAAAAACAATAGGATAGTTTAATATTTATTCTTGTCATAAGACCAGAACAAAAAGAATAAAGTCTCACTCTAAAGTTCAACATAAATGACAACAATGATAATTAAGGTCTTGATACTCTAGAAATAAATCTAAACATGGTGATGAAAGAATGCACACAGCCAAAGCAAAAATCCTGAACTCTCAAGTCCAGGTTCCTATTACGACATAAAGGAAGCACTGGCCTAACATGTTTCCTGAGGTTGTTTTCCTTAGCAATTTAGGTTTTCAGAGACAAACCTGGTAAAGAAAAACAGAGGAAATAATCTAAAATAGTATTATTCTTAATGTATAAAATTATGAACACCTGCCTATATGTATATTAACATCTTATATATGATGTACTCATAATACCTAAAACAACCTACTTTACTTATTTGGTGATGTATTAGCTTAGCTGATAAAAAGAAAAAGCAACTCAGCAAAGAAAGGGTTCATTTAATCTTATAACTCTAGGTTGGTCATCCATATGCCATCCAAAAACTCAAGCTGTCCTTTGTGGTTGTCCTATCATCTCCAAAATCCTGGGTTCTTTGCTGCAACTTATATTCACCTTCACCAGTAGCCTCTCGATAGTTCTCTTTAGAGATTATGATCCTGCCATATGTTGCCAAGCCTCACCTCTTCTCTACAGCCCCTTTGGTTCTGGAGCTCCTACTACCACTGATGCTTACCCTTCACTAATGACTTCACAAGGCATCTCAAAGTGCCAAGGCTCAGCTTCACCACCAGTACTAGTACCACATGGGAGATTCTCCCAAATTACTAAATTCAGCTGCCAGAATGAGGTATAGACATGGATCCCTGTAGGCCACAGTTTCTGTGTAATTCCCCAGAAAATACATCTCACAGATGTTCCCTCAATAATGCTGGTCTCATCTTACTCATGGATGATTCTTCAGCCCTACCTGAACTATTGATTGTCTCAAAAAACAAAGAAGTTTATTGTAAGAGTTTTTTTTTATCTTGTTAGTCTCAGATGATTCTTCAGTCACAGCTGATTATTAATTCAAAATGTCAAATAGTTCTGATAGAGTTTCAACCTTCTCTCGCAAACTTCGCCATCAACTCCTACATTGTCTGTAATCCTATTGGCATTGTCTGTCTTCAAAGCTCTCAGAGAAAAACTTGTCTCAAAGTTCAAATGTCACCACAATCTTACCAAAACACAGGGTTGGGACCATCACAACAATATTCCATGTGTAACACCAATTGCTGCCTTAGGTGTCTAATTCCATGATAAAGAAAATGGACAAAAGGAACTTAGAGGGGAAAGGGATCATTTCATTTTATACTTCTATGTAATGCTTTGTCACTAAGGGAAGTCAAAGCAGGAGTAGCAAATATATAGCTGGAGGAAGGAGATGAGACAGAGGCCATAGAGGAGTGCTGCTTTCTGGTTTCCTTTCCATGGCTTGTTCAGCCTGCTTTATTATATATAGTATCCAAGACCATCTGCCCAGAGGTGGTATCACCACAGAGATTTGGGGCTTTCTCTACTAATCATTAATCAAGGAAATGCCCCACAGACTTGTCTAAAGTCCAATCTAGTGGATTCAGATTCTTTCCTTCAATACATGTGCCAATATCTTGTGGTGCCAGGTTGTCAAAAATAAACAAACATTAACAAGTAGGATTTATAATAATTTACCAAGTCAAAAGCAGAGAAATATAAACTAAGTATTAGGCCAGTCTGATATACCATGCATAAGGCAATAGCAAGTTAGATTCTTTTTTAAAATCTCTTCTTTTTTAAAATCTCTTTTGTGTTGCAAATTTCTTTACTGTTACTTCTCAGATGATTTATAAGACATACTGAGACATATCTATCATAGATATTACATATCTTTGGATGAAGTTTGTGATGCTTAACTAACAATAATAGGGGTGAAATCATTTTAAAACTAAGGAATCTTGAGACAGAGAGATGACCCAGTGGATAAAACATCAGCTGCAAAAGAATAAGAGCCTGAGTTAAAATCTTAGTACTCATATAAATCTTGGTACAGTAGCATATATCTATAATTTTAGTGTTCCTATGTTTAGTTATATGGCAGGCAAGATAATTTCTGCAAGGTTGTGGCATATATGGCAGTAACAACAAAGAGATCCTATCTCAAACAAAGTAGAAGATCTGAGGTTGTCTTTTGACCTACACACAACAGATATCACACACACACACACACACACACACACACACACAAAGAGAGAGAGAGAGAGAGAGAGAGAGAGAGAGAGAGAGAGAGAGACTTAAAATATTAAGAATCTATAAAAAGAGTTCCAAATCATATAATGGAACCTATGCTTAAAATGATCAATATTGATCGTTGATATTATAATTCTAATAATGGCAATAAACCAAACTGATAGTACTTGAATTTGATTTTGAAAAGATAGCTTAGGTTAAACGAACCACTCATGAATTGGCCTGATAGTGTAGATCATTTCTATATGTAAGGATTTCCGTTGAACCAGTAAAATTTGGAGAACCAAACTGGAAGAATAATCTGGCATTTGTTCACTGCACATGTAAAGAGTACTATGTAAGAGAAATATTATTGCCATTTTGAAACATAATAAAATAGAAGTATATATTGGCTGGTTTTTCTTTTCAGCTTGATATAAGCTAGAGTTATCAGCAAATAAATATCAACTAAGATAATGGCTTTATCAGATTGTCTGTAAGCAAGCTCATAGTGTATTTTATTGATTAATAGTTGATGAGAGTGGACCCAGCTCGTGGTAGGTATTACCTCAAATAAGGTGATCCTGAGTTTTGTAAGAAAGTAGGTTGGGTAAGCAATGAAGAGCAAGCTAATAACAGCACTCCTCCATGGTTTCTGCTTCCGTTAATGTCTTCAAGTTCCTATCTTAAGTTCTGACCCTGACTTCCTTCAGTGGTGAACTATATCCTGAGATTTATAAAAGTGAATAAACCTTATCTTCCTTAACTTGCTTTTATTCATAGTCTTTATCACAGCAGTGGAAAATCTAATGAAGACATAACATATAGTTTCTTTGTAAACTGTCCTATATGTATACATGCAAGTACATGTGTACATACTAGATTATCACACACACACACACACACACACACACACACACGCACCATACACCACACACACACTCCTCTTCAAATGCAAAATAAGATTGTGTATTTCCAACTCTGCTTCTCTTTGACACTAATTATCTCTATCCTCCTTTCCTAACTATGAAAGAAGAACAATTTTATTAATTATAAGAGCAATAAAGTCAACATCAGTTCTTTAATCTCAAATAAAGAGTGACAGACTGGTATGATAAAAAATATCCTAGAACAAGAAAAATGTAATTTCAGGTATATATGTAGAAAATATATAGAAAAAACAAAAGTTGTCTAAACTATGGTTTTCCTACCTAAGTCTTAGTGTTTTCACCTAGGAAGGATATTTTGGTTCTGACAAAAGTTCATCACTGCAACATACAATCTACAGTCATATAGCAAATATGGCTGCCATTGGAAGACTAAGAAAATAAATGAGATCTGAATATCTTAATCTGTACATAATGAGAAAATACTAAAAGTAGGATAAAGTTTAATTATGAGTTTGCTACAAACTAAACATCCATGTGTTTTACTTGAAAATATTTTCTTTATTATAAACGTTGTGTTGGTTTATTGTATAAAGCCAAATATAAATAAATAGGGAAAAAACCATAATACCATTAGTGAAATTATATCATTTGCTCATCTACTTCCAGATATTTTCATTTTATTCATTCAATACTATTTAAATATTGCCATTAAACTAAAACTTCAAATATTTGAAGCTTTAATGAGTATTTTAAGTATAATTAAAATTCATATATTTAATAAAACATGATAGTGGGCATATATTTTAGTATTACTTTTTTCACTTAAAATAATATTTTTCCATTAAAATCATGTTATCTTATAAATATATTTTAGTGACCATATTGATTATATTCTATGGTTCTATAGTAGTTTGAATGACATTTTTTCATTCTGGTTTATATTTTTAACAGTTAATATTGTGATAAATTTCTTGGTAATGATTATTCATTATGCATTGAATAAAAGTTATTAAAGTTTTGTGGATCAATGTAGCAGAATTTTCCCCTAATTGATTAAATAATAAAGACAGCAAGAACCCAATCACTGGGCAAGTAGGAGGCAGGTCTTTTGGGACTGAGAGAGGATGAGGGAAGGGAGTGGGAGAGCACTTCCTTTTGGATGACAGGAGCAAAGCAGACAAGATGTAGGTTGGGGACTGATAGTTCTGGTGGCAGTAGCCATCAGGATCCACCACCAGAAGATTCCTAACATAGAATACTTGATGAATTTAGGATGATAGATTCTGCACCCAGCAATTGTGTTATCTGTTCATTCTAAACTAAGATTGTCTGGTGTTTTCCATTTCTCAGCATCACAGGTGGGCCAGAGGAAAGAACATAGTGGAGGTGAATTTGGCCAGGCTTTGGGACAGGAAGATTGGACTGAGCTCCAGGGGAAAGGTAGCAAGCAGAGCACAGGCTGGCCAGAGTGTACCCCCAGCTAGCCATGGAAATTTAGGATTGCTGATTGGATTGGCAGTAGCAAGCCGCAGGGGTTAGATGACTGGGAATATGAGTGGGTTCTGCAGCAAGCAAACTACAAAAAGTTGGGGTGGTCACCGCAAGCAGTTAGCCATGGGGACGGAGAGACTGCCAGGGCCAGAGAGTAGCTGGAAATAGCGTGGTTTAATTTTTTAATTATTACATGCAACAGATCAACCCAATGAGTTTCCAACAGAACAAAGATGGCTTTATAGTTTTAGTCTAAGTCCAGGTCCTGCTAAAATATTTACGTTGCATAATTCCTAAGACGATACTTACCTTCATAATATATATTCTAGACTAACATAATAAAGAGTCTATTCATAACTGGTTTGCAAGAGATAATTCATTGGATTTTGTTTTTCCTTTCTTTGATTAATAATGAACATTGTATATAGCATTTTTCTTGGTCATTTACTCATTTTTTTACTTTTTTCCATTTTCTAATGTAAATTCTTGACACATTTTTATTAAGTTGTTGAGTGGTTGAAATAAAGAGTTGAGGCTTATTTTCTTTGTGGAAGTAATATTTTAATCAGACAAACATATCACTGAAATAAGCAAAGAATCCTCATATGCAATGTAACGTATTTTAAAAGTTCAGAAAATATGTTGATAAGGACTGAACGTCATAAAATGCTGAGGTAGAGCATAAAGCATCTAAGCACTGGATAAACTAGCTGGATCCCTGGGTCAGAATCATGGTAAACAGGCAGAAAGACACCTGGGTCAGTGGACCATGTTAACAATGAATCAAAACGTTGGTAATGACATGTGGTATGAGTAGATGCCCAGAGGAAAATTTCTCAAGTCAGAACACTTTTATTGCTAACTTAGTTTTTTTAAATGATGAAACCTATTATCCCTATGCCCAAGTCCAGCCATAAAATCTATTTTATTCTCCCCCCCCCAACCAGAAAGATCCATGTCTCCCCTCTAATCCCATCTCTCTCTAATTAACCCCCTGGGTCTATATAAGTGAATATTTACAATATTTATCTTTCTAGATATGAGTTTTTTCACTCAGGATGATTTTTTTTCTTGTTCTATCCAGTTACCAGCAAATTTCATGATGTTATTTTTAACAGGCTTGTAATATTTCATTATGTAAATGTATCACATTTTCTATGTCCATTCCTCTCTTCACAGACATCTAAGTTGTTTCCAGTTTCTCATTATTATGAATAGAGCAGCAATGAACATAGTTGAGCAATCAATCACCTTTGTGGTAGAATGAAGAGTCCTTTGGGTATATACCAAAGAGTGAGGTATTCAGTGTGTGTGTGTGTGTGTGTGTGTGTGTGTGTGTGTGTAAAATAAAACATAATATATATTATAATATATATGCAGCCTGCAGGTCATTCTAATGCATTCCATATATATATATATATGTATATATATATATATATACATATATATATATATACATATATATACATATGGAATTATATTATAATTATATATATAATGTGGAATTTATTGGAATGACCTACAGGCTATAGGCTATTGTCCAACTAATCCTACAATGGCCAGGTGTGAATGGAAAGTCCAAAATTCTAGTAGTGGCTGAATCTCACAAAGCTAGGTGTCTAAGCTGGTCTTCTGTATAAGCTGAAATACTGAAGAAGTAGGGACGGGCTGCCAGGTAAGTGCAAGCAGAAGAACAAACCCTTCCTCCTTCCGTTGTCTTTATATAGGCTTCTGACAGAAGGATTATCCCAGATTAAAGGTGTGCCTCAAGATCTAGAATAAAGGTTTGTATCAATCTAGCTTAAGAACATGTGTCATTCCCACATCAAGATGTGGGTCAAATCTTGTGTCTTCCAGCCTCAAGATCTACATCACATGTGTGCCCTCAATTTCTGGATTGTAGTTTATTTCATATATAGTCAGGTTGACAACCAAGAGTAGACATAACAAGTGGTATAGCTGGATTTTGAGTGAGGTAGACCAATTCTGAACTTTCTGAGGAACAGCCCTATTGAGTTCCATAGTAACTATACAATTTTGTACTCCCATAAACAATGACTGAGTGTTCCCCTTATTCCACATCCTTACCAGCATGAGCTCTCACTTGTGTTATTGATCTTAGTCATTCTGACATGTAAAATGGAATCTCAAAGAAGTTTTGATTAGCCTTCCATTGATGACTAGATATATTTTGTTGTTGAGAATTCTCTGTTAAGACCTGTACACACATTTTAAAATTGGATTATTTTGTATGATGATATTCAGTGTTTTATGGGCTTTATTTTGACTATCAGATTTCTATTGATGTGGACTTAGTAAAAATCTTTTCCCACTCTAGGCTGCAGCTTTATCCAAATGACAGTATTCTTTGCCTTATGGAATTTTTTCAGTTTCATGAGGTAACATTTATTAAGTACTGATCTTAGTACCTGTGTTAAGTACTGTGTTCAGAAACTCTTTTCCTGTGTGCATAAGTAGACTATTTTCCACTTTCTCTTTCATCAAGTTCACTATATTTGATTTTATGTTAAGGTCTTTAAACCATTTGGACTTGAATATTGTGCAAGATTTTATTTTATTTTATTTTATTTTGTTTTGTTTTATTTGGCTTTTTGTTTTATTGATTGAAAAACAAACAATGAGATATACATTTTTCTTTCTTCTGAAGAGATGTGATATTTTTAGATTTGATTACGTATCTAATTCTCTTTAAAATATTGTTTACTGTTTTAAAATATATGATGATATTTTAAATAAATGATATTGCCCTCTAAAGTCCATAGTTTCAGTTTATATAAATGTTAAAAATCAATTTAGATAGGCAGAAATAGCAGACACATTAGCATGCTTGTTCATCAAGTGTTCATGTTCATTGAGGTTATGTCATTTGCAAGTGCAGACTTAATGAACTTTGATAACATTATAGTAGGTAACTTTATAGAGGAACAAACTGTTCGTAGTCTACATAGTCTTTTTTCTTTGTCCAATTTTTAATTACATATTTTCTTCATTTACATTTCAAATGCTATCCTGAAATTCCCCTATACCCTCCCCCCACCACACTCCCCTACCCACCCATTCCCACTTCTTGGCCCTGACTTTCACCTGTACTGGGACATACTAAGTTTGCAAGAGCTAAGGGACTCTCTTCCCAATGATGGCCGACTAGGCCATCTTCTGCTACATATGCAGCTAGAGACACAAGCTCTGGGGGTACTGATTAGTTCATATGTTGTTCCACCTATAGGGTTGCAGACCCCTTCAACTCCTTGGGTACTTTCTCTAGCTCTAACATTGGGGACCCTGTGTTCCATCCAATAGATGACTGAGCATCCACTTCTGTATTTGCCAGGCACTGGCATAGCCTCACATGAGACAGCTATATTAGCAAATCTTGCTGGCATATGCAATAGTGTCTGGGTTTGGTGGCTGATTATGGGATCGATCCACAGGTGGGGTAATCTCTGGATGGTCCATCCTTTCCACTTATCTCCAAATTTTGTCTCTGTAACTCCTTCCATGGGTATTTTGTTCCCTAATCTAAGGAGGAATGAAGTATCCACACTTTGGTCTTCCTTCTTCTTGATTCTCTTGTGTTTTGCAAATTGTATCTTGGGTATTCTAAGTTTCTGGGCTAATATCCACTTATCAGTAAGTGCATATCAAGTGACTTCTTTTGTGATTGGGATACCTCACTAAGGATGATATCCTCCAGATACATCCATGTGCCCAAGAATTTCATAAATTGATTGTTTTTAATAGCAGAGTAGTACTCCATTGTGTAAATGTACCACATTTTCTGTATCCATTCCTCTGTTGAGGGACATCTGGGTTTTTCCAGCTTCTAGCTATTATGAATAAGGCTGCTAAGAACATAATGGAGCATGTGTCCTTATTACCAGCTGGAACATCTTCTGGGTATATTCCCAGGAGAGGTATTGTTGGATCTTAATGTAGAACAATGTCCAATTTTCTGAGGAACCACTAGAAAAACTTCCAGAGTGGTTGTACAAGCTTGCAATCACACCAGCAATGGAGGAATGTTCCTCTTTCTCCACATACTTGCCAGCATCTGCTGTCACCTGATTTTTGGAACTTAGCCATTCTCATTGATGTGAGGTGCAATCTCAAAGTTGTTTTGATTTGCAATTCCCTGATGATTAAGGATGCTGAACATTTTTTTAGGTGTTTCTCAGCACTTCGGTATTCCTCAGTTGAGACTTCTTTGTTTAGCTCTGTACCCCATTTTTAATGGGGTTATTTGAATTTCTGGAGTCCGGTTCCTTGAGCTCTTTGTATATAATGGATTTTAGTCCCCTATCGGATTTAGGATTGTTAAAAAACCTTTCCCAATCTGTTGGTGGCCTTTTCCTCTTATTGACAGTATCTTTTGCCTTACAGAAGCTTTGCAATTTTACGAGTTGTCATTTGTCAATTCTTGATCTTTACAGCACAAGCCAATGATGTTCTATTTAGGAATTTTTCCCCTGTGCCCATATCTTTGAGGCTTTTCTCCACTTCCTCCTCTATAAATTTCAGTGTCTCTGGTTTTATGTGGAGTTCTTTGATATACTTAGACTTGAGATTTGTACAAGGATATAAGAATGGATCAATTCACATTCTTCTACATGATAACCATCAGCTGTGCTAGCACCATTTATTGAAAATGCTGTCTTTTTTCCACTGGATGGCTTTAGCTCCCTTGTCAAACAAAGATCAAGTGGCCATAGGTGTGTGGATTCATTTCTGGGTCTTCAATTCTATTCCATTTATCTACCTGTCGCTATACCAGTACCATGCAGTTTTTAATCACAATTGCTCTGTAGTACAGCTTGAGGACAGGCATGGTGATTCCACCAGAGTTTCTTTTATTGTTGAGAATAGTTTTGCTATCCTAGTTTTTTTATTATTCCAGATGAATTTGCAAATTGCCCCTTCTAACTCAGGAAAGAATTGAGTTGGAATTTTGATGGGGATTGCATTGAATCTGTAGATTGCTTTTGGCAGGATAGCCATTTTGACTATATTAATCTTGCCAATCCATGAGCATGGGAGATCTTTCCTTCTTCTCAGGTCTTCAATTTTTTTCTTCAGAGACTTGAAGTTCTTATACAGATCTTTCACTTCCTTAGTTATAGTCACACCAAGGCATTTTATATTATTTGTGACTATTACGAAGGATGTTGTTTCCCTAATTTCTTTCTCAGCCTGTTTATCCTTTGTGTAGAGAAAAGCCATTGATATGTTTGATTTAATGTTATATCCAGCTACTGCACTGACGCTGTTTATCTGGTTTAGGAGTTCTATGGTGGAATTTTTAGGGTCACTTATATATACTATCTTATCATCTGCAAATAGTGATATTTTGACTTCTTCCTTTCTAATTTGTATCCCCTTGATCTCCTTTTGTTGTCGAGTTGCTCCAGTAGGAATTCAAGTACTATATTGAATAGGTACGGAGAAAGTGGGCAGCCTTGTCTAGTCCCTGATTTTAGTGGAATTGCTTCAAGTTTCTCTCCATTTAGTTTTATGTTGGCTACTGGTTTGCTGTAGATTGCTTTTATTATGTTTAGGTATGGGCCTTAAATTCCTGATCTTCCCAAGACTTTTATCATGAAGATGTATTGGATGTTGTCAAATGCTTTCTCAGCATCTAACGAGGTGGTCATGTGGTTTTTGTCTTTGAGTTTGTTTATATAGTGGATTACGTTGATGGATTTCCATATATTAAACCATACTGGCATCCCTGGGATGAAGCCTACTTGGTCATGATGAATGATCGTTTTGATGTGTGCTTCGATCCAATTTGCGAGGATTTTACTGAGTATTTTTGCATCTATAATCATAAGGGAAATTGGTCTGAAGTACTCTTTCTTTGTTGGATCTTTGTGTGGTTTAGGTATCAGAGTAATTGTGGCTTCATGGAGTGAATTGGGTAGAGTACCTTCTGTTTCTATTTAGTGGAATAGTTTGAGAAGAGTTGGAATTAGGTCTTCTTTGAAGGTCTCATAGAACTCTGCAGTAAACCCACCTGTTCCTGGTGTTTGTTTGTTTGTTTGTTTGTTTGTTTGTTTGTTTTGCTTGGGAGACTATTGATGACTGCTTCTATTTCATTAGGGGAAAATCGACTGGTTAGATCATTAATCTGATCCTGATTTAACTTTTGTACCTGGTATCTGTCTAGGAAGTTTTCCATTTCATCCATGCTTTCCAGATTTCTTGAGTATAGCCTTTTGTAGTAGGATCTGATGATGTTTTGAATTTCCTCAGATTCTGTTGTTATGTCTCCTTTTTCATTTCTGATATTGTTAATTAGGATACTGTCCTTGGGCCCTCTAGTTAGTCTGGGTAAGGGTTTGTCTATCTTGTTGATTTTCTCAAAGTATCAGCTCCTGGTTTGGTTTATTCTTTGAATAGTTCTTTTTGTTTCAACTTGTTTCATTTCAGCCCTGAGTTTGAATATTTCCTTTAGTCTACTCCTCTTGGGTGAATTTGCTTCCTTTAGTTCTAGAGCTTCTAAGTGTGCTGTTAGTCTGCTAGTGTGCGCTCTCTAGTTTCTTTTTGGAGGCGCTCAGAGCTATGAGTTTTCCCCTTAGGACTGCCTTCATTGTGTCCCATAAGTTTGGGGATGTTGTGGCTTCATTTTCATTAAGCTCTAAAAAGTCTTTAATTTCTTTCCTTATTCCTTCCTTGACCAAGGTATCATTGAGTAGAGTGTTGTTCAGTTTCCATGTGAATGTTGGCTTTCTATTTTTTATGCTGTTATTGAAAATCGACCTTAGTCTGTGGTGATCTGATAGGATGCATGGGATAAATTCAATATTTTTGTATCTGTTGAGGCCAGTTTTGTGACCGATTATATGGTCAATTTTGGAGGAGTTACCATGAGGCGCTGAGAAGGTATATTCTTTTGTTTTAGGATAAAAGGTTCTGTAGATATCTATTAAATCCATTTGTTTCATAACTTCTTTTAGTGTCCATGTGTCTCTGTTTAGTTTCTGTTTCTAATATCTGTCCATTGGTGAGTGTGGGGTATTGAAGTCTCCCACTGTTATTGTGTGAGATGCAATGTGTGCTTTGAGCATTACTAAAGTTTCTTTAATGAATGTGGCTGCCCTTGCATTTGGAGCATAGATATTCAGAACCGAGAGTTCATCTTGGAAGATTTTACCTTTGATGAGTGTGAAGTGCCCCTCCTTGTCTTTTTTGATAACTTTGGGTTGGAAGTCTATTTTATTTGATATTAGAATCGCTACTCCAGCTGTTTCTTCAGACCATTTGCTTGGAAAATTGTTTTCTATCCTTTTACTCTAAAGTAGTTTCTGTCTTTATCCCTCAGGTGGGTTTCCTATATGCAGCAAAATTTTGGGTCCTGCTTATGTAGCCAGTGTGTTAGTCTATGTCTTTTTATTGGGGAATTGAGTCCATTAATGTTAAGAGAAATTAAAGAAAAGTAATTGTTGCTTCCTGTTATTTTTGTTGTTAAAGTTGGCATTCTTTTCTTGCGACTGTCTTCCTTTATGTTTGTTGATGGATTACTTTCTTGCCTTTTCTAGGCTGTAGTTTCTGTGCTTGTGTTGGTATTTTCCCTTTATTATCCTTTGAAGGGCTGGATTTGTGGAAAGATATTGTGTGAATTTGGTTTTGTCATGGAATACTTTGGTTTCTCCACTTATAGTAATTGAGAGTTTTGCTGGGTATAGTAGCCTGGGCTAGCATTTGTGTTCTCTTATGATCTGTATAACATCTGTCCAGGATATTCTGGCTTTAATAGTCTCCGGTGAGAAGTCTGGTATAATTCTAATAGGCCTGCCTTTATATGTCATTTGACCTTTTTCCCTTACAGCTTTTAATATTCTATCTTTATTTAGTGCATTTGTTGTTTTGATTATTATGTGTCGGGAGGAATTTCTTTTCTGGTCCAGTCTATTTGGAGTTCTGTAGGCTTCATGTATATTCATGGGCATCTCTTTCTTTAGATTTGGAAAGTTTTCTTCTATAATTTTGTTGAAGATATTTGCTGTCCCTTTAAGTTGAAAATCTTCATTCTCATCACCTATTATCCTTAGGTTTGGTCTTCTCATTGTGTTCTGGATTTCCTGGATGTTTTGAGTTCAGATCTTTTTGCATTTTGCATTTTCTTTGATTGTTGTGTCCATGTTTTCTTTGGAGTCTTCTGCACCTGAGATTTTCTCTTCCACCTCTTGTATTCTATTGTTGATGGTCACATCTATGGTTCCTGATTTCTTTCATAGGCTTTCTATCTCCAGAGTTGTCTCCCTTTGTGACTTCTTTATTGTTTTTACTTCCCATTTTAGGTCTTGATGGTTTTGTTAAATTCCATCACCTGTTTGGTTGTGTTTTCCTGTAATTCTTTAAGGGATTTTTGTGTTTCCTCTTTAAGGACTTCTACCTGTTTAGTAGTGTTCTCCTGTATTTCTTTAAGTGAGTTATTAATGCCCTTCTTAAAGTCCTCTATACCACTATCATGAGATATGAGTTTACATCTGAATCTTGATTTTTGGGTGTGTTGGGGTATCCAGGACTGGTTGAGGTGGGAGTGCTGGGTTCTGATGATGGTGAGCGGTCTTGGTTTCTGTTAGTAAGATTCTTATGTTTGCCTTTCACCATCTGATAATCTCTGGAGTTAGTTTTTATAGTTGTCCCTGCCTGGAGCTTGTTCCTCCTGTAATTCTACTAGCCTCTGTTAGAAGTCCTGGGAGTCCAGCTCTCTCCTGAGTCTCAATGGTCAGAGTACTCTCTGCAGACAAGCTCACCTCTTACAGAGAAGGTGCACAGAGGTCTGTTGTTCAGACCTGCCTCCTGGCTGAAGATGAAGGCCTGAAACAGGGCCTGTCCCAGAAGCTGTGTCACTTCTGCAGTCTGCACTCTCACCTGTGCAGACTGGTCTGAGGGACCTGGGACACAAGATGGCTCCCTCACCTGCTCCGGCAGTCAGAGCCCTCAATATTATCACTTTCAAATTAGTATTTTTTATGAGTGTTTGTAGAAATTGGTCTATGATTCTAGTTTCTAATCTTACGGCTATTTTCTTATTATTGAGTTGCCTTGTATAGCCTCTATATGATGTTTTGCTTTGTTTTATTTTGTCATAAAATAGTCAAACAAACAAGTGATAAACGTTTAGGCCTCTAAACATTCTGCCATGGATGAGGAAGGATGTAGCAAGGCCCCACCCTAAGTACCTACTGGCAATCAATAGTTATTTGATAGAGAAAGCAACATTTTTTCAGTGATGTAGCCACTGGTCAGGTACCCATGTATCAATAGCCCTTCACTCTTAAAAATAATGGTGCCCTGAGCTAAGGAAGTGGTATGGACTGTAAGCAACACCGAAGTTTAAACATTATTGTTAAGTAAATAAAATTTTATTGAATGATGATAAAAATAAAAATAATATAAGAAAAATTTAGCAATAATATCAAATACTTAAAATTTTCATTGATCAAAATATATATCTATATAAATTGCTATGAGTTTTGTAAGTATTTTGTGCCTACATTTTAATCAAGTTAATGAAAAAAACATAACTACAAAAATAAAAAAACCAACCAATCAAACAAACACAAAAAATCTTGGTAACAAGTAGTTTGCAGGATTTAACTCATTTAGATATCCCTGTGGCCTGTAAATTAGGTACACTTCATATCCTAATTTTATAGATGACAGCAGTGAGATCCAGAGAAACTAACTAAATGGATCATGTTACCACATTGAATGAATAGTAAACTGTCAACCAAGAAAGTTAGGCCCCAGAGTGCCTGCCTTCTGAGCATCAGGCCTATTACTATTTATAGTAAATGGTCACTGTAGTTGACATTCAAGTGGTGACTTGAAAATATAAATCTGACAAAATGAACTATTTCTAAAATATGGTCTATTTCTAAAGTGGTCACCTGCAAGTGTGCAGAATGTCAGATGGTCACAAATACCTTAAAATAATAGAGTATTTTTTCTGAGATATTTCCATAAAGTCTGGGGAAGTGGTCTTCAAGTAGAAAGCAATGATCAACCATGTTAAAAAGTCAGTATAGATTACATTTCTTTAAAATGAAATAATAGCTTAAGATTTTAGATTATTTACTACTTTCAGCAGAAGTTGATAAAGACAACAGTTTTTTTAAGTGTTTAACAAATGAAAATGTTACTGACTTAAAAAAAAAAAACTCAGCAATATAGCCACAATATCAGAATTTATTTACTGAAATTACAAATATTTGAGGAATGAATGTTCAAATAAATGTGTATGTATGCAGACACACACAGACATACACACACACACACACACACACACACACACACATACACACCTTTCAGTACAGCAACTTCTCCTTTCAGTACAGCAACTTCTCTGTCCCAATCACCTGGACAGGACATTAATTCTTCCTCTGCAGCTTACTGTGCAATAACAGATATAAAAGATAACCCCAAACAAAACATTTCATAGTGTGGGCTCAGTGGTTAGTGAATTGAACATTTACTTCTGAATCCAAGCAAGTTTTGGAATCTGAAAAATCAAACTATGTTCATGGTATAAAGAATATAAAAACGCAGCACTATTTCAATATAGCATATCTAGCAAAATTACATCTGTATTTAGAAGAATTATTTGTTCAGAAAGTGGTAATTTTCATTTTTAACAAAGCTGAAATTTCAACTATTTTTAGTGGTATGAAATTTTTACAACCTTTGACTCAGAACCTCCTACTAAAGACATCCTTTCAAAGGCATGAAATGTTGAAGGTCTGTCTGTATTATTCAAACCAGTAATTAGAACCAGATGTTATTGCACTTTATATTTAGACATGACATTTCAATATACAAAAAGAAAGAAAATTTATGAAGGACAGAGAGAATCATTTAAAATGCAATTAAAGAATATTGTTTAGTCTCATTCTAACTAATTTACTTGATTGCAGAGTAAAATTAAATGAATTCATATTTAAATGTGAAATTGGGCAAATGAGTAATGAAAAGTTTTATCTGTTTGCATAAAGAAAAAAAGGATGTGAAGTATCCAACTTGTGTGTCAGACACATTTCTTCATTAGTTTTAAACTTTTACTGTACTGTCTTCTATCTACTTTGCAAGCCAGAAAAATTAAGTTGAATTTAATGAAAATACATTGACTTCTTATCAAAAAAACAAACTTCAAACTAACTACATGCTATACAGTAGCAAACCTTTCAACATAGATCTGTAAATATCAAATACCACATGCTTTGCCTTTAGTTTGAATGTTTTTTCTTTAATTAGGGAAACAATAAAATGAAAGCTTTGCTTCAGTCAATCCTGCTAAAGCCTTCCCTATAAATATGGAGAATAGAGTTGGCATGAAATACAAAATAAAAATTACCCTCAAAGTTTGGCTTACAAAGAATGGAATGGCTAAAGATTTTAAGACATTTTCACAAAAATGGGATTTTCTAAAATTGATATTTATTTTTGCTAATATAATGGGTTGACCTTTTCAGAATGCATGCCAATTGCTAGTGGCAGAGTGGCAACTTGCCAACTTGTTTGTTATCAGAGGATCCTGCAGTGCTTTAAAAACTTCCTGTAATAACAAATGCTCAAGGTTTAGAGATAAAAGAAATGATTATGTAAGCAGATAGTCAGTAGTAAACTACCATTGCTTTCTGTGGATAGAAGCCCAAAAGATACTATCATATCTAAATAATCATGAGAAGACAAGACTAATAACTCTTTAAATGGTTTGTTCATAATTCAAGAGGCCAATGAATGTGACAGCATTCTTTAAAGTTCTAATAGGGTTTCTTGTGGCAAAACACTCTGACCTAAAGCAACTTGTGAGGAAAAAACTTTTTTAATTGTATACCTCATGTCCCAGTATATTAAGGGATATCAGGGCAGAAACTCTAACAGGAATTGAAAAATAAACTGTAATTTTTTTCCTGGCTTGCTTATTATGGCTAACTGAATTGCTTTTCTTACACAATCCAGGCTGTAGTGATTAGGGATACTATTATCCATAGTGATTTGAGCTGTCCTACATCAATTAGCAATCAAGAAAATGCCTCACCTCAAACAAGCCCACAGCCAATTTGACCAAGGCAATTCTCTAACTGAGACTCTTTCCAATGAGTCTGGGTTATGTTAAGCTGACAGCTAAGATTCACTACAAGATTCACTATTAAATTTTTCATTTAATGTGAAATTATAGCAGAAAAAGTTAACTCATTGATCCTAATAATCAATATTGCCAATACTGTACTAAGTACTAATATATGGTTGAAAGTTGTAATTATTTTGTGGCTTTAAAAATGTGAAAATGACAACTATTACTTATATAGGGTTTATGATATGACAGATACTGCCTATCCACTTACATATATTTTTTCATTTAATCTCCATCATGTTTTCATGAGTAGTAATTATTGCTAGCTCATTTTCTTAATGTAGATATGGAGGATTATTTGCTATAATTTTCAGGGTCACATAGCTATCAATAAAGCCAAGATTCAATAAAAATCCATTTGGTTTCAGAGACCTAAATTTTTCTGAACTAAAAATACCATGGAGGAAGGAAAGGAGGGTTGCCATAGGGAAGAGTAACACTAGCATGTTTTAAAAAAATGAGATAGAGATGGGGAATACTGAGGTAGAAAATGTTTAATTGGGTATGATTGTTAAAGAGATAAAGATGAAGGCATGGGAAAGGGACAGAGTTACCAAAACAAAGAAAGTATGGAAAAGCCACAAAGAGAGGTACTATTTAATAAAGAGAATATAAAGCAAAAATAAAAACTAAAAATAAAATAAAAAAACACCTGAAGGCAAGTACCTTACATGGTATCATTTAGATAATGCTCCTAGAAGCAATGGGTCATTTTTAAAATTTTTCATACTGATTATGGGATACATCCTTTTAAGAATTATTGGGTACAGAGGCCCCAAAACTATTCAGGTTTTGCCAATTCTCTTCATTGCCAACTAGAACTAGGTGATAAAGACCCTATTGCTAAAGACAGCACATATCTTGGAAGAGATAAAGAAATCAAGTTATAAACTGCACTGAAATCTATACAGGGTCCTGGTGGCGTAACGGTATTATCATTACTCAGCTATGACTTCAATGAATGTCAATATCAACTTAATAGGCATGAATTTTAAATTGGGATTTGAATATGCTCTACACATCTTGTGCCCTGAAGGGAAACCCATTACTGTTGCATAGCTAAACTTGCAAAGCATCAAACCACTATATAAATATGCTTTCATCCAGCCCTCAAAAGACTACTGTAGTACATAAAATTTATATTCTATGAGTAGCTTACAAATAAAGTAGACTCTGACTATGGTTATTTTATTTAACTTTGACCATTATTAGTTACTCTTCTAACTGCTGGCCTAGCTATCTCAGATACTTACTGTTTCTTCTGACCATGTGCTCATTGTACATCTTCTCCCATAGCATCTCTCTCTCTCTCTCTCTCTCTCTCTCTCTCTCTCTCTCTCTCTCTCTCCCTCCCTCCCTCCCTTCTCTTTCTCCCCCTTGTTTCTCTTCCTCCAATCAGATCACTCCAAACCCACAAATCTCCAGTAATTGATTGTACCCAATTTTATTCAACCAATAGTTTTAAATCAAAGAACAAGGTTTGCACAACAAAAGCTTGTAAACAAGAGAAATCACTTTTAGCCCTAGACCTTCAGGTATAGAATTTAGCATTGCAATATATGGCAATAGACCAAACCTCATCCAGTTTCTGCCAGTATTAATCAGAGAATCTTCTTCTTATAATGAACAGAGGTGAATACAATGGATACAAAAGATGTTGAAAATAGATGATATCATGGATGAGGTGGTGGGAAGAATGTAAGAGGCAGAAGATATATGGAAAGACTTCTTCTAAATACTATATGGTTATGGCAATCATGAACTCAAAGCAGCTGCAGTAAACAACACTAATCCTAAACAACAACAGGTCAACCAACAGTCTGCTGGGAATGACAGCTTCTGCAATGCTAAACTATGGGTAACAGACTTTGGAAAATGGGGTGGGGGCATAGTTCCCAGTTATGTAGCTAATGGTGAGCCCATCAGATTCCCAAACTTATGGTTCAACTTAAACTTAACAATAATAAAAAACAATGGTAATTAACATGGGTAAAGACTTTGTGTGAAGAAGAGAAAGCAGTGCAGACAGGACCCAGCATTTTGCTTCATACAAGAAACACACTTCAGTGACAAAGAAAGATACTACCTCAGAGTAAAAGGCTGGAAAAAAATTTCTAAGCAGATGGTCCCAAGAAACAAATTGAAGTTGCCAATCTAATATCCAATAAAATAGACATTGAACCAAATGTTAGCAAAAGAGATGGTGAAGGTCACTTCATACTTATCAAAGAAAAAATTCAACCAAGATGAAATCTCAATTCTGAAAATCTACACTCTAAATGAAAGGGCACCTAAATTTGTAAAAGAAATGTTAATAAAGCTCAAAACACATATTGAATCACAAAAAAATAATAGTGGGATACTTCAATACCCTACTCTCACCAATGGACAGATCATAAACTAAACAGACACACAGTGAAACTAACAGAAGTTATGAACCAAATGGATTTATCAGATATCTACAGAACATTCCACCCAGAAACAAAAGAATATACCTTCTTCTTAGCACTTCATGGTACCTTCAGTCATTAAAATCTCCCAATTAAAAAAAGGCCAGGGCGAGATGGTTTTAGTGCAGGATTCTTCAATGAAAACCAAATACCAATACTTCTCAAACTATTTCACAAAATAGAAACAGAAGGAATACTGTCTAACTTATTCTATTAAGCCACAGTTATGCTGACCTCTAGACCACAGAAAGACACAACAAAGAAAGAGAGCTTCAGACTAATTTCACTTATGATTATCAATGTAAAACTACTCATAAAAATTTTCCAAACCAAATCTAAGAACACATCAAAATTATCATTCACCACAATCAAGTAGTACAAGGATGGTTCTATATATAAAAAATCATCAGAGTAATCCACTACAAAAACAAACTAAAAGAAAAAAATATTACATGATCATCAAATTAGATGCTGAAAATCCTTTGACCAAATATAATACCCCTTCATGTTAAAAGTGTTGGAAAGATCAGGAATTCAAGGCACATACTTAACAAAAGCAATGTATAACAAACCAACAGCCAACATCAAGTTAAATAGAAAGAAACTTGACTCAATCCCAGTAAAATCAGGGACTAGACAAGGCTGCCCACTCTCTCCCTATTTATTTGATATAGTACTCGAAATTCTAGCTAGAGCAACTGCACAACAAAAGAAGGACAAAGGGACACAAATTTGAAAGGAACAAGTTAAGGTATCACTGCATGCAGATGATATGGTAGTATACATTAGCAACCCTAAAAATTCTACCAGAGAATTCCTACACCTGATAAAATCTCCACTGATGTGGCTGATTATAAAATTAACTCAAACAAAGCAGTAGCCTTCCTCTATACAAAGTATAAACAGGCTGAGAAAGATCTTAGGGATACAAGATGATTCACAATACTCACAAATAATATAAAATATCTTGGAGTAACTCTAACCAAGCAAGTGAAATACCTATATGACAAGAACTTCAAGTGTCTGAAGAAAGAAATCAAAGAAGACCTCAGAAGATGGAAAGATCACCCAGGTTCATAGATTGGCAGGATTCACAGAGTAAAAATGGTCATCTTGCTGAAAGCAGTCTACAGATTCAATGCAATCCCCATCAAAATTCCAACTCAATTCATCACAGAAATAGAAAGAGCAATTCTAAACTTCATCTGGAAATAACAAAAATCCCAGAATAGTGAAAATAATTCTAAACAATAAAAAAACTTCTGTGGGAATCACCATCCCTGACCTCAGGGTGTACTATACAGCGCTAGTGATTAAAACTACATGGAATTGGTAAAGAGACAGACAGGTAGATCAATGGAACATAGCTGAAGACCTCAAAATAAACCCACACACTTATGGTCACTTGATCTTTGACAAAGAAGCCAAAATCATACAGTGGAAAAAAGAAAACATTTTCAACAAATATAATGGTCTAATTGGAGTTCTGCATGTAGAAGAATGTAAATTCACCTATGTTTATCACCTTGTACAAAGCTCAAGTCCAAGTGGATCAAGAGCATCTGCATAAACCAGATACATGGAATCTAATTGACGAGAGAGTGAGAAAGAGCCTCAAACACGTCGGCACAGGGGAAATTTTCCTGAACAGAATACCAATGGCTCAGGCTGTAAGAACAATAATTGATAAATGGGACCTTGTGAAACTGAGAAGATTCTATTATGCAAAGGACACTGTCAATAGGAAAAACAGCAACCTATAGATTGGAAAAAGATCTTTACCAACCCTAGACCTGATAGAGGGCTAATATCCAAAATATAGAAAGAACTCAAGGAGTTAAACTCCAGAAAATCAAACAACTTAATTAAAATCAGGGTACAGAGCTAATAAATAAATAGATAAATAGATAAATAAATAAATAAATAAATAAATAAATAAATTTCTCAACTGAGGATTCTCACATGGCAGAGAAGCACATAAAGAAATGTTCAACATCCTTAGGCATTAGGGAAATACAAATTAAAACGACCCTGAGGAGTTTGTGTCTGTGCCAGGAGCTGATCCTGTGACACAGCACTCCATACCCAAATACTGCCAAGAGAGAGCTGTTCTCCCAGGAGTGTGGACATGCCTGTGAGCCTAGTTAAGACCACCACTTTTGCTCAGTGGGACCCAACAGGAACCCTCAAGACACAAGAACTGAAGAGCATCCCAGGACAGGATACTTCTACTTTACATCCTTGCCCTGAGCTGATCCTGTGCCATAGCACTCCATACCCTAATAGAGCCAGCAGAGAGCTGGTCTTCCAGGAATGCCAACACAACAGTGAGCACAGGTAAGACCACCACTTCTGCTCTAATTCCTGGCCCAAAGAGAGATCTGCCCAGAGCCATCAGGATACAAGAACCAAGGAGCAGAGGGAGACAGGGTCCTTCCCATTTCCATCAGCACCCCAAAGCTGGCCCTATGCCACAGCTTTCCATACCCAAATTCCTCCTAGAGAAAACTGGTCTCCCAGGAATACTGACACACAGGCTTAGAGAAGGGACAAGCTACAGTCAGAGAAAACAAGGCCAGCTAACATCAGAGATAACTAGATGGCAAGAGGCAAGGGCAAGAACTAAAGCAACAGAAACTAAGGTGACTTGGCATCATCAGGATCCACTTCTCCCACCGCAACGTACCCTGGATACCCAAACACAGCAGAAAAGCAAGACTCTGATTTAAAATTACATCTCATGATGATAATAGAGGACTTTAAGAAGGACATAAATAACTCCCTTACAGAAACACAGGCAGAAGCCCTTAGTGAGGAAACACAAAAATTCCTTAAAGAATTACAGTAAAACACAACCTAACAGGTGAAGGAATTGAGCAAAACCCATCCAGGATATAAAAATGGAAATCGAAACAATAAATAAATCATAAAGGGAGACAACCCTGGAGATGGGAAACCTAGGAAAGAGATCAGGAATCAAAGACACAAGCATCACAAACAGAATACAAGATATAGAAAAGAAAATCTCATGTGCAGAAGATACAATAGAAAACATTGACACAACAGTCAAAGAAAATTTAAAAATTTCCTAAATGCAAAATTCAAAAAACTCCTATCCCAAAACATCCAGGAAATTCACAACACAGTGAAAAGATGAAACCTAAGGATAATAGGTATAGAAGAGAGCAAAGACTCCCAACTTAAAGGGGCAGTAAATATCTTCAACAAAATTATAAAAGAAAACTTCCCCAACCAATAGAAAGAGATCTCCATAAACATACAGAACTCCAAATAGATTGGATCAGCAAAGAAATTCCTCCTGTCACATAATAGTCATAACACCAAATGCACAAAACAGAGAAAGAATATTAAAAGCAGTAAGGGAAAAAGGTCAAGTAACATGTAAAGGCAGACCTATCAGAATTACACTAGGCTTCTCACCAAAGACTATGAAAGCTAGACGATCCTAGGCAGATGTCATACAGATCCTAAGAGAACAAAAAATGCTAGCTTAGGCTACTATACCCAGCAAAACTCTCAATTATCATAGATGGAGAAACCAAGATATTCCATGACAAAACCAAATGTACACAATATCTTTCCACAAATTGAGTCCTTCAAAGGATAATACATGGAAAACTCTAACACAAGGAGGGAAACTGTACCCTAGAAAAAGGAAGAAAGTATTCTTTCAACAAACCCCAAAGAAGATAACCACAAACATAAAAATAACATCGAAAATAACAGTAAGCAAAAATCACTATTCCTTAATATTTCTTAACATCAATGGCCTCGGTTACCCAAATAAACAGACATAGAGAAACAGACTGGATACCTAAATAGGACCCAGCATTTTGCTGCATACAAGAATAGAACCTCAGTGTCAAAAACAAACACTACATCAGAGTAAAAGGCTGGAAAACAGTTTCCCAAGCAAATGATCCCAAAAAACAAGCTGGAGTAAACATTATAATACCAAATACAATCAACTTTCAACCATAACTTATCAAAAAAGGTGAGAAAGGACTCTTCATACTCATCAAAGGAAAAAATACCAAGAAGAACTCTCAATGCTGAACATCTATGCTCCAAATTCAAGGACACCCACATTCATAAAAGAAACTTTACTAAAGCTCAAAGCACATATTGCTCCTCACACAATAATAATAGTGGGAGACTTCAACACCCCACTCTAATCAATGGACAGATCATGGAAATAGAAATGAACAGAGACACAGTGAAACTAACAGAAGTTATGAAACAAATGGATTTAACAGATATCTATAGAACATTTCATACTAAAACAAAAGAATGTAGTTTCTTCTTAGCATCTTATGGTACAATTGGTCACAAAACAGGCCAATGCAGATACAAGAATATTGCAATAATCCCGTGCATCCTATCAGATCACTGCAGACCAAGGCTTCAATAGCAACAAAAACAACAGAAAACCCACATATACATCGATGCACCTTATTCAATGATAACTTGGTCAATGAAGAAATGAAGAAATTAAAGGCATTTTAGAATTTAATGAAAATGAAAGTACAACATACCCAAACTTATGGGACACAATGAAAGCAGTGCTAAGAGGAAAACTCATAGCTCTGAGAGCCTCCAAAAATAAAGTGGAGAAATCATACACTAGCAGCTTAAAAGCACACCTGGAAGCTCTCGAACAAAAAGAAGCAAATACAACCAAGAGGACTAGACAGCAGGAAATAATCAAACTCAGGGCTGAAATCAACCAAGTAGAAACAAAGAATATACAAACTATACAAACAATCAAACTATACAAAGAATCAACAAAACCAAGAGCTGGTTCTTTGAGAAAATCAACAAGATAGATAAACATTTAGCCAGACTAACCAGAGGATACACAGACAGTACCCAAATTGACAAAATCAGAAATGAAAAGGGAGATATAACTACAGAACCTGAAGAAATTTTAAAAATTATCAGATAATACTAGAAAAGCCTTTATTCAGCAAAACTGGAAAATCTGGATAAAATGGACAATTTTCTAAACAGATACCAAGTATCAAAGTTAAATCAGGATCAGATAAGCCAGCTAAAAAGTCTCACAACTCCTAAAGTAATAGAAGCAATCATTAAGTCTCCCAAATACAAAAATAGAGCTCAGGTCAAGATGAATTTAGTGCAGAATTCTATCAGACCTTCAAAGAAGACCTAAACTATTTCACAAAATAGAAACAGAAGGAACACTACCCAATACAATCTATAAAGCCATAGTTACACTGATAACCAAAACAACACAAAGACCCAACAAAGAAAGAGATCTTCAGACCAATTGGCCTTATGAATATCAATAAAAAAATACTTAATAAAATTCTCTCTAACTGAATCCAAGAACACATCAAAATGAGTACTCACCACAATAAAGTAGGCTTTATACCAGGGATGCAGGAATGGTTTAATATCCAGAAATCCATCAAAATAATCTGCTATATAAACAGACTCAAAAAAAAAAAACAAAAAACAAAAAACACACACATGATCATCTCGTTAGATGCTGAGAAAGCATTTGACAAAATCCAGCATCCTTACATTTTAAAATGCTTGGAAAGATCAAGAATTCAAGGCCCATACCTAAACATAGTAAAAGCAATATACAGCAAACCAGTTACCAACATCAAACTAAATGGAGAGAAACTTAAAGCAATCCCACTAAAGTCAGGGACTAGACAAGGCTGCCCTCTCTCTCCCTATCTACTCAATATCATTCATGAAGTTCTAGCTAGAGCAATTACACATCAAAACGAGGTTAAAGGAATAGAAATTTGAAAGGAATAAGTCAAACTATCACTACTTGCAAATATGTTAGTATACTTAAGTGACCCAAAAAAATTCCATCAGAGAACTCCTTCAGCTGATAAACAACTTCAGCAAAGTGGCTGGATATAAAATTAACTCAAACAAATCAGTAGCCTTCCTATACTCAAAGGATAAACAGGCTGAAAAGAAATTAGGGAACCAACACCCTTCACAATAGTCAAAAACAATATAAAATATCTTGGTGTGACCCTAAACAAAAAAGTGAAAGATCTGTAGAACAATAACTTCAAGTCTCTGAAGAAAGAAATCAAAGACCTCAGAACCTGGAAAGAAGATTAATATAGTAAAAATGACCATGTTGTCAAGATTCAATGCAATCCCCATCAAAATTCTAACTCAATTCTTCATAGAGTTAGAAAGAGCAATTCTCAAATTCATTTTTAATAACAAAAACCCAGGGTAGCAAAAACTATATTAAAAAATAAAAGAACTTCTGGGAGAATCACTATCCCTGACTTCAATCTGTGTAAAAAACAACAACAACAACAGCAACAACAACAACAAACCCTGCATGGTATTGGTACAGTTACACGCAGTTATATCAATGAGATAGAATTGAAGACCCAGAAGTTAGCTCACACACCTATGGTCACTTGATCTTTGGCAAGGGAGCTAAAACCATCCAGTGGAAAAACGACAGCATTTTCAACAAATGGTACTGGCTCAACTGTTGGTCAATGTAGAAAAATGCAAATTGGTCTGTTCTTATCTCTCTGTACAAAGCTCAAGTCCATGTGGATCAAGGACTTTCACATAAAACCAAATACACTGAATATAATTGAAGAGAAAGTGGGGAAGAGCCTCAAACACATGGGCACAGGGGGGAAATTCTTGAACAGAACATCAATGGCTTGTGCTCTAAGATCCAGAATTGACAAATGGGACCTCATGAAATTGCAAAGCTTCTGTAAGGCAAAGGACAGTGTCAATAGGACAAAATGGCAGCCAACAGATTGGGAAAAGATCTTTATCAATGCTATATCCTATAGAGAGCTAATATTGAATCTAAACAAAGAACATAAGAATGTAGACTCCAGATAATCAAATAACCCTACTAAAAAATGGGGAACAGAGCTAAACAGATTTCTCAACTGAGGAATACCAATTGGCCGAGAAGCACCTAAAGAAATGTTCAACATCCTTAAGTCATCAGGGAAATGCAAGTCAAAACAAACATGAGATTCCACTTCACATCAGTCAGAATGGCTAAGATCGAAAACTCACGTAACAGCAGATGCTGGAAAGAATGTGGAAAAAGAGGAACACTCCTTCATTGCTGATAGGATTGCAAGCTGGTTCAACCACTCTGGAAATCACTTTGGTGGTTCCTCAGAAAACTGGACATAGTACTACTACCTGATGACCCAGCTCTACCACTCCTGGGCATACCCAGAAGATGCTCCAACATCGTTGAGGAGGCTCTCCTTGAAGAAGTCAGCAAGTAAAGAGATTAAACTAGAACTGAGTCATCAAAAGTGCAAGGAGGCTACAATTGGATCCTGTGCCTTATTTGATGAAGTAGAGACACAGGAATCAAACGCTTAAATGCATCTGAGAGGCTTAGTGTTATGAAGAGAGTAAGACATTTTTTGGAAATTTCTGTTACAATGAAATTAAACTTGTCTGGTATAATTCCCATCTAATGGGAACACAATCAACAATGTAAAATTAACCCTGTGTACTAAATTTTGGTAATACCATTATAATTACAAAGTAAGTTAAATTTTTAAAATTCCCCTGTAATAGAATTATTTAATATACTATCTTTCTTAAGGAAACTTTAGAGGAATTCTTCATCCTATGATAGAACCAAAATTAATGTAGACTCACTTATACTTCTCAGGGGGTCTAATCCATAAGTTAAGCTAAAATTTATTATTTACTTTGAACTAGAAAAACATATAGTAAATGTTTGAAACACAGAAATTTTAATATATGCAATAGGTCCCCAGATAATGTTAGAACTGAAAATCAGGGTAGCCAGTAGGAGGTAGGCTGTGCTATGAGATCCAAATGGTCAGAGGGACTTCCAAACCACCATAGATTCATGAAGGACATCAGTCACTGAGAGGAAAGGATTAGAAAAGAGAAAAGGATTCTGAGTCCACCTTTATGTTCTCCATGAAATCTAGTGCTCTGTGGTTGCTAAGCCTGAGTAGAAATTGTCTGGTATAGTATCTCATGTCTTTGTACCTATTGTACTCCACGTTGTCCAATAATACATAATAGAAAAGGAAAGGAAATTCCACCTAAGGAGAAGTCAAACCTGCAGTCAGATGTGAAGAGTGTACTCAGACAAGAGAGGTTTCAAATGCCACACTACTCTGATAAATCTTTCCTAAGAAAGCTAAGGTTCAGCTTAAGTAATATTAAGAAATAAAAATTAAACAAAGGCTCATTATATACTTTGTAAGTATGCAAGAAGCACCCTATTGTTCCACATTTTTTTCTCCAAAAACATAAAAAATAAAATCATTAGGAATTTTTTTTTCAATTTTTCAAATAACCTGGACTGCATTTGAGTCCTTCCTGTCATATTCACTCTCTTACCTAGAGCCTCCACTGTTCATGTAGAAAACCTTTATATTCTACTTCTATGTTCTACTACTAGTAGTAGTATTCTTGCTATAATTTAATTAAAATACAGTAACATCATTTTCCTCATCTTCTTCTCCCCTATCCTTCCTATGTCCACTCCACCTACCTTTTAAATTCCAGGATGTTCTTTGTTAACCATTTTTACATGCAGCTATAATTTAATATACACATAAAGCAACCTACTACTTTCACTTAATGTTGCATGCATGTGAATGTTTCTAGGACTTATCACTCTATATTCAATAACCAATTTGGAATCTTATCTCATGAAATGAATAATTCTCCCTCTCTCAACAGTTGTTAATTGCCTGTAACTCTTCATCTGAATTTGAGGTCTGTGAGGTCTCCCTCATCTTCACTGAATGTCAACTGTTTGGGTAATTATGTAAGTCTTATTTAGGTAGCCATGTTGTTAAGATTGCATGAGTATAGCTTTCCTATCTTAGCTAAAAGAAACAATCTTAGAACTGACTTCCTGGTCCTCTTTTTTTTACAGTCTTCCTGACTACTCTTCTGCAAAGTTCTCTGATCCTTAAGTTTAAGGGTTATGCTATAGATGTATCAAGTGGTTCTGAGCATCCCATTATTGGTTGTTCTTTGCAATTTGACTAGTTGAGGCTTTCTGTAACTATCTCCTGCATCTGCAAAAGGACATTTCTTTGGTGATGGATGATAGCTGCAGCAGTTATCTGTAAGCATGACAATAATCCTTTAGAATGCAGTTAGAAAGTCTCCTGGTTTAGAAAAGCACCAACTGTAGATTCTCTTCTAAGACCCATGGCTTCACTAGTCTTTTGTAGTTGGCTAAGTTTGTAGTAACAGGCATGGTTTATGCCCTGCTAAAAGGTTGTTGAGTCCAATTAGACAGTTGCTGGATACCACTAAGATATAAATGCCACTATCGTACTTTTAGGCTTAGCTTACCATGATGGTCATTGTTGTGACATCACATCTTCTCTCTATTAGCAGCTTGCATATTACCTTCCAGTACTATAAAAGCTGGTCTTCAGAGAGGAGGCTTTAGGTCAGTTTCAGTTCAAATCCTCTGATTCCTGTGTTTAAAGTGCATGATATATGCAGCAAGAGGAATTTATCTTCTATTTCTAGGAGTCAGCCAAGTGCAACATCAACATACTACATTGTTTTTGGAGTTTCTTTGATTCCACTGACCAGCAACACAAAAGAAGGTTTCTCAGGCTTGATACTGGGGCTTTTGTTAGGTAGTCTGTGGCTCTTATGCAGGGTTTTTATCATCCTAAGTGATAAAATGACATTGAAACACACACACACACACACACACACACACACACTCACACCACACACACACACACACACACACACACATACACACGCACTCACACACTCACACACACACACACACACACACACACACACACACACATTATATTCTGCATACATATAAGCACGAACATCTTGGTTTTTATCTTAACAAAAACTGTAATCAAGAACAACCCAAGAAGCTACACATAACTTTGAAGAATTTTCTTATGTGGAACATTTGAGGTGGGAAGACTCACTCTAAATCCTGATCATATTTTCCGGTGGTAACTTACATAAACAAAGAAAAAAAAAACATGGAAGAAGGGATTGATTGATTTTTACCTACTTGTCACTCTCTCTGGCAAGTTCTACTGTCTTGCTGCTGAGGTGTCAGGACCCATCATAGGAGAAGCTAAAAACTAGCAGGTGATCCTCCTGAGATGAGTTTACCTTGGATTAAAATCTACAATGGATTTGTTCTGGTAGATAAGGCCCAGGAAAAATTCATTTTAGGAAAGATTGCTGCTATTAGTATGCTTTTTTGAGTAATTATTATTAAATAATTCTAACAATCATCAGGTATTAGCCCACCCTTTCAAGCAGAACTCTGAAGAACAACAAAGTACTGTCTTGAAATAATGCTATGTAGACAAATAGATGATTTCTTAATCCTTAATCATGATCCTATAAGAATTCTTAAAATTATAATAGTAATTATTAAGCTCTTTTATAGTGAGGCTGCTATTAGGTTATCTCTGAAAATCAAAACTGTAATGAGAACTCTGCCAGTCTTTAGTGTCATGAGTTAATTGCTTCTGAGATAGCAGGCAGGCTTCTACTGCTCAGAGCACACCCCAAGAGGTTATAAAGCTATTAACCAGAGGTCATAAAAAGGGAACTAATGATTTGCTATAGGTGGTAGGACAGAAGATAAATATTGACTGGGTTTTATCTATACAAAATTTCACTAATACCTTGGTCACAAAAGTTATGCTTTTTAACTCTCCATAAACCTGTTGAACTTGGGACAGATGATGAATGTTGATTCAGATAATTACTCCTAATGGATATGCATGTAAACATTCTCTGTTGTAAACTTCTTATTCAATTTATGATTTGAATTTATGTGCAAACTTGTGATGAACTTTTTACCACATGATGATATAGTCTGAAAGATATTTAAGTGTTGAGGAGAAAGAGAAGAAGAGAACATTCTTCCTTGTTCCCCTTTCTTAGCATTGCTTACCCCACTTTTTTCTTAGACTCTTTTTTTTTTTACAAGCCCCTTTCCCCTCTTTCTTGGAGAGCTTTCATAGAAAACTTTTTTAGAACTTAGATACAAAAGATAAAAGTCACTTTCAAAGTGTCCTTTTTACTCCCTGCAACTTAAACTAGAAGGCTGAAAGTTAGAGCCATGCAATAGAACAAAGGCTTCTTTACTCAGTCCTCTGCTCTTTCAGATGAGAAGCTAAACAGTTTCTCACCTCAGAACAACTCAGAAGGCAGATCCGCTACTGAAGCAAAGTGACTTAGACGTAAGGCAGGTGCATGTTTTATTATTATACAGCAAACCTAAATACCTTCTAAGATCATATCTTAACCTCACCACCCCTCTTCCCCCTCCACTGCCTCAAGAAGAACTCCTGGGGCTGGTCCCTAGCACTGACACATGTAGACTAAAGACCAACTGAGACATCAGAATCACCAACTTAACAACTACAAGACTCTTGGTCTTTCTGGTAAGATGAAACCATTGTTAATATAGCCAGACCACGGCCTATGAGCTATTCTAATAATCATATATACATATGATTTATGTATAGCTGTATGTATAATTTTATATATGTATTTATGTGTGTGTGTATATATATATGATATTCATTTTGTCAATACTGTTTCTTTGGAGATCCCTAACTAATACATTCTCCAAGTAAGGAAAATGTCTCCTCATATTTATGGTAGTCTAAAAAGACCATGAGTCAAATACATAGGTTGTAACATCTTTGTTTATTATTTTCTCACATAGGCAGGCAGAGTACCAGTTCTTGTGTTTCAGAATTATCCTTGTTTTCTTCTCAGTGGCTTTTCTTCTGCTCCACATTTCATTGTCTTAGGTTAATTATTATCACTATATATTAATATCTTGCATAAAATTCATTGATGTTACTGTGTTCATCACAACCCTGAAGCAGCTGACTTGATAGTAAAGTGGAATTGACTTTTGAAGACATAGGTACAGCACTAGTGAAGTAGAATTAGCTTGGAAGTCTTGTGCAGGCTTTTCTAGAAGGCAATATACACTTTGAATTCACCTTCAGTAGTTTCTCCCATAGCAAAGATTCACACATCCAGACATCAAGAGATGAAAAAGGAAATATTTATAACAGGGTTCCAGACCTTAGACATCCAGACCTGAGCACAACTGACTCCATGAGGGAAACACCATTCAAGCCATAAAATTTGGCATGCCAAAATAAAAACAAAGACCTAATCTATCAAAGCCCACAGTGTTGGTAAAGTCTCTAAATGTACTAACCTTGCATTGGCTTCTGTAGTTATGATTCTAACTATTCTTGTTAATTAAAATATCTCAACCAAGAACATGTCTTTTGTGCTTCAAAGCTCACCCTGAGAAAGGCTCAGAGAGATCCCAAATACCCAGTATGTTTTCAAGGTGGGTAATCAAGACTTTTGGCTTAAACCCATGCCTGATAAATCTTCTCTAGTGGATACACCACAACAGGTTCCACTCAGTAGTACCTACCCTAGTGACACAATAGGGAAATACTTGTTTTCTGTTTCACCAACCCTAAGTTTTGCTGGGCTAGAAGTTTTGGTCCCAGGTAGAGAGTGTTCCTACCAGAAGACACAACAAATGCTCCATTGAAGAGGAAGTTCTGCCTCCCCCTAGCCACCTTGGGATTCTGATACCCTTAAGCCAATAAACCAAGGAAAAAAATAACAATGTTAGGAGGAGTGATTGATCTAAATTAACTTTCTATCAAGAGCTTTCAGATGTGCTGTTAAGTTGCTTGTACAAGATCTTTCCCGTTGTTTTATGTAGGCACTTAGTGTTAGAAATGTTCCTCTTAGCAGCACTTTCACTGTGTCCCATGAGTTTGAATATGTTGTATATTTATTTTCATTCTACGGTTTTTTTGTCTTGACTCACTTTTTATTCAGTAAAAAGTTTTTAAGTTTCCATGAATTTGTAAGCTTTCTGTTTTTTTCTGTTATTTTTGTTATCAGAATGCAGGGAGTTGTTTCTATTTTCTTGCATCTTTTGAGACTTGTTTTGTGTCTGAATATGTGGTTAATTTTGGATAAAGTTAAAGAGTTGTTGTATCCTCTTTTTCCATATTCTTCTTGACATTCAATAATATCTGTAACTGCAAATGGGGAATATAAAGATTATAAAGTATTTTAATAGATTTGTTTTCGTTTCATGATTGATACAAAACTGAAGTGTTACCCTTCTTACACATAATCAAGACAAGATTAGTTCTGATTAACCATTGAATAAGGCCAGAAACATAATCAGATACTTGCCTATTTTGTCAACCTCTGATTTATATTCTTTACTGCAGTTGAATGACTTTAATCTACTAACAAATCAGATACCTGATTTAAGTAAACTACAAAGAAAATGATTTTGCTTTGAAAAGTTTCCATCTCCCTTATGCAAATATATGAGATAAAATTGCCCTAGTGATCTATTTAAAAACTTGACATGGAAAAAATGTAAATGGTTTATATTCATAACCCCTCCTCAATAGCTTACCTCCAATTCTTCCCCTATTCCCATCCCTGCTTTTTGCTTCTAACTTTAAATGATTTCAATAACAATAACAACACTAATTCAGTTAGGGCTTCTAATATGAGTGTATGAGTGTAGAACCATTTACTGGAACATGGGAAGACTTAGGGACTTAGCCCTGAAGAAAACTGACCCAAGTTGCCCTGAAGCTATCTATATCTAATAGCTCTGTAGCTATGGTTAGGATTTCATGATGTCCCCCCTGGCTTGACCCAACCTAGGATTTGTGATGGATTAATCTTGCATAATTCTTGTGCATTCATTCATAGCCCTGCAAGTTAATGTGTGTAACTATGCTTCTGTTTAGTAAATAGTATTTCACTACAAACATTCATTCTTCTGGCTCTTCTAATCTCTCCCTCTTTCTAATGATCCCTGAGCCTTGGGGAGAGTGTGATATAGACATCCCATTTAGAGCAGAGCACTTAACAGTCTATCAGTCTGAATGTTATTGTTGATCTCTGTGCTATCATCTACTGCAAAAAGATACTTTTCTAGTGAAGGTTGAGAGATGCACTAATCTATAGATCAAAAGTAAAAGTCTAGAGGGCAGTTTGTGGCTGTGTCAACTTAGGAAAATAATTGTTCTACGTAATTACCTGAGACCTAGAACAGTTAGCTCCAAGTTTTGCATGAGTTCTTTCTAGTGGGGCAGGTTTTAAATCCAACCATAAAGTGATTGCTTACTCCTACATTTGTGCTACCACTGGGCATATTTGACAAGGTCAGTTGTGACTGTATCTCACAGGATTCATAGATGGCGAAGACTGTTGACTACAGGTAGCATGCTTAAAACTGTCTAGAATTATGAAACTAGCTGGTAGGGAAGAAACTTTCAAGTTGATATCTTCTTGATTTCTACATATCTTTTGACTCAAGTTTGTAGTGTCTTCATCAATAGAGTCTCATCATATCATCAAGTTCTGGATGATAACTAGAAGAAGTAACAAAAGGCTTCAGTGTTTGGAAGCCCTATTAACCAACAACATGAAAAGAAGTAACTTATACCTAATGTCTGGAGAAAGCTTCCCCACCACCACCCATTATGTATAACTCAACTTAAGTTCCTTTTATTATGTATATTATACATAGTAGGTTTCAGTATTGCATTTCCAAAGGTTCTTAATATTAGTTACATTTTCATACTCATTCCTCTACACTGACCTCCCATATCTACTTCATCTAATTCTTCCTGATCCATTATTCCCCTTCATGCCCCATAACACTTGTTTTCCTATCACTTTGTTTGAAATGTCCCCTTTAATGGCCCATTTCTAGATCCCTGAGTACTAGATTTATTGCTACGCTAATTTAAATATGTAACTAAAGGTTCAAAGCTGCCAGCAACATATGGGGGAGGAGAAGATGTAAGGTTTGCCTTTCTGGAACTGAGTTACCATATCTTCAACTAGAATAACCAGTTCTAGCTCCATAGATTTATTTGTAAATTTTATTTTTTCTAATAGCTGAATAATATCCATTGTGTAAATATATCACATTTTCACATCTCTTGTAGTGGTTAGTTTTATGGAGACTTGTCTTGGAAAGAGGAAGACTTAGTTGAGAAAATTCATGTGATGGCTGGTTTTATTTCAATTTGATATAAGCTAGAGTCATGTGATAGGAATGGCCCTCAACTGAAGAAATATCTCTATAAGATATTATAATATCTATAAAATACAGGCAGGCCTTGAGGGCATTTTCATAATTAGTGATTTATTTGAGAGGCCCTACCCCGTTGTTGGTGATGCCATTCTTCAGATGGTGGTCCTGGACATAATAAGAAAGCAGGCTGAGCAAGTCATGAGGAACAAGCCATTTGACCCTGCCTCCAGGTTCCTGCCCTGTTTTATCTCTTACTCTGTCTTTGATAATAAACTCTGATATAGAAGAACAAATGAAATTTTCCTCCCCAAATTTCTTTGGATCGTGGTGTCTTGTAAAAATAACAGAAACCTTAGTTACAATACAAATTAGTACCAAATGTTAGGTACTGCTATGACAGACTTGACCATGTTATTTTGAGGAGAATTGTGTGGAAGGACTTTGGTCTAGATCAGCCATTGAGAAGTTTCAGAGGTAAATAAAGACTCCATCAGGGCTGACTAATACTTTGAATGAAGAATCTATGGTTCTGGTTAGCTGGCAATAAAAAAAAATCACCATGATTAATAACAAACCAGCTTTTGTGGTTTGAGTAAAACCTTTGCTTTTGTGGGACACTTGATGCAACTTAGCTGTAGCTAAGAAATTAGCAGTGAATGGTAAGAGTTCAGCCCAGTCAAAAGCAGAAGTCCCAATCATTTTGAAGATGTGAGTACCTTGGGACCACCAGCAAGAACAGCAGCAACCAGTGGATGGAGCAGGGCTAAGCCTCTGAGACAAGTTCCATGTGCTGTGGTTGGAAGGAAGGAAAAACAGTACCAAATGACCAGGCCCTTTGAAACCTAGAAGATGATAAGTGGGTCTCAGTTTTCTTTGATTTGAATGTACTGTGTTCAGGTTCTTCATTCTTGGAATAACAAAGTAGTTATTTTTATTTTACAGAAGCCCACCTTAAGAGACTTGAACTTTTAAGAATTTTGTAGTTTTACAAAGGCTTTGAATTTCAGAAGAGATATTGAATTTCTTTTAAAGAATCTGAACTGTTTGTTTGGGTGTTTTGTCTTGTTTTGATTGAGATAGTGTTTCTCTGTGTAACCAAGGCTGTCCTGGAAGTCACTCTGTAGAGCAAGTTGGCCTTGAATGATTGCAGTGAATCTTGTCTCTTCCCTTCCCTTCCCTTCCCTTCCCTTCCCTTCCCTTCCCTTCCCTTCCCTTCCCTTCCCTTCCCTTCCCTTCCCTTCCCTTCCCTTCCCTTCCCTTCCCTTCCCTTCCCCACCCCTCCCTCCTCCCCTCCCCCCTCCCCCCTCCCCTCTCCCCTCCCTTCCCTTCCCTTTCCTTCCCTTGCTTCATTTTACTTCTCTCTGCTTCTCTTTGCTTCTCTCCTCTCTTCTCCTCTTCTCTCCTCTCCTCTTTCTTCTCTTCTCTGCTCCTCCTCTTTCTTTTCTTTGAGATTAAGATATTAACTTTTCTCACTACCCTTTCTTCCAGTAAACCTCTCCCATACAATCCTCCTTGTCTCTTCCAAATCTATGCCCAGAAGGTCTTCCAAATGTCTTGCTTGATCTGAAGCTTTATGAGAAGTTTGAGGTTTTCAGAAATGCTAATAGTATATGCTTCTTGATCTGTAAGTAATAATTTTAATTACAAAAAGTTATTATAGGTCCACTTAATTAGTCATAGGCACTTAGGAATGTGTTTGTTTCTTTTAGAGTTATCAGTTTAATAAAATACAACATTTTAAAGTATATCCATGCAATTTCATTTTCTTCTTTTTTCTTATTAGATATTTTCTTTATTTACATTTCAAATGTTATCCCCTTTCCTAGTTTCCCCTCTGAAAATCCCCTATACCATCCCCCAACCCTCTGCTCCCCAACCCACCCACTCCCACTCCTGGTTCAGGCATTCCCCTATACTGGGACCTAGAGCCTTCACAGGACCAAGAGCTTCTCCTCCCATTGATGAGCGTCTAGGCCATCTTCTGCTACAAATATAGCTAGAGCCACAAGTTCCACTATGTGTTTTCTTTGATAGGTGGAATAGTTCCAAGGAGTTTGAGGGTACTGGTTAGTTCATATTGATGTTCCTTCTATGGGGCTTCAGTCTCCTTCAGCTCCCTGGGTATTTCTCAGGCTCCTTCATTGGGGACCTTGTGATCCATCCAGTGTATGACTGTGAGCATATACTTCTGTATTTGCCAGGCACTGGCAGAGCCTTGCAGGAGACAGCTATATGAGGATCCTGTCAACAGGCTCTTATTGGCATCTGCCTAGTATTTGGGTTAGGTGGTTGTTTATGGGGTGGATTCCCAAGTGGGGCAGTCTCTGGATGGTCATTCCTTCAGGCTCTGCTCCGAACTTTGTCTCTGTAACTCCATCCATGGGTATTGTGTTCCCCATTCTAAAAAGGAATGAAATATCCACACTTTGGTCTTCCTTCTTCTTGAGTTTCATGTGTTTCGCAAATTGTATCTTGGGTATTCTGAGTTTCTGGGCTAATATCCACTTATCAGTGAGTGCATATCATGTGTGTTCTTTTGTGATTGGATTACCTCACTCAGGATGATATCCTCCAGATCAATCCATTTGCCTGAGAATTTCATAAATTCATTGATTTTTAATGCTGAGTAGTACTTCATTGTGTAAATGTATCACATTTCTGTATCCATTCCTATGTTGAGGGACATCTGGGTTCTTTCCTGCTTCTGGGTATTATAACTAAGGCTGCTATGAACATAGTGGAACATGTGTCCTTATTACAAGTTGGAACATCTTCTGGGTATACTCCGAGGAGAGGTATTGCTGGATCTTCCAGTAGTACTATGTCAAATTTTCTGAGGAATCGCCAAACTGATTTCCAGAGGGGTTGTACCAGCTTGAAATCCCATCAACAATGAAGAATTGTTCTTCTTTTTCCACATCATTGCCAGCAATGGCTAAGATTTTTTGATCTTAGCCATTCAGACTGGTGTGAGGTGGAATCTCAGGGTTGTTTTGATTTGCATTTCCCTGATTATTAAGGATGTTGAACATTTCTTTAGGTGCTTTCTCAGCCATTTGATATTCCTCAGTTAAGAATTCTTTGTTTAGATCTGTACCCCATTTTTTAATAGGGTAATTTGATTTTCTGGAATCCAGCTTCTTGAGTTGTTTGTATATATTGAATAATAGTCTCCTATCAGATTTAGGAATGGTAAAGATGATTTCCCAATCTGTTCGTAGCCTTTTTGTCTTATTGACAGTTTCCTTTGTCCTACAGAAGCTTTGCAATTTTATGAGGTCCCATTTGTTGATTCTCGATCTTACAAAACAAGCTATTGCTGTGCTGTTCAGGAATTTTTCCCCTGTGCCCATATCTTCGAGGCTTTTCCCACTTTCTCCTTTATAAGGTTCACTGTGTCTGGTTTTATGTGAAGTTTCTTTATTCACTTAGACTTGAGCTTTGTACAAGGAGATAAGAACAAATCAATTCACATTCTGCTACATGATAACTGCCAGTTGTGCCAGCACCATTTGTTGAATATGCTGTCTTTTTCCCACTAGATGGTTTTACCTCCATTGAAAAAGATCAAGTGACCATAGGAGTGTGGGTTCGTTTCTGGATCTTCAGTTCTACTCCATTGATCTACTCGTCTGTCACTATACCAGTACCATGCAGTTTTTATCACAATTGCTCTGTTGCACAGCTTGAGGTCAGAGATGGTCATTCCAACAGAGGTTCTTTTATTGTTGAGGATAGTTTTCGCTATCCTAGGTTTTTTATTATTCCAGATGAATTTGAAAATTGCCTTTTCTAACTCAGTGAAGAATTGAGTTGGAATTTTGATGGAGATTGCATTGAATCTGTAGGTTGCTTTCAGAAAGATAGACATTTTGACTATATTAATCCTGCCAATCTATGAGCATGGGAGATCTTTTTTGATTTCTTTCTTTAGAGACTTGAAGTTTTTATCAGACAGATCTTTCACTTCCTTAGTTAGAGTCACACCCAGGAATTTTATATTATTTATGATTATTGAGAAGGGTGTTGTTTCCCTAATTTCTTTCTCAGCCTGTTTATCCTTTGTGTAGAGAAAGGCCATTGATTTGTTGGAGTTAATTTTTATATCCAGCTACAGCACTGAACCTGTTTATCAGGTTTAGGAGTTCTGTGACAAAATTTTTAGGGTCACTTATATATACTATCATATCTTCTGCAAATAGTGATATTTTGACTTCTTCCTTTCCAATTTGTATCTGCTTGATCTCCTTTTGTTGTATACTTGCTGTGGCTAGGACTTCAAATACTTTAATGAATAGGTAGGGAAAAAGTGGTCAGCCTTGTTTAGTCCCAGATTTTAGTGGGATTGCTTCAAGCTGCTCTCCATTTAGTTTGATGTTGGCTACTGGTTGGCTTACTGTATATTGCTTTTATTATGTTTAAGTATGGGCCTTGATTTCTTGATCTTCCCAAGACTTTTATCATGAATGGGTGTTGGATTTTGTCAAATGCTTTCTCAGCATCTAACGAGATGATCATTTGGTTTTTGTCTTTGAGTTTGTTTATATAGTGGATTACACTGATGGATTTCTGTATATTAAACTATCCCTGCATCCCTGTGATATATTTGACCATAATGGATGATAATTTTGATGTGTTATTGGATTTGGTTTGTGAGAATGTTATTGTGTATTTTTGCATCAATATTCATAAGGGAAGTTTGTATGAAGTTCTCGTTCTTTGTTGGGTCTTTGTGTTGTTTAGGTCCCAGAGTAATTGTGGCTTCATAGAATGATTGGGTAGAGTACCTTCTGTTTCTATTTTGTGAACTATTTTGAAGAGAACTGGAATTAGGTCTTCTTTGAAGGTCTGATAGAAGTCTGAACTAAAGCCATCTGGTCCTGGGCATTTTTGGTTGGGAGACTGTTAATGACTGTTTCTATTTCTTTAGGGGATATGGGGCTGTTTAGATTGTTAATCTGATCCTGATTTAACATTGGTACCTGGTATCTGTCTAGAAAATTGTCCATTTAGTCCAGGTTTTCCAGTTTTGTTGAGTATAGCCTTTTGTAGTAAGATCTGATAATATTTTGGATTTCCTCAGGTCCTATTGTTATGTCTCCCTTTTCATTTCTGATTTTGTTAATCAGGATACTGTCCCTGAGCCCGCTAGTTAGTCTGGCTAAGGGTTTATCTATCTTGTTGATTTTCACAAAAAAGCAAAACAAAAAAAATAACAAACAAAGAGAACAACAACAACAACAAAGCTCCTGGTTTGGGTTTGCTTGATTCTTTGAATAGTTCTTTTTGTTTCTACTTGGTTGATTTCAGCCCTAAGTTTGATTATTTCCTGCCTTCTACTCCTCTTAGGTGAATTTGCTTCCTTTTGTTCTAGAGCTTTTAGGTGTACTGTCAAGCTGGTTGTGTTCTCTCTCTCTCTCTCTCTTTCTCTCTCTCTCTCTCTCTCTTTCTCTCTCTCTCTCTCTCTCTCTCTTTTTTTGTGGCACTCAGAGCTATGAGTTTTCCTCTTAGGAATGCTTTCATTGTGTCCCATAAGTTTGAGTATGTTGTGGCTTCAGTTTCATTAAACTCTAAAAAGTTTTAATCTCTTTCTTTATTTCTTCCTTGACCAAGTTATCATTAAGTAGAGTGTTGTTCAGCTTCTGTGTCAATGTTGGCTTTCTATTACTTATGTTGTTATTGTAGATCAGCCATAGTTGCATGATGATCTGATAGGATGCATGGGATAATTTCAATCTTCTTGTATCTGTTGAGGCCTGTCTTGTGACCAATTATATGGTCAGTTTTGGAGAAGGTAGCCTGAGGTGCTGAGAAGAAGGTATATCCTTTTGTTTTAGGATAAAATGTTCTGTAGATATCTATTAAATCCATTTGTTTCATAACTTCTGTTAGTGTCCATATGTCTCTGTTTAGTTTCTGTTTCCAAGATCTGTCCATTGATGAGAGTGGGGTGTTAACATCTCCCACTATTATTGTGTGTGATGCAATGTGTGCTTTGAGCTTCACTATAGTTTCTTTAATGAATGTGGCTGCCATTGCATTTGGAGCATAGATATTCAGAATTGAGAGTTCCTCTTGGAAGATTTTACCTTTGATGAGTATGAAGTACCCCTTCTTGTCTTTTTTGATAACTTTGGTTTGGGAGTCAATTTTATTCCATATTAGAATGGCTACTAAACCTTGTTGTTTTGGACCATTTGCTTGGAAAATTGTTTTACAGCCTTTTACTCTGAGGTAGTGTCTGTCTTTGTCCCTCAGGTGGGTTTCCTATAAGCAACAAAATGTTGGGTCCTGTTTATGTAGCCAGTCTGCTAATCTATGTCATTTTATTGGGGAATTGAGTCCCTAGATATTATGAGATATTAAGAAAAGTAACTGTTACTTCCTGTTATTTTTGTTGTTAGAGTTAGGATTCTGTTCTTGCAGCTATCTTTTTGTATGTTTGTTGAAGGATTAGTTTCTTGCTTTTTCTAGGGTGTCATTTCCCTCCTTGTGTTGGAGCTTTCCCTTTCTTATCCTTTGAAAGGCTGGATTCATGGAAAGATATTGTGTGAATTTGGTTTTGTCATGGAATACTTTGGTTTCTCTATCTATGGTAAATGAGAGTTTTGCTGGGTGCCGTAGCCTGGGCTGCAATTTCTGTTCTCTTAGGGTCTGTATAATATCTGTCCAGGATCTTCTGGCTTTCATTGTCTCTGGTGGGAAGTCTGGTGTCTGCCTTTATATGTTACTTCACATTTCTCCTTTACTGTTTTTAATATTCTATCCTTATTTAGTGCATTTGTTGTTCTGATTATTATGTGTTGGGAGGAATTTCTTTTCTGGTCCAGTCTATTTGTAGTTCTATAGGCTTCTTGTATGTTCGTGGGCATCTCTTTCTATAGGTTAGGGAAGTTTTCTTCTACAATTCTGTTGAAGATATTTACTGGCCCTTTAAGTTGAAAATCTTCATTCTCATCTATACCTACTATCCTTAGGTTTGGTCTTCTCATTGTATCTTTGATTTCCTGGATGGTTTGAATTAGGATCTTTTTGCTTTTGTATTTTCTTTGATTGTTGTGTCCATGTTTTCTATAGAATCTTGTGCACCTGAGCTTCTCTCTTCCATCTTGTATTCTGTTGCTGATGCTCTCATCTATGATTCCTGATTTCTTTCCTAGGATTTCTATCTCCAGAGTTGTCTCCTTTGTGACTTCTTTATTGATTCTATTTCAATTTTTAGATCATTGGTGATTTTGTTCAATTCTTTCACCTGTTTGTTAGTGTTGTAAGTCTTTAAGGATTTTTGTGTTTCCTCTTTAAGGGGTTCTAGCTGTTTACCTGTGTTTTTCTGTATTTCCTTCTTAAAGTCCTTCATCATCGTCATGAGAAGTGACTTTAAATCCCTGCTTTGCTTTTCTGGTGTGATGGTGTATCTAGGACTTGCTTTGGTGGGAGAGTTTGGTTCTAATGATGCAAGTACCCTTGGTTTCTTTTACTTCTGTTCTTAAGCTTGCCTCCTGACATCTGATTATCTCAAGTGCTTGCTGCCCTTAATATATCTGTTTGGAGCCTGTCCTTCCTATAATCCCGGTTGATTCAGGACTCCTCAGTCTAGCTTTCTCTGTGATCCTGTGATTCCAGGCTCCTGTGAACCTCAGATTCTGGGTGTATTAGAGTTTTTGGCAGTCAAGCTTCCTCTAAGACCCTGAGATCCTGGTGTGACCAAGCTTCTTTTATCCTGGGATCCTGGAATCCTAAGATCTTGGGCATGTTACAGTGCCTGTAAGTGGTGTCTCCTCTGAGGTCAGGGGTGGAGGGGTGCTGTCTTGTGTGTTCGAAATCAAGAAACTAAGGTGTACTTATCAGGAAGAACTTGAGCTGCTGGTCAGGCAGGGCTCCCGTGTCCTTGCTCCTGCTGTCACAGGCAAGTCACAATTGGATTGAAACTGATGTTGTGTTCCACTCACCAGTGATCCTAAGATCGTGTAGAGAGTCCTCTGGGGAATGTGGGATCATCTGCTAAGTTCGTGCCCAAGGTGACCTGGAGGTGGCACCTACTGAAAGGGACTTGTGCCCCTGGTCAGGTGGGTTTTCTGCTTCCCTGCTGTTGGCTCAGGCCTGGTGTGATTGGATTGGAACCTATGTTGTGTTTCGCTCACCAGTGATTCTAAGATCGCATGGAGAATCCTCTGGGGACTGTGGGGCCTTCCCCCCGAATTAGCACCCAAGGTTACCCGGCGCTGGCGCTGACCAGAAGACACAATTTCATTTTCTGTGTTTGTTGTAACATCTCTAGTTTCATCTCTGTTTTTTTATTATCATTATTATTATAAATTTTTGGGGTTTTTTTTAGGATCTTCTCTTTATTTTGGCTAATTTTGTTAAATTTTTTATTATTAATAAACTTTTATAAGAACTAAATTTCATTTAGTTCATTGATAAGCAATAAACTTAATTTATTCATTGATTGGTTTGTTTTCTTTTTGTTTGTATTTTGTTAACTTTAGACCTTTTTAAAATTTCTGCTCTTTCAGTTATTGTTTTTTCCAAATCACCATCTATCAAGAAGTTGTTAAGTATAGATATCGCAAATTTTGTTTGTATACACTGTTATAAGCTGTCACTCCCATGGATTTTTATATATGTTTTCATTTTCATTCAATTTTAGAAATGTTTTAATTGCCTTCTTGACGTATTTGTTGACTCAATTATTACTCAGTTCTATGCTATTTAGTCTCAGTGAGGTTCTATGTTTTCTATAGTTGATGCCTAGCTTTATTTCATTGTTTTCAAAAATGCAGGATGTTATTTTACTTTCCTATAGTTGTTGAACGTTGCTTTGTGTTTTATTAATATGTACTCTATTTTGAAAGAAAAAGCTCCATGGGTTGTTAAGAAGAAAGTATATTGCTTGGGCGATGTGTTCCATAAGTGTCTCTTAAGTCCATTGAATTTATGATGTGATTTAACTCCAGTGTTTCTCTGATTGTTTTTTTCCACATCACCTGTATATTGCTGAGAGTAGGTTATTAAAGTCACCTACTATTCCTGCTTGGGGTTAATCCTTGCATTTACATTTACTACTATGTCTTTTGTGAAGCTCGAATATCTAAGTTTAGAATTATAATATCTCCTTGGTAGGCATTTCCTTTAGTGAATATGAATTAACCTTCCTTATATCTTTTGATTAGTTTGAGTTTAAATTTTACTTTTTCATATATTAGAACAGATATGTTTAGAGCTGGAGAGATGACTGAGCAGATATGGGCACTGAGTTATTTTATAGAAGACCCAGATTTAGTTCCCAGTACCCACTTAATAGTTCACAACCATTCATAACTCCAGGTCCAGGGACTCTAATGCCCTCTTCTGACTTCTCCTGGAACCAGAAATGCATGTGGTGTACATACACACATACAGGTAAAACCTTCCATAGGTAAAGTAAAGTAAGTAATTTTTAAAATAGTAGATGTGTTGAAATGTTTCTTGGTTCCATTTTTTTAGTATACCATATCTCATCTTTTTGATCTAAGGTAGTATTTTTTTGTTGTTGTCGTGTAGTATTTTTATTGAAGGCAGCAAAAATATAGATCCCATTTTCCAATCCAATCTGCTAGTTTGTACAGGTGTATTGGGAAATTGTATTCATTAATATTAAGAGTTATTACTAAAAGATGAGTCTTAAGCCCTGTCATTGTATTGATTTTGAGGTGTTCTCTTGACATTTAAATAACTGTCTGACATTGACTTTTTATTATCTACAGGTAATAAAACTTCTTAAGAGTTTATTCTTCTCTTCTGATTGAAGTAGCCTTGAAGTATCATCTGTAGATCTTGTTCAGTGGTCATAAATTTATTTAATCATGAAAAATTTTACTGAATTTTAATTGATAGTTATGTTGGTATATTGGCTGGGTTAAGAGTCGTGATCTTTGAAAACTCAGCACACCTCTTCCAAGTCGTTCTGGCTTTAAAATTTTGTCTGTCAGGTGCTGTTCTGATGTGTCAGATTTTATATGTGATTTAGAGTCGGTCACTCTTGTAGCTTTCAGTACCCTTTTATGTTTTGTGTTTTTAATGTCTTAACTATAATGTATCAGGGTGAGCTTCTTTTCTGGTCTTGTTATTTGGTATTCTGTAGGCTTCTGTTATATGGCTAAAAATCCCCTTCTCTAGATGTGGGGAAAATTTTTCTATAGTTGTATTAAATAGTTCTCTAATACCTTCGGTATGGTATCCATCTCCTCTTATGTTCATGATTTGAAAGTATGGTGTTTTCATAGTAACCCAAAACTCTCCAATGTTCTGTTTTCAAATGATTCATTTTGTTTGTGTGACTTTTCACTAAGGCTTTTCTTTGACTTATTGAGGTTTTGTTTCCAGAATTATTTCAGTTTGGCTCTTTTTCATTAATTCCCTTTGTTTAATTCTATTTTCATACCTTTCATGGGTTTCTGCTTTCCATTTAACTTTCTGTTTGTTTTCTCTTGGAGTTTATTCATACACTCTGAGTTGTCTATGCAAGTTATAATCATTTTTTAACTCTTAGTCTGGAAGATTTTCCAGGTCACTGAGTAATTGAGGGCAGGGGAGCATGTGGTCTTGATTTGTCATGTTCCTTTTGCTCCTGTGTTAGGAGCGGGTGTGGCGGCAGTCCCAAAGGCGCCAGGGACTGTAGCTAAGTCGTATGACTTGCACCTGACTTCCTCATATAAGCCACAAACATCTTGAGAGCTGCGCAGGTGCACCAGGATACTGGTGAATCCATTTTGATGGAGATATGCCCCTGCTGCCCTGATTAGCTGAAGCTGCGTGCCTGGTGAGGCAGCGTGGCCTGCTGTGCGTGGATGAGAGTGGACGCGACACTCCTGTATTGGGGGTTGCATATTGAAAGTAGTATGTTGCAGCTTTATTTTTGTTCAAAATATTTTTCTTTCAGTGTAAGCATGTACAGGGACACAGAGCTCCTCCCTCCTGCAGAGCATCTGAGGAGCAACACTGAAACCTGAATCTGCAGGGTCAGGGCCTTGTGATCCAGCTGTCAGGCTCCACATCAGACCGATGGGTGGCCAGGGTGACTTGAGAGCCCTGTTCAAACTTCTTCAATGTGTAAAAGCAAAGCAATTATAGGAAAAGAAACCAACTCGGAACCGTGTGCACTGAGGACTCTGCGTGGCCTTTCTTTAGGCATCTTTTCACCAAGGACCCTGAGCGCTGGCCTGTCTGAGTTGTCCTGTGACTGCTCTGTTTACCTCTAGACCTGAGGGTGGCAGCAGGGCCAAGGACCTGGCACTCCCTTCCCAGGCTAGTGGCAGGTGAGTGTGGTCCGGAGCTAAGTGAGGGAGGCCAAGCTCTTCCAACCTCATCTGATGGCTTCTGGCCACAGCAAGTGTTGGGTGATGGGCAACAGGGGAGTTGAGGAAGGGAAAGCAGCACCCGTTGATAAAGGTGGGGACACGGGAAGCCCTGAATTCCTCACCCCCGGCCAATTTCAGAGGGAGGGGAGGGTTACAATCTAAGCTTTGGCCAAGGGTGGGAGTGGAGGAGTGGGGACCATGGCTTGGATAGGGCATCCCTTAAGACTTAAGAAAGCAGGGGTGCAGTCAAAGCGCCCCAAGCCCAGCAGTAGTCAGTCCCACGGCTGCTACCTGAAGTCTTCCCATCTGTTCTACCACACAGCTGTGGTGAAGGGCGGGGCGGGCAAAGGCAGACCCAGGCCAAGGGCAGGTGATTGTGTGACAGGTGATGTCTGTTCACAGTTGCGTTAGCTGTGCCCACCACTCCCACAGGAAACAGATTTCAACACCACCTTGATCCCAGAAGTTAAACCAGGCAGACAGCGGTTACACTCGACAGTTGATGTTACACAGCACAACTTAGGTATTTCAAATGGACAAGAAGTTAGTATCAGAACAATGTCTCAGGATGAAGGCTGAGTGGAGCTTCCTCTCCGGTACTTTGAGGTCTACAGATCTAGAAAATTCACTATTGTGGAAAATGAAGACTTGGGTCTTTTCCTTCTGGCGGCTGTGGCAGCTTCACGTTCTCTTCTGACATCAGGCGCCACAGTTTCTTTGTTTGGGTTTTTTTCGAGACAGCGTTTCTCTGTATAGTCCTGGCTGTCCTGGAACTCACTTTGTAGACCAGGCTGGCCTCAAACTCAGAAATCCGCCTGCCTCTACCTCCCAAGTGCTAGGATTAAAGGCGTGTGCCACTAATGCCCGGCCATGTTCACTTTTTATTCCATAGTGCAATATATTAATTTCTTTATTAATCAACCCTGATTTAAAAACTTAAAGTTTAAATAATGCAAGAAATATGCAGTGTGTTCTTGTAGGAGAAATTATTTGGTATGAGCTGTGTTCTAATTTTTCCCCAGGTTATAGCTAGTATGCTGAAATATAGTTGATTAATAGCATAGCTTTTAAAATCACAGCAAAGCTGTCATATTTTGTAACTGTTAAATTTTAAGTAATTAGAAACTGAATCATTAAGCCTTTGAGAAAGACAAGAGAAAGAAATATATTATAGATTTTACTCAATTTTCAGATGGCTTTTTCCCTTGTGATTTCTAATTACTCCCAATATAATATAAATACATATATAATACAGTAATACATATTGTACATTATATATATTATATATAAATTACAATTTGTTGTCAGTTCTCAATCTGCCTTCCAGTCTCTTGCCATAGATCTTTCTTCCTATGAGTAAACTTACTCTTGCTAATCATACTTTCTTAACTGCATACATTAACTCAGTGAAAGTCTTCTAATGTCTGGTGTCACAGGGTATAGAACAGGCTCAGGACTTAAACATTCATATACTCATGGAATTCATTCACTGCTTCCCAAATAAGATCTACATCAGGTTAGTAATTTGTCTTTGTGATTATAACTATGAAAAATGACAGGTGGAGAAAAAGAACCCATAAGTTGATGACCAGTCTCTACTGTCTCTATTGATGTCCAAAGACATTAAAAGAACTGGTAAGAGTCTGAAAAAGGTAATTCTAAGAACAATACACCTCAGTGGGAGAATTTAACAAAACTAGGAGTTCAGAAGTTTAATTATGGCTCTCTGTTCAACAAAGCATTACCTCATTTCTGTGGAATTTGCAGCTGCTTGAAAATTTACTTTTACTCCCCTCAACTCTCACTACCAGTAACACAGCAGCAATAGCAGCTTTACAAAAACCAGAGCAAGTGGTTAATTACCTCACATCATGCTTGTGATTCAGTCATTCTTATCTCACAGCAGGAACACCATTCTGAGAAGGGTGAAGGCTTATAGAAGGCCATATTTTAGGAATTCAGGGGAAAAGTAGACAGGGATGGTTGGGTATGGGTGATAGGAGGGGTAGGTGGGGATGGTGATGGTTATGGGGTGCCTGGTACAGAATGGAGTTATTTTAGACATCACAATTGTGTTAGAGCCTCAAATTAAATGCTGTTGGCTTTAAAAAGAAAAATGTCAAGATATATAAAGGAAATCTACTTTCATTACTATTTGGTGTAACTCCAAGGACTCTTACAAGAGCCTGAGCCATGACATTTGGACCTCGAACCTCAGAAATTATGAGCCAAAAGCTGGTGGGATTGCAAGCTGGTACAACCACTGTGGAAATCAGTCTGGTGGTTCCTCAGAAAATTGGACATAGTACTACCTGAGGACCCAGCTATACCACTCCTGGGCATATGCCCAGACGATGCTCCAACATGTAATAAGAACACATGTTCTACTATGTTCATAGCAGCCATATTTATAATAGCCTGAAGCTGGAAACAACTCAGATATCCCTCAACAGAGGAATAGATATGGAAAATGTGTTACAATTATATGATGGAATACTACTCAGCTATTAAAAAACAATGACTTCATGAAATTCACAGGCAAAAGGATGGATCTAGAAAATATCTTCCTGAGTGAGGTAACTCTGTCACAAAAGAACAAACATGGTATGTAGTCACTGATAAGTAGATATTAGGCAAAGAGTGTGGAACACCCATGATACAACTCACGGATGACATGAAGCTCAAGAGGAAGGAAGACCGAAGAGTGGATGCTTCAGTGGGGAGCAAAATAATCAAGGGAAGTAGAGGTGGGAGGAACTTGGGAGGAAGAGAAGAGGGGGAGGGGAAAAAGAGGGGCAGAGTCAGGTATGGGAGGAGATGGAGGAGATGTACAGAGGGTCAGGAAACTGAACAGGGGTGTGTAGCAATGGGGATGGGGAATTAGGGATAGCAATCAGAAAGTCTCAGATACCAGGAAAGCAAGAGCCTCCAGGGGTGGGGGGGTGACATTAACTCAAATACCCCACAAAGTGGAGGGAGAACCTGTCGAGACCATATCCAGAGGTTAGCCATGCCCCCCACCCCCCAGTTGAGGAATGGGGCCACCCACCCATGTCCAAAATTTTAACCCAGAATTGTTTCCTGTTTAAAGGAAACATAGGGACAGAGTGGAGCAGAGGCTGAAGGAAAGGCCATCCAGAAAAGACCCCACCTGGGGAATCCATCTTCCTTGCAGAGACCAAACCAGACACTATTGTGGATGCCAAAAAGTGCTTGCTGACAGGAAACTGATACTATATATCAGCTATATCCTGAGAGGCTCTGCCAGATCTTAATCAATACAGATATGGATGCTCTCAGCCAGCCATTGGACTGAGTACAATGAAGGAGTTAGAGGAAGGACTGAAGGAGCTGAAGGGGTCTTATCTGGCATCAGTGAGAGGGGAGACCCTTGGTCCTGTGAAGGCTTGATGCCCCAGTGTAGAGGAATGCTTGGGAGGTGAGGCAGGAATGTGTGGGTGGGGTACACCCTCATAGAAGCAGGATAAGAGGGGATAGGATGGGGAGTTTGTAGAGGGAAAACTGGGAAAGGGGATTACATTTAAAATGTAAATATATAAAATATCCAATTTTTTTCAAAAAGAATATTTTCATTATAGAGTGCCTTTTGTTATATACGGCAAAACAAACATACAAACAACTGGTACTATAGTAAGTACTTTCTACTTTCTTGGGCCTTTACTAGCTCTCTCATCATGTCTTTTCCTTCTTTTTATGTATTCACAAATAAATCACTGCCCACCATTTCCTACTTAGACATAATGCGTGAAGAACAGAGATCACAGGCTCTTTCAAAGGGACTCTCAGATTGTCCTAGCCTGTTTTTATTCTGTTAACCTCACACAACTTGACTCAATGGCTGTTAGAGGAAAAAGATAAAAATGTCCCTGTATTACTGCCTCTAAGTAGGCCTGGCTAAATGAAGAAAGGGGGAAAAGGAGGGGGGCATGGGAATGTCTGCCTTTCAACCACATAAGTGTCATTGTCATAACATTCTCAGTTATTTCAAGGACCTAGAGCTCTTTAAAATGTACTGTCTAGAAATGGAAATAGGTTAAATATTTCCCTAAATTTCCTGCACACTGAAGTACCAGGCTGTAAGCTGGGGGTGGGGGGGGTGGGGGGGGTGGGCAACAGGAAACAGGATTTGAGTTAGTCTAAGTTTTAGAAAAATGATTATAACAATCACAACAGCTTCTCCAATAAGCAATGGCCGTCCAATCAAGTCATTACATTTGTCTTTCTCTAAATTTTTAAAATATCACTGTGTGAGGCTGAGAGACTTTTAGAAAACAAACAAAAAGTTGTTTTTGCTAACTTTTTAAAATATTAACAGAGAAAATGAGCTTCCATCTAGCATTCATTTGGAAGTGAAGAATGTTCACCCAAATGAATTTGGTATATCTTGATTAGTTGTTGTTGCTATTGCTGTCATGTCAACTTGACACAACAAGCTAGAGGTCTCTGGTAACAACCTCAATTGAGAAAATGCCTCCATCAAATTCTTGAAGGCACGTCTGGAGGGCATCTTTTTGATTGACGACTTATCTGGCTGGGTCCAGCTCACTGTGTGTGATTCCACCCCTGGGAAGGTGGTCAGGGAACGTATAAGAAAAGAATAAGCAAACCATGGAGAGAAAGCCAATAGGTACTGTTTCTTCAGCTCTGCTTTAATTCCTTCCTCTAGGTTCCAGCTTTGAATTCCTGCCTTGGCTTCTCTGCATAAAGGGTTATAAACTGTAACTTGAAATAAACCTTTTTTTTTCCTCCAAGTTGCTTTTAATTATGGTGTTTTATTACAGCACTAAAAATCTAACGAAACACACAGGTTAGAAAAAAATCTAGGAAGATAATGAATATACTTTACAATTGCTTCAAAATTAAGACTATGGATACTTTAATAATCAATAGCCTGAGATGATTACTTCATTTCCAATAATAATAATAATAATAATAATAATAATATCAATAATAATAAACAATAATAACTCAGGCAGATTTAGAGTTTATTTTTTAGCTACTCTTTTCCTAAGTCAGTGGGATAAAATTATACTATCTTTAAGTTTATAAAACATTTTTACAGTCTCATTCTTGTAAAGAGCTCCTACCAAATACCTACATACCTTAGGCATTTCCTTAAAAAGCCAAATTACTGACTGACAACAAAGCACCTTTTTATTTGTCTGTTTCTTGTTCTAGCATGTCTTCTCATGAGGTATGTAAAGTTTAAGGGAAACTAGTTCTGCAGCCTCATTGAAAATATTTCTAGAATCTAGGAAATGAGTATTAAGAATATTTTCCTGAAAACAGTAGTGTATAAAAATTCCTTAAGAGAATTGTAATCAGTCCAAGACTTTTATAAGAGACTTATAGTGAATTAATGCATATTCTATCAGCTAAGAAATAGAAGCACATTTTGAAAGGAGCAGAATTCTTTACTTCTTGCAATCTGGAAGTGTACTGACATGAAAGCCAGTTATCCTTCCCATCTCCTCAAAATAGAAATCTCTGCTCTTCTATACTTGTACAGTACTTTCTGTCATAATATTTATATCTGCTCAATATTTAGGGACAATCTTGGTTTTTTGGGGGGTGTCAGTTGGTAAAAATAAGTTAAAAGTTGGAAAGAAGGAGACTACCATGCCAATTGGACCATCTGACCCAGGCATACTTTTATCTTGAGCTCAGAAGAGCAAACAAATTGAGACAGCAGTGTTTTCATTTATTCTAACTAGGGTGGTGGCTGTCTTTTCACCATTGTCTGGATTCCAACCTAACAATCTTTTTTTTTTTTAATGTCAAGCACTTTATTCTAATGTCCTAATGTTTATGAACTCTGATGAACTAATTTAAAATCCAAGGACAGATTTTCTTTCATAGGTAAAACAACCATGTCTACACAGGAGGCAGACAATAAATCCAGGAGGAGTGAAGCCCTTCCAGATGTACTCCAAGAGCAGCAGCAGGTGGTGACACTGAAGATTACTGAAAGCTGGCCATGCTCCCACACCCTGGACTTAAGCCATCACTCTATCGACTCACCACATAACCCCACGACTGAAGGGTATTATTGGTCCCCCATATGCAAAACACAGACAGGACTAAAGTGTAAACACAGAGCTGTACAAAGGAACACCAATAAAGCAAACAGGCAGAGTGTCAGGTATGAGGACCACTTCCTGCCATGGTGTTAGAATCCAACACCACCAGTAGCATATATGTCCTTAATAACAGGGGATTAATATTTGCACTAAAAGCTTAGCTGGGTGTTGTGTTGATCAGTCCTCACGACTGCCTTGATTTCTTTGTCTCCATTCCAAAAAAGAGAGTGGGGCTTAAAAGGCTGGAGAGATGACTCACAATTAAAAACACTTGCTCCTCTTCCAGAGGACCAGCACCCATCTCAGGTGGCTCATAATGGTCTGTAACTCCGGCTCCAGGGGACCCAGTGCCTCTGGCTTCCAGGAGCACTCATATGCACTACCTCCATATATGCACGTGTACACATAATAAAATCATTTTTAAAAAATAGCAAAACCGAGGTCTGTCTCTAGACCAGGTTTATTCTATCTCAAGCCTTTCACCAAACCTAACACAAATGCTATTGTGTGTATCAGAAGACATGAATGGGAACTAAAACTTTGGCTCAGCAATTAACAGCACTTACTGCTCTTGCAGGGGACCCAGGTCTAGTTCCAAGAACTCATGTGGTGAATAACAATCATCCTGCTCCAGATTCAGGGGATCTGACACCCCCTTCTGGCTGACCTCCACTGCCACCAGGTACACATGTGGTATTCATGGACCAGCCTACCACTCTTTTTCAGTTGGCTAGTCTGAAAAGAAGTGTTCCAGAGGAGATGAAGGAGGAAGGTAAAAGGAGTCAGCTGCTAAAGTCATCAAATTCCTAAGGGGACTTCATGGAAATAAATGTCTCACTGTGAGGGAAGGATAAAAGAATTGAATGATGTGGAAGATAAAAAAGATTTCAACCCTTTATCTCAATCACAAGTTTTATAATATTTGATAAAAAAGAAATATGTTCAATATTTCTTATACAATGTAAAACACAATTCTTATCTCAGAGTTGACTGAGACGGTTTATTTTGAAGTCAAGAGTGATGACCATAGCCGAGGAACACAAGTTTGGGCTTCCCCAAATTCCATGTTCAAACATGGAGACAGTTTTGAGAGACTATGAATTAGAGCCCCTGGTAGACAGATGGAAGAGGGATAATAACTAGGCAATAAAGATGGTGAGTTTCCAAGAGGGCTGGCTACCTCACCCTCCCGCCCCAACACAAAACCTGGCAACTTAAAACAAAGGCTTTGTAGCGTTTTTTATTTTGGTTGTTGTTGTTATTGTTATTGTTATTGTTGTTGTTTCCTCCCACCAGGAAGCCTTCTGCTGGTGGACTGGCTCAACAATTTTGAGGCCAACAGTTGTGGCCTCAACACAACAGTTGTGGGACAGTCTTTTTGAAACTGACCAATCCTTAGTTATGGACAAGAAACTCTTCAGAGACTTAAAACTATCAAGAAAAGACTGGATTCTTTTTGGTTTCTTGAGTTCCCCTTTGCTTTGCAGAGGACCTTTTTCTCTGTGTCTGCTGCATATGTGCATTTCTTCACCCACAGTAACAGATTCTGCTGCTCTAGACTTCTCTGCTGCTTCCTGCTGAGCCCATGGTGTTTTCTTGCCTTGTAATTCTTCTATTGACAGAGAAAATGAACCTTATTAAGACCCCTAGACTATCATTTACATGAAGAGTTTATAGTAACTGAGCAAAGAAAGTCATGAGCCAAGATACTTTTCAAATACACTGTTACAAACATCAGAGAGGTGGGTTACAGCAAAGCAGAGAAGCTTCAGCTACTGTCTCAGATTCTGAGGCTGAGATGGTACTGGAGGAGCTGAGAGTTATATACCTTGATTCAAAGGCATCTAGAAAGGGCGTCTCTTCCTCACTGCTTGGAGCATGAGCACAGAAGCCCCTCAAAGCCCTCCTACACAATGACACACTTTCTCTAACAAGGTGGCACCTCATCCTATAAGGACATACCTCCTATTATTGCCACTTTGCTTGGGCAAGCATTTTCAAACCACCATGCCAACCACACCACATCACTACAGTTCTAATCAGCCTTTGCAGATACAGCTTCCATAAGAAAATATACTGATAACAAAGTTTAAAACTTTATTTTTTAACAGCTATCAGTTTTAGTATGATAAATACAAATGTGGTACGCACAAATTTAAACCTCTATCTACATCATACTGCACATGTATATGTATAGTGTATATCTTATATAATATCATATAATGAAAGGAATTGAATATTAGACATTTTATCAAGTCAATAAAAATGTCATTTTCATCTCTCCTAAATTGCGGAACAACCAACTTCTAATGAATTATCAGCAAAATTTTAGAAAGGAGAAAGAAGAGGACTGAAAAGATTTACCATCTGTCATTTCATTCAACCCTCTGCAAGACAGGACAGTGCTGACCAGGGAACAGTTTGCGATCTTAGAGCTAAATAGTAACTGGGGGGGGGGGTCAAGGGGGGCATTCCTGAATCTTCTTCTAAGGAGAAAAAGTCTTATTCACAGAAAGCAATCCCCATATCTTCTCTCAGCACCAGTTGGAACATCTTCTGGATATATGCCCAGGAGAGGTATTGCCGGATCCTTTGGTAGTACTATGTCCAGTTTTCTGAGGAACTGCCAGACTGATTTCCAGAGTGGTTGTACATGCTTGCAATTCCATCAACAATGGAGGAGTGTTCCTCTTTCTCCACATCCTTGCCAGCATCTGCTGTCACCTGAATTTTTGATCTTAGCCATTCTGACTGGTGTGAGGTAGAATCCCAGGGTTGTTTTGATTTGCATTTCCCTGATGATTAAGGATGTTGAACAATTTTTTTTATCATACATACATTGAGATTGAATTTGTCAATTACGTACCATAAGCATATTTAAAGATTTTGATATTGGGGCTTAAGAGAAGGCTGTGCAGTTGAGAGTACTTGCTATTCTTGCAAAGGACCCATGTTCCATTCTCAGAAACCATATGGTATAACCTGTAACTCAGATAATCCGATGCCCTTTTCTGATCTCCCTAAACACTAGAAGCATAATTGTAGCCAAAACCCTTTTACACATAATAGAAATTTAAAAGAGAAAAACTTAAAAAATATGATGGTTAAAAGATTGCCATAGTATGAAATTTCTTCTCAAAATGACATTCTATCACTATATTATTTATTATTTTGGTAATGGTATTTTATAATGGTATGTAGAATACTATTATACATAATATAAAATAATTCATTATATATAATATATTATATATATATGAATATATATAATGTAATTGTAGGCAAATAAGCCTATTTTTTGCCATTCTGCAGGCCAGTCATTAAAACAATGTGTTTGGCAAAAGAGGATTTAGTCAAGGAAGCCAAATATACAGCACGAAGACTCAAATTTCAAGTTGATCACCTTGATGATAGTGCTTAGGACGAAGAAACACCATGAATAAATGAATAGAGAAATGGCTATTCATAGGATGTGTGTGCTGAAAATAGCAGGTGACACTACCTAAAAGTAGGGGGTTTGGCTGGCCAACATGCTTAATGGAGATGTGTACAAGCCCAGTGAAGAGTAATCTTCAATAGCTAAATTACCTGGAGAGTGATAGCACATAGCTCTTTTTAACTTTTAGAATTAGTGTTTGTGTTATTTTTCAGAGCTTACTAAAAGCAAATAAGATAACACACAGAGGCTCAGAGCCAGAGAAGTAAAACATGCAAATTATTGAATAACAGGCCAGGTAAATTTGCTTACAGTTAATGATCAAGTCTAGCAGTCTGTACTTCCATGGGATTGCAGAGAAGTAAGTTTTGTTTTTGTTCTTGTTGTTTGATGATTATATTTTTTTCCATTTTTTATTAGGTATTTAGCTCATTTAATTTCCAATGCTATACCAAAAGTCCCCCATATCCACCCACCCCCACTCCCCTGCCCACCCACTCCCCCTTTTTGGCCCTGGTGTTCCCCTGTACTGGGGCATATAAAGTTTGCAAGTCCAATGGGCCTCTCTTTCCAGTGATGGCCGACTAGGCCATCTTTTGATATATATGCAGCTAGAGTCAAGAGCTCCGGGGTACAGGTTAGTTCATAATGTTGTTCCACCTATAGGGTTGCAGATCCCTTTAGCTCCTTGGCTACTTTCTCTAGCTCCTCCATTGGGAGCCCTATGATCCATCCATTAGCTGACTGTGAGCATCCACTTCTGTGTTTGCTAGGCCCCGGCATAGTCTCACAAGAGACAGCTACATCTGGGTCCTTTCAATAAAATCTTGCTAGTGTATGCAATGGTGTCAGCGTTTGGATGCTGATTATGGGGTGGATCCCTGGATATGGCAGTCTCTACATGGTCCATCCTTTCATCTCAGCTCCAAACTTTGTCTCTGTAACTCCTTCCATGGGTGTTTTGTTCCCAATTCTAAGGAGGGGCATAGTGTCCACACTTCAGTCTTCATTCTTCTTGAGTTTCATGTGTTTAGCAAATTATATCTTATATCTTGGGTATCCTAGGTTTGGAGCTAATATCCACTTATCAGTGAGTACATATTGTGTGAGTTTCTTTGTGAATGTGTTACCTCACTCAGGATGATGCCCTCAGGTCCATCCATTTGGCTAGGAATTTCATAAACTCATTCTTTTTAATAGCTGAGTAGTACTCCATTGTGTAGATGTACCACATTTTCTGTATCCATTCCTCTGTTGAGGGGCATCTAGGTTCTTTCCAGCTTCTGGCTAATATAAATAAGGCTGCTATGAACATAGTGGAGCATGTGTCCTTCTTACCAGTTGGGGCATCTTGTGGATATATGCCCAGGAGAGGTATTGCTGGATCCTCCGGTAGTACTATGTCCAGTTTTCTGAGGAACCGCCAGACTGATTTCCAGAGTGGTTGTACAAGCCTGCAATCCCACCAACAATGGAGGAGTGTTCCTCTTTCTCCACATCCACGCCAGCATCTGCTGTCACCTGAATTTTTGATCTTAGCCATTCTGACTGGTGTGAGGTGGAATCTCAGGGTTGTTTTGATTTGCATTTCCCTGATGATTAAGGATGTTGAACATTTTTTCAGGTGCTTCTCTGCCATTCGGTATTCCTCAGGTGAGAATTCTTTGTTCAGTTCTGAGCCCCATTTTTTAATGGGGTTATTTGATTTTCTGAAGTCCACCTTCTTGAGTTCTTTATATATGTTGGATATTAGTCCCCTATCTGATTTAGGATAGGTAAAGATCCTTTCCCAATCTGTTGGTGGTCTTTTTGTCTTATTGACGGTGTCTTTTGCCTTGCAGAAACTTTGGAGTTTCATTAGGTCCCATTTGTCAATTCTCGATCTTACAGCACAAGCCATTGCTGTTCTGTTCAGGAATTTTTCCCCTGTGCCCATATCTTCAAGGCTTTTCCCCACTTTCTCCTCTATATGTTTCAGTGTCTCTGGTTTTATGTGAAGTTCCTTGATCCACTTAGATTTGACCTTAGTACAAGGAGATAAGTATGGATCGATTCGCATTCTTCTACACGATAACAACCAGTTGTGCCAGCACCAATTGTTGAAAATGCTGTCTTTCTTCCACTGGATGGTTTTAGCTCCCTTGTCGAAGATCAAGTGACCATAGGTGTGTGGGTTCATTTCTGGGTCTTCAATTCTATTCCATTGGTCTACTTGTCTGTCTCTATACCAGTACCATGCAGTTTTTATCACAATTGCTCTGTAGTAAAGCTTTAGGTCTGGCATGGTGATTCCGCCAGAAGTTCTTTTATCCTTGAGAAGACTTTTTGCTATCCTAGGTTTTTTGTTATTCCAGACAAATTTGCAAATTGCTCCTTCCAATTCGTTGAAGAATTGAGTTGGAATTTTGATGGGGATTGCATTGAATCTGTAGATTGCTTTTGGCAAGATAGCCATTTTTACAATGTTGATCCTGCCAATCCATGAGCATGGGAGATCTTTCCATCTTCTGAGATCTTCCTTAATTTCTTTCTTCAGAGATTTGAAGTTTTTATCATACAGATCTTTCACTTCCTTAGTTAGAGTCACGCCAAGATATTTTATATTATTTGTGACTATTGAGAAGGCTGTTGTTTCCCTAATTTCTTTCTCAGCCTGTTTATTCTTTGTATAGAGAAAGGCCATTGACTTGTTTGAGTTTATTTTATTGATGATTATATTCTTAATGGTAGTTCTTGATATTAAATGGTTTTCCAGACCATAAAGGAGGATATACACCTGAATATAAGAAGTAAATGAACTATTTTCCAATATTATAATTCACAGCTTCTTCTTCTGACCTTGCTTAAAGTAAACCTACATAATCAACAGAATTAAATAAAATAGAATTTCATATGCCAAGTGTCTGCTGTGCTAGAGGTGCTTTTTAACATCAAAACTGAAGGAAGTAGACACTCTTTCCCTAATTGTTTAATATGAAAAAGTTTGTAATAATTTTAACCAGACTTCCAAGCAACAGACTAGTAATCAAACAGAATTTGAAATTAGGTTATTCTGAATCAAAATATCATGTAGGGAGAAAAAAAAACATCCTAGTTGGAAAGGAAAAGATACTGTGTGGGGGGCTGGTGGTGGTGGGGTTGAATAAAAATATCCCATTGGCTAAGGAGTAACACTATTAGACGGCAAGGCCTTGTTAGAGTAGGTGTGGTCTTTTTTGAAACAGTATGTCTCTGGCAGTGAGCTTTTGAGGTTTCAGATGTTCAGTCTAGGACCAATATCACTTTCCCTTGCTGCTACCTGATGATCCAGATGTAGAAATCTCAGCTTCTTCTCTAGAACCATGTATACCTGTGTGCTACCATGTTTCCTGCTGTGACTACAATGAACTAAACCTCTCAACTGTAAACCAGCTCCCAATAAATGTTGTTCTTTATAAGAGTTGTTGTGATCATAGTATCTTTTCATAGCAATAAAAATCCTAAGGCAAAACACACACACACAAGAGAGATTATGACTTTTTCTAGAATACATTTTAATCTTCACTGATGATTCTATTTGTGCCACTAACCATTCTATAATAGTATTTCTTATTAGAATTTTACTTGAAGTTAGAAGGATGAGTACATATGATCTTATATTTGAGATAAGGAAACTGCACCAATGGACATGACTTTCAATGAGAGCTAAGTTAAGACATACTGTATAAAACTGAAAGATGCAAGCATAAACTAATGCAACAGCATGTACCTATAATCCCAGCAGATGGGGGTGAGGGGTAGAGATGGGAATTTGTCATCTTTAATTATGAAGTAAGTTTGCAGCCAACCTGGGCTCAAAATGTAAAAAGAGAAAGAAAGAAAAGAAAAGAAAAAATGAATAATTATATAAACTAACTGAAATTTTAGAATTCTTTCTTTCCTGTTTTTGAAATAGTAATCTTACTATATTGTCTAGATTAACCTTAAACCCACTGTCCTGTCCTCATGCCTCGGCATCTGAAATTTTTGAAGACTTGCTGTCAGATATGATTCATTTTCTGTCATACAGAATTTAAGCTGAGGTTCACAAAGTTAAATGAACTTCATAGTATAATCGCAAAACTTGCAATAGACATAAGTGACAAGGAATGTACCTCAATGTAAGTTAAAGAAAATGACTGGGGAAGAAAGGGAGAACCAGGAAGCAAACAGGAAACTAAAAGCAGGGCATGAAAATAAACATCTGCAGAGTGTCAAGAGATCACTGATTTCTTCCTTTTCTTCTCTTTGGTAGTTATTTACTGTTTTCTCCTGTCCTCATCCTGGACAACAATAGACAAAGGTTTGTTCTACTGCTGTCTGCAAAGGCATAGTGTCGTTCAAGAAGACTCTACCTCACAACAACAGAATCCTGCCACTTCAAATCATATCTCCATTCCTTGTTTGACATTGCCCCTCACTAATACCTTTTCTTTTATCTTATATTACATTGTCATTTTGCTAGTGAGACCCATTAGTGTCTTGGTGTTGCATGCATCTGTACAACACATGTATGTATAAAACATAAGACTACATACAAATTCTTGTCATACTTCATATAATCAACATATTATATGATGTGAGTATATGTGGATATAATTCTCAGTCCATAACTTATATTTTGCAAGAGGTATAACATATGTCTTTTTCTTGTAACTCAGCTGAATTTCTATTTTAAGTTCTCATTTTCCTTCAGTAAAATAAATTCAGTGTTAATCAGTTTGTGCCCAACTTCCTCCTGTTCTAATGATTATACCAATGTTTTAGGGTTTCATAATATGCCACAGGGTTGGAGAATGGCTTTAGAAAACTCCTAATAACTCACTCAATGTATTTATAAAACTCAGCTGAATCATTCAGTCTCAAAGTTGGAATTAAACAAAACATACCAACAAGACTCCCTTTTCTCTTGCTTTCAAATGCAATCAGCTTTGTCTGAACTATGTATTTTTCCTTTGGCTTCCAAATCTATGCCCTCTCTACTTTCCATCAGGTTTATTTGTAGAAATATATATATATATATATATGTACTGTGGCTAGCTTTAGAATTTTGTACTCTATATTGAACCAGTACCTTGAAATCTGCTACTTGTAATAATCACTCTGCAAATACTCTGCTGGGATGATGCCACCTTTTTCTGATATGATCTTGAGTGATTCAACCCTGGTTGCCCCTTTTCTACGCAGAGACTCTTAAACGTATTTCATTCTATTTGATATTGTGGTTGTCAGATAACAATGTTTCTAACATGCCATGAATTTAATTAATTTTCACTTCAGATATCATAACTGTTTTTGTTTCAGTGTCAAACTGGATTTTAGAAAATATGGATGGATTTTCAAGGTCCCTTCTGCCTGGCCCTTATGTTATTGAAGTCAGTCTCTGCAACCAAACACAAACTGAGATTCATTACTGTAGAGCTACTCATTTTCTGTATACTTCCCATCTCTCTATCCACTTTATGTAACTGAGTCTGGGAAATAGGATTCACTAATAAGAGGGGAATAAAAATCAGAGGAAAAAAATCTGTTATAGTATATGGAGGCATGCTAATGTAAAGTATTTCATCCTCACCACCCTGTAACAAATTCATGAAATTAAATATATACACAGCTTTGAGAAACATATACCTTCTATCATTTAAGAATAAGAACTCAAGGAACACTAATTCTCCCGTGTAGAGTTCCTTAGTTCACTACATGTTTGGTGTTAGTTTGAGGCCTTCTGACATTTCTTCCCCATAAATTAGTATTGTTGGTGTCTTTGTTCTGCTCATGTTCAAGCAGTCATGTTGGTGAGACTTTATGGGTGTATGTATCAGCAATGAATGGGAAAAGAGGTAGTAAATTTGAAAGAGAACAAGAAAGTTCCAGAACACAGTCTAAGGAAGTGTCAGATAAGGATTCAATGGGTTTTTGAGAAAACTCCAAGAAAATAACACAAGAGTCTTTTGACCTCAGTTTCTTCAAAACATGGAATTGTTCTTAGAATGTGTTTCTTCCTCATCTTAGGTAAAGCAAATAAGAGTGAGTTTACTTTAGATTATTCATTACATATGAATATTGTTATTTGTTTATATGTCTTTATAGAAGAGTGTGGCTCACCTGCTGCAAGTGGCCTGTCTGCCACGTGTGGCTTACCCTTGTGATTATACACTTACTCATGTGATGCCTCTCAACCCTCAGAGTATAAACTGTCTGATGCTCTGAATAATGTTGGCTATTGGATGAGACTTTAGTTTCACCTCATTTATTGCCTCTATTCTCCCAGGTAATACCACCTTTAGAGCAGTGACAGGAAGAACTTAAAACATGCCCACTACAACATGTCAAATTCCTTATTTAATACTAAGTTAGAGCTGGCAAACTACAATGAATATTTAAACTTACTGCCTCAAATCAACCTGAAAAAAACTATACGTTCTACTCCATTTTATGTATAAAGAAGCAGTGATTCAGAGAAATTAAATATATTTTCCAAAGATTTGCAGATAATTTTACAATAAATTACTCCAATTAAAAGCCCAAAACAAGGCTGGGCAGTGGTGGTGCATGCCTTTAATCCCAGCACTTGGGAGGCAGAGGCAGACAGATCTCTGGGTTCGAGGCCAGCCTGGTCTACAGAGTGAGTTCCAGGACAGCCAGGGCTACACAGAAAAACCCTGTCTCGAAAAACAAACAAACAAAACAAAACAAAACAAACAAACAAACAAACAAAAAAGCAAATGAAAAAAAGGCTCAACACACAGAGATTTTTTTCTCTCGACCTACTGGATCTGTTCTGCTGTCATCCACAAGTACTACACACACGTATAATGTTATTGTCACATGAGAACTTATGCATAGCCTTCTTCAAAACCATGAAATGTGTCTGTGAGTTTGGGTTTTGACTCTCTCTTGGCTGTTTTCAGATTCCTTACTTCTTCTATCCATCTGCTGCCTTTCCACCTTTTCTGCTCTGTTAGCTTTCTGAATTATATATAGATGCACTTAAAAAAACATGTAAGAGGCTGGAAGAAACTGCCAGATTGTTTCCCAAAGTGGTTTTACCAGCTAGCAATCCCACCAGCAATGGCAGAGTGTTCCTCTGTCTCTACATCCTTGCCAGCATCTGTGGTTGCCTGAGTTTTTGATCTTGGCCATTCTGGTTGGTGTGAGGTAGAATCCCAGGGTTGTTCTGATTTGTAATTCCCTGATGACTAAGGGTGTTGAACATTTCTTTAGGTGCTTCTCTGCCATTTGAGATTCCACAGTTGAGAATTCTTTGTTTAGTACCCATTTATTAATGGGGTTATTTGGTTCTGCAGAGTCTAACTTCTGGAGTTCTTTGTATATTTTGGATATTAGCCCTCTATCAGTTGTAGGGCTGATAAAGATCTTTTCTCAATCTATAGGTTGCCATTTATCTTATTGACAATGCCCTTTGCCTTACTGAAGTTTTCAATTTTATAAGGTCCCATTTGTCAATTGTTGGTCTTAGAGCCTGAGCCATTGGTGTTCTGTTCAGGAAATTTTCTCCTGTGCCAATGTGTTTGAGGCTCTTTCCCAATTTCTCTTCTATTAGATTCAGTGTATCTGGTTTTATGAGGAGGTCTTTGATCCACTTGGACTTGAGCTTTATACAAGGAGATAAAAATGGAGCAATTTGCATTCTTCAATATGCCGACTGCCAGTTGAAAATGTTGGCTTTTCCCCCCACTGGGTGGTTTTAGCTTCTTTGTCAAAGATCAAGTGACCACAGATGTGTGGGTTTATTTCTGGGTCTTCAATTCTATTCCATTGATCTAGCTGTCTGTCTCTGTACCAATATTATGTGGTTTTTGTTTTGTTTTGTTTTGTTTAAAATACTTACTGTTCTGTAGTATAGCTTGAGGTCAGGAATGGTGATTTCTCCAGAAGTTCTTTTATTTGAGAATATTTTTTTCCATTTTTTATTAGGTATTTAGCTCATTTACATTTCCAATGCTATACCAAAAGTCCCCCATACCCACCCACCCCCACTCCCCTACCCACCCACTCCCCCTTTTTGGCCCTGGCGTTACCCTGTACTGGGGCATATAAAGTTTGCAAGTCCAATGGGCCTCTCTTTGCAGTGATGGCCGACTAGGCCATCTTTTGATACATATGCAGCTAGAGTCAAGAGCTCCGGGGTACTGGTTAGTTCATAATGTTGTTCCACCTATAGGGTTGCAGATCTCTTTAGCTCCTTGGGTTCTTTCTCTAGCTCCTCCATTGGGAGCCCTATGATCCATCCATTAGCTGACTGTGAGCATCCACTTCTGTGTTTGCTAGGCCCCGGCATAGTTTCACAAGAGACAGCTACATCTGGGTGGGTCCTTTCGATAAAATCTTGCTAGTGTATGCAATGGTGTCAGCGTTTGGATGCTGATTATGGGGTGGATCCCTGGATATGGCAGTCTCTACATGGTCCATCCTTTCGTCTCAGCTCCAAACTTTGTCTCTGTAACTCCTTCCATGGGTGTTTTGTTCCCACTTCTAAGGAGGGGCATAGTGTCCACACTTCAGTCTTCATTTTTCTTGAGTTTCATGTGTTTAGCAAATTGTATCTTATATCTTGGGTATCCTAGGTTTTGGGCTAATATCCACTTATCAGTGAGTACATATTGTGTGAGTTCCTTTGTGAATGTGTGCTATCTTGGGTTTTTTGTTATTCCAGATGAATTTGAATTGCTCTTTCAATCTCTATAAAGAATTGAGTTGGAATTTTTATAGGAATTGCATTTAATCTGTAGATTGCTCTTGGTAAGATGGCCATTTTTACTATGTTAATCCTGTTGATCCATAAGCATGAGAAATCTTTCCAGCTTCTGACATCTTTGATTTCTTTCTTCAGAGGCTTGGAGTTTTTGTCTGAAGACCCAGCTCTACAACTACTGGGCATATACCCAAAAGATGTTCCAGCATATGACAAGAACACATGCTCCACTATATTCATAGCAGCCTTGTTTATAATAGCCAGAAACTGGAAACAAGCCAGAAATTCCTCAATAGAAGAATGGATACAAAAAATGTGGTACATTTACACAATAAAATGTTTTGTTGTTTTCAAAACAACAAGCTATCAAAAACAATGACTTCATGAAATTTGCAGGCAAATGGATGGAACTAGAAAGTATCATTCTGAGTGAGGAAAACACATAGTATGTACTCACTGATAAGCCAAAAGAATATCCCTGATACAACTCATAGACCATATAAAGTTTAAGAAGAAGGAATACCGAAGTTTCTTAGAAGGGGGAATACAAAAACATGGGAGGTAGAGGGAGGGAGGGAGAGTTCTGGGAGGGAAAGAGGAGGGAGAAGGAAACAAAAGGGAGGCAGGATCTGATATGGGAGGAGATAGGAGAGAAGTACAGAAACTCAGGAAATTTCGTTGAAATATCTAGCAGTGGAGGGTGGGGAACTGGGGGTAGCCAATAGAAAATGACAGATGCTAAGGAAATAAGAGTTTCCCAGGATCCAAAGGGGATGCCATTCATGAAAATACCCAACAAAGAGGAGAAAAACCTATAGAGACCACATCCAGTAGACAGGCATGGCCCCCAGTTGAGGGAATTGTTCCTCTCTAAAGGAAAAACAGGGACAAAAATATTGAGCTGAGACTGAAGGAAGGGTCATCTAGAGACTGTCTCACGTAGGAATCCATTCCATCTGCAGACACGAAACCCATATTGCTAATGCCAAGAAGTACTTGCTGACAGGAGCCTGGTATAGCTGTCTCCTGAGAAGTTCTACCAGCACCTGACCAATTCAGATGCAGATACTCATAGCCAACCATAGGAGTTTGGGACCACAATGGAAGAGTCAGAGGAAGGAGTGAAGGAGCTGAAGGGTATTGCATCCCCATAGGAAGAATAACAATGTGAAATAACTTGATCGCCCCCCCCCCCAGAGCTCCCAGGGAATAAATCACCAACCAAAGAGAATACACGGAGGGATCTATGGCTCCAACTACATATAAAGCAGAGGATTGCCTTATCTGGCATCAATGGAAGGGAAGGCCCTTGGTTCTATGGAGGCTTGATGCCCCAGCATAGGGGGCTTGTAGGGGTGGGTGGGTGGGTGGAAGAGCACCCTAATAGAGGCAAGGGGAAGAGAGTATAGAATGGTGGGGGGGGGGTTGAAGAAGGGAAGCCAGGAAGGAGACAGCATTCAAAATGTAAATAAATAAAATAACCAATAAAAAATGAGGGGGGGAGCTTGAGCAGTGAGTGAATCACATAGAACTACTGTAACGTATATGAAACAGGGGTCACTATAATTTAACAAACTGAAGATGTTGAATTATTAAAATGTGGCCTGATAGAAAAAAGTGATTTGGAAATGAAAAAGTCAGAAAATTTTAACACATTAAAATTTTCCATTTTTCCATTCTATTGCTTGACAATCTTATAGAGTTATATTACGAATTTTATGTATTTTTACTTCCCATCCTCTTTCCTTATACCTTTCCCATTTACATTAACACCTTTTTTTCAATTAGTTCTCAACTATTTTCAAGTCTTCTTTTTGTTTGTGGATCATAAGTTTAGCGTTACTTGCCCAAACAAGAGTGGAAAAGTTATACACTGGAGCAAAGTCAATTTATTATACTACTGGAGAAAGTGACACCCCTCACCCAGCAAACATTAAGTGTTGGTAGTCCTTCTAGTGAAATATTGATGAGCCCAATCTTGTGGACGTCTGTGAGGATGATAAATGCTACAGTGATTTCCTGAGTGCAATGGCCATGTCCTGAGTATAAGACATCTTTTTGCATCTCACCATCCTCAGTTATTGTGCTCCTTCTGCTCTCTGTTTCAGGGTGAAACAGACTCAGAGAGAATTTTATATTGTCCTAGTTGGAACAGAGCACTTTATCTTCATTTACTCTCAACACTTTGGCCCATAATGGATTTCTACATTAACAACAGCTTCCTGCAGTAATGAGTTTCTCTGATGAAGGCTAAACACAACATTAATCTGTGGATATAAATATAAATTTTCAGAAAGGAGTTTGATGACAAAATTCTTTAACAAAGCAACAGTGGTACATTCCTGAGTAAGAGGGCCTGTGGCCTCCCACCCAAGATTTATAGAACAAGGCATGAGTTCCCTGGGTGTGTAAGTACTGAAGATGTTGAATTCCCTTCTGCCTTTTATGGGCTAGGCCTAAAACACAATTGAAATGTAGTTGCTTACATTCATAACATCCATGCCACTATTCTACTAGAATGTAAATTGTATCTAATGGGTTACTATTTTAACTCACAGAATTCATAACTGAGTAAGCCTTTTGAGGACTTTTCTTCCCTAGAAACTTGCATAGCACCTTCTGTGATCATGAAGTCTAATTGATATGGAGGAAATTTTCTCAGGTCCCGCTTGATTTCTCTATGTCCTGTGACAAAAGTGTGTAGTGATATAGTTTTAGCAAAAGTTCTTACCACCAAATTGAGAAACATTATCTAGCTTTGAAAGGTACTTCTATTTAATTATCTCTTTAGATCGCATTTTTTAATTCTATCTTTTGTATATACTCTCAATTTTGGTTGCCTTCCTCCTTCCCACTCTTCTCTCCCCTCCTATTCTCTTCCTTGTTTAGACATTTCTATATCTAATATTTCCCCCTCCGTTTTCATGATTGATATCTTCTTCTATTCTCCTTCTTTCCCTTTAATGCCCTTTCTACCTTTCTAGTTTTCCTAGTGCACAATATAAGCATACTACTCCAAAAATTCATAGCTAGGATTAGGGTTACCTCATTTAGTAAAACTTTCTGTTTCATCGATTTTTCCCACAAATTTTATCTTTGTGTCCCTCTTACCATATGTTATCCTCACATGTTCATCAGTTATTGGACATGTAGGCTGGTTCCATATCATAATACATACATTATGTATTATATACAATATATTATGATATATAATTTTCATTATATATGTAATATAACATGTATATAATTTTATATTATATTATATTGCCACGAGGCAGTATCTCTGTTATAGGATATGGACTCCTTTGGGTATATGCCCAGAAACTGTATAATTAAGCCATATGACAGTTCTATCTTTAGCATTTTGAGCAAACTCCATAGTCTAGGGGTTATAAGCAGGTAACAGCTCCATCGGTAAATAAAGTTTCCCCTTTTCTAGAATCTACACTAGCATTTGTAGTTCTTTAAAAAAAAAAGCAGGAGTAAGATAAAAATCTTAAAGTAGTTATAATTTGCATTCTCCTGAAAACTAAGGATTTTAAACATTTAGAAAGTATTTATTGGACATTTTTTTTTCTTTAGAGAACTCTCTGATCCTTATATCATCATCTTTTAATTGCTTTCTTTTTTTCTTTCTTTACATTTAGTTTATAAAGGTCTTTAAATAGACTAGGCACAATGAATAGGTAGCAAGGATATTCTTCCATTCTCTGGGCTACCTCTTCACTCGCTTCACTGCTTTTGATATACAGTTTCTTTTTTAATTGGATCTTAAATTTGTTTTTGCAAGTATGTTATTAAGAACTTTCATTTAACCAGGCAATGGTGGTGCACGCCTTTAATCCCAGCACTTGGGAGGCAGAGGCAGGCAGATTTTTGAATTTGAGACCAGCCTGGTCTACATAGTGAGTTCTAGGACAGTCGGGGTTACACAGAGAAACCCTGTCTCAGAAACAAAACAAAACAAAACAAAACAAACAAACAAACAAAAAACAAAACAAAAAACTTTCATTTATGTTCATTCAGGATATTGTTCTATATTTTCATTGTTACAAGTTCTTCATTGGATTCTCATATTAGGGTGAATCCTAGCATTATATAAATAATTTAAAGCTTATTTTCCTTTTTGATTTTATGAAATACCCTGAATAGTTTGAGTATTAAATATTATTTGAAGCTCTGATATAATTCTGCAGTGACTTAATTTTGCCCTGAGCCTTTTTGCAAGAGGACTTTTCATTTTTACTTGAATTTTGTTGGTGGATATGGATCTCCTTAAATTACTTATTTCATCTGAGTTTAATTTTGATTATATTGTATACATCTACAGATTTATCTATTTTAAAATTATTTTTTAAAGATTTATTTATTTACTATATGTAAGTACACTGTAGCTGTCTTTAGTGAAGACAGTAGTAGTAGTAGTGTAGAAGAGGGCATCAGATCTCATTACGGATGGTTGTGAGCCACCATGTGGTTGCTGGGAATTGAATTCAGGATCTTTGGAAGAGCAGTCAGTGCTCTTAACTGCTGAGCCATCTCTCCAGCCCTTCCTTACAAAATATTTTTTTATTTATTGGAGTATAAGTTTTTAAAGGTATGTCCTCATATTTTTTGAATTTCAATGGTAACTGTTGTGATATCTTTCTTTACATATAAATGTTTTATTAATTTGGACACTGTTGTGATCATAAAAATAAAAAGAGATAATAAGATATGTTCAATGGGGGTGTTGTGAGGTATGGGGAAGGGGTACCTCGGTGGGTCCATGCCAAGGCATCCCTTCCCCAAGGAACCAGCCACATGACGGTATAATATAGAATAGAGTTTAGTCAGGGCATGGGGAGGGGAGTTAAGAGGGTAGTAGAGGCAGAGAAAGGCAGAGAGAGAGAGTAAGGAAGTAGAGGTAGAGGCTTGTCATGACCATGGGGAAAGAGGCTATTGTTAGGTAACTGTGGAGAGGAGTATATTTGGCTGTTGCCAAGTAACTGTGGGGGTGGAGTCAAGACAGAATACCAACATTTCCCCCATTTTGGTTTATATTAAAAAAAGAAAGAAAGAAAAAAATTAGAGGTGATGGCAAAGCAGTAATAGATATCTGGTTGCTTCATGCTGACATTGGGGCAATGTGTCTCTGGAGAACCTGGAAGGATGAATATGGGGGGATGTTTGTCCAGTCTTCGGAGAGTTGGCTGTTTCCTTGCTGTCCAGGGTCTGTGGAGCCATCTGAGAATAGGTCAGAAGGAGAAGGAACAGGTCCAGTAACTAGAGATGGAGCATCTGAAGGTTGCTCCTCTGGAGTGGCTTCTGAACTTGACAAGATGTTGAAACACATTATTATAGGTAGAGAATAAGATTAAGTACGTTTGTGAGAAAGAAAGAAATTTTCTTAAGATATACATTTGAAACCCAGAGGAATCCCATCCTTTGGAATAGGTAGCAAGTGAAAACCTTGGGCAGATGTACTTGCCTGGATGGAGGCTATTTGGTCCATGAGAGGCAGATCTGAGTAGGTTTCCTATAGCTTGTAAGTTTATAAAAGAGTTAACAACATGAGTTAGCAACATGAGCAGTCTTTAGGATGAACCTTTTGTGGAGCAGAAGGAACAAAATTAAGAAGTTGAAAAAGTTAGATTGTATAGTGGAATGTTTTATTAGGGGTAGGCAAATTTATAGGAATTCAGATAATGTTAAGACAATGGCATAGCAGAAAGAAGAAATATGCAGTATTTAATGAAAAATGAATTTAGGTAAGGAGATAACAGATTACATCTGTGAAAGTTTATTTTTTTCCTAGCTGTCAATGTATTCAGAAGTCTGAGAAAGTATAAACAATAATCTCCCAGTTACATATCAGTTATATATTATTTTTAAAAAATGACAGAGTCCACTAGCCAACAGTTCTCTGTGGTCTCCATGGTCTCCATGTCAACTTGGGCGGTCAGTCTGACTTGTAAGCACAGAAGATGCAGGGCTTTTTCTCTGTGAAATAGATATGTATGACATGAGAAATGACTTACCTTTATTTAGCCAAGTCATTTGACTCAGGGTATCCAGTGGTGTCCACTGTGTTTCTCAGTGATTATCATACCACAATCCAGGCAGTATCCTGTAGTTGTGTCCACATCTTCTGAGACCTCATGGGGTTGAACTGTTATAGGCATTGGGAATTCTGTCTGTCATAAACTTAATAATTAACAAACTTCTGGTGGGATTGAGCACTATGCTTATAACTGAATAGAATTTAATAGTAGTAGTCCAGACAGGATAGGAATGAAAATCTTAGGTAACTTTGACAGGTTGTGTACGTAGAGAAAAGAATATTGTTGTGTTAGCAAAGAGACATATGGCTAGGACCAGTATAAGGAAGGTGGCAGCAGTGGCATAAGATTGTGATGACAGAAAATGAGTTTGTCCAGGCAGGTTCAGGCCTGTGACACAAACTGAGCATACAGGTCCTGAGAACAGGCCAGGGCTGTGGGAGAGTGGATAGGTAAACGCTTGGGCCTTTTCCAGACTGTTGGCAGTATGTCTGAAGATCCCTTAAAATACACGTTCAAAGACATCGCAGCACCCACTGGGGAGTTATTAAATTATTTGTACCAGCGTCCTCAGAATAACTTAATAACCAAAAATCCCATCCTGGCTAGAGGCCCAAGTCATCACTAGGGCCCCCTAGAAGCTACACGGTAGGTCCTGGACTTACCAGAAAGCTTCCCTACCATAGGCCTAGGCCTAGGGATTTCTTAAATGGCTACAAGAGCCTAAAAGGGGAGGGGTGCAAGAGCAGCTTTCGATGGGTATGGTCACCCAAGGGTCAATGTCCTATCTTGTATGTCTTCTGGGAGGCTGGTCATAAGAACCATGGTTGTGAAATGCCCCTAGAAAAAAAGCTGGCCAGGCCCTATCTGGGAAATTACGGTCCTTCTTGCTGATTGGAGAAACTTCTTATTAATCAATATGCAGGTGTCTGTGAGCTTCTGCAGGCTGGTAGCCTGAAAAGTGGAACTGAGTGGTTGGTTTGGGTCCGTTTGACTTAGTCAAATCTAACAGACAGGAACTCTGGCAGGATGTAAGTGGCAGGGACCCACTTTTCAGGCTGAGAACCAGGAGCAGAGCTAAGGAGCAGAGGGGAAGGCCAGCAAGTGAAAAGCAAAGGACAATTAGACAACAATTATAACATGACTCCAGTCAGTGCTGAGGCTGTAGTGGCTTTAATTTTTCCAGCCAGATTTTACACCATTCTAGGTACTAGCAGAGAAAAGGGTCAGTTCTTAGATGAAAGACAAAGTGATTAAACAAGCAATGAACAAAGAGATCATATGAGGAAGTAATCAAACAAACCAATAAGCAAAGTCCCAGAGACACTGAAATTTATAGAGGAGAAAGTGGGGAAAACCTAAACAGAACAGCAATGGCCTGTGCTATAAGATCAAGAATCGACAAATGGGACCTCATAAGATTGCAAAGCTTCTGTAGGGCAAAAGATACTGTCAATAAGACAAAAAGGCCACCAACAGACTGGGAAAGAATTTTTACCAATCCTAAATCTGATAGGGGACTAATATCCAATATATACAAAGAGCTCAAGAAGCTGAACTCCAGAAATTCAAATGACCCTATTAAAAAATGGGGTACAGAGCTAAACAAAGAATTCTCAAATGAGAAGTACTGAAGGGCTGAGAAGCACTTGAAAAAATGTTCAACATCCTTAATCATCAGGGAAATGCAAATCAAAACAACCCTGAGATTCCATCTCACACCAGTCAGAATTGGCTAGGATCAAAAATTCAGGTGACAGCAGATGCTGGCGAGGATGTGGAGAAAGAGGAGCACTCCTCCATTGCTGGTGGGATTGCAAACTGGTACAACCACTTGGGAAATCAGTCTGGCAGTTCCTCAGAAAACTGGACATAGTACTACTGCTAGATCCAGCAATACCTCTCCTGGGCGACGTCCCTTAAGGGAGGCTGCTGGCCTAGATTACTTGTTTTCTGTTCACCACTGTACTGCTGTTCCCGCCTTCGCCTTCTGCTTACCTTCAACCTCGAGGCTACTGCCCTTAGGCCAAGGCTGATCTGATCCTTCAGATCATTTCTTCTGCCAGAATGTCAGCGCAGTGATGAGTAGGTGCAGTCTCACGCAGTGGGACAGCAGGTGGGTGGAATGAAGCGAAGGTCACTCACTCATTTAGACAACAAAAAGCTCTGATGTGTCACAGGAGCGTTGGTCATCATCCATCAGTCAGGGGCTTTTGGATAGGTCTTTCAATAGTGTGGGATGCCATTACAGTTATTTGCTGTCCCAGAGTGAGCTTATCAGCATCCTTGACAAGCAGTTTTATGGCAGCAATAGCTTTTAGGCAAGAAAACCACCCACTGGCAACAGGATGTAACTTCTTGGATAGGTAAGCCACTGGCCTTTTTCAAAGTCCCAAAGTCTGAGAAAGGACTCTTCTGGTGACACCTGCTCTCTCATTTACATAGAGACTTTCTGGTGATCTGGGGTCCACACAAACACCTCCCCTTCCTTGGTTAGGGGGTACAACAGGGTAGCTAAGGTCGCCAACCCAGGTATCTAGAGTCTGTAGAAGCCAGCAGTACCCAAGAATTCTCTTACTTGCCTTGGTGTAGTTGGGGTGGGGATCTGAGTTACAGTCTTTTTCTGGCTTCTTTTAGCCACTGCTTTCCACCTCAAAGGGTGTATCCCAAATAAGTCACTTCAGTCTGACACAGCTGAGCCTCTTTAGCTGAGGCTCGGTCTTCAGTTGTCCAGGTTTCCTGTCTAGATCCTGTCTTTTTTTTTTTTTTTTCCTATCACTGTGGTCAAGATTTTAGTCAACTTTCTCTCTTGTCTAAGATCCCTCCTGTTTTCTCTTTCTTCTGCCTCCCACCTCTCTCTCTCACACACACACACACTTTCTCTGCCTCTTTTACTAGATTAAATGACTGTCTCCCTCTCATAATACACCTTTTAATCTCTGAAGTTTCTTTCTGATATCGGGAGCTGACTGCCTTATGAAAGGCCATGGCCACTGAGGCCTTCTGGGCTTCCAAGGGAAGATCAAAGGGAGTGAACCGCCTGAAGGCTTCCATAAGCCTTTCAAGGAACACCGAGGGAGGTTCGATCGGGCCCCTGCATTACCTCTTACCTTAGCCAAATTAGTGGGCCCATCTTGAGGCACCTTGGAGACCGGAGCCTGGTGATAGATTTTCAAGCTCTCCCTACATTTAGCCATGTTGCAGTTCCAACTGGGGCGAGTCAAAGGGAATCCCATGTCGATCTCATTTTGTAGCTGTGTAGACCTCCGTTGGCTTCCGGGCTATTTTTCTAGCCTCTAACAGAATTCTCTCTCGCTCTTCGGTTGTTAAGAGTATCTGCAACCACTGTTGACAGTCATCTCAAGTAGGCTGATGAGAGAATATAAGGAACTCCACCAACCCTGTGAGGCGTTGGAGATCTTGAGAAAGAGGGTGGTTAATTTTCCAGTTATAAATACCAGCAGAGGAAAATGACCAGTACTGAAGGGTTTAAAGTTTGGGCAGGTCCACCAGAGTCTGCCCAGACTCTGTGCTCTGCGGCTCCATGTACCCGCAGCGGTCCTCCTCTTGCCACCCTGAGGGGTTCAGGGTTCCCCATCGGCGGAGGTCGAGGCTGTGGATAAGGGGAAGGTTGTGGACTAAGCCACTCAGGAGGCTTTATAGATTTTGGAGGAGCCGATTTAGCTGGTGGCTCCGGTTCGGGAGAACCCTTCAATTTCTCTTGTAACATGAGAGTACAACCACAATTTTGAGAAGCAAAACCCAATTTTAACGGTGAAAACAATCTATCTTCTTTAAAAATGAACTCCAGCTCATGGATTGGCAGGATCAACATTGTAAAAATGTCTATCTTGCCAAAAGCAATCTACAGATTCAATGCAATCCCCATCAAAATTCCAACTCAATTCTTCAACGAATTAGAAGGAGAAATTTGCAAATTCATCTGGAATAACAAAAAACTTAGGATAGCAAAAACTCTTCTCAAGGATAAAAGAACCTCTGGTGGAATTACCATGCCTGACCTAAAGCTTTACTACAGAGCAATTGTGATAAAAACTGCATGGTACTGGTATAAAGACAGACAAGTAGACCAATGGAATAGAATTGAAGACCCAGAAATGAACCCACACACCTATGGTCACTTGATCTTCGAAAAGGGAGCTAAAACCATCCAGTGGAAGAAAGACGGCATTTTCAACAATTGGTGCTGGCAAAACTGGTTGTTATCGTGTAGAAGAATGCGAATCGATCCATACTTATCTCCTTGTACTAAGGTCAAATCTAAGTGGATCAAGGAACTTCACATAAAACCAGAGACACTGAAACTTATAGAGGAGAGAGTGGGGAAAAGCCTTGAAGATATGGGCACAGGGGAAAAATTCCTGAACAGAACAGTAATGGCTTGTACTGTAAGATCAAGAATTGACAAATGGGACCTAATGAAACTCCAAAGTTTCTGCAAGGCAAAAGACACTGTCAGTAAGACAAAAAGATCACCAACAGATTGGGAAAGAATCATTACCTATCCTAAATCAGATAGGGGACTAATATCCAACATATATAAAGAACTCAAGAAGGTGGACTTCAGAAATTCAAAGAACCCCTTTAAAAATGGGGCTCAGAACTGAACAAAGAATTCTCACCTGAGGAATACTGAATGGCAGAGAAACACCTGAAAAAATGTTCAACATCCTTAATCATCAGGGAAATGCAAATCAAAACAACCCTGAGATTCCACCTCACACCAGTCAGAATGGCTAAGATCAAAAATTCAGGTGACAGCAGATGCTGGCAAGGATGTGAAGAAAGAGGAACACTCCTCCATTGTTGGTGGGATTGCAGGCTTGTACAACCACTCTGGAAATCAGTCTGGCGGTTCCTCAGAAAACTGGACATAGTACTACCGGAGGATCCAGCAATACCTCTCCTGGGCATATATCCAGAAGATGCCCCAACTGGTAAGAAGGACACATGCTCCACTATGTTCATAGCAGCCTTATTTATAATAGCCAGAAGCTGGAAAGAACCCAGATGCCCCTCAACAGAGGAATGGATACAGAAAATGTGGTACATCTACACAATGGAGTACTACTCAGCTATTAAAAAGAATGAATTTATGAAATTCCTAGCCAAATGGATGGACCTGGAGGGCATCATCCTGAGTGAGGTAACACATTCACAAAGAAACTCACACAATATGTACTCACTGATAAGTGGATATTAGCTCCAAACCTAGGATACCCAAGATATAAGATATAATTTGCTAAACACATGAAACTCAAGAAGAATGAAGACTGAAGTGTGGACACTATGCCCCTCCTTAGAATTGGGAACAAAACACCCATGGAAGGAGTTACAGAGACAACGTTTGGAGCTGAGATGAAAGGATGGACCATGTAGAGACTGCCATATCCAGGGATCCACCCCATAATCAGCATCCAAACGCTGACACCATTGCATACACTAGCAAGATTTTATTGAAAGGACCCAGATGTAGCTGTCTCTTGTGAGACTATGCCGGGGCCTAGCAAACACAGAAGTGGATGCTCACAGTCAGCTAATGGATGGATCACAGGGCTCCCAATGGAGGAGCTAGAGAAAGTACCCAAGGAGCTAAAGAGATCTGCAACCCTATAGGTGGAACAACATTATGAACTAACCAGTACCCCGGAGCTCTTGACTCTAGCTGCATATATATCAAAAGATGGCCTAGTCGGCCATCACTGGAAAGAGAGGCCCATTGGACTTGCAAACTTTATATGCCCCAGTACAGGGGAACGCCAGGGCCAAAAAGGGGGAGTGGGTGGGCAGGGGAGTGGGGGTGGGTGGGTATGGGGGACTTTTGGTATAGCACTGGAAATGTAAATGAGCTAAATACCTAATAAAAAATGGAAAAAAAAATGAACTCCAAAAACATTACTTGCTACAAAGTTTGGCTGTCCGTTCCTGCACACAAACACAAGAAGGTGTAGCCGCCAATATATCTATTATAAATCGGGTTTCTAGGATAAGAATTACATATAATATTGCCCAATTCAGGCGTATCTTTAGAGACCTGTTTCCATGGGTTGGCTCATGCCACATGTTCTGAATTACTCTAACCCAGAGTTACCAGTTTTAAGTCAACTTTTTGTTACCAATGGTACAAAATTTTTAATCATAACCAATAACTTACGAGCCACTAATCTATAACCAAGACATATAAAACATATTTATACTTTTGAAACTATTTAGAAACAAAAATGAAATGGCTGTATACATTTGCTCATTTAAACCACACAAAATTCTTAATTTTTCTAGCTGTAATTTCAAGAGAGGAGCACCTTGTCACCTGATGAATCCAATAATCACAAGCACAGAGATTTTTGTAGTAAAAGCAGCCATCTGTTCCCTTACCATAGAACTTGAGAAGCTGCTCGTCCCTATAAGAGCAGCGTTTATAATCAGCGCCTAGCAGGGCTTTTCCAGCCACACTAGATTCCTAACTACAGATGCAGGGCTCCAAAGACCAATTAATACTGTTTATTTTATTTTATTTTATTTTATTACCAAATTATCCCCAGATAGTCAGAGAGTACTACTTTTCTCAAAACCCATTCTCTCACATCTCAGGTGTAAACTATCTCTAGTCAGGGTATAAAGCACCTATGAGAATTACCTTTGCTTTTTTAGATTTTCACATAGCTCTAAACACATACACAAAAACACACAAAACAGAAACCAACAGATCCAGACACACTCGACCCTTTCTTGTCCTCCACAAGCAGGCAAAAGAATTAGACGATGTTGGAGGGGGAAGCTTCCACTTCAACAGAACTCGGTCCCTCTGACCGATCTCCGGAGACAGCCAGGCGTCCCTGGCTCTCCCTACCTCCCAGGGCGTCCCCCAGGGCCACAGCCTGTGGTCCTCTTAGCACGTCTGCGGACCACAGTCCTCCAGTCCTTACGGCCCAAAACGACAGCTGCAAATACAGACATGCGCATTTCAGAAAACCCCATCACCCCATCGTCTACCAACAACGTCGTCCACTTCTACTTGGACGACCAAAACCAGAGAAGCACACTTGTTCCTCACTCTGCCAGATGTAAAACCAAGGCACAAGGTGGGACTCGAACCCACGATCTCGTAACCCTGAAACCAAGACACAAATTCAATATATTCAGATGGATCCAAACTCAGACTTTGCCGTGCTTCAGAAACATAGGACAAGACACAAACAACCCAACACAACAAGCACATGTTCCAATGTTCGTTTCAGAAAACAGACACTCAAAACAGAGACACCGGCCGGCACGCACACAAGAGGGGATCCCCATACCTCCAAGTCGGTTCTCGGGTGTGAGGGGTGGTCGCGTTTCCCGGCCAATGCACCAAATGAAAGACCCACAACATGAGGACTCTCCCACGTTCTGACTCAGGAGAGGCGACACCCCAAAATCACCCACAAGAAACGGGTCTTGCTGCAAATTGCAAGAGGATTTTTATTCAAGAGCACTCTCGGGCCCACGGTCATACACCACGCAGGGGTAGAGGACCGTGGCACCCCGAGTAGCTGAGTAAGGGGGTATTTAAAGGAAAAAACCACAACTCAAGGAGGTGGGAAGGGCGTTGTTGGAAAATACCAAAAATACCAGTTAAGAGTCACAAGGAAGTACAAAGTCACAGGTGTCACAAGGAATACCTGGTAATTGTTAACTCTCAAGACAGCTTCTAAGAGCCCCTAACAATAGCACATTTGCATTGCAGGTTCCAGTAATGGTCAGGGTGACTTTCTTTGAATTAACACTCTTTGAACACAGGAAGCAGGTGGGTGGAAGAATGTTGCTATCTGTTTTATGATTAGCATACCTTGGAGCACTGAGTTTACTACTCTTTCAGTTTCCTAGATTGTTCTTTGAAGTGATTTTTGTCCCTCTTGGGCTAAACATTTACATTCAATTTAAAAAATATTTTTATTTTTGTTAAATGTCAAAACCCAATCTCTAGAACCCAATCTGATGAAAGGCTATGCTGAGTGCTGTTTTCAGTGTGCCCTGAATCTGGATATGGCCAACTACCTTGCTTTTGTGCTTTCCTAGATATTGTGTTTAAATTGATCAGTCCCAAGAAAGTTCTGGGAACGAGCTGCTATGTTAATATTTAGTATGGGCTTATTGATGTTTTATTTACATGTTTATCTAATCATGATTTTTCTGATAATGCTTTTGTGGACTCAAAAAACTTTCTTGAATCATTGCTTGCTTTGTTTTATTTATGTATAAAAGTATACTGAAACTGAAGTAATGTTTTCTACAGCATTAGACTGTAGTTCTCCCCATTCTTTTAGGTTCTTAAATCCCAGATCTTGCAGACATGGGTCTACATAGTATGGTGAAGGTTGACAATCTTGTTTATCTGTTCAGAGAAGCAAACCTTGATTTCATTAATTCCTTCCTTAAAATAGTATTTTGGTTTTTTTGTTTTTTTGGTGTTTTTTTTTGTTTTGTTTTTGTTTTTTTTGGAGAATCTAATACTATTAATTGTTCACATCGTCCTTTTCCTCCTTCCAAACCTTTCCATGTAACTCTTTTCAAATTCACAGTTGTGTTTTTCTTTAATTGTTCCTTTTTGATAGAATCTTTTTTAAAAAAGATTTATTTATTTAATGATAAGAGTACACTGTAGCTGTCTTCAGACACACTCAAAGAGGGCATTAGATCTCATTACAGATGGTTGTGAACCACCATATGGTTGCTGGAAATTGAACTCAACACCTCTGAAAGAGCAGTCAGTACTCTTAACCTCTGAGCCATCTTTCCAGCCCCAAACAGGTTTATTTATTTTATGTACTCGGTTGCTTTCTTCAGACATACCAGAAGAGGGCATCAGATCCCATTACAGATGGTTGTGCAATGGAATTCGGGACCAGTGGAAGAGCAATTACTGCTCTTAACCACTGATCCATCTCTTCAGCCCTCTTGAGCCATCTCTTCAGTCCTCTTTAATTGTTCTAATATACAACTTTTAAATAGATGATGATATATAATATCATATATATGTATACATATTTGTATATATACATATATGTGTGGTGTGTGTGTGTGTGTGTGTGTGTGTGTGTGTGTAACTAAATACATAAATACAACCTGCCCAGCCTGCATGATGATACTTGTGTGTATATGTTTTCAGTACTGGACATTTGGTATTGAACAACTAATTGGAATGTTCCTTCCTTTTAATTTCTCTTTACATTTCTTAGCTTCCTGTAGTTACTTGTGTTGTGTTGATGTTTGTGGTCTTTCCCCACACCCATCCTCACCAGGTAAGCATGTCTATTAGAGTCTTCCTTGCTTGTTATTGTTTTTTATTGGTAAAACTTCTGGCATTTTAAAGAGATATAATCTTACAACCAACTCCCTGTTTCTCTGGCTCTTATAATTCTTCTGCCCCATCGTCTGAGAAGCTCCTTGAGTTATTTAAGAGTTGTATTATAGATGTATTCATTAGGACTGTGTTCCATAGTTCTGTAATTCTGTAGGTTGTAGTTTTCTGTAATGTCTCCATTTGTTGAAATGAGAGGTTTCCTTAATAAAGGGTGAGGATCATATTTAACTGTGAATATAAGGACAAGTATTTGAAATACAGTTCGGCATTACATTTTCTTAGAAACATGTGAGTTGTTGATTCTGTTTCAGTATCTACAACTTCACTATCCTTGGATAGTTGGAAAGGTTTCCAATACCAAACATGATTTCTTTCCTGTTGAGTAGATTGTAAATCCAATTAGAGAGTTCTTGGTAATGGCTAGAGTAGGTTTGGCCCCAGTAGACTCATGTGATAGAATGCTTGGCCCTTGGGTCAAGTGTATTAGGTGGTGTGTCATTGTTGGAGCAGATGTGACCACATTGGAGGAAGTGTGTCACTGTGGGGGGGTAGGCTTTTCCGATCTTCTCCTGTTTGCCTTCAAATCAAGATGTAGAACTCTCAGCTCCTCCCATGCCATACTGGGAGGCATCATAATTTGGTTCCTACCAAACTATGCTGTGTATTGTTAACCTCCTTTAGAAGCTTGAATAGTGCCTTCTGGTATCGTGAAACTAGTTCTTAGAAAGGAGGCTTTTATATTAGTTTCAATTCAAGAGCTGCTTGTCCTATGTCTGAATGCATGGTGTCTTCAACATGAACTTATGTCTACCTTTTGTAGGCAATACCCTACACTGTTTTGGGCATCTCTCACATAACTCTGATAAACAACTCAAAAGGATTTTTATGCCTGGAGCTGGGCTTTTGTTCGATAGTCTATGCCTTTCTATTCTCACTGTTAGATAAAATGAGAATATTTCAACTAAACTATATATGTATATTTATATACCAATTTATTGTGGACTTATTTTTAAAATAATATGTTCATTAACTATCTATCAATTTCACACATTTATTAGAAGTGCTTTGCTCAACTCAAAGTTTTACATCTCCAATACTGCCTCAGCTTGAGTTTTCTTTATTGCTTTTATTTTCATTTTCAGGTATTTAACAGTTTTATTCATTCCCTTCATCTTTTTTTATTTGATTTTCCTGTATTTCTTTAAGGGATTTATTTGTTTCCTCTTTAAATGCCCCTTTAATCTTTATAATATTAGATTCAAGTTTATTTTTTTGTGATTTGGGTGTTTTAGGATGTCCAGGGCTTGATACCTGGGTTCTGGTGGTGCCATATTGCCCTGGCTTTCTTGATTGTGTTCTTATGATGATCTTTAGCCATCTGTTTGTCCTGAGTGTAGGCAATCCTGGTAGTCCCTGACAGGAGAAGGCCTTTGTGGCTGTAGATAGATTGCAGGTCGAGCCAGTTTTGTCAGACTTCAAAAGTATGACTTCAAAGAGGCCACTTAAGCTTTATACCTTGGTTTCTTAGTTGTTTTATTTGTCAATTAGAGATTTACCATTCTACTGATTAATTGTAAGGATTTAAGGCAGTAAATATGAAAGTACTTCAAAATTTTCACATGCTTTACATACGTATCTGTTTTTAGTATAGTTGAGCAATCATTTTATTTTATTATTTTTGTTAATTTCATATATGAGCCCTCTACTATCATTTCTACCATTGTTCCCATTTTAAACTTCTCTTTTGTCCCCCATCACTCTCAAATTTATGACCACTTGTTTTATAATTGTATATATATATATGTTTATGTATATAGTCTTGGTCATATGTAGATGTGTTTAGGGCTGATGACTTATAAGGAGCTCATTGCTAGTAAACTGAGTCTATATTTATCATCAACAATCAATTGTCTATAAAAGGGGCTCTTTGTCCCTCCTCTCTTATTTTCTTACTCTCTTACACTCATACTCTTACTTACTTTCTTACTCTCTCACTTTCTTAGTCTCTTATTCTCCTGCTTTCTTATTCTCTTACTTTCCTATGCTCTTACTCTTACCTCCTTACTCTTTTACCCTCTTACCCTGCTTTCTTACACTCTTACTTTCTTACTCTCTTACCTTCTTACTCTTTTACCCTGTTACCCTGTTACCCTCTTACCCTCTTACTCTCTTACTCTTATTCACCTGCTTTCTTATTCTCTTACTTTCTTACTCTCTTATTCTCCTGCTTTCTTATTCTCTTACTTTCTTATGCTCTTACTCTTATTCTCTTACCTCCTTACCCTTTTACCCTCTTACCCTTATTCTTTTACCCTCTTACCCTCTTACTTTCTTACTTTCTTACCCTTTCTGTCCCTTCTCTCCCCATCCCCCTTTCTCCCTGTCTCCACATGTTCCTTGCCAGCCTCTTCTCTCTCTCTCTCCGTTTTCTCTCCCTTCTCTCTGCCTTTCTCTATCTCTACTCCATCCTCAACTTCCCTTCTCATTCCCTAAATAAATGTTATTCTATACTATACCTGTTGTATGGCTGGTACTTCAGGGGGAAGGAATGCCTCAGTATGGGCCTGCAGAAGTATCCCTTCTACCTCACCATACCTTGCTTCTATAAACATATACTGGCTCTTTCTTTCTTTCTTTCTTTCTTTCTTTCTTTCTTTCTTTCTTTTATAAATCACAACAGATATTTTCTACATGATCATATGAATGAGATTTCATTGATTTGTAATGTCTAAAAGGAACTATCTCTCAGCAGGTTCTCTGGTTCTTACACTCTTTACTTCCTTTTCCATGATAATATCTGATGTTTATTAGGACTAAAAGGTGGCTTGTAGATATACTAATGAGGGCTGGGTTTCCCACAATAACGAATTTCTTGCATTTTCTCTTATTATGAATCTATCTGATGCAAAAAGAAGTTTCTTTAATGAGCAGAACTACAATTATCTGTATATGTAAAGATAAGCACTTAAAAGTACAGTTAGAAACTATATTTACTTAAGAAAATCACAGTACTAAGTTCTCCCCTTAGGGCTATGATCTCTTCAATCATAGATATTTAAATTTAAAAGACTGGCATGGGTTCCATTTCAATGAAGAGTCTTAGGTCATCCAATGCCAATATTGCACCATTGGGGATGTATATAAGGGCTAGTGATTGTTTTAGTTAACAGGCTTTATAGATGGTTAGCTATTGGTTTATTTTCTCCTTTGGCTTATATAATAGGTCATTCTGATATGATAAGAGCTATCCCTCAGAGAGGAGCCCTTCACATCAATCTGATCAGTACAATCTTCATTCCTCCAAGTGTGTGATGTTCTCTGAAATAAATTTTGAAAAGGGTCAGCCTACAGATTGGGAAATGATGTTCACTAACCCTATATCCAAAAGAGGATAACATCCAAAATAAATAAAGAACTCAGGAAGTTTATCCCCAACAAACAAAATCCCAATTTTAAAACTCGGTACACAGCAAAACAGAGAATTCTCAACAGAGGACTCCTGGATGGCGAAGAGCAGTTAAAGACATGTTCAACATCTTTAGACATCAGGGAAATGCAAATCAAAACAATCCTGAGATGCAACCTTATGCCAATCAGAATGGCTAAGATCAAAAACACAAACTAGCACACATGCTGATGAGATTGCAAGCTGGTACAAACACTCTGGTAATCAATCTGGCAGTTTCTCAGAAAATTGTTAATAGTTCTACCTGAAGACCCAGCTATACCACTCCTGGGCATATACCCAAAAGATACTCCACCATGCCACAAGGACATGTGCTCCACTGTGTTCATAGCAGCTTTATTCATAATAGCCAGAAACTAGAAACAGTCTAGATATCCCTCAACTGAAGAGCTGGATAAAGAAAATGTGGTTTATTTACACAATGTGATACTATCCAGCCATTAAAAACAAGGAGATCATGAATATTGCAAGCAAATGGGTGGAACTAAAGAATATCATGAGTGAGGTAACTCAGACCCAAAAGAACATGCATGGTATGTACTTTCTGAAAAGGGGATATTAGCCATACATTATAGAATACCCATGATATCCCCCACAGACCCAAAGAAGTTACATGAGAAGGAAGGCCCAAGAGAGGAATAAGCCTTCTTACTCAGAAGGAACAAAATAAAATATTCATGGGATGAAGAGGGTGGGAGAAAGAAGGGGGACTGGAATGGGAGCCAGGATCAAGTGTGGAGGGATGCTTGGGGGAATGAATGGAATCTGCTGCTGCTAGGTATAGGAGTTGACAGGTAATTTCTAGGAACTGCCAGAGACCCAGGAGTCAAGGAAGGTGACCTTAGCCAAGATGCCTAAGAGTGGAGTTATGGAACCTGAAGAGGCCACTCTTGTAGACAGCCAGGACACCACCACAAACACACCAGTGGAGGGATAAATACACCAACCCATCCACAAAACTTTCAACTCAAATTTGTCCTGTCTAAAAGAAATGCAGGGATGAAGCTGCAGCAGAGATGGAAGGAATGGCCAAGCTCCATCCCAATGTAAACAGTGGAACCTGAGCAGGCAGGTTTCAGGCTGGGGGAGGGGAGGCTACACTGTGTCACTAAGGAGCTTCACTGACAAAAGCTGACAGCTGCAACAATCTATGAAAATAAACATGACCACTTAGAAGGCGATTCAACAGACACATCATGTCCATGTAGTGAAAACAATAGCTAGAGCTCTCATAGTAAGGTCTATACCTGCCTAGCCACTCTTTTGGTTAGGTTTAAGATACTATTTTTCTACATTTAATTCTAAATATGACCCTAAAACTCTAAGCCAAATATTTGCTTTAATGCTGGATTATCTTTCTGTCCTCTTGTTTATACATGTTTATTTCAATAGGATGTAATTCTGTTCATGACTTAATTTTAGCAATTTTAAGTTCAAACTATGTCGCAAAGCCGCGGTAAAATACAAGAACATAAGAATCCAAGTCACTTGAGTACAGATGGCTATGTAGGCAGAATGTTTAATGTGCACGGTGTTAAGGTTACTCTTGTAACATTCAAATGTTGATTTCTCTGCCCTCATATATTGTTTCAATCTGAACACAGCATTGTAAAATTTGTCTAGAATCTCCTGTCTTAAGTTTGTATAAACAATTCTTATCATTGATTCTCTGCCTTGTCAATAAATGCCGATCACCCAATGGCTGGGCAAAAGAGAGAATAGGGCAGAAACTTCTGCCAACCTTGGGAAGGAGAGAGAGCAGGAGGGAGATTCAGATCTCTAAAGAGCCACATGGAGAGGACTCTTGAAGACACCATGGGAAGAAACATCTGAAGCAGAGCTACAACAATATCAAACTTCAAGTAACGTGGGGATGGGATGGGGACGGGGATGGGGACGGGGACGGGGACAGGCATGGGGGTGGGGATGAGATGTAGTCAACGTAGCTTAGGTGATTAATATAAATCAAAACTGCTCAGATATTGGGATGCATCTTGAAATAAATCTTGGCTTATCTGTGTGGTTATTGAGAATTAACAAAGATAAAGAAATACAACTGTTGAATTAATTCACTCTTTACAATTATGTTACAATAGTTCGTTTTACATGGCTATGATGATACTTTTCTAGAACAGAGGTTGACCTATGGCAGGATTAAAAATCACCTGGGGCACATACATTAACTCAGTAACTGAATCTCTGTAAGGTCTATACAATGAAATTTCATAATTAAAACAAAGGTTTTGTAGAGTTTAGTAACTAATTGTAACATTTCTTCCATATAAAAGCAAGAACTATAGCTTGTTGGTCATTATTTAGAGCCCCAAATCAATGTATAAAACTTTGCAGTTTCTACATACAAAGTAAGTATAGTATTGTTTGGGATAATTTTTGTTTGAGAAAGGGTTCAAAGTCAATGTGTATAAGAGTATGACCTTGAATTTCTGATCCTCCTGCATCCAACACCTGTATTCTATGAGTATAGGCATGTTTCAACTTGTCCATTGTATTTGTTTCTGAAAATCCAACCCAAGTTCATGCATGTATATATAATATATATATATATATATATATATATGAATTCTAATTTAATAACAAAATAGTTTTTAAAGCTAGTCCTTTAGAAAGAGATTTCACTATCAAAACATATTTCATTGTGAAATGTTATGCAAGTAATTAGCACAGATATTTCTAGTGAAGTGGGATATAGTATTAAGAGACTAATAATTATATACCAATCCATTGATTTACTTAAAGCCCTTACTGGTACTACTTATTTGCCAAACACAACTTCACATGCTATTTGAAGCAGAATGGCCTGGAGAAATAACTGAAACATGGGCCATTGTCCTTAACAACTTATATTTTAGAAAAGTATGCTTTTCTAAAATCTTGCTTGCTTATCTGCTCCTACCTGTAGTTTGGGGTATAAAAACTGGAGTTGCGATTGAAACCTATCTGGTGCTTGCCTGGTTTTGGTATACCTGTGACATCACCTCTCTTCCACTTTCATTGGTGTCCAGAAAGATTCCTACATTTCTAGAGGGCACCTGCCAAGATTTCCTTCTTCTCTATGACCCCATTTGGTCCAGAGAGGCTACTGCTCCAGGTCGGCTCCATTCACCAAAGGTCTCTGGAAATGAGAATCATGTGCCCCCATGGGATTCCAGGGTATGCTTATAATGATGAACGGGACTGTGAGATCCAGGTCCCAAATCTCCAAATGGAAGAAGATAAAATTAGGCTGGTTGTCCAGGTAAAGATATAAACCACTTAAAGATCCCAAGAGAGGTAGGTCATAGTCACTAGAGCTGGATAAGACTATTGGTTGTTTCATTCCTTGAAAACATTCATTATATAGTATACAGCAATTAGTACTTGAAGAAGTTATATCCTCATCCTTCATTTCTATGCATTTACACGGTGGAGGAGCTGAGAAGAGAATAGGGGCCCCAGGGCAACAATAGGCCCTGGAGATATGGGGAAGAGGGGGCAGGGGGAAAGAAGGGGCGCTGGGTGGTTCCCAAGCAGTTGAAAGTCCTTAGTCCAGTCCGTAGCTGCAAGCATGGTGGGCCTTGATGAACAGAGACAGTCTATGGTTTTAGGGCTTTATTGTAGAAAGGCAGGGGAAAGAGGGAAAGTAGAAAGATAGAGAGAGAGGCCGGCCATGGCCAAGAGGTGAGAGGGGAAAAGAGAAAGAATGAGAAGAAAGGCTAGAGAGTAAGAAAGCTTAAAGAAAGAGAGGAAAAAGCTTAGAGAATAAGAGAGAGAACTTAGAGAGCAAATGAGAGAGAGAGAGAGAGAAAGAGAAAGAGAGAGAGAGAAAGAAAGCAAAGAGGGGCCAAACAGCCCCTTTATAGTGGGAATGTTATCTTTCTATTGCTAGGTAACTAGGAGGATTCTACTCTGAAGGTCAGAAGCTTGGGGACATTGTTAGTGGGAATGTTATCTTGTTGTTGCTAGGTAAGTAGGAGGAGTCTACTCTGAAGGTCAGAAGCTTGGGACATTGTCAACATGAATAAAAGCCAGGAGCCTCTCTTGTGGGGGCTGTGGGTGGTAACTTGGACATGTGCCATGGGTCCAGGAGACATGAGGGAATGCCTTTTGACCCATGTAGGTGGGAATAACACCCAAGGGGTTCTACTGGGGTTCAAGACCTCAACTCAACTGGAGACCAAGCTGTCTGTGCATAGCCCATTGCCCCACAAAAATTATAGAAGAAAACTTCCCTAACCTAAAGAAAGACATGCCCATGAACATACAAGAAGCCTACAGAACTCCAAATAGACTGGACCAGAAAAGAAATTACTCCCGACACATAATAATCAGAACAACATGCACTAAATAAAGATTGAATATTAAAAGCAGTAATGGAAAAAGGTCAAGTAACATATAAAAGCAGACCTATAAGAATCACACCAGACTTCTCACTAGAGACTATGAAAGCCAGAAGATCCTGGGCAGATGTTACACAGATCCTAAGAGAACAAAAATGCCAGCCCAGGCTACTATACCCAACAAAACTCTCAATTACCATAGATAGTGAAACCAAAGTATTCCATGACAAAACCAAATTTACACAAAATATCTTTCCACAAATCCAGCCCTTCAAAGGATAATAAAGGGAAAACTCGAACACAAGGAGGGAAATGACACCCTAGAAAAAGCAAGAAAGTAATCCTTCAAAAAACCTAAAAGAAGATAGCCGCAAGGACAGAATCCCAACTCTAACAACAAAAATAACACGGAGCAAGAATTATTTTTGTTTAATATCTCTTAATATCAATGGACTCAATTCTCCTAATAAAAAAAACATAGACTAACAGACTGGCTACATAAGCAGGGCCTAAAATTTTGCTGCATACAGGAAACCCAACTCAGGGACAAAGACAGAAACTACCTTAGAGTAAAAGGATAGAAAACAATTTTTCAAGCAAATGGTCTGAAGAAACAAGCTGGAGTAATGATTCTAATATCAAATAAAATAGACTTCCAACCCAAAGTTATCAAAAAAGACAAGGAGGGGCATTTCATGTTCATCAAAGGTAAAATCTTCCAAGATGAACTCTCAATTCTGAATATCTATGCTCCAAATGCAAGATCATACACGTTCATTAAAGAAACTGTAGTAAAGCTCAAAGCACACATTGCACCTCACACAATAATAGTGGGAGACTTCAACACTCTACTCTCATCAATGGACAGATCCTGGAAACAGAAACTAAACAGAGACAGAGTGAAACTAACAGAAGTTATGAAACAAATGTTTAACAGATAACTATAGAGCATTTTATCCTAAAACAAAAGGATATACCTTCTTCTCAGCACCTCATGGTACCTTCTCCAAAATTGACCATATATTTGTTCACAAAACAGGCCTCAACAGAAACAAAAATATTGAAATTATCCCATGCATCCTATCAGATCACCATAGACTAAGGCTGATCTTCAATAACAACATAAATAATAGAAAGCCAACATTCACATGGACACTGAAAAACACTCTACTCAATGATACCTTCCTTGGTCAAGGAAGAAATAAAGAAAGAGATTAAAGAGTTTTTAGAGTTTAATGAAAATGAAGCTACAACATACCCAAACTTATGGGACACAGTGAAAGCATTCCTAAGAGGAAAACTCATACCTCTGAGTGCTGCAAATTAAAAAAAAAAACTAGAGAGAGCTACACTAGCAGCTTAACAGCACACCTAAAATCTCTAGAACAAAAGAAAGCAAATTCACCAAATAAGAGTAGACAGCAGGAAATAATCAACCTCAGGGCTGAAATCAACCAAGTGGAAACAAAAAGAACTATTCAAAGAATCAACCAAACCAGGAGCTGGTTCTTTGAGAAAACCAACAAGATAGATAAACCCTTAGCCAAACTAACTAGAGGGAATAGGGACAGTATCCTAATTAACAAAATCAGAAGTGAAAAGGGAGACATAACAACAGAACCTGAGGAAATCCAAAATATCATCAGATCCTACTACAAAAGGCTATACTCAACAAAACTGGAAAGCGTGGATGAAATGGGCAATTTTCTAGACAGATACCAGGAACCAAAGTTAAATCACAATCAGAATAATGATCTAAACAGTCCCATTTCCCTGAAGAAATAGAAGCAGTCATTAATACTCTCCCAACCAAAAAAAAAAAAAAAAAAGCACAGGACCAGTTAGGTTTAGTGCGGAGTTCTATCAGACTGTCAAAGAGGATCTAATTCTAATTATCCTCAAACTATTCCACAAAATAGAAACCGAAGGTACTCTACCCAATTCATTCTATGAAGCCACATACCTAAACGATACAAAGACCCAACAAGGAAAGAAAATTTCAGACCAATTTCCCTTATGAATATCGATGCGAAAATACTCAATAAAATTCTTGCTAATTGAATCCAAGAACACATCAAAACGATCATCCATCATGATCAAGTAGGCTTCATCTCGGGGATGCAGGGATGGTTTAATATACAGTAATCCATCAACGTATTCCACTATATAAACAAACTCAAAGACAAATCCATGATCATCTTTTTAGATGCTGAAAAAAACTTTTGACAAAATCCATTAATGATAAATGTCTTGGAATGATCATGAACTCAAGGCCCATACCTAAACGTAATAAAAGCAATATACAGCAAACCAGTTGCCAACATCAAACTAAATGGAGAGAAGCTTGAAGCAATCCCACTAAATTCTGGGACTAACCATGGCTGCTCACTTTCTCACTACCTATTAAATATAGTACTTGAAGTCCTAGCCAGAGCAATTAGACAAAAAAAAGGAGACCAAGGGGATACAAATTGAAAAAGAAGAAGTCAAAATATCACTATTTGGAGAAGATATGATAGTATATAGAAGTGACCATAAAAATTCCACTAGAGAACTCCTAAACCTGATAAACAGCTTCAGTGAAGTAACTGGATATAAAATTAACTCAAACAAATCAGTGGCTTTTCTCTACAAAAAGGATAAATGGGCTGAGAAAGAAATTAGGGAAACAACACCCTTCACAATAGTCACAAATAATATAAAATACCTTGGTGTGACTCTAACTAAGGAAGTGAAAGATCTGTATGATAAGAATTACAAGTCTCTGAAGAAAGAAACTGAAGAAGATCCCAGAAGATGGAAAGATCTCTCATGCTCATGGATGGGCAGGATCAATATAGTAAAAATGGCTATCTTGCCAAAAGCAATCTACAGATTCAATGCAATCCGCGGCAAAATTCCAACTCAATTCTTCACAGAGTTAGAAAGGGCAATTTGCAAATTCATCTAGAATAAGAAAAAAAACCTAGGATAGCAAAAGCTATTCTCAACAATAAAAGAACCTCTGTTGGAATCACCATGCCTGACCTCAAGCTGTACTACAGAGCAATTGTGATAAAAACTGCATGGTATTGGTACAATGACAGACAATGAGATCCATTTAATAAAAGTGAAGACCCAGAAATGAACCCACACTCCTATGGTCACTTGATCTTTGGCAAGGGAGCTAAATCCATCCAATGAAGAAAAAACATCATTTTCAACAAATGGTGCTGGCACAATTGGCGGCTATCATGTAGAAGAATGTGAATTGATCCATTCTTATCTCCTTGTACAAAGCTCAAGTCCAAGTGGATCAAGGAACTCCACATAAAACCAGAGACACTGAAATTAATAGAGGAGAAAGTGGGGAAAAGCCTCAAAGATATGGGCACAGGGGAAAAATTCCTAAACAGAACAGCAATGGCTTGTGCTGTAAGATCAATAATTAACAAATGGGACCTCATAAACTTACAAACCTTCTGTAAGGCCAAAGACACTGAAAATAAGACAAAAAGGCCACCAACAGATTGGTAAAGTGTCTTTAGCAATCCTAAATCTGATAGGGGACTAATATCTAATATATACAAAGAACTCAAGAAGCTGGAGTCCAGAAAATTCAATAACCCTATTAAAAATGGGGTACAGAGTTAAACAAATTATTCTCACCTGAGGAATATCGAATGGCTTTGAAGCACCTAAAAATTGTTCAACATTCTTAATCATCAGGGATATGCCAATCAAAACAACCCTGAGATTCCACCTCACACAAGTCAGCATGGCTAAGATAAAATATTCAGGTGACAGCAGATGCTGGCGAGGATGTGGAGAAAGAGGAACACTCCTCCATTGCTGGTGGGATTGCAAGCTGGTACAACCCCTCTGGAAATCAGTTTGGTGGTTCCTAGAAAATTGGACATAGTACCACCGGAAGATCCAGCAATACCTCTCCTGGGCATATACCCAGAAAATGTTCCAACTTGCAATAAGGACACATGCTCCACTGTGTTCATAGCAGCCTTATTTATAATAGCCAGAAGCTGGAAAGAACCCAGATGCCCCTCAACAGAGGAATGGATACAGAAAATGTGGTACATTTACACAATGGAGTACTACTCAACTATTCAAAACAATGAATTTATGAAATTCTTAGGCAAATGGATGTATCTGGACAATATCATCCTGTTTGAGGTAACCCAATTCCAAAATAATACACATGATATGCACTCACTGATAATTGGATATTAGCCCAGAAACTTAGAATATCCAAGATACAATTTGCCAAACAAATGAAACTCAAGATGAAGGAGGACCAAAGTGTGGATATTTCATTCCTTTTTAGAATGGTGAACAAAATATCCATGGAAGGAATTACAGAGACAAAGTTTGGAGCTGAGACAGAAGGAAGGACCATCCAGAGTATGCTCCACTTTGGGATCTACCCCACAAACAACCACCAAACCCAGACCCTATTGCATATGCCATCAAGATTTTGCTGACGGGGCCCTGATATAGCTTTGTCTTTTGAGGCTATGCCAGTGTCTGGCAAATGCAGAAGTGCATGCTCACAGTCATCTATTGGATGGAACACAGGGCCCCTAATAAAGGAGCTAGAGAAAGTACCCAAGGAGCTAAAGGGGTCTGCAACCCTATAGAAGAACAACAGAGTGGACTAACCAGTACTCCCCAGAGCTTGTTTCTCTAGTTGCATATATAGCAGAGGATGGCCTAGTCAGCCATCAATGGGAGGAGAGGCCCTTGGTCTTGCGATGATTATATGCCCCATGTAAGGGGAATTCCAGGGAAAGCAGTAGTGGGTGGTTTGGGGAGCAGGCTGGGAGCAGGGTATAGGGGACTTTCAGGATAGCATTTGAAATGTAAATGAAGAAAATATCTAATAAAAAAAAGAATGGATAAAGGTCACAGAATTAATTTCCAGAGTTTTGTGGCTCCTGTGACCTGTGTACGGGCTTGTATAGAAGCCAAACAGGATCTTCTGGTCATTGTAGTTCAAATGAGATCTGAACTAACTATGGGCCAGTGGCTCACCCTTTTAAATTCTGAGGCTAAATGTAGTCCCATTTTCACTGCTTAGGGTATTCTCATTCTTCTGCAAACCTCCCATTATTCTGATGCAACATTCTGCGTTGTAACCATCCTTTACTAAATAAGGCAATTAAATATCACATTATAATGGGAATTTCTTTGGATTGTCAGCTGCCAAATAATGGCACAGAGACCTTTTATATTTATTATAAGCTTTGGCACTATAGCTGAGTAGATTCTCAGGTATTTGAACTGGATAATTCTGGCTTGCCCTGTGTGCCATTACCTGACCCATTACCTCTCAGTCTCTAGTTCCAGGACCTGCTTATTGATCCATGTCTGGCTGGTGACTTTCTCCCATGGCTGACTCTTTTTCTAAATTTCTATCTCTGCTGGAAGTCCACCTATTCTTTCCTCCTTTATTATAGGCCAACAGATTTTTTATTAAATCAATCAAAAAGTGAGAGACGGTGTGTTTACAATATATGATGTAGTCATGTGAATATCAATGCCAAAGTCTGGCCTGCACTCAACTCTCTGCCACACAGAAATCAACATTTGAAATAATACAAAGACAATCTTTACATAGTACACAAAAAGACCACCCAAACATTATATTATCATTCTCATAGATTTAGGAGAAATTTAACCAGAATGCTGGTGTTGTGCCATGGGATATTGATGGGTACTTCTATGAAACAAAACACAATGACCGTGTGTTCCTCTTTCAGATTGTCAACTGGAAAATGGCACCTGGTTTTGCCCCCAAAAGAAATGGTATCCAGATTTCACCTAAAATTGTCCTCTAGCAATTACTTCCAACAAAAATTATATATGGTGCATATTGTTGGGAGGGATTAATTAATAATACCTTTAATCTTGTTAATTTCTCATATGAGGTTTTCAAACACTCCTTCAATTCTACTGGGCTCTGGTGCACTGCTAAGCTGGTCATAGTCACAGTACATTACTAAACAAAGTTATGTTACTAATGATGTTGAGGACTTTTCCTCATTAACCTTGTTTCTTAATGCTCTCCAAGAGGTTATAATAGAGGAAATTCAATGGTTCCTTAGATATATACTCCTCTGAGTCACTGCCAAACTTCAGGCCCTCATAAGGGCAGTTAAGGTGATCTCTGAGAGAGCATAATGACTGAAGTTAGAAAGACTCCCTGGTAGGCAAACAGATAGGGAGAGAGGGCCATGGTTTGGTACTAAAGGTGTCAAATTTCCAAGATGGCCAGTGTGGGGAATTGCAGGCTGGTCTCCAGTTGAGCTGAGGTCTGAACCCCGATGGTTAGAATTCACCTACATGACATGGTAGGTGTTCCCTCATGCTCCTGGAACTCCAGCCCCTGCCTAAGGTACCACCTCCCACAGCCCCCACAAGGGAAGCATGGTCAGTAGCTAAGCTTCTGACCTTCAGGCTAAACTCCTCCCCAGTTACCTAGCAATGGTGAAGACCATAAAAAGGGGTGCTCAGCCCCCACCTTGCTTTGTCCTCTCACCTCTCACTTCTCTCTCCTCTTCCCTTTCCCTTTGTCCTCTCTCTCTCTCTCTCTCTCTCTCTCTCTCTCTCTCTCTCTCTCTCTCTCTCTCTCTCTCCCTCTCTCTTCCTCCTTTCTACCTTCTTTCTTTCCCCTGTATTTCTATAATAAAGCTCTTAAAGAATAGAGTCTCGTCTCTGCTCCATCAAGGCCCACTGCACAATCTGGTCAGTGTTGGGAACTTCTTCCCCTCATCCATCTCTCCTACAACCCTGGTGGCTTTAGCAAAGTAGCTCTGGGGGGTTGTCCCAGGCAGGGCTGCCCCCTGGCCACCCCCTGAAGAGTGGGATAGAGGAATGCCCACCCAGGGATGGGTGGATAGTGTAGGTAGCAGCCCTGACTGACCAGAGAATAGGGTCTTTTTCCTATCCCATTTCTCCCTGCCCCCGGGCCCCCCCTTTATTTTTTGTCCCCAACAGGCCAGCTTCTTCCTGACCTTCTTGACTTGAGACCAAAGCCTTGTAGCCTTTGTCTTCAGCCCATAAGCTCCTGTTGATGGACTGACTCAACAGTTCAGGACATGTTACACAACTTGAGAAACAATCAACCATCCTATCTTTCTTCAAACTGAGCAACCTCCAAAGTAAGGTAGGAAAAAAAGTTCAGGGCTTTAATAGCCTAACCCTCAAGAAAAGATTTCATTTTTGTCTATTAAGTCACCCACTATTCTGCTTTGCACAGGGTCTTTTTCTGTGTCTGCTGTGTGCCTGTTTCCTCATTCCCAAATAAATATATTCCTTTAGCTACTGATTCTGTTTGCAGAGCATAAGATTTCTCTGTTGTTACCTGGGTGTTCAGTTAACTAGGGGCTGGATTGTGGTAGTTATGTTTGTTAACTTGATAAGTCTCAGACTAAGTCCAAAAAAGGTGATCTGACAGTCTGGATTCATCATTGTGCTTCTGCACACTGGATGCAATGTGACCTGCTGCCTTAAGCTCCCATTACCATGTCTTTATTGCCACGATGGACTGTGTTTTCTTAGCAATCCAAATAAATCCCTCTTTCCGTACATGGCTTTCCTGGGGTATTTTGTTGCAGGAATAGGACAAGTAGCTAATGTAAGAGTGCCAATAACCAAGTTGTGGTATCATCCATTTCTATAAACTCCAAATGGCTAAAGAAAGGAAGCAGTAACCTTAATATTACCATTTTTAGTTTAGTACGGTTCACTCTCCAGTTGTTGGCTGATCTTGTACAAAGGAACTCTACAGACTCCTTTCTTGTATGAAAAGTCCCCTTCATTCCCTCCAACCTAAAATGCCTTACGTGCAACTATTTACCCACACAGACTTGGGTTTCAGCTTTTAATACAGTTTGGGGGTCAGAATGGGAGGTGAGCAAACGTTACACCCAGATGCAGTCTTAATGGGCACAGGGCCTCACTGTTTCCTCACTGTAACAGGATTTTCTGAGTCAGGAGGCATCACTGGGCTTCTATCTATCTATCTATCTATCTATCTATCTATCTATCTATCTATCTATCTATCTATCTATCTATCGCTCCGGGCATCCCTGGGCTTCTATCTATGTATCTATGTATCTATCTAATCTACCTATCGCTACCTACCTATTATCTACCTATCTACCTATCATCTACCTATATCTACCTACCTACCTACCTACCTACCTACCTACCTACTTACCTACCTACCTCTATCTATCTATCTATCTGTCTGTCTATCTATCTATCTATCTATCTATCTATCTATCTATCATCTATCTATCAATCATCTATCTATTGCTCGGGGAAAACTTCCTATCTACCTCTATCTATCTGTCTGTCTATCTATCTATCATCTATCTATCTATCTATCTATCTATCTATCTATCTATCTATCTATCTATCTATCTATCTATCTATCTATCTATCTATCTATCATCTATCTATCAATCATCTATCTATTGCTCGGGGAAAACTTCCTATCGGTAGTTGCGAGGTATATGGGAAGCAGGAAATTGCTCGCAAAGCCGCCGCCGGAAGTTCCGGGCCTCGGAGCAGGAAAAGCTACTTGGCGCACGCGCCCTGATGACTGGCGGGGCGGAAACTGGACGCCCGAGCCTCAACACCTAGAGCGGGCTCGGGCTAGGCGCACTCTTTGGCGGCGGGTGTGTTTAATCTTGGGGAAGAAGTTTAGCAGCCGGTGAGGACAAGGAGGGAGGCCGGGAGGAGGATGCGGCTTGGCCGGGGGGTGCCCGCTGCAGGAGCTCGCCGCCGCCTCAGCCTCGGTCCCCGGGGCCGCCGAGGGCCCGCCCGCCGCCCCGCGTGTCCGGGTAGGTGTTCCGGCCGCCGGCCGGTGCTGGGCTGCCTCCCTCTCAGCTTTCCAGTCCTTGGTGCTCCGGCCCACGCCCTACGGCCCTGCCCCTCTCTCCCTTAGGCGGTTCTGCTTCCTCTGGACGTCCATGTCCCTTCCGGAGTGCAGTGCTGCGCTCCCCGGTCCCCCTTTGCTCGAGTCTAACTCCTTCCTCATCTGCATCCAGGAATCTACTACGCCCGCACTTTTATGCCTTCTCCTGTCTTCCTGAAGCAAAGAACTGCACCCCGATAGTCTTCATCCGTCCTCTCAAATGGGTTCTGAAAGCTGTCGTCCCTGTTAGCTCATTTTAGGGCGCCTTAAGCTCCCCGGACCAGGAGTGTCCGTCTCCAACCACATTCTTGCCCCTAACAGCTCATATTTACCAGGACATGACAAGCCAGCCCCATGATTAGGGTCAGTTCTTGAATATAGAAATGTGTCTTCCCTTTTTATCTTTTGCTGCTGTCTTTCCTGTTAATTCTCTATCTTAGGTATGCATGTTTGTGTTGACCGAAAGGAAAAGAATGATAGAATTTTCGCCCTCCAAGAAATTGACAGTCCCTATAGAAATAAAAGCCACTCCTTCAATTTCCATGACTGAATACAGTGCCTAAGCTGTCTGCCCATTTTCCCCTGGTGTCTGACACTTCGCATATATCTGAATAATTTTGGGCTTAGTTTGCCCCACTAGGAGACTTTACTTATATTCTTGTACAGTTGAAACCTCCTCTTTATTGGGGTGGAAGGAGAAGTAGTAAAAGACTGGGGAAATTACATTCCCCCCACCCCTCATGATAGAAGTGGCAGAATATTTCAAATTATTATTCCCACATTCCTAAGAGAAATGTTGCTCCATGGTTAGGAGCTCAGAGAGTAGTTGAATTGCCGAACATTCTACCCAGCAAGCTCGGTTCTGGCTTTGAGAAAGTCACTTATCTTTTCCAGCCTTTAGTAGTCGTATAGCTATAAAGAAGGTGGTGACAATACTCTTTGGTAGTAGTGCTTGAACAAATGAAATGCAGGTAAAGTACCTGTCAGGGCCTGGAATGTGCTAAGTGCTTCTGAAATGTTACCCTTTTATAGCCTGATTCTATTCAAGTGCTGGTAAGTTGATTCTAAGAGAGGAAAGTAAGAATTGAGAGGTACTGTGTTGTTATTACTTAACGTCCACTTTTGGTGTATATAAGGTTTGTACTGCATTATTATGCCAATTAATGTGTGTGTGTGTGTGTGTGTGTATGTGTGTGTGTGTGTATTTCAAATACATGTTTTAGCTTTATTTATGTTCCCTACTTTTGCATAGGAAAATCGATGAGTTCCTGTTTCAAATATCTGTTTGGAACTTGTAAAACTCTATCATTGCTTTCAGATTTTTTCTGAAAAAATACATAGCAGATTTTTTTCACAGTAGAAAAAATACATAACAATATTATCACTATAGGTGAAATATTCAGAGCTGAGTTGGTAGCCTACACATGGCTTTTATATTGAATTACAGGAGGCAAAGACATTCATTCATATTCCTAAGCCTTTACCTGTTTACTAAAGTTCACTCACCTGTTGAGTAAGGTTTGCAGTCATACAGAATGACTTAGAGTCTGTTATCCTTTGCTGTCCCTCAGACTTGCTCTTTCCTAGCTGGCTAATTGAGATAAGCTTCTCACGTTTCTAAATATCGTTTATTTTTAAAAATTGGGATCTAGACACTGAGGCTTCCTTTAGGTTGTGTAGAAAAATAGCATTGTGCTTTTGTAGAACTTTTGGGACAGTTTTTCTGCGGTCTTATTTGTGACAAGGCATGAAAGGCATTTGTGTTTGATTGTCTTAATCATTGTCTTGTTTCAGTAACACACAATAAAATGAACTTTTTGGTATGTCAGATGGCTGTTAAAGCTTTTAAAGTTTGTGGAGTAGTCATTTTCTTAGTTCAAAGAACATGCTTAGAATGGCTTTGAATATAGAGTAATGTAGTGAGTGAAGCATATAGCTCAGGGCTAAAATGATACACATCTATGATCCTGCATTCTTTTCCAAGTACCAGCAGATAAATAATTTGGGCAAGAAATGATAAAACTTTAGGATAGCAAGAACAGGGTTGAAGTAACTTTCATGAACATCTGAGAGGCAAAATTGGTAGGATTTAGTAATGACTCGATTTGGGACCTCAGAGAGAGGAAAAGGCTAGTACCTGAAGTATGCATTGAAAGAGGCAAGTGTCCATCTTTAGTATGATGTGTATTACAGGTACAGAGGCCAGAAGATGGCATCAGCTCTTCTGGAAATGGAGTGACAGATTGTGAGCCATCATGTCAGGTCTGGAAACTGAAAACAGGTCCTCTGCAAGAGCTTCAAATGCCTCTAACCACTGAGCAGTCTCTACAGACTCCAGGAAACAATTTTGAATGTAGCCAAGAAGTCAGTTAAAAACTACAAAACACACTGCTTTTAGTGACATGCAGACAATTTTGAATTTCTTAGTCTACCCACAAACTATTTGGTGATTAAATTTCATTTTAATTGCCAAAGCTACCACTATAAACATAGAGGGATTAAAAATTTATAGCATGGGCCATATTTTCCTTCTTGACCTCTGGCCCATATATAATATGTGTATATACACATATATGTTTTGTTTGGTTTGGTGACATTTGGATACATATCTGTAACCTTTTCCCTTTACTAATTTAAAGTCTTTTTTTAAGACTCACTATCAGAAACTGAGTTCTAGACTTAACTATGCACTTAAGAACTTAGAGTGTAGGTAACAATGGCCAAGTAGATGAATAATTGTTACTCTGGTATGAATAGTACCATCAAAGTGGTTTGTTTGAGTTGACTTGGAAAGAGTGGCTAGAGTGTTAAATAAATAGCAAGTTGAACTTGAGTGGGTAGTGTAGTAGGTGGGAAGTATAAAGATATACTTCAGTTGTTTTTGACTGTATACATAGGCGAGGGTTTTTTAATGCTGTGCCTGGCAAAGCCTTAGTTCAGCAGGGTCCCAGTCAAAGAAAACAATGATTTGAAAGAAAAGGAGCTTAAGGAGATGTACCTTATATGTTTTGAGGCAATCTCTTCGTAGGTGAGGCTGGCCTTGACCTTTAGTCCTGCAGTGCAGGGAATGTATGCATGCATTGCATGCCTGTTAAATGGTTTGGAATTGTTTCACGTCCTCCCTTCCTTTGCATGGTGCATGGGTATATTCATACATGCCAGGGTTCATGTCTGCAGGTCAGAAGACAATGTAAGGGAGTGACTTACTTCCTTCTACTACAGGTTCGAGGGATTCAATTCAGGTTGTTAGGCTTGGCTGCAGGAACACTTGCCTGTCTAAGTCTTAAATTTTATATTAAGAACTTTGCGACTTTGGAATTTTTTTTACAAGTGTTTTCATTGCCTTTAACATTCACCACACCTGTGCCTCTTGGTTTTGTAGGTCTGATTAAGTAACAACTGTTTTTTGTATGATCTTCAGTTGCTGTTATTATTTCTTAATTATTGGTATAATATCTGAGTTGTGTAACATAGTTATAGGCAACTGAACTTTCCATAGCTGAAAGCTAGCAAATTTATAACTTAAGGGGCCAGGTGTGGTAACATACAGCCTTCGTTCCATCATCTAAGAGGCTGAGATAGGGATATTGTCAGCTTCAGGGATTCAGGGACTATGGGGTGAAGCTGCATCTGCCACTTACATAACGTCGATAGATATTGTCTTTAGATTACAAGTTTCATTATCTTAAACTGTGGCTTTGATAGGTTATATGCACTCCTGACTTGAAGGTGTGCCGGAAATAGTTACCTGCAAAACAGGAATGCATTTAGAAAACATGTTTCCCCTACCCTTGGGATTACTGTTTGTCAGAAATGAAAAGTATAACAAAAGGAGTAGTTTTATTCTCTTAGTAGCTAATGTAGATATATTACTTTTAAAATATTTTGGAATTTTATTAAAAAGAACGTATTGATACTTAAGAAATGGCTCAGTAGTTAAGATAGCTGACTGCTCTTCCAGAGGACCTAAGTTTAGTTCCCAGCTCCTTCACAGCTCAGAACTGCGTTTAACTCCCTCCTCAGGGGAACCATTGCTCTTTTCTGGCCTCCATGAGAATTGTATACATGTGGTTCATAGACACACAAATGACAAAACACACACACATATCAAAATGAAAAGTAAAATAAAAGAACATGTTATTTACTACATGGTTGTGTTTTCTGAAGCAAATTAATTTTTAAAAGTTTTATATAAAGAATATTTGGAAACTTCTCATTTGTTCGTACCCCAAGTAATTAATTTAAGAGAAGAAAAATTTTGAAGCTGTTATCAGTTTACAGCAAAGTTGAACAGAAGGTACAAAGATTTCTCAATTTTTTCTGTGCCCATATTCACATAGTCTCAAACGCTATCACTCTCATCTACCAGAATGGATCATTTGTTTCAATTGATTAATCTGAATTAACATATTATTATTCTACATATCTACATTAAGAACAACTCCTACTATATATTCTATGAAATTTGTCAAATTTATATTTACCTATTATCATAATGTCATACATAACGTCATATAGAATATGGTAACTGCCATAGAAATTCTGAGCTTCACCCATTCATCCGCCTGTCCTCAATCCCTGGAAAACTACTAACTTTAAGAAATCAAAAAGCCTATTTTACCTTTTCCAAAATGTGATGTGAGTCAGACAACATAGACTTTTTTTCATTCTAGTTTCTTTTACAAAGTGCACCTTTTAGCTTCCTCGGGGTTTCATGACTTGAAAAGGATATTGCTTTTTAATGCTTTTCCATTGCATTGATATCCCACCATTTGCTTATTTGGCTTATTAAAAAAACATCTTCAAAGTTTTTGCAATTATGAATATAGCTGTTATAAACAACCATTTTATGGAGACATAAAATTTCAACTTCTTGGAGTAAATAACAAGCAGTGTAATTGTTGGGTGCAAGATTATGTTTCATTTGATGACACATTGACCAAATATCTTTTAAAGCAGTTGTATCACTGGATAGCCTCTAGCAGTGGTAAGACACTCTGTTTCATATTTTTGTTTGCATTTGGGGTTGTCAGTGTTCTGGACTTTGAGTATTTAATAATTTAATAAGTGTATGTTATTATAATTTGTATTTCTCTAAAATAGAATGAGAAGTATCTTCCTGTACGTGTTTGGTATATGTTTGCTCTCTGGCTTGATGTATTTGTTTTCTTGATGTATTTAAAGGTCTTATTTTGTGTTGCAGTTTTTTGTTTTGCTTGTTATCAGCTCCACCATTTCAAAGTATTTTCTGCACACCTGACTTATCTTTTGGTTCTCTTTTATTTTATTTTTTAAAGGTTTATTTATTATTTATAAGTACACTGTAGCTGTTTTCAGACACACCAGAAGAGGGCATCAGAACTCATTATAGATGGTTGTGAGCCACCTTGTGATTGTGAGATTTGAACTCAGAACCTCTGGGAGAGCAGTCAGTGCTCTGAGCCATTCTCTCCAGCCCATCTTTTGGTTCTCTTAACAGTGTCTTTTCACGAGTTAGAAAAAATTTATTACTTTGCATATGTTTTTTAAACGGATTTTGCTTTTTGTTTTCATCCTTAAAGTCACCATTAAATCCAAGGCCATTTAGAGTTTTCCTGTGTTTCTTTAAGTTGTATTGAGGCAGTTTTCTACCCTCCTACAAGAAAGGAGTTAGGAGACAGGAAAGACACAGTGAAGACCAATAGAATGTACTTTATTATTGATTTGGGTCTAACAACTTTAAATGGGATAGAAACAAACTTAAAACAGATTCCCATGGAGGATTTAAATGAAACAATTTTGAACTTTGAATAGTGGTAGAATGATAGTTCTCATGGCTTGAGTTGTCTCTCATAACCTCTGACATTTGCATCCTCGGTCCCCAGTGGAGCTGCTTGGGAAGCTGAGGAGGTGTGGCTTCCTATAGGAAGTGTGCCACTGAGGAACAGACTTAGTTTAAAGACTCAGATGCTAGTTTGTTGTCTATGCTTCCTGCTTGCCGTTCAAGGATAACTGGATAGCTAGCTGCTCCTGCCATCATATCTACTGCTTTCCTTCCATAAAACACTCTGGAATGGTAATCTCAATAAAGCCTTCCTTCTCTAAGTTGCCTTGGTCATGGTGCTTTATCACAGCAACAGAAAAGTAACCAGTATACCACCAGAAAGCTGTGACAGTTCTGAGAAATGTGATAGCTTAAAAGCTCTCAGGGTTTTGGGGGTGCCAAAGATAAGCAGTTGCTAGTGGAGTAAATTTACAGCTAAGGGAGTAATAGCAAGTTTTGGAGGCTGCAGGAATGAATTCCTGTCTACAGCTAAAGTTTGTAGCATTACAACTTGAGGCAAAAATGAGCCTCTCTGTGCCTCTAGCCTAGTTCTGGAAGCTGGACCAACCAAGCCTCCATGGCCTGTCCTCAGAGTCTTGTGTTAGGTTCCTCTTTGCCAAAGAAATAAGCTGGCTGAGTGACAGGCAGTAGAGTCTTTAGTCAGGAGCATCTGGGGATGCTGTAGGGTGGGGTTGGGGGCAGGTGCATGGACAGGCCATATAATCAGGAGCAGGGTGAGTCTACTTCTCTTCTTCCTCTGTCTATTCTGGCAGCAGTTATATGGCTATGTTCTGAAGTTGGAATTTATAATGTGTCAGGTGCCTGTGGTCCCTGATTGACAATTGTAGGCATGGAAATAAAGTTAAAAAATGAGATCAGGCGGGGAAGAATTGTCCAATCTGTGGAACTGGAGAACTTTAGGGTCCCCAAAAGATACAGAAGTTCCAAGTCAGATCTGCCTATCTCTATAGAGGTAGGGAAGAAAGTTTTGTTCTTTGTTGCCCTTCCCCTACTGTGACTTTTTGTGTCTTTTGCAAGACCACTTTACCACTCTACTATTTGTTGCTGCTTTGGTCTGTTGATATATTAGTGTGATTGATTAATGAATGGGTTTTGAAATGTTGAGCAAGCTTGTGTTCCTGTGATAAATTCCAGCTGGTTGTAATGTGTGTGCTGGGGGATCAGCATAGCGGGGAGATAAGAAAGGCTAGTTGAACTTTCTAATGTAGTGAAGTAGCCTAGAGACTAGGAGCACTTTGGAAAGCCTTTTGTTCCTTTAGTCCGTGGTAAGGGAAATGGTTCTTTTGGTGTGTGTCCGGGGATGGGTGTACTTCACAATTTCCAGAGGAATGCTGGCTTTTGTCTAGTCACAAGGAAATGGAGTATCCTTTAGACCTGACAGTATATTGTTGGATTTGATTTGCTTATATTGTTTTGAAGAATTTTTTTGTTTATGACACTTACTTGTGCTTCCTTTGTACTGCCCTGGTTTGGTGTGGTCTAGACTGGTTATGGTAGGTTTGATTTTACAAGAGTTTGTAGAGAATTGCTCTAATTTCTTTTTTTTATTATTTATTTTTGTGATTGTAGTATAATTATATCATTTCTTTCTTTCTTTTCTTCCTCCCTCTAACTCCTCCTATATTCTCCTCCCTTATTTTCTTTCGTTTATATTACATGCATATTTAATAGGGCTATTTTTGTTACATGCATAAATAAATAAAAATAAATTAGGGCTGACTTTTTGATATTGAATACTCAATTGGTATGGTCTTTCCTGGGGAAGACTTTTTCTTCTACTCAGCCTGCCTCTGGGGAGGGAAAGGTTGAAGCCTTGTGGTCTTTCCCATGTATTAATCATGTTTGCTGTTGTTGTCCTTGAATAGCTCATATTTAGGCATCATGTTGATGAGACTTTATGGGTATGGTATAGTTTTTAGCATTATGGGAAAGATAATCTTACAGCACACTCCCTGGATTTGCTGGCTTTTATAATCTTTCTGCTCCATCTTTTACAATATTCTTGAGCCTTTAGTGTAGGAGGTCTTTCATAGATGTATCCCACTATAACAGTCTCTGTTGCAAAGAGAAGTCTTCTTGATGAGAGTCGAGGACTATACTTAGATTGCTTCGAGTGTGTTTTCTTTTAATATATATTTTTAATTTATGCATATTTTTTTATCTCTGTGTATATGCCGGGTGTATGAAGGTGCTCTTAAAGGCTAGAAAAAGGTGTTGGATCTCCTGGAATTAGAGTTACAGACAGTTGTGAGCTGTTCAGTGTGAGTGCTAGGAGCCAAATTGAGGTACTCTGGGAGGGCAGTGTACACTATGAACCACTGACCCATCTCTCTGCCCCATTAATGGTTTAGTACTTTTATGTGTATGTATATATGTAAGTGTATGTCTTTGGGGGTTTATGTTCACCACATGTGCATAAGAGTCAGTGGAAGCTACAAGAGGATGTTAGCTCCCCTGGAAGTGGAGTTACAGTTGTGAGCTGTCACATGGGTTCTGGAAACAGAACCTTGGCTTCTCCAAATATAGCAGTTTTAACTATTTCTCCAGCCCCAAATTGCTATAATTTCTTCCTTAAATTATCAAGCTATCTAGGCATGATACTTTGTTTTGGAAGTTTAGTTATTACTGATCAAGTTTCTTTAGCAGATCAGCCTTTTCCCCTGGTCTATCTGATGGAACTACATGGTAGGTTCTGACAAAAATCATACCATGTAATAACAGATCTCACATGGGACGTTTATGAAAATGGAGGGGAAAGAAGAGATGGGAAACTGTGGCCTTTTATCAGGCTGTGTAGCATGCACAAGAGGACATGTGACAGGGTTGATAATTTGTCGCCTCTGGAAAGTTAATGATGATATGTCTTAATGTCACCTTATCCCTTGAAAGTTGGCTAAGAAGATGCCTGATTGCAGTCATTGTCGTGGGGTCCCTTTTGGCTGTCTGGAGGTGCCTGATTGCTAACACTATCTCTTCTGTGAGTTTTGAAGATTCTTTCTCATTATAGTCATTACATTTTTACTATCAAATAGTGGATATAGAATTGACTATGTTATATTTCTTTATTACCCATTTCACCTCCATGGAGTCTTTTATGATCTATCCCATAATTTGTGGGGTTTTTTTTCCCCTTTTCTTTTTTCCCTGATTACCATTTGGGCTTCAAGCTTATCAGTTTCATGCCTCTTTCTAAAGAATCCTGTTTTGGTTTTGCTGGTTTTTTCTTTATTGATTTATTACTTTCAATTTTGTTGATTTCTTTTATTACTTTTGGGTTTACGTGGTTTTTGTTGGTTTGGTTTTTGCTCCTTTGTTTGTTTGGTTTTTTTCCTAGTTTACTAAGGTAGACATATAAGTGATCCTCACTGATGTTCTGATAATTAGTCTTTTGGTATCTATGGGACATTAGTTCTAAGGTGCCTATGGATACCAAGATGGAAAGATACCCAAGAACTTTATAAAATGGGGAAGTATTTTCATGTAATCAGTGCATATCTTCTCACATAGTTTAGACCCATTCAGTATGACCCATACTACCTATATAGAGAGTGTTACATTACCTATAACGTAACTCCTTTGTTGTTAGCTATACTACATATTCTTGTTTACAGACTAAGGACAAGGAAAAATAAATATAATGTTCATTATATATGCAAGTTGTTTCTGTAGAAGTAATTTAGTCTAGACTTCGTTAATTGACTCCACAGATGCCTAACAGGCTAGTAATTCATTATTTCTAATTTTTCTTTGAGAGATACAAAACCACACAACCATCTCTATCTTGGATTTCTAGTTTCATTCCACTATGGTTTGAGAGCAGCATTATATGATTTGTGCATCTATAATATTATAAATAAGGAGCATGAGTTCTGATTCCTACATATTCTGCCACATTTGCTTTATGCCATATTTTATTTTTTAGCCATCTTGGCTTTAAAATGATATTGCATTTTAAATAAGTTGTTTTCTCAAAATAAACATGATTTCTTTCCTTGTCGACATAGTCAAGGAACATGGAACAGAGTACTGTGTATTTTCTTACAGATGTTCCAGTTGGTCAGATGGAGAATATAAAACAAATTTAAGTATTGTTTGAGGAAAATAGGATTCTCATGAAAATTATAGCTTCCCAGTATAGTTATTAGTTTTTGGCAAATAATGAATTTTGGAGTCAATTTACTACATACATACACATAGCACAGCTTTTCATCCTTTGCTAGCTGGTTAGGTTTCTTAGGTACTCAATGAGTTAATCTGCAACATTGCTACAGCTTTAATTACACAGTATTGTAATATACTTGTTCTTGACCTACTACTCAGCCTGTGGTTGTCTCCTTTGATGTTCTGTGAGACTTTGCTACATATTAAGAAGGGAAACCCTGACTACACCAGTTTACTTAGCTGTCAGAACTTGAAATTAACAAATATTGAGAAAGCAAACTTGACCTTGGGCTCATAACATGCCTATTTTAAGATTTACTTATTTATCTTTGTTTGTTTAAAATGTAAGTTTCACTGAAGGAAGTGCATCTAATTTTTCTTTTTCATTATTGAGTTATGGTATGAAAGTCACCAAATGAAATATTTTTATTGTGTATTTTTTGATTGTGAATATTGTAGTTCTATTCTCATTAATATCATATTTTATTATATGAGAGTTTTGTACATTTATTTAGTGTGTTTTGCTCATATTCACCCTCACTTCTCTCAACATCAGTTTTCTGCTTTAAAAAAGTTTCTTTGAGGAGGTCTGGGAGCTGCATTAGTCTATGTAGAGATGCATATTCAGAGGTCAGTTTGATAGTATGTCATTTAGGAAGTCATTTAGCAAATGGTTCTCTCAATTAGGGTCATCATTGCATGGTGAGGAGCACCATGACCAAAGCAAGTTGGGGAGGAAAGGGTTTATTTGGTCGCATATCACAGTCCATTGAAGGAGAGGAAGCCAGGATCTCAGTCTGGGAGGGCAGAAACATGGAGGCAGGAGCCCTTGTGAAAGGCCATGAATGAGCACTCCTTAATCACTTGCTTTTTAGGGCTTGCTCAACTGCTACTTTAGAGAACCCAGTGCCATAAAGGACTCTCTGCTTATAGCCTGATCTTCTGAAGGCATTTTTCGTAATTTCTCACCCTTGTGTTCAGCTGGTTGAGTTTTAATTGATGCCAGAATATTAAGTTGACAATGAAGGTTAGCCATCATGAATGGGGAAAGGTATATGAATTGAAATACTGGCTAATTCTTCTTAGAGCATGTTTACTGATTCTGTTTCATAAATCTGTGTGCCATGATAAAAAATTTCTGCAATCTTTGCTTTATAACAGAGCAGCTATTGCTTTTGTAGAACAGTTAAATTTAATCTAGAACAGTTGCAGAATTGGATTTATAGTTTTATAATTTAAATTGAAATAGGCGTGTTTGGCTAAGGCCTGCCATTTTGAACAGTCTGAAAGCTCTTGTGACATTATACTTAAAATTGCCAACTAATCATTTCATCATTTGGTAAGGCCTTTATTTTGAAGCAAATTCTTTGACAACTGAGTTTACAAAAAAGTCCTAATTAATGAAATCTATACACGGCTTCCCCGGCTGCTGTCTGCTTCCCTCGAAGCCTTGCTGTGCTCTGCTTACCAGCCCAAAAGGCTGATGAGGAATGGAGCGTATTAGTAAGTTATAATAATGGAGCAAAATAGTGAATTGTTAAACATACCCTCTAGAAAGTAATACATGTAGATTTCAGGTTTGGTAAGGAAGATAATTTTAAGGAAAGGCTGGTGACAGAGCATAGATAGATTGGTAGCAAAGTATTAAAGGATTAAGTCTGTGTTATGAAAAGGTAAAGCAAGATTTATTTTCAGAGTTAGTAAAGCTATCAAGTTAACTTGAGAACAAGTAGTAACCTATTAAAATAGGTTATTCAGGAAGGTCAAGACATTTGTTGCTAGTAGGTAATAGATTGAAAGTCCACAGGTGTGGAGTAATCTTAACTGATGTTAGGAAAGATTAGAAGTGAGGACAACGGAGAGAAGATTTGTTGGTGTATGAAGAAGGCTGGAAAAGTAGTCTTGAAGCAACTATGAGGAGTTGGAAGAACTTGGCTGCCAATGCTTCTTTCTAGAGTCACAGGTTTAAGAAAATTTAATAAATTTGGGAAGTTTGTTTATCTAACTTATCTGTGATCTTTATGTAGTCTTTGTTTCAGCTCCTGGTCTATTTAAAAACTTAATATATGTGTGTGCAGGACATGCTAAAGACATGAAAAAAAATCAAGTGTCTTAGAGTTCTAGAACAAGAAACATTTCTTAGATTTGTTTAAAAATGGGTAAAGCAAATGCTAGGTCAATATGTAGTTTTAAGTATTAAGTTAACTTCTTGCAGTGAAACATTTGTTTCGAAAGGTTAATGCAGGAAATAATAGCACAGGTATTTACAAAAAGTAGTGCATTGCAGTTTCTTGGTTTTTTTGGTTTTTTTTTAAGGAACAATTTTATTTCTATTTCTAACATGAGTATATGTCTGTGTGGTTGTATATGTGAGTGCAGTTCTGTTGGAAGCCAGAAGAGGGCATGGAATGCCTACAGTTAAGTTAGTTGTAAACTCCCTAGCATGAGTGCTGGATACTGAGCTCTGCTTCCTCCTCTCCTCTGCAAAGGCATTGTTTTCTTTTAACTGCTGAGCCCCTCTTGATAGTTTTAAGAGGTTTCAGAGAGTGTTCTTCATTTGTTTGGCAGGAGGATATTGGAAAACTAACGCAGAATTTTCAGTAGATATTATTGCTCCCATCTCTACCGGCTAGTTTACTTTGGTATTTCTTTTGTTCTTGTATCACTAAGGTTTTCAGTGAATTATAGGAGATGAATATCAGGGAATGATCAGTAAATTAAGCATTTTAAGGTAAAAAATATTCTGACCATTGTTTCATGAAGCAAACAGAAAAATATGAAGGCAAAGAACTTAAGTGATTTTATTTTAAAAACAAGTGTTGAAGATAAACATTAATTAATTACTTAATGAAAACTTGCTGAAACAGGAGAATTTAGGAAAAGAGGAGAGAATTGAGAAGGAGGAAAAAGCATAATTTTTATTTAATATGAAAGTTTTGGCTGTTAGGTGACTTTGAAAGGTGCCTAGAGTCAATGTCAGTGCATGCAAAATTAGTAACTGATGGTGCAAACTACCCTAAGTTAAAGACCTTTCTTCATTTCACCCATGGCCACTGTAGTCTTCCTGTGGTTAAGAAATTAGGTATTCCTTTTCTGAAGAGAGAAAACAAAGGGCTAGAAGATAAAATCAGTTTAGTTTATAACAAATGTGCTAACCAGCCCCGCATATTGGCCTGTGGTACCAAGTGATAGTTCTACAGCTACAAGAACCATATAACTACTATACATTGAGATTTTGGACCACAGTCCTTTAGGTAGAATCCAACAAGTACACTCACCAGGTGGGTATGAGAGCCCATGGTTCCAGAGACATATATAAAAATACCAGATTGGGCACACACAAGTATGACAGCTCTCTTTCTTCACAGAAGGGCTGCATGCAGGGCACTGATGAACAAGGAGGCCATGTTCCAACTCCTGCAAGCAGCAGAATTCTGCAGATGTCTGGAGTGGCTCAATGTATGACTATCTATATTGCCTGCAGGGCTCTATCTAGTGACAGTTGCTAAGGTCCTGAAGTGTTCCCCCTTACTACCAGAAACAGATTGGCTACAGGGAGCTATCTTTTTTTGTTTTCCTTTAAAATGAGAGGTTTTACATTGAGGCACTGAGAATGACCCACTTTTGACAGGATGGACCCCCTGAATACAGTGCATCTGGTATCATTTCTTCAGGTGGATTGTTGTTGTTCGTTCCAGGGCTCAGGACCTCCCTTAATTTGGCTGAGGATCCATTTTGTTTATGCTGAGCTGGTTACTTTCTTAAGTACCATTTTTGGTCGCTTTCAAAGTATTTGATTTACTGGTTTGGTTGCTTTGAGAGCATTCTGATGTAGATATTTGATTTATTTTCTTTGTTTACCTTTAGATCTCTGAAAATATTTTGGATTGGGCTTTTTGGCTTGTTTTCAGTATTTTGTTCAATTACTGAATTTTGAAAACATTTTGGTTTTTGTCTTATTTTTTGGTATCTTTGAAATGTTTTTATTTCTTAATAGTTGGCTTTTGTTTCCTGACACTCCTCCTCAAATTCACAATTCTGCATTTTTCTGCTGCTTTTCCTGCTACCTTGCAAGGCTTTTAGCTTAGGATTTTTAAGAGGATCTGGTAATAAAGACATCAGGCTAAGATCTGGCAAGGTCACCAGAGATAAAACAAAAGTTTAAGTTCAACTTTAACTCCATTTACTCTAGCTAGAGATAGCCAAGCATTTTGTTTAATTCTTCTTATCCAAATTCTATGAAAGACAGCATCTAATACCAATATTCATGATGTTTTATACTTTACTGATGCTTCTTGATTTAATTTGAATCTGAAATATTCTATAGTACAATTGGCTGGGATTGAAAATTAAATGATATCTTAGTAATATAAAGGAGAGACAATATGATAAGTCCTTTTAAATGTACTATTTCTAATCATTTAAAAATAAAGACAGTTCATCAAATGCAAATAACTAAATACAGAGGGAAGTATATAGTCAATCTTGTAAATTTTGCTTATTTTAGACAATTTTAAACATTTGTTTATCTAGGCCAAACTATGTTCATGATTATTTCATTTTATATACAATAATCTGTGTCACATATAAATATAATGTCAGTTAGAGAGGATGTAAAAAAATTCTAACCTCGACCATGATGACTAGTTCTGATATGATCCAGGAGTTTCTTTCTTAATGGCTTTTACCAGCTGTTCCTCTCTCCTAAAGACTGTTTGTTGTCTTGCCTACTATTCAGCCTCAGATAGGAATGAGATTCCTAGCTATATTTGACCTTATAATGTTTAGTAAACAACATGTGGCTCCTGTATACATATAATTTGATGCTTGGCTAACTGGGTGAGCTCTGAATGAGGAATTATGAAAAGAAACTGCATATGGCTATGAACAAAACTTATGTAAAGAATCTATCTGTAGAGACTGATTGGCTAATTAGAATTTTAGTACTGTGGAGAGACTGGAATGTTCTATGTCCAGAAACTAATTATCTTGGGTTAAGTTCTGGTCCTCTGGAACAGTCATTCCTTGCCACCCTCTGTATTGGAACTAAAATCTTGTAACCATATATATGTATGTGTGTGTGTATATGTGTGTGTGTATATATATATATATATATATATATATATATATATATATAGTGTGTATGTGTATATGTACATACACACATCTACATATATATAATTTAAATACTTTATAGTTAAAGTATATTATTATTATAGTTTAAATATAAAACTTAATATTTTAATATTAACACTATTAACAATAAAATAATCATACAGTATATTTATATATACTATATGATAGAATATATTATATACTATATATAATATAGTGTATTACTATGTAATATATATTATATTACATTATATAATAAGATATTTAAAATATATTAATATTAATAAAATTAATTAAATTAAAAATGTATAAATAAAATGTACATAAATAAAATTATCTCATATAGTTTGTTGCTACTTGAAAGAGATTTTTAAATTACAATTTGTCATTTGTTACCTCAATTGAAATGACTAAACATTTAAATTTTATAAATGTATGTGTTATTAACTTGTATCAGCCTCTTAAGTGATTTGCTTAACTGGCTACAGTTTAGATTATTTTTGTCTTTTCAGAGCTTTCAACCATTTGTAAAATATTCAAAACTTCCTAAGCAGATACCAAAGTAAATGTATTCTTACTGACTTTATGAACTTGAAGATGATTCTTTACAATTAAGTGCTTCCTCTGATGATTCTGTTCTTTTTATTATGTTTGTGCTACTTAAATAAATGTTCACACACACATGTGTACATACATTTGATTAAGAATAAATTTTAAACTGGGCGTGGTGGCGCACGCTTTAATCCCAGCACTCAGGAGGCAGAGGCAGGCGGATTTCTGAGTTCAAGGCCAGCCTGGTCTACAAAGTGAGTTCCAGGACAGCCAGGGTACACAGAGAAACCTTGTCTCGAAAAAAAACAAAATAAATAAATAAGTAAATAAATAAATAAATAAATTTTAATGATTTTTAAACTTTCTCTCAAAAAAGAGGATAGTAAGATCCGGGGATCCATCCCATAATCAGCTTCCAAATGCTGACACCATTGCATACACTAGCAAGATTTTGCTGAAAGAACCCAGATATAGCTGTCTCTTGTGAGACTATGCCGGGGCCTAGCAAACACAGAAGTGGATGCTCACAGTCAGCTATTGGATGGATCACAGGGCCCCCAATGGAGGAGCTAGAGAAAGTACCCAAGGAGCTAAAGAGATCTGCAACCCTGTAGGTGCAACAACATTATGAACTAACCAGTACCCTGGAGCTCATGTCTCTAGCTGCATATGTATCAGAAGATGGCCTAGTTGGCCATCAGTGGAAAGAGAGGCCCACTGGTCGTGCAAACTTTATATGCCTCAGTACAGGGGAACGCCAGGGCCAGAAGTGGGAGTGGGTGGGTGGGGTAGTATGTGGGGGACTTTTGGGATAGCATTGGAAATGTAAATGAAATAAATACCTAATTTAAATAAATAAGTACCTTCCAGTCTGGGCAGGTACTCTGAACAGGAAAAAAAAAAAAAATTTCTGCTATCTTGTTTATTCTCTTAAACACTATTGAAGTATATAAAATTATATCCAAAGTATCTGAGTGCTATATTAAATTGAAACTAGGAAATGCCTCCTCTTGTCTTTCCTTGTGTCTGTGTAACCCAAATCAGTGTAGCCTCTCCACAGATACTCACATGGGTTAATGATTAAGAGAAAGTGTATGAATAAAAGAATAAGTGATTTTAAAAAACCTGGAAGAGATTGTGAGGTTGGCATGGTGAATAGTTTGTGTACTGCTCTTCTAAAAAAAGAAACCTACCAAACTACATAAAATATTTTACTGTCTGTCTTAGTCATGGTTTCTATTCCTGCACAAACATCATGACCAAGAAGCAAGTTGAGGAGGAAAGGGTTTATTCAGCTTACACTTCCATACTGCTGTTCATCACCAAGGAAGTCAGGACTGGAACTCAAACAGGTCAGGAAGCAGGAGCTGAGCAGAGGCCATGGAGGGATGTTCTTTACTGGCTTGCTTCCCTGCTCTCTTATAGAACTGAGACTACCAGCCCAGAGATGGTCCCACCCACAAGGGGCCTTTCCCCCTTGATCACTAATTGAGAAAATGCAGTTGGATCTCATGGAGACATTTCCTCAACTAAAGCTTCTCTGTGATAACTCCAGCTGTGTCAAGTTGACACAAAACTAGCCAGTACAGTTGACCCCTTGTCAACTTGACACCCAAGCACATCACTAGTAAGCCTCAACTCTTACATTCTTATTCATCCCCAAGTTCTAAACTTTAAAAGTCCCACAGTCTTTACATATTCTTAAAATTTCAATCTCTTTAAAATATCCATCTCTTTTAAAACCCAAAGTCTTTTTACAATTAAAAGTTTCTTAACTGTGGGCTCCACTAAAATAGTTTCTTCCTTCAAGAGGGAAAAATATCAGGGCACAGTCACTATCAAAAGCAAAAATCAATCTCCAACCGTCCAATGTCTGGGATCCAACTCACGATCTTCTGGGCTCCTCCAAGGGCTTGGGTCACTTCTCCAGCCAGGCCCTTTGTAGCACACGTGTCATCCTCTAGGATCCAGATACCTGTACTCCACTGCTGCTGCTGCTCTTGGTGGTCATCTCATGGTACTGGCATCTCCAAAACACTGCATGACCCCTTCAGTCCTGGGCCGTCAATTGCAACTGAGACTGCACCTTCACCAATGGCCTTCCATGGCCTCTCACAGTGCTGAGCCTCAGCTGCTCTGTGTGACCCCTTCATGCCTTCAAAGCCAGTACCACCTGGGTGACCCTTACACATTACCAAGTCCCGCTGCAGCAGGAGTACAACCTTGGCTATCTCTGGAACACAGCCTCTTTGTGCTTTCAGAAAACACTTCCCAGAAGATGTCACCTCAATGATGCTGGTCTCTTCTTAATCACCGCTAATTTCTTAGCTCCAGCTAACCAGCATCAATAGTCCCAGTAATGCAAAGGTTTTGCTTCAGTAGTTCTGGTATCTTGTTAATCACAGCTGATTCTTCAGCCCCAGCTAACCAGAACCACAGAATAATCAAACTCCAAAATAGCAATGGCCCTGAAAAGAGTCTTTAATTCTCCCTCTGAAATTTCACAAGCCAGACCTCCATCTTCTGCACTGTTCTCAACATTATCTTCCAAGCTCCTACACGACATCTGACAGAGCTCTTAACAACAAATGGATCTTCTAGCCCAAAGTTCCAAAGTCCTTCCACTGTCCTCCCCAAAACATGGTCAGGATGTCACAGGAATACCCCACTATGCTGGTACCAATTTGTCTTAGTCAGGGTTTCTATTCCTGCACAAACATCATGACCAAGAAACAACTTGGGGAGGAAAGGGTTTATTCAGCTTACACTTCCATACTGTTTATCACCAAAGGAAGTCAGGACTGGAACTCAAGCAGGTGAGAAAGCAGGAGCTTAGCAGAGACCATGAAGCGATGTTCTTTACTGGCTTGCTTCCCCTGGCTTGCTCAGCCTGCTCTCTTATAGAACCGAGACTACCAGCCCAGAGATGGTCCCACCCACAAGGGGCCTTTCCCCCTTGATCACTAATTGAGAAAATGCCTTACAGCTGAATCTCATGGAGGCATTTCCTCAACTGAAGCTTTCTTTCTCTGTGATAACTCCAGCTGTGTCAAGTTGACACAAAACTAGCCAGTACATCTGCTTTCATCCATTTGTCTGCAATTTTATTATGTAATTTTGTTTATGACTGAATAATACTCTTATTGCATAAATATATCACACTTTTCTTTATCCATTCTTCTGTGAAGAGACATCTAAATTGTTTCCAGTTTGTGGCAATTATGAGTAAAGAAGCAATGACCATACTTGAGTAGTTGTCTTTGTATTTCAATGAAGCATCCTTTGGGTATATGCTTAAGAGTGTAGCATAGGTCTTCAAGTAGATCGATTCCCATCTTCTTGAGGAACTAACACACTGATTTCCGTAGTCTATGTACAAGTTTGGGAACCCAGTCATAAAGATTGATGCTGGAACCACAGTCTGGCTAGGTCTGACGTAGGGAAAGGTGTAACTGGATGCCCCTGATGTTACCTGAGTCTGTCAGGAAAGAACCTGGTGGACTGGGTAGGCCTAGCATGCTTTCCCCTAGGGAAAAGAAGCCCAGGATTCAGAAATGCCAGCAGATGGGTCCATTGATAATGGATGAGACCTCAGCCATTCTGACAGTTGTAAGATGAAATCTCGAAGTAGTTTTAATTTTCTTTTCCATGATGGCTAAGGATGTTAACCATTTCTTTTAAATTTTCTCAGCTGAGTTTCCTCTTAAAAAACCAGTTTAGATTTGTACCATGTTTTCATTTTTTCTCTTCTTCTTCTTCTTCTTCTTCTTCTTCTTCTTCTTCTTCTTCTTCTTCTTTTTCTTTCTCTTCTTCTTCTTCTTTCTTCTTCTTTCTTCTTTCTTCTTTCTTCTTTCTTCTTCTTCGTTTTGTAATTAAAAGTAGATTCTTTTCTCATAATCTATCCCAATTATAGTTTCCCCTCCTTCCACATGTCCTAGCTTCCTTCCCAGGGGAGCCTCTGCCCCATATCTATTTTGCTTCTGTTTCTTTTTCAGAAAAGAGCAGGCCTCCAAGTGTCAACAATCAAACAAGACAAAACAAGATATAATAAGTCAAAGGAAAAGTCCTTCAAGGCTAAACAGGACAACTTAATAGAAGGAAAATAGTACCAAGAACATGCAAAAGAGTCAAAGATATACCTGCTCCCACTGTTAGGAGTCTCACAAAAGCACTAAGTTAACAGCCATAACATGTATGCAGAAGATTTGGTCTGTACCCCATCTTTTAAGTTGATTATTTGATTCTTGATATTTAATGTTTGATTTTTGATATTTAGTCTTTATATTTTGGATATTAGTCCTCTATTGAACATGTATTTGGTAAAAATCTTTTCCCATTCTATAGGCATTTTGTCCAAACAACGGTGTCTTTTGCTATGCAGGCTCTCAGTTTCCACTGTTTGAGCACCTGTAGCCATAACTGCAAGCTTAGTGTCTGATATTATCCTTTCTACTTATATGTTTAAGCCCATTTAAACATGGTTTTTCATGATTTCCAGTGTAATGTGGGAGGCTTTTTCAAAGCCTTAGTATGCAAATTATCTGTATTAGTTACTTTTCCATTCCTGTGATAAAGTACCCTGACATAAAGCAAGTAGCAAAGAAAGGCTTTATTTTGTCTCAGTTCCATTGGAGACACAGTCAATCCATCATGACCAGGCAGGCGTAGCAGCAGGCACTTGGCTGCCATGGAAGCAGAATGATCACATTTTGTCCTCATACAAAAAGAAGAGGGAGAGGGTGGGGAAGACCTCAGAGCCTTGTCCTAGTGATGTATTTTGTTCAGCAAAGTGCAACTTCCTGAAAATTCCATAGTTTACACATACAGTGCTGCCATGTAGGCAGCAAGTATTCACATTTTATAGCCAAACTACAACCTTTTTTTTTAGACGACTTCTAACTCTGTCCTGTGTGACCACTGCTTATATTCATTCCCATTCCTTGTAGGTGAGTGCAGCAAATAGACTTTGCTCTAAATGTTTTAATGACTATTAGAGTCCAGAATGCCACTTCTGTATTCCCAAATTGTAGACACAGGTGAAAGAAAGGCAAGCCCTTGAGTCAGGCTTTCAGAGTTACCAAGCTAGTTTAAAGTTCACAAGAATTCTTTGGTAGCAGTATACTGGCACCCTCTTCTCAGAACATGGGCTGATAATATCTTGGTTACTGATAAAGGAGGCCCTGATACATTTGCTAAAAGTCATATCACTTATAACTGAACTGAGTAAGTTCTTTCTTCATTATAGTCCACTAACTAAAGTGGGTCTTCTTATTATTGCCAGATTTTTCGTTAAATTTAGAGTCACTCCTCGACTATTTTTTGTCATATCTGTGTATGTATTTATTACATCTGTAAAGTTTAGAGATTCCTTGATAAATCTCTTCATTTTCATTTAATGTTATCAGCAATCTCAAGTCAATATTTACTTTTGATAGGGAGAAGAAATGAAACGATAGGTGCATGGTTATTTGACATGACCTTTATTTTCTCCTAAATATTGGGAAATTTTTATAGTAAACATAGGTAGTTATGTTAGTACTCATCTATATCAAAGATTAATGCTGATGCTTCTGTAAAATAGGAAATGTCACAAATGTTCATATCAGTAAGACTCACTTTTTATTAGTAAGTAAAGGAGGAAATATCACACTTGAACTTTCTAACCTGAATCCAGACAAGTATTTCACTTAACACTGGTTTAACTTGATTTTACTACTTTATGAAAGCAGTCCATATTCAGTAGATAGATATTGTACTTTCAGTTTTTAAACTTTGATGTTTTCTTAGGCTAGCATTATTTAGTAATTATATTCTCAGGATATTAGGCTGCCGCAAGCTACATTTGTTATTTGGCCATGCAAATAAATACATGGTATTCAATGGTGTATCGTATAGTTATGCTGTGATGTTCCATGTGTTTTAAACTACATAGGATAGATTTATCATGCTATGGTCTTATCATATGTGTATAGAATAAGGGAGAAATCATTTGTTTACTGATATTATTTTAGTTATGTTCTTTTTTATGCAATCTTATTTGAAAGAACAAAGATAGGAAGGTCTGAATGGGATTAGCTAATAGAATACATTATTTTTTTCTTTTAAAATAAAGAGATGGGTAAAGAATACTGGAAATAGTGAAGTTGAAGTACAGGGATCTCATCTTTGTCCCTTGTTCTAGTACTTACTTAACATTGTAAAATCGATATTTCATCTAACCGGTGTCTTTTGGTTGCCATCTAAAATTATGGATCAAAACAGCCTGTTGCATATCTATAACTTTTCGAGGCAGCAATATTCTATGAGAAGAGCATCGGTTTGGAGCCAGGCAAATTAGTGTTCAATCGCTTGTCAGTTATTTACATTTTAAGTGTAACATTTTAAAATGGCTATTGTCAAGGAAGAGAAAAGGGACTAGATGCTGGCCTGGTGTGGATGTAGAAAAATACTTACGCACTATGAGTGTCGGTGAGACCTAGTCCAGCCTTTATGTAATGTAGGACTTGGAAGGAAGAGGAAAGGTGATGGTGATTGTGCAGACAGCCTGTGTTATTATATAGCCACAGCTGGATAAGAATCTTCATGACTTTTCCCTCAGCTGTCTGATGATTAGCAGTATCTGCCACTATAAAAGCCACCAAGCAGGAGGGACCTTCTGGCTTAGTTTTTCCTTGATTTGTGTGATTTCTACTTCCAAACTGTGTGGTACCTTTATTTCAATGGTAGTGTCTAACCTTGTGGTTCTGATAAAGAACCAACCTCAGTGACAACGAACTGTATTGTTTGGGGAGCCTTCGTGGTGTTGTTGGTCCAGAACTGGGATTTTTATTTAATAACTCATGATCATTGTGGGGAGACAGAATTCTTCTTATGATAAATGCCTCTATTCTGCTGTTATTTTAATTATATCTTTAATTAGAGTAGAAAGAATAAGTTTACGTATGGTTTCTTCATAACTTACTAGTTTTAGTTATTAGCCTTCCCTTCCTACCATCTCTGTTGTTCATTCCATCAATCTCTTGTTTAAATCCTACTGCCTTTAAATTCCTAGTATTTCTTCCTTCTGCTTTTATACTGTATACGTTCTGTCCCACTCCCAAACCTGTTACAGACTCTTTTTTTCCCTTACCAGTGACCATTTTCTAACTTTCTGATCTCTGTAGATATTCTAACTTAAATACACCACTCTGAAAATTCATGAGGATTATCCATGTCTGAAAGAACATGTAGCATTTGTCTTTCTGGTTGGGTTACCTTACTCAGGATAATATCTTCTAGTTTTGTCCATTTTGCAGAAAATTTTGTTTTCTTTATAGCTGAATAAAGTTCTCTATTTCTATTTAGCCCAGTGATATTATCTATTCATTAGTTGATCAATAGTTAAGCTCATTTATTTCTCTAATTGTTGTGACTAGAGCAGGAAGGAGCATGTGTGTGCAAGTATCCCTGTATTAGAACAGACATTTTGAGTATATGGCTGGGAATGGTATACCATAATTCGTTCTACTTTCAGTTTTTGGAGAAAAATCTATACAGATTTCCATAATGACTATACTAGTTCTCATCCCCACTTATAGTGCATAAATAGTCTCTTCTCTGCATTCACGTCAGACAAACATCTTGTTACTCCCCTACCCACCTTGATGGTAACTATTTTAAATGGAATGAGATTAATCTACATTTCTCTGATGAATAGCTAAGGATGTTCAACACTTTGAAGTGTTTCTTGGCTATTTATATTTCTTCATTTGAAAACTCAAGATTTCCATATATTTCCATAGCCAATTGTTGTTTTTTTAGTCCTTTGTATATTCAAAACATAAATTCTATGTCCAGTGTATAGCTAGCAAAGATTTTCTGTATTTATGTAGGTGGCTTCTTCAATTAAATTATTTTCCTTTGATGTACAAAATCTTTTTAGTTTCATAAGGACTCGTTTGTCCTCTATTGATCATATTTCTTGAATGACCTGAATCTTGTTCAAAATTCTTTACTATTGACCTATATTCTCTAATTTTTGCAATAGCTGTATTGGTTTCTGGTCTTAGGTTAAGGGCTTTGATTCCATTTAGAATTTATATACTTATTTTGGGGAAGATAAGAGATAATCAAGTTTCATTCTTCTGCTGGTAGATATTTTGTTTTTCTTTTTCTTTTAATGTATTTTTATACTCCAGATTTTATCCCCACCTCCCTGTCTACCCTCCAACTGTTCAACATCCCATACCTCCTCCCCACCCCGTCTCCATAAGGATGCCCCGCCCCCCCTCCACACACACCCACCTCTAAACTGCCTGGGACCTCCAGTCTCTTGAGGGTTAGGTGCATCATCTCTGATTGAACACAGACCCGGCAGTCCTCTGCTGTGTATGTGTTGCTTTTCTAGTAGCATTGTTTGAGATGTTTTATTTGCATCAATGTGTACTTTTGAAATCATTGTCAAAAGTCAGTTGGTTTAGGGTCATGTTTCCCTTGTCTGTCCACCACTTGCCGAATAAGGGAAAGCTGGCACTGAGAGCATAAGAGTGGGAGAACTGGCCCTGTCCCTTGCTTGCTATAGCATCCCAGAAAGCGGTCTTGTACTCACCTGGTCATTAGAGCTGGCCTTGATGGTGGGGGTGTGGATTAGCCAGCCTCAAGGGCATGAGAGCCAGTGAGCTTGCTCTGTGCTTGTTGGCAGTGCCATTGGGTGAGACAGTTGGGGCAGGGCAGGAGAGCTTGCCCTGGCCATGAGGGTGCCAGAAAGCTAGTGCACTGACCAGCTCAGATAACTCTAAGGCTTTGGCCTATCCCCACATCTACCCTGTTGATGAACTGTTGGAGGACATGAAGGAGCCAGTCCTACAGATCCAAAACTACAGGATCTCCAAATAACAAAGAGCAACAAGATAGCCTAGAAGAGTCCCAGTGAGGCTCTAGTATTGATAGTGTAACAGAAGTACCTAACCAAGGTTTACTGTAATGAGCATCTGCAAGCAAAGAAGTAAGGACAAAGGGTATTCTGTGTTTCCACAGTTACCCAACTACAGCTTCTACAATGAGATTCTTTTCTCTGTTTGGGGAGAGGTTACAAGGCTGGAGGGCAGGTGTGAAGGGAGAGGGAGATAAATAGGATTGGGGTGCATGGTGTAAAATTCACAAAGAACTAAGAAAAAGTTAAAAGAATCAGTTGTAGTTGGGTGGGAGAACTTTTATATATTGTGGTAATATTTTTCATCATTTGTGTGTTCTCTTCAGTTCTCACCTCCATCCTCTTCCCCTCCTCCTGTTGTCCTCTCCTTTTCCCCCATTTTTCTTCTTTCCTGCTCCGTTACCATCATCACCAACCCAACTATTTCTACCTCTGTACCTCCTGTTCTGTTTCCTTTGTTTTGAGACACTCAGCAGGACTATGATGTGTAAAGCAGGTTAGTCCATTATCTCAAGTGATTCTCCTTCAATTTGCCTTGTTTACCACACTCTGTTTCTGTGATCCTCCTGCTCTTTGGCTGGGGCTCCCAAGTCTGCACCATGATTCCTAGCTCTTGTTTGTTACCTGTATTGAAGAATTTTAAAGTGCTTCTTCATTCATAGTTTTATATGATGGCTTATCTTTTATAGCTCTATTTTTTAGTGTCAAGTTATTTACTCAATCTTCATTTTCTTATTTTACATGGCTGTTTTATAGCTTTAGAGAAAAATCTCCCTTTTTGTAGTTGAAGAATTTGTCTTCTTCTGACAAGTAGTTACCTCCATCAGCTTTATGTGGTGTTCTTGATCAGTTCTTAAATCAAAAGTAGGTTTTCATTGTTCATACAGAGTATAGGGTATTCAACAAAATCAACAATGACAATAGGAGAGAACAATGACAAAAGGTGAGAGCTGAAGAATAGGACATAGTCACCAAAAATGGAAACTATTACTTTAGTGCATTGACATTTCCCCGTGCATGCCACTGACTGATTTTGACAGAGATTGCAAAAGTACACCTTGGAGAAAAGAGATCATCTCAAACAAGTGCTGTTCATGGCATCCAGATAGGTTACTAATTGTGCATCCAAATTGATTTGTATCAGGAATAGATAACTAGAAGCGAAATAAATCACTTAGTACATCTCTGAAGGCAACACTGTGTCACAGATACAGTCTTAGGACACAGTGGGTAGTCTTGAGTTATTTATAGGCTTTTGTAGACATCTGTGTTCTTTAGTGAGAACTAGTATCTGGCAGGTGATGGTGACATAGTTACAGTGAGAACTTGCTTATGGTCATTTGCATTTCAAGAAGTGATAGCAGGAGATGAGCCAGACATCGATGACATTAAGTTTCTATGATATGGTATACTACTACATGGATATTTTTGATTTGTGGTATTTTGAAAAATAGTCTTATGTAAATATTAAGCTGGTTTCCATTTTATGAAATATTTCTAAAATTATTTAAATACTTCATATACTTTTTCAAAATCTTATTTTAATACTAATTCCCCCAACTTTAAATATAATCTCTTCCTGGTTTTCTCAAAGATTGATCAATAAATAAATTTTTTTGTTTGTAGCTAAATTATTCAAGTTTGTGGGATACTATATGAATCTTAAGACTGTAATAAGGTGGCAATGTCTCGGGAACCTACTCCACCTCTGCCTGGAGATATGTCTACTAGTCCTGTTGCAGAAAGCTGGTGTTACACACAGGTACATACCATTTAAAATGCATTTGCTGCTTGTCACATGCATTTTCTAACGATGACAAGTATACTGTAAAATTGTAAAGCAGTATGGCTTTATCACTCTCGTTAGAATGAATATTTGATTTGTGACAAGTTTAAGTCATGAGTATAAAAATGGTTTTCTCATCTCGTAGGTTAAAGTAGTGAAATTTTCCTACATGTGGACTATTAATAACTTCAGTTTTTGTAGAGAAGAAATGGGTGAAGTGTTAAAGAGTTCAACGTTTTCTTCAGGCCCAAATGATAAAATGAAATGGTAAACATATTATATTTTTTTGTTAACTTTGTGTTATTGTTATTGTTGGCCCTAATGGTTATTAGTATAATTTTATATTAAATTAGTAATTAATTCCTAGAACAGTGGAGAAATATAAAAAACTATGGGGTTATTTCAGAAGTGCTGTTGTGATATTAATTTGTAGGTAATTTCAGTTTTGTCTGCCTTTTTTGTTTGTTTGTTTGTTTATGCCAAATACTAAATTACTATAAGTGACCTATTGTTTTATTTTAGGTGCCTGAGGGTAAACCCAAAGGGATTAGATGACGAAAGTAAAGACTATTTGTCCTTATATTTGCTCCTAGTCAGCTGCCCAAAAAGTGAGGTTCGAGCTAAATTCAAATTCTCTCTTCTCAATGATAAAAGGGAAGAAACAAAAGCAATGGGTAAGTGGTTGGCAAACTGGATGAAAACTTGTCTTCATACTTTACCTAGAAAAGTCTCAGATTATTGTCCTCTCTTACGTCTTAGTCCAAAGCATTTATCTTTTTGGCCATTATTTAATTTCACATTTCATATTCTAGCTTAGTTGTTTCATATGTTTTAGCTCCATAGACATATATAAGTAGTTAACAATAATATGAAAATTTAACTGCTTCATGACCTAAAATGATGTTGCACTTGTCACTTGGTTGCTGCTAAAACAGAAAACAGGGTTCCTGGTATATGTCATCAGGAAAATGTCTCCTCTCCCTCGCCTTTCTGCTGGACATTGCAAGGAAATGGAATAGCCTCATATTTTGTCACTAGATTTTTTTTTTAACAATTAATGAAAAGAAAGGAAATTTTCTCCTAGTCAGAACCTTTTAATTTCAGTGAAAATTCTTTACTTCAGAGATACATAAGAGAAGAATGTTACAGAATATTTACAATGTGTTTAATAGGTTAATAGCCTATGAACTGCCACACTGAATTGTAAATACTTTCTTAGAAATGAACCAAAGAACTGAGTAACTTCGTTACGCATACAATTATTAATTTTTACATTTCATATGATGTGTCACTTAAAATGGAGTATTTCAGTTAAGGTTCTATGCTGATTGTATAGATAATGATATATAATAAATACATTGTTAAGAAATGTGTATTTCACAGCATACAATTCAGTACTCCCTAAAATGTTTGAAACATCCTCGATATTTATTACAACCTTGTAAAATTATACAGAAAGCAGTTTTTTTTTGGGGGGGGCTTTATGTATGGACGTTTATTTCATGAGATTATATTTATAAAATCCTGTGAATGGGAGGAGGCTTTTTTACATTCTCACCAACTTGAGGTTTTCTATAATTCAGCAAACTTAAATCAATAGAATGTGTTTGCCAGCAGTGCTTAAAGGATTTCCTAATGAATTAGAACATTTGGTTTTAAGGGGAGAAACTAGAAGTGAGATATTTTTAACAAAGTTTTGAGTCATAGATGATGACTCTATGCCAATAGCAGTATGATTTGAATTTATTACTTACAGGCAACAGTGTGTGTGTGTGTGTGTGTGTGTGTGTGTGTGTGTGTGTGTGTGTGAAATGAGAATGTGTGCATGTGTATCTATGTGTGTCCTTTCCCTCTAGGGGATTTGATGGCTTTTCTTAAGAGATCTTAATTTAATTTGTGTGGCTGTGGCCAAACTTTGAGAAACAATGAAAGGTTTAATTCTCCTGGACACATTGCTTCATACGCCTTTTTAAATACTTGTACCTCATACATCATTGTGAATATTGTAGCTGTATTCTCTACATCTATATTTCTTTACCATTAAGAAAAAAAATTATCCTTGATTCTTATTTGATTTAAATCTGTTTTCCACCAGAAAGCCAAAGAGCATATCGATTTGTACAGGGGAAGGACTGGGGATTTAAAAAATTCATTAGAAGGGATTTTTTGCTTGATGAAGCTAATGGTCTCCTTCCAGATGACAAGCTTACGTTATTCTGTGAGGTAGGTATGTTTTTATTAACACATAACTCCATGGTTTATTTATTGATGTGAAAAAAAATGTGAACCAGGTTAATACAGAGTATAATTTTAAAATGAAAGTGATTGGTTTATTTTTTAAGGTTTCTTTTGTAAATTCGTTTTTAGAAAAAGCTGACTAAAATAATACTAAAAATCAACATGGTGTTTTATATTTTTGCCATCCCCTAGTTGTTTGCATAGTTATATTACCACATACTAAATATATATCATTGTGTTTGTTTAATATCTTCTTTATTTTTAATAATGATGACATAGCCAATATTAGAGATTAACCTGATACAGCTTTATTATGCATAGTTTATAGTTTGAATGAAAAATCATGTGAAAAACATTGGGACATCCTCAAACTATTGGATTAACATAGTCAAGTCTGTGTTAATATTCTAAAAAACAAGTGTGAGATTTTAATGATGTCCATATATAATTTGGCATAAGGATATATGCTTAATTTATATTCATAATACATCATATTTTGAAATTTTTGAGTATTTCCTCTGCCAGGAATTTACTCTTATGACTTGTTGAATTTAGGTTTGGTTTAAGTCATTTTTATCTTTGGGTAGCTTTATTTATATAAAATTATGAAATTCAACTTTTGGAGTAAACCCAAGGGTTGCATTGTTTCTAGTACAATTTTATTGATAAAGTCGCAGATGAATTTCTTAAAATATCAATATACTTCAGGAAGTTAATGTGAACAGATGAATATAGTAACTTCCTTATCTACTGAATTAGCTAAGTCTCTGTAGTCAATGTATAAAAAATTTCAAAATTACAAACTCTGTATCATCGTATTATATCATTCTGAAGTATGTATAGTAATTAAAATATGACCACAGAGAAATACATACATAAATTAACTGCATAATTCATTTGTTATAAATCAAATTGTTGGGTTGTTTTCTCATCATTTCAAGGGGTTAGAACTTGAAGCTCTTGTTTGTAGTAAGCAGACATTTAAGTAATATTTTAAATAGATAAAAGTTATTATAGTGTTTAAATTTTGGCCTTTAATGTAGACTCTTCCAGAATTTAAGAATTGATATTAATTTGAAAACGTTAGTTTTTTTTTTTTAATGTCATCTTAGAATTTAGTGGTCCTTTGACATTATTTGAGCTGAAAACACAATCAAACAAAATGGCCTGATAGTTTTGACTAGTGATTTAACCTTTTTTAGAAAATAATCTGCATTATAGAACTGAAATAATGTTTGTTAAAAGGTGTTTTTTCTGGGTGTATGTACTGGAACCTAGACAATTAATAAATTCAGAATTAAGGCTGAAATTAATTTTAAGATTATTCAAGTATGTGTGTTGTGTTATCAATATGCTAAATAACACATTCTAGTGACCCATAAAACTTATTATGACATGTTTTTAAGGTAATCCCATTTTTAGATCTTGAAATGTGCTTTTCACTAGCCCAGACATTTTCTCTTGGGCACTATTTTTAGTATAGATGGGCAAAATCACCTTTAATTAACATTCTTTGTGCCCTCATCATTCCTTCCACTCCTCTCATGGATGCCCTTCATTCTACAGCATCTCCAACACTGCTTGCAGAAGAGGTGGAAGCATTGCACTGCCCTCCCTAAAGAACTGGCACCTCCCCCTCCACTGCAAGTGGTGCTGTAGACAGGTAAGGCAGCTGGGTGCTACTCTTTTTGTGCAAGACATAGCTTAGTCTTGCAGTCTATGTAGTACAAGCATTAGATCAAAACCTCTAACAGTGTAAACAGCTCTGTTTCCTTTCTCCAAAATGATGCACAAGCAGGAATTGAGAATAAATTGGAGAAATAGAATACTGGTTAGAGTATTTTGAAACCTTAAAAAAAATTAAATATTATTGATAGTCTACAGATCTATGACATTCCTTGAGAAACAGAAATATATATGTATAGTTAAATTAAATGAGAAGCTTTTATTAAAGCTGAGCTCATTCTTTCCTAAGGACACATAGAAAATTCCTGTTGATAAGGTATCCTCTTTATAGGTGTGATTAATACATTGTGGTAATGTGTAGAAGATGGGTTTTATTTTCTGAACTCATAGCTGTGAGAAATGAAAAGTTGATTACCCTGTTGCTATGACCAGACTTTTAAAATGGGATCTTGAAATCTCTAAGCTCTTACTATCTCCCTTTTCTAGGAGATATGTAAAACTGGACTTTTAAAAACATCTGCCTTTTAGAGTCAATTAAGCAAGTAGTTGATTCTAGTGACAACATTGTAATACTGTGTGGGTTTAGAAACAGCTCCCTTTCAGATAGTTTTACAGGATTCAGGTTTTAAAAGTTAGAGCAAGTGCTTTTCAGTCAAAGCAGAAAAGAAGAACTAGATTTGTGAGCTAGATTCATATTCAGTTATACCCCTCAAATGTTCATCTTCTTTATAAGCTATGTTCTTAGGGTGAACCAATGGCAAATTAAAAAAGAGAATTATCCTATGCTTTAAGTCAGTAGAGAATCTCAGCCTTTTTCCTGAATTTTCTCTCTAGGTTCCATAAAGTTGTTCATTACCTGTTCTTGATGTTTTTATCATGTCAAATTATAAATATCAAAACAGAACCTATCACTTTTCAACTTTATTTAGGTCATTAATTTCTATTTGAATTGGAATGTGTGGTTGCTTTGATAGCACCAGATAGGTATGCAAGGAATGCAAGTCCTTTACATTATGATTGCTTATAGAGAATGTAGCTCGCTGTGCATCGTTACCACAATGATAATGTCTCTGTTTTCTTATTCTTTTATATACTTATTTTATATATGATTGTATGTCTTCTGCCAAGTTTTTATATTATATATGTTAGTGTGGGGTCGAGAGAGATAATTCAGTGTGTAAAAGCACTTGCTATGCACATCCTTGATGAAACATAAAAAGGCACTTGTGATGGCACACGCCTGTAGTCCCAGCACTTCCTCAGTAAATGAGAGGCTGAGATGAATCCGACTGAGACTTGTGGTCTAACTACAGATACCATGATAACAAGCCAGAGTCAACCTCAGCAACAGAGGAAGGAGAGCACTGACGCCTCTAAGTCCTCCTCTGGCCTCTGCATGGATGGGAGGAAACTGAGCACTTACAGTGCATACACACAGATGCATGCATACACAGATGCATACACACACACAGATGCATACACACACACAGATGCATGCACACACAGATGCACACACACACAGATGCATACATACACAGATGCATGCATGCAAGCAAATATATTATATTGAATTAGATAGAGACAACACATAGAATTCAAGAAATCTTTTCCTATATAAACTGTGACCATATTTTTTATAACCACTGTATAGTTTATGTAGGTAATTAAGCAATCCAGTTCTTTCTACTTAAAAATTTCAAGAGTAATTATTAATACAAGCAATTAAATATATCATATGTTAAAAATGATCGCTAAATCGAGTATGTATTTACATCAGCATATTCCATTTGTGTATCATTGTCTTTTGATAAATAGTAAAATAGAGAGAGCAATGAAGTAAAGATCTATGGAACATTTTTTCTCTTTGAAGTTACCAAAATTTTAGATACTTTGACTTATGGAGGTCTTAAGATAGAACCTTTGTATATGGCTCTATGTACATAATATTTTGGCCCCCATATTTAGAAAATAAGATTATTGTTATAAATACTTTTGTTCATAATTGTTAAAGGTAATAGTATAAGGTACTTTTATATATTAAAAATAACATGTAGTATGAAGACCTCAGGAGTCTGGCGGTCTATGGAGCCTTTTCTGGCACAGACTATCCATGTGATTGACAGGGTTTTGTTTACCTTAGGATACTAGTGTGAACTGTCTCTAAGATAGAGTGAATGGATCAGATTACCTCTGTGCCACATATACTTCCAATCTAAATCTTGTCTAGCTTTTTCTCATAAGTGTCTAATAGCTTATTTGAAGCACACATTTCTATATACTAGTATATCAGGTCTCTAAACCTTTTAAACAGAACCATGTATTTTTGCATGTTAATAATTTGCTCTAGTTTATCTGTTCCACATTTTCATTTCTACATGGTTTATTGTAATACATGTTTCCTGCATGGTGTTTTGTTTTGTTTGAGACAGGGCCCCTCACTGAACCTGGAGCTTCCTCATTTGGCTGGCTGGCCAGCAAACACTAGGGATCCTCCTCTCTCTGCCGTCCCAGGGTTGTGATTACACTTGATGCTGTAAAATACTATTTTTTTCACTTGGGTACTGGAGATCAAACACAGATCCTCAAGTTTGCACAGCAGACAGTTTACCGACTGAGCCACTTCTCAAGCCCTGTGTGTACCCTTAAATTACATTCTCAAGAAATCAGTTCATTTGTCTTCTGCTTTGTAAAAAATATTCCCATACCCAATATTTAGTACTCAAAAGCATAACTAATATACCACATGCAATTTAAATTTTAAAAATTGTTCATTTGTTCTGAACTATTTGGTTAGTTGAAGTGTTTCTTTTTTGTTATTGATCATTGTAATATGAAATTTCCAAATTAATATAATGGAATGCTTTCTTTTAAAGATGGTGTAAAGGTTAAACAGATTTGATTCAGTAAACAATGATTTTTAATGGGGGGGTTACATAAAAGCAGTTTCACAGTTATCTCAATTCTTAGTGCGTCACAGAAAAATAAAATATATGCAAATTGAACTAAAGCACATTTGTATTGAACTCACCTTTGACTTTCCAGAAAATGTCGTAGACTTTAAAAATTACAATGGGAATTCTTTTTCTTAAGTGTGCCTTTTTACTTAATTTAATTTAACTTAAAATTTTAAATCCATTTTAGCTGATACTTAAGTCAATTCTACTGTTGTTGAAATGTGTAGGAATTTTCTTTTTATGTTTACTTTATCTTATGTGTGTGGGTGTTCTGCATCTGTGTTTTTATACCACGGACTGTTCTAGTGCCCAGGAAGGTTGGAAAAGAGTGTTGGATCCCATGGAGTTAAAAATGGTTGAGAGCTGCTGTGTTTGTGGTTCTGGAAGCCATGTTCTTTAGAATGGCAGACTGAGCTCTTACCTGAGTCCTGAGCCATTTCTCTACCTCCAGGTTTCCAACTTTTACACAATAGTTTTATGTCTTTGAAAATTATGGAAGCTGTACATATATTAAAATTGGAATGGTAGTAGGCCTACAGTGTAAGTGAAGAAAACAAAAACTGAAAATTCCTTTGCAAAAATGTCAACTCTGTAAATCTGATGATGTGGAATTTCTAGTAAGAAATAATTTTGTGATTGTAATAAATGAGATTCTAATACATTGATAAGCCATTTATTTACATACAGTGTCACCACTGAACAAGATTTACTTCATATCTTAGTTCCCCTACGCTATTTCCCACATTTATATCATTAAATATGTTTTGAGGGTACTAGGATTTGGGATTACTAGGTATTAGGTACCTTGAATTAATCAGGATTCTTAAATTTAATAAATAAAATGTACACATAGTACCATGATAATGCTGTATAAAAATGTTTCCTTGTTGTCTTCTTTCTTAGGTGAGTGTGGTCCAAGATTCAGTAAATGTATCAGGACACACTAGTACAAACACTTTGAAGGTGCCAGAATGTCGACTAGCAGAAGATTTAGGTAATCTCTGGGAAAACACAAGATTTACAGATTGCTGCTTTTTTGTGAGAGGAAAAGAATTCAAAGCTCATAAGTCTGTGCTTGCAGGTACCTTTTCCTTTGGATAATAAAACATTTGAAAAGTAAATCTGAGCATTGAGTAATGATTCTTATTCTTGTTATAGCTCGATCCCCAGTTTTTAATGCAATGTTTGAACATGAAATGGAAGAATGCACAAAGGTAAATGTTGTTAAAAGGCTTCATATTATTTAATTTATATATATGTGTGTGTGTATAGGATGCACATATTAAAAATATCTATGCATGTTCTTCTCAAATTTTAGTAGAACTTTAGAAACTGGGGAAATGTGTCCTCTAATAAAAAAGCAGATGCTCTCAATGTGGATGATCACTGAACATTGTAAAGAACAACTGTTTTCATGGTCTTATTGCTAGAGCACTTCCTATTATACAGAATCATATTTACAAGGACCTTTCTTGGATCTGTGTATTTAGTGTCTTTTCTACTTCTTGAATCTTTTTTTTTAAATTAGGTATTTATTTCATTTATATTTCCAATGCTATCTCAAAAGTCCCCCACACGTTCCCCACCCACCCACTCCCACTTCTTGGCCCTGGCGTTCCCCTGTACTGAGGCATATAAAGTGTGCATGATCAATGGGCCTCTTCCAAATGATGGCCGACTAGGCCATCTTCTAATTCATATGCAGCTAGAGACACAAGCTCAGGGAGGGTACTGGTTAGTTCATATTGTTGTTCCACCTATAGGGTTGCAGATCCCCCCAGCTCCTTGGGTACTTTCTCTAGCTCCTCCATTGGGGGCCCTGTGATCCATCCAATAGCTGACTGTGAGCATCCACTTCTGTGTTTGCTAGGCCCTCTGGCATAGTCTCACAAGAGACAGCTCTATCTGGGTCCTTTCAGCAAAATCTTGCTAGTGTATGCAATGGTGTCAGCATTTGGAAGCTGATTATGAGATGGATCCCCAGATATGGCAGTCTCTAGATGGTCCATTCTTTCGTTTCAGCTCCAAACTTTGTCTCTGTAACTCCTTCCATGGGTGTTTTGTTCCCGATTCTGAGAAGGGGCAAAGTGTCCACACTTTGGTTGTCATTCCTCTTGAGTTTCATGTGTTTTGCAAATTGTATCTTATATCTTGGGTATTCTAAGTTTCTGGGCTAATATCCACTTATCAGTGAGTACATATTGTGTGAGTTCTTTTGTGATTGGGTTACCTCACTCAGGATGATGCCCTCCAGGTCCAACCATTTGCCTAGGAATTTTATAAATTCATTCTTTTTAATAGCTGAGTAGTACTCCATTGTGTAAATGTACCACCTTTTTTGTATCCATTCCTCTGTTGAGGAGCATCTGGGTTCTTTCCAGCTTCTGGCTATTATATATAAGGCTGCTATGAACATAGTGGAGCATGTGTCTTTCTTACTAGTTGGAACATCTTCTGGATATATGCCCAGGAGAGGTATTGCGGGATCCTCTGGTAGTACTATGTCCAATTTTCTGAGGAACCGCCAGAATGATTTCCAGAGTGGTTGTACAAGCTTGCAATCCCACCAACAATAGAGGAGTGTTCCTCTTTCTCCACATCCTTGCCAGCATCTGTTATCACCTGAATTTTTGATATTAGCCATTCTGACTGGTGTGAGGTGGAATCTCAGGGTTGTTTTGATTTGCATTTCCCTGATGATTAAGGATGTTGAACATTTTTTCAGGTGCTTCTCAGCCATTCAGTATACCTCAGGTGAGAATTCTTTGTTTAGTTCTGAGCCCCATTTTTTAATGGGATTATTTGATTTTCTGGAGTCCACCTTCTTGAGTTCTTTATATATATTGGATATTAGTCCCCTATCTGATTTAGGATAAGTAAAGATTCTTTCCCAATCTGTTGGTGGCCTTTTTGTCTTATTGTCAGTGTCTTTTGCCTTGCAGAAGCTTTGCAATTTTATGAGGTCCCATTTGTCGATTCTCAATCTTACAGCACAAGCCATTGCTGTTCTATTCAAGAATTTTTCCTTTGTGTCCATATCTTCGAGGCTTTTCTCTACTTTTTCCTCTATAAGTTTCAGTGTCTCTGGTTTTATGTGGAGTTTTTTAATTCACTTAGATTTGACTTTAGTACAAAGACATAGGAATGGATGAATTCGCATTCTTCTACATGATAACCACCAGTTGTGCCAGCACCATTTGTTGAAAATGCTGTTTTTTTTCCACTAGATGGTTTTAGCTCCCTTGTCGAAGATCAAGTGACCATAGGTGTGTGGGTTCATTTCTGGGTCTTCAATTCTATTCCATTGGTCTACTTGTCTGTCACTATACCAGTACCATGAAGTTTTTATCACAATTGTTCTGTAGTACAGCTTTAGGTCAGGCATGGTGATTCCACAAGAAGTTTTTTTTTATCCTTGAGAAGAATTTCTGCAATCCTAGATTTATTGTTATTCCAGATGAATTTGCAAATCGCCCTTTCTAATTCCTTGAAGAATTGAGTTTGAATTTTGATGGGGATTTCATTGAATCTGTAGATTGCTTTTGGCAAGATAGCCATTTTTACCATATTGATCCTGCCAATCCATGAGCATGGGAGATCTTTCCATCTTCTGAGATCTTCTTTAATTTCTTTCTTCAGAGACTTGAAGTTCTTAACATATAGATCTGTCACTTCCTTAGTTAGTCATGCCAAGGTATTTTATATTATTTATGACTATTGAGAAGGGTGTTGTTTCCCTATTTTCTTTCTCACACTGTTCATTTTTTGTGTACAGAAAGGCCATTGACTTGTTTGAGTTAATTTTATATCCAGCTACTTCATTGAAGCCGTTTATCAGGTTTAGGAGTTCTCTGGCGGAATTTTTTGGGTCACTTATGTATACTATCATATCATCTGCAAAAAATGATATTTTGACTTTTTCCTTTACAATTTATATACTCTTGATCTCCTTTTGTTGTCTAATTGCTCTGGATAGGACTTCAAGTACAATGTTGAATAGGTAGGGAGAAAGTGGGCAGCCTTCTTTAGTCCGAGATTTTAGTGGGATTGCTTCCAGCTTCCCACCATTTACTTTGATGTTGGCTACTGTTTGCTGTAGGTTGCTTTTATCATGTTTAGGAATGGGCCATGAATTCCTGATCTTTCCAAGACTTTTATCATGAATGGGTGTTGGATTTTGTCAAATGCTTTTTCCACATCTAATCAGGTGATCATTTGGTTTTTGTCTTTGAGTCTGTTTATATAGTGGATTACGTTGATGGATTTCCATATATTAAACCGTCCCTGCATCCCTGGAATGAAACCTACTTGATCAGGATGGATGATTATTTTGATGTGTTCTCGGATTCGATTAGTGAGAATTTTATTGAGTATTTTTGCATTGATATTCATAAGGGAAATTGGTCTGAAGTTCTCTATATCTTTGTTGGGTCTTTCTGTGGTTTAGGTATCAGAGTAATTGTGGCTTCATAGAATGAGTTGGGTAGAGTACCTTCTGCCTCTATTTTGTGGAATAGTTTGTTGAAAAACTGGAATTAGATCTTCTTTGAAGGTCTGATAGAACTCTGCACTAAACCCATCTGGTCCTGGAATTTTTTTGGTTGGGAGACTATTAATGATTGCTTCTATATCTTTAGGGGATATAGGACTGTTTAGATCATTAACCTGATCCTGATTTAACTTTGGTACCTAGTATCTGTCTAGAAACATATCCATTTCATCCAGGTTCTCCAGTTTTGTTGAGTATAGCTTTTTGTAGAAGGATCTGATGGTGTTTTGGATTTCTTCAGGATCTGTTGTTATGTCTCCCTTTTCATTTCTGATTTTGTTAATTAGGATGCTGTCCCTATGCCCTCTAGTGAGTCTGGGTAAGGGTTTATCTATCTTGTTGATTTTCTCAAAGAACCAGCTCCTGGTTTGGTTGATTCTTTGAATAGTTCTTCTTGTTTCCACTTGGTTGATTTCACCCCTGAGTTTGATTATTTCCTGCCACCTACTCCTCTTGGGTGAATTTGTTTCCTTTTGTTCTAGAGCTTTTAGGTGTGTTGTCAAGCTAGTAGTGTGTGCTCTCTCTAGTTTCTTTTTGGAGGCACTCAGAGCTATGAGTTTTCCTCTTAGAAATGCCTTCATTGTGTCCAATAAGTTTGGGTATGTTGTGGCTTCATTTTCATTAAACTCTAAAAAGTCCTTAATTTCTTTCTTTATTCCTTCCTGACCAAGGTATCATTGAGAAGAGTGTTGTTCAGTTTCCACGTGAATGTTGTCTTTCTATTATTTATTTTGTTATTGAAGATCAGCCTTAGTCCATGGTGATCTGATAGGATGCATGGGACAATTTCAGCATTTTTGTATCTGTTGAGGCTTGTTTTGTGACCAATTATATGGTCAGTTTTGGAGAAGGTACCATGAGGTGCTGAGAAGAAGGTATATCCTTTTGTTTTAGGATGAAATGTTCTGTAGATAATCTGTCAGATTCATTTGTTTCATAACTTCTGTTAGTTTCACTGTGTCCCTGTTTCGTTTCTGTTTCCATGATCTGTCCATTGATAAAAGCGTGGTGTTGAAGTCTCCCACTATTATTGTGTGAGGTGCAATGTGTGCTTTCAGCTTTACTAAGGATTCTTTAATGAATGTGGCTGCCCTTGTATTTGGAGCATAGATATTCAGAATTGAGAGTTCCTCTTGGAAGATTTTACCTTTGATGAGTATGAAGTGTCCCTCCTTGTCTTTTTTGATGACTTTGGGTTGGAAGTTGATTTTATTAGGTATTATAATGGCTACTCCAGCTTGATTCTTCAGACCATTTGCTTGGAAAATTGTTTTCCAGCCTTTCATTCTGAGGTAGTGTTGGTCTTTTTCCATGAGATGGGTTTCCTCTAAGCAGCAAAATGTTGGGTCCTGTTTGTGTAGCCAGTCTGTTAGTCTATGTCTTTTTATTGGGGAATTGAGTCCATTGATATTAATAGATATTAAGGAAAAGTAATTGTTTCTTCCTATTATTTTAGTTGTTAAAGTTGGCACTCTGTTCTTGTGGCTGTCTTCTTTTAGGTTTGTTGAAGGATTACTTTCTTGCTTTTTCTCGGATGTGGTCTCCGTCCTTGTATTGTTTTGTTTTGTTTCTGTTATTATCCTTTGAAGGGCTGTTTTCATGGAAAGATAATGTGTGAATTTGGTTTTGTTGTGGAATACTTTGGTTTCTCCATCTACGGTAATTGGAAGTTTGGCTGGGTATAGTATCCTGGGCTGGCATTTGTGTTCCTTTAGTGTCTGTATAACATCTGTCCAAGATCTTCTCCCTTTCATAGTCTCTGGTGAAAAATCTGGTGTAATTCTGATAGGCTTGTCTTTATATGTTACTTGACCTTTTTTCCTTACTGCTTTTAATATTCTATCTTTATTTAGTGTATTTGTCGCTCTGATTATTATGTGTAGGAAAGAATTTCTTTTCTGGTCCAGTCTATTTGGAGTTCTGTAGGCTTCTTGTATGTTCATGGGCATCTCTTTCTTTAGATTTGAGAAGTTTTCTTCTATAATTTTGTTGAAGATATTTGCTGCCCCTTTAAGTTGAAAATCTTCATTCTCATCTACTCCCATTATCCGTAGGTTTGGTCTTCTCATTGTGTCCTGGATTTCCTGGGTGCTTTGAGTTAGGATCTTTTTGCATTTTCCATTTTCTTTGATTGTTGTGCCGATGTTCTCTATGGAATCTTCTGCACCTGAGATTCTCTCTTCCATCTCTTGTATTCTGTTGCTGATGCTTGCATCTATGGTTCCAGATTTCTTTCCTAGGGTTTCTATCTCCAGCATTGCCTCACTTTGGGTTTTCTTTATTGTGTCTATTTCCCTTTTTAGGTCTAGTATGGTTTTGTTCATTTCCATCACCTGTTTGGATGTGTTTTCCTGTTTTTCTTTAAGGACTTGCAACTCTTTAGCAGTTTTCTCCTGTATTTAAGTGAGTTATTAAAGTCCTTCTTGATGTCTTCTACCATCATCATGAGATATGCCTTTAAATCCAGGTCTAGGTTTTCGGGTGTGTTGGGGTGCCCAGGACTGGCCAAGTAGTGAGTGCTGGGTTCTGATGATGGTGAGTGGTCTTGGTTTCTGTTAGTAAGATTCTTATGTCTGCTTTTCACCATCTGGTAATCTCTGCAGTCAGTTGTTATAGTTGTCTCTGGTTAGAGCTTGTTCCTCTCATGATTCTGTTATTCTCTACCAACAGACCTGGGAGACTAGCTCTTTCCTGAGTTTCAGTGGTCTGAGCACTCTGCAGGCAGGCTTTCCTCTTTCAGGGAAGGTGCACAGATATATGGCTTCTGGACTTGCCCCCTGGCAGAAGATGAAGGCCCGAAACAGGACCTGTCCCAGAAGCTGTTAGCTTCAGTAGTCCACTCTCACCTGCGCAGACTAGTCTTGGTGGAGTCAGGGAACCAAGATGTCTCCTGCAGATCCTGCTTCTTGATTCTTGTGTGTTCTCCGATGTTCTTCTCTAAGCTTTTTTTGTCTCTCCTCCTTTTCCTCCCTCCCTCCCTCCTTCCTGTAAGGGTAGAAAGCAGAGTCTAGTTTCAGTATTCTGCATATAGATATCCAGTTTTCCAAACACAATTTATTGAAGATGCTTTGTCCAACATGTTTTTGGCATCTTTGTAGAGCATGAACTTAAATTTTCACCATTTCTTTTTGTTTTGTTTTGTTTCTGTTCTTATTTTTGTTTTTGTTTTTGTTTTTTCGAGACAGGGTTTCTCTATGTAGTCCTGGCACTAACTCAATAGACCAGGCTGACCTCAAACTCAGAAATCCGCTTGCCTCTGCCTCCCAAGTGCTGGGATTAAAGGCGTGCACCACCACTGCCCAGCTATCACCATTTCTTTTTAATCTTGCATTGATTATGTGTCTGTTACTGCACCAACCATGTTATTATTATCATGACTCTTTAGTATAACTTGAAATCACATATTGTGTTACCGTCAGAAGAATTCCTTTTATTCAAGATTGTTTGGGCTATGCAGAGTATTTTACTCTTACAGGTGAGTTTTAAGAGTGTTCAAGGAGGGTTTTGTTTGTTTTTCTGTTGTTTTTTCTTGTTTTTTTTTTTTATTTTGGTTTTTTGTTTGTTTTCCTACTTATGTTAAAAATAGCCCTAACATTTTATTGGGATTCCATTGGATCTGTAGGTTTTTCTTGATAGGATGACTGTTTACTTTCTTTTTCTTGGAAAACTCTGATCTTTATTTGATTGAGAAAAAGAATTCTGAGAACAGTGCACATATTAGACACAAATAATAACTTGAACCAAATGCTGTGCTCTGATTGTCTGAAACTCATTCTGCAGACCAAGATGGCCTTGAACTCATAGATACTCATATGCCTCTGACTCCCGAGTGCTCATACTAAAGGTTGTGCTACTACCTCCAGGCTCTAAACGCTGTTTTAACTCAGTACATGCTGGTGAGTTGGTGGTTCAGTGTCTGAGACATCTTGGGATCCAGGTTTGTTGAGACTGCTGGTCTTCCTATGGGGTTGCTCTCCTCCTCAACTTCTTCAAGCCTGTCCCTAATTCAACCACAGGGGTCCCTGACTAAAGTCCATTGGTTAGGTGTAAATATCAGCATCTGTCTCAATTAGCTGCTTCTAAGGGCAGCCATTGTAGGCTCCTATCTATAAGCACACCATAGCATCAGTAATAGTGTTATGCCTTGGAGCCTTCCCTTGAGTTGAATCCCAATTTGGGCCTGTCACTACATCTCCTTTCCCTCAGGCTCTTCTCCATTTTTATTCCTAAAGTTCTTTTAGACAGGAACACTTCTGGGTCAGAGATTTTGACTGTGGGATGGCAACCTCAACCCTCCACTTGATGCCCTGTCTTTCTACTAGAGGTGGACTCTACAACTTCCTTCTCTCCATTGTTGTACATTTCATCTAAGGTTCCTTCCTTTGAGTCCCGAGAGTCTCTCACCTACCTGGTCTCTGGTACATTCTAGAGGGTCCCCCACCTCCCATCTAACCAGGTTGCTTGTTTCCAGTCATTCTGCTGACCCTCAGAACTTCACTCCTGTCCCCCCATACCCCACAATACCTGATCACGTTCCTCTTTTCCCCTTTCTGACCCCTCTCCCATCCAGGTCCCTTCTTCCATCTGCCCCCTGTGATTGCATTTCTTCTCCATTTCAAATGGGATTGAAGCATTCTCACTTGGGCCCTTCCACTTGTTAACCTTCTTTAATTCTGTGGATTGTATCCTAGTTATTCTGTACTTTTTTGACTAATATCCACTTATTAGTGAGTATATACCATTCATGTCCTTTTGGGCATGAGGTACCTCAATCAGGATGGTTCTAGTTTCTAGTTTCATTCATTTGCCTGCAAAACTCATGATGTCCTGTTTTTGTTTGTTTGTTTTTTTAATGTTAGTTTGACAATTCATTCCTTTTTTTCACAACATTTTCTTTCTTTTTTAAAATTTGATATTTTCCCTTTTCCTGGCCTCTCCCCCCACCCCCACCACTAGAGTCCCCTATTCTATCATACCTCCCCCTGCTTCAATGAGGGTGTTCCTCCACCCACTCATCCACTCACACCTTCCTGCCCTCAGTTCCCCTACACTGGAGCATCTATCCAGCCTTCATAGAACTAAGGACCTCTCCTCCCATTGATGCATGACAAGGCCATCCTCTGCAACATACAGAGCTGGAATCGTGTGTACTCCTTTGTTGATGACTTAGTCCCTGGGAGCTCTTGTGGGACTGGTTGGTTGATATTGTTGTTTTTTGTGTGGGGTTGCAATCCCTTTCAACTCCTTTGTTCCTTTCTCTTAACTCCTCTATTGGGGACCCTGTGCAAAGTCCAATGGTTGGCTACAAGCATCCAATGCTGTATTAGTAAGGCTCTGGCAGGGCCTCTCTGGAGACAGCCATATCAGGCTCCTTTAAGCTTGCACTTCTTGGCATCCACTATAGTGTCTAGGTTTGGTAACTATATATGAAATGAATCCCCAGGTGGGACAGTCTCTGGATGGATGGCCTTTCCTTCAGTCTCTGCTCTACACTTTACGTCCATATTTGCTCCTGTAAGTATTTTGTTCTCCTTCTAAGAAGGTCCAAAGCACCCATACTTTGTTCTTCCTTCTTATTGAGCTTCATATAGTCTGAATTGTGTCTTGGTTATTTGGAGCTTTTGGTCTTAACAGTGAGTGCACACCATGTGTGTTCTTTTGGGATTGGATTACCTCACTCAGGATGATATTTTCTAGTTCTAATCATTTGCCTAAGAATTTCATGATTTCACCATTTTTAATAGCTGACTAGTACTCCATTGTGTAAATGTACCACATTTTCTGTATCCATTCCTCTGTTGAAAGACATCTGGGTCCTTTCCAGCTTCTGGCTATTATAAATAAGGCTGCTATGAACATAGTGGAGCATGTATCCTTACTACAAGTTGGAACATCTTCTGGATATATGCCCAGAAGTGGTATTGCTGGATCCTCCTGTAGTAGTATGTCCAATTTTCTGAGGAACCGCCAAACTGATTTCCAGGGTAGTTGTACCAGCTTGCAATCCAATCAGCAATGGAGGTGTGTTCCTCTTTCTCTACATTCTTTGCAGCATCTGCTGTCATATGAGTTTTCGATTTCAGTCATTCTGACTGGTGTGAGGTGGAATCTCAGGGTTGTTTTGATTTGCATTTCCCTGATGACTAAGAATGTTGAACATTTCTTTAGGTGCTTCTCAGCCAATTGGTATTCTTCAGTTGAGATTTCTTTCTTTAGCTCTGTTTCCCATTTTTTAATAGGGTTATTTGGTTCTTTGGAGTCTAACTTCTTATGTTCTTTGTATATATTGGATATTAATCCTCTTTTGGATGTAGGATTTGAAAAGAACTTTTCCCAATCTGTTGGTTGCCATTTTGTCCTATTGACAGTGTCCTTTGCCTTAGAGAAGCTTTGCAGTTTTAAGAGGTCCTATTTGTCAATTCTTGATCTTAGAACATAAGCATAAGTGATCTGTTCAGGAAAATTTCCCCTGTGCCCATGTGCTTGAGGCTCTTCCCCGTTTTCTTGTCTGTTAGTTTCAGTGTGTCTGGTTTTATGTGGAATTCCTTGAACCACTTAGACTTGAGGTTTGTACAAGGAGATAAGAATGGATCACTTTGCATTCTTCTGCATCCTAACCGCTGTTGAGCCAGCACCATTTCTTAAAAATGATATCTTTTTTCCACTCAATGGTTTTAGCTCCTTTGTAAAAGATCAAGTAACCATAAGTGTGGGGGTTCAATTCTGGGTCTTCAATTCTATTTCATTGATCTACCTGTCTGTTGCTGTACCAATACCATGCAATTTTTATCACTATTGCTCTGTAGTACAGCTTGAGGTCAGGATTGGTGATTCCCCCAGAAGATTGTTTATTGTTGAGAATAGTTTTCCCTACCCTGGGATTTTTGTTATTACAGATAAATTTGGAAATTGCTCTTTCTAACTCTATGAAGAATTGAGTTGGAATTTTGATGGGGATTGCATTGAATCTGTAGATTGCTTTTGGCAAGATGGCCATTTTTACTATATTAATCCTGCCATTCCATGAGCATGGGAGATCTTTCCATCTTCTGAGATCTTCTTCGATTTCTTTCTTCAGAGATTTGGAGTTCTTGTCATACAGATATTTCACCTGCTTGTTTAGAGTCACACCAAGATATTTTATATTATTTGTGACTATAGTGAAAGGTGTTTTTTCCCTAATTTCTTTTTCAGCCTGTTTATCCTTTGAGTAGAGGAAGGCCACTGATTTGTTTGAGTTAATTTTATTTTATTTTATTATTTTTTTAATATATTTTTAAAGATTTATTTATTTATTTATTTATTTATTTATTTATTTATTTATTTATTATATGTAAGTGCACTGTAGCTGTCCTCAGACACTCCAGAAGAGGGAGTCAGGGATGGTTGTGAGCCACCATGTGGTTGCTGGGATTTGAACGAAGAGCAGTTGAGTGCTCTTACCCACTGAGCCATCTCACCAGCCTGAGTTAATTTTATATCTAGCTACTTTGCTGAAGTTTTTTTTTTAGCAGGTTTAGGAGTTCTCTGGTGAAATTTTTTTTGGGTCACTCTATCATATCACCTTCAAAGAGTGATATTTTGACTTCTTCCTTTCCAATTTGTATCCCTTTGACCTCCTTTTGTTGTCTAATTGCTGTGGCTAATACTTCGAGTACTATATGTTGAACAGGTAGGGTGAGAGTGGACAGCCTTTTCTAGCCCCTGATTTTAGTGGGATTGCTTCAAGTTTCTGTCCCTTTTAGTTTGATGTTAGTTACTGGTTTGCTGTATATTGCTTTTAGTGTGTTTAGGTAAATCTGAATGTAAGTTTGTGTACCAAATGCATGCTTGGTGCCTGTGGAGGTCAGGTTTGGCCATTGGCACTCTTGGAACTGAAGTTCTTCACTAAATTGTAAAGGAGATGTTCATTTCTGATAATGTCTGTTTGAGTTTCTAAAGGCATCTGATATTCAGGATTAAATTAAGTTCTATAGCTGTAATTTTCTGTTTCAGTAAATAGAGTATCAATTCCTTTTACAGTTACCTTAGCCCCTTCTATCCTCTGTATCCCATTGGTTTTTTAATATATCCCAGACTTCTTAGAGGTATTAGTTATATTTTTTAGTTTTCTTCTTCAGCCTTAAGGTACATTTTTAAGGTTGTTTGTTTGTTTTGTTTTCTGTTCTGGAGTCAACCGTATCTTTGGAATTTTGGTGGTGGAGCTTCCCTCTCGTATAAAGAAGAGTGAGTCTTCCAGAAGACTACTGCCTGGTATTCAAGGTCTTACAATTGTTCTAACCCCCTACTTTTGTGATGGTTTTGGAGGTGTAAGGATTGGTGTCATCGATTGGTGCTGGGCACACCACAGTATGTTCTCTGCATTGTTATTCATTGTGGCTTTTTGTAACAGTCTCCTTACTGTAAAAAGAAGCTCCTTACACGAGGGATGAGAGTGCACTTATATGTGAGTATAAAATATTGTTTTGGAAAGTGACAACATTAGGGTCTCTTCTTGGTTGCATGGCCTCGCCAGACATGAGCATTTAGCTAGTTTTCAGTATGAGGCATGAATTCCTTCTTATTGAGCAGACCCTAGGTCCCAGTATGTAAGTACCACCATTTCACTTATAGAGATACCTTGTCTTGCTGTGCATTGCTGTGGTTTTTATATATTATATAGCTAGATAGGATTGTTTGGTTGGTTGGTTGGTTGGATTTTGTTGTTGTTGTTCTTGTTGATTTTCCGTTAGCTTCTCCCTCCCCCCCTTTTCATATTATATAGTACCTTTTATTTCTGAGAAAGATTGTGTTCAGGAAGGAGGATCCAAGGTTTCAAGCCGCTTAATTCTTCTAAGCCCTTGTCAAAACAGCATGGTGAATTCAGCAATAGGGACTTGCCTTCACATTCTTAGAGACATCCAAGGACAACAACAATAGTCTACATTGTTTTGAGAGTTGACCAGCAACTGGAAGGGAGGTTTCCTATGCCTAATACATGGGTTTTTGTATCCTGCTAGTTCATTCTATAGAGCCCTAACCACCATGGTTTCCTTTAACATCTCAGCTTTATAAGGGTAATCCAGTTAATGAACTAGAGGTTTGTAGCTAGGAACTACAGACAAGTGATATAGCATGCGATATTTGTCTTTTTAGATCTGGATGTTCACTAGATTGTTTCTTTGGCTGTGTAGAAAGAAGCTTTTTATGAATTCCCATTTCTGTTTTCTTCTAGGATTCACAGACTTTAACATTTCACATTGAGGTCTTTGCCTCACTTGGAGCTATATTTTTGTAAAGGGCAGTAAGGTCTAAAGTTCATTCATTTTATGACCCTCCAATTTTCCCAGCACCATTTCTTACAGATACAGTCATTACTCCAGTAATGCTTTTGCCATCTTTACTAAGTATCCGATGCTTATAGCTACGTGAAAGTACGTTTGGGCTACCTGTTTTGTCACATTGGTCTAAATATCCTTTTTTTCTGCTAGTATTACATTGTTTTTACTACTATGGCACTGTAGTATATTGAAATGATAATTCCTTTAATAGTGTTCTTTTTTGTTAGAACATCTTTTATGGTTTTATGTGTATTTTATAGTTTTTAAAAACATTTCTGTAAAGAATGTGGACATTTTGATAGGGATTACATTAAATCTGTGAATCACTTTTGGTCAAATGGTCATTTTCACAATATGAATTCTAACAACCCATGAGCATGGGCGGTCTTTCTATCATCCAGTGTATTTCTCAGTCAGTTTCTCTAGGGATTTCAAGTTTTCATTGTAGGAGCTTTTCACCTGCTTGGATGGGTCATTCCTGGAGACTTTCTTTTCTCTGAGGCTGTGTAAATGGCTGCATGTTCATCATCTTTCTCAGCGTATTTGTTGTTGCTATATAGAAAGGCTTCTCAGTTTTTAAGTTGATTTTTTTTTTTTTGTATTGTGCCACTTTACTGAAATAGTTAATTATTTCTACTCTTTTTAAATTTTTTTATTAGGTATTTTCCTCGTTTACATTTTCAATGCTATCCCAAAGATCCCCCATATCCACACCTCCCCAATCCCCTACCCACCCACTCCCCCTTTTTGGCCCTGGCGTTCCCCTGTACTGGGGCATCTAAAGTTGGCAAGTCCAATGGGCCTCTCTTTGCAGTGATGGCCGACTAGGCCATCTTTTGATGCATATGCAGCTAGAGACAAGAGCTCCGGGGTACTGGTTAGTTCATATTGTTGTTCCACCTATAGGGTTGCAGTTCCCTTTAGCTCCTTGGGTAATATCTCTAGCTCCTGCATTGGGGGCCGTGTGATCCATCCAATAGCTGACTGTGATCATCCACTTCTGTGTTTGCTAGGCCCTGGCATAGTCTCACAAGAGAGAGCTATATCTGGGTCCTTTCAGCAAAATTTTGCTAGTGTGTGCAATGGTGTCAGTGTTTGGAAGCTGATTATGGGATGGATCCCTGCATATGGCAATCACTAGATGGTCCATCTTTTTGTCACAGCTCCAAATTTTGTCTCTGTAACTCCTACCATGGGTGTTTTGTTCCCATTTCTAGGAAGGGGTAAAGTGTCCACACTTTGGCCTTCCTTCTTGAATTTCATGCGTTTAGCAAGTTGTATCTTATATCTTGGGTATCCTAAGTTTCTGGGCTAATATCCACTTATCAGTGAGTACATATTGTGTGAGTTCCTTTGTGATTGGGTTGCCTCACTCAGGATGATGCCCTCCAGGTCCATCCGTTTGCCTAGGAATTTCATAAACTCATTTTTTTTAATAGCTGAGTAGTATTCCACTGTGTAAATGTACCACATTTTCTGTATCCATTCCTCTGTTGAGGGGCATCTGGGTTCTTTCCAGCTTCTGGCTATTATAAATAAGGCTGCTATGAACATAGTGGAGCATGTGGCCTTCTTACCGGTTGGGACATCTTCTGGATATATGCCCAGGAGAGGTATTGTGGGATCCTCCGGTAGTACTATGTCCAATTTTCTGAGGAACCGCCAGACTGATTTCCAGAGTGGTTGAACAAGCTTGCAATCCCACCAACAATGGAGGAGTGTTCCCCTTTCTCCACATCCTCGCCAGCATCTGCTGTCACCTGAGTTTTTGATCTTAGCCATTCTGACTGGAGTGAAGTGGAATCTCAGTGTTGTTTTGATTTGCATTTCCCTGATGATTAAGGATGTTGAACATTTTTTCAGGTGCTTCTCAGCCATTCAGTATTCCTCAGGTGAGAATTCTTTGTTCAGCTCTGAGCCCCATTTTTAATGGGGTTATTTGATTTTCTGGAGTCCACCTTCTTGAGTTCTTTATATATATTGGATATTAGTCCCCTATCTGATTTGGACTAGGTAAAGATCCTTTCCCAATCTGTTGGTGGCCTTTTTGTCTTATTGACGGTGTCTTTTGCTTTGCAGAAGCTTTGCAGTTTCATGAGGTCCCATTTATCGATTCTCGATCTTACAGCACAAGCCATTGCTGTTCTATTCAGGAATTTTTCCCTTGTACCCATGTCTTTGAGGCTTTTCCCTTTTAAATTTTTAATGTAGGAACTTAGAGGTATAAGATTTCCTTTTCAAACTGTTTACAGTGGGTCTCAGAGGTTTTGTTGTATTTATATTTTCAGTTAATCCCATGTATATTTAAAAGATCTTTTTTGATTTCTTTGCTCCTTGAGTCTTATAATTTTGAGAGGTTCATTTGGATGGAGTTTTTAAATTGTATTCCATTGATCAGATTTGATACACAGAGTTATTTCAGTTTTCTAAATGTGTTCACCTTTGCTTTCAGGGGATTCACTAGGATAGACAGGAGTCAGCATGTAGGTACCAGGATAGGACTTCAGGTTGCATATTTCTCCCACCCTCGGCCCCTGGAGGCATCGAGGACTATGAACTTCCTTCTTAGAACTTCTTTCATCGTATCGCCTAAGTTTTGGTATATTACATTTTTGTGTTTGTTCTTTACTGGAATTTTTATATTTTTTTGATTACTTCAATGACTTATTATTTTGAGGTGTATTATTTAATCTCTCTGAGTTTATATGTTTTCAGGTTTGTTTTTTTTTTTTTAAGTTTTCAGAGGTTTCTTTTTTTTTTTTTCTTTTATTGAATATTTTCTTTCTTTACATTTCAAATGTTATCCACTTTCCAAGTCTCCCCTCTGGAAACCTCCTATCCCATACCCTGTCCCCCTGCCTTTATGAGGGTGCTCCCCCACCCACCTACTCACACCTTCTCGCCTTGACATTCCCCTATACTGGGGCATCGAACCCCCACAGGACCAAGGGCCGCTCCTTTCTCTGATGTTCCACATATGCGGCAGGAGCCATGGGTCCCTCCATGTGTGGTGGTCCAGTCCCCAGGAACTCCTCTGGGGCGCCTGGCCAGTTGACACTGTTGCTCCCCACACAGGGCTACAAACCCCCTCAGCTCCTTCAGTCCCTTCTCCAACTCCTCCATCAAGGACCCCTAGCTCAGTCCAATGGCTGCAAGCACCTCCCTCTGTATTTTCTGTACTTTTGCTGTTCATTTCTTTCTTTCTTTCTTCCACTGTGGTAAGATAGGATATAGGCAGTTATTTCAGTTTCCCTAAATTCTGTTGAGACTCGCTTTCTATTTCATCTGTAGTCTAGTTGGGGTAAATTTCCATGGGCTACTGAATGTATATTCTGTAGTGTATAGTTGGGGTAGTGTTCCATATTTCTGTTATGCCTGTTGCATCTTTTGAGGTAATTTAATTCCATGCATCTCTATATTCATCTGGATCATGTGTCTTATAGTAAGAGTGGTAAAGTCTCCCACTGTTGGTATGTTGGTGTTAATAATCTTTGATTATATCTTTAGTTATAAGTGTCTCATGAAATTGGGTCTATCTGTGTTGAAGGTGTTTTACGTTTGGATTTTGTAATGTCCTTTTAATGAATTGTTTACCTAATGAGTATGAATGAAGTGACCTTTATTTCTCCTTACTAGATTTGGGTTGAAGTATATTTTCTCAGCAATTAGACAAGCAACACCTGTTTGTTTTCTAATGCCATTTGCTTGGAATACATTTTTATGTCCTTCCATTATAAGGTAATGTTTGTCTTTGATGGTGAGCTATGTTTCATGTAAAAAGCAAAAAGGAGGATCCTGTTTTCTAATCCAGTGCTCTTCTCATGTGGTTCACTTTGAATAAATGAGAACATTAATATTCAGTTATTATTAAAAGGTATGTGTAATTCCAAAATTTCCTTAAATTTTGTTGTCCATTATGTTTTTAACAACTACTTTAGTACCCTCTACTTTTACTTGTAGCGTCTTGGATGGGCTTTTTGGTTTGGTTGGTTTTTTGTTTGTTTATTTTCTTCAGTCCAGAGCTTCCCTTCCAGTATTCTATTGAACTGGCTTAGTGATCATTAATTACTTTATCCTACATTTATCATCTTTCTACTTCAGTTCTGCCACATGTATTAAGACTGACAGCTCTGATCTTTCAGAACTTGAAATATATCTTTCTGTACTCTTCTATTAATGTTTCCATTGGATATTTACCAGTACATCTACACTTCCTTTATATTAACTGTGTTTCTCTGTAATTCTTTCAGCAGTTTGTGTTTTTTGAACATATGCATGTTCTATGAGATTGGTAAATTTTTTGTAGCAGATTAAGTGTCTCGGATTAACTGTGATTTTTGCATCAGCACTGTTCGTCTGATGCTAGATAAATGGTTGAGTTTTTTGCTGTTACAGATGTTTTAAATTCAGATTACCTTTTATTTTCAGTTGACATGTTTACAGTGTTCAGGAAAGACTAGGTTGTATAGAGTTGAGTTCATATTTTCCTCTTTAAGAATCAATTTAATGATGTTAAGGACACAGGGCTCTAGTTCCATAGCTCCCCTGAGAGTTGATTACTGCCTGCAGCAACACTCACTGTAGCAGTGATTGCACTGAAAAAAGTACAATCACATCTTAAATACTTGAAGTGCTTTGGTGATTAAAAGGACACTGATAGTACTTTGTGTAATAATGTATTGGTTATTGTGGGCATGAGTGAGGGAAAGTCACAGTAATACTAAGCATTTGATTGCTAAATAGGTCGAAGAACAGAAGTGGAAGATAAAATTATGCAGGGTTGGGGAGATACTTAAATGCAGAGTGAGAATCGAGGACTAAAATAATTGCAGGTAAAATAATAATCGGGTAACACATAGCAGTTTAATCTGCAAGAGGAGGAGGAGGAGGAGTCATGTTAGTTTGTCAATCAGACAAACGTGTTTCTGAGGAGAGGTCAGAGAAAGAGGACTAAGACAACTGAAAAACAAATATGGACGGGAATAAAAGAAAAGTATGAACAGTGCGATATCAGAATGTCCTACTGCATTCATCTTGGATATCGTAAAAATAACACATAGTTGCAAGGTCAGGTGGGAGGTGCAAAGAGTCCAGCTATAGAACCAGTCTCAGTTCATTCCCTGACTTCACAGAACAATGTGGTGTAGGGGCAAATGCTCTCCACCTTAGAGGTATCCCTGGGTTTGGGAATGAAGTACCTGCTACTTTATGACTTCAATGAAATGTCAGCCCAGAGTAGGGTCTGAAGTCTTAAGTTCCCTGACTTCCAAGCATATCTTGTTGTGGGATCTGAAGTGTTAGTGGGCTCTCTGGCCTCAGAGGGTGGCCAGGTGCAGTCCAAAGTCTCCCTTACACTCCCAAATTTCACAGGGTGACATAAGCTGGGATCTGAAGGCTCATCACATGCCTTGTGTGAAGAGCACTTATCAGTGGGCTATGAGGTGCTCAGCAATTATGGTATCCACACAAAATTTGTGTTTCAAATTTGCCTGGTTTGTTCACACAAACGTTCCTTATGATAGCATGCTAAAGTAAAAGTTAAACATCTCTAAGCGGAGAACAGTTGGCTGGGAATAAAATGCTTGTATAGTGCGGATGCTTCAGAAGCTTGCAGGCTCAGGCCATATCCACGGTGAAGAGGTTGGGAGGATGGCACTCGTGGAGTGTCCAGGACATCCTTGAGAGCATAGGCTATGTGATCAACAGGTGGGGTTCCGTGAGCCCAGGGCCACACACATCTTGCAAATGAATATCAACATAAGCTAGAGAAACCTTTCTCTGGAACACAGCAGTATGATCCTGGGAACCATTTCCAAAGTTCTAATTTAGTATCAGTTCATTAGGTGGTAGCTTTGCTCTATCAGGCCTCACACCTGGCGATTGGTTCATCAGCAGATCAGCACCACCTCCTGTTTAGTCCATCAGCATAGCAAGACTTGTCTTGGGTTATGTTCTTACCTAAACCACCAGGCTGCCTGCCTGGAGTGTCCTTCTGAGCTCTTTCTTCCTAGCTCTATCAGAGCTGCCTGATAGCAAATTTAGACATCACATAAAAAGTTAAACTAAATTATATTTTAACTTACATAACATTATGTCATGTATGTTCCTAACATCTTGACTTCACAAAATGACCCAAGACTGTTTCTGAAATGTTGACATTTCCTGCTTCCTTTACCTTAAAAGAGAATTGGATATGAGAACACAGAAGTATAAAAGCAACTGGTCTTATTTGGAGTATGTCTTAAGTAAGCACAGCTAGCATGACCAGTAAATAATATCACCTGGCAGTTTGCAAAAGCAAGTCTTCTAAGCTAGTGAGCTCTCATTACAAGTATTTGTAGACTGTTCTTTTGCTTAAAAACTGTGAATACAGTTTGTGGCTGTAAGGTTTAGATACTATATTACGTACTCAGGGAAAGCCGGTAACCATCTTCTGAAATGGTGTTCAGAAACTTACGCAGATGTATTTTATTTGAACTGCAGTATTTTATTTGTCTTTTTTTTAATTATGAAAAAATGAGAAGGTTCTCACTTAGTAGCTTCACTATCTCTGTATGTACTTTCTGGCTGGCCATATCTCTTAGACAGTGTATGCTTTTGTTCTTAAAATAGCCTATATTATAGTTTCAATGATTAACTTACGACAGACTTAACGTCAAAGATTCATGTGGAGTCACTTGTGTACCTGTTCCTAATTTTTTTGTATTCTTTTTGATAATAGAATCGAGTGGAAATAAATGATTTAGACCCTGAGGTATTTAAAGAAATGATGAGATTTGTTTACACAGGAAAAGCACCAAATCTTGATAAAATGGCTGACAACTTGTTGGCAGCTGCAGACAAAGTAAGTAATGGGGTTTTTAAAGGACAAAATAAAAAAAAAAAAAACAAAAACAAAAATCCTCCAACTTGCTATTTATTGGAAGCTATTATACATAAAAAGCTAAAAGTAATTTTTGATATAACTTAAGTTGTACTATTTGTTAGATAACTTGCATATTTTTATAAAATAGAATAAAGTAGACTACTATAGAAAAAAATGGTCTAAAATATCAATATGATAGGAAAGTATGAGGGGCCTGGAATTTTCCATAGAGGATTAAGGCATAAGCTTAATAATTTCTAAGATAAATGCAACATATTGTTGCATATAACATGTTATTGGAGCTTAGAGTACACTGCACAACCTTTGTGTATTTCCCTTCAAAACAATGTGCTTTACATTGTTCTCTTTATAGATTTAATATGATAGCGTAGAAAAGAAAAATTTAATACTTTTGTTATATTCTATTGTAAATATGTTCTGTCTTTTTCAACACAGAGAAACTGCAAAAATATCAGGAAAGTTTTGGATCTTCTCAGTCTCAATCCTAAAAACATATTTATCATACATACACTTAGCAGTTTTATATTCTAACTGTGTAAAGAACATTTAATCTTCAGGGGAGAAAAAAGAGTAGATAAAGTTTAAATACTTAACAAATATACTAATGAAGTTCATTAAATAAAAATGACAAGTATCATTAAAGAAGTAGAGATTAAAACCATCATGGTGTATATCTATACACCCATTATAATGACTAAAATCAAGTCTATATATGAGACTTGACAAAGATCTGGAAGAATTAAGATTCTCAGACACTTTTGTTAGGAGCATGGAATGGTACAACCACTTTAGAAAATTAAAGTTTCTTTTGAAGTCAAATAAAAACTTGCCATGTATTCCATTGTGTTTACTTTGAGAATTTTAACCCTTCTACCACCCACTAAAAACATATACCTATTTTGATTGGAGATTTATATCGGTATTTATAACTGTAATAGTTAAGAACTAGCAATAAATATAAATGTTCATCAACTTGTAAATATATGTTATTCAGTAGTAAATGCTAAGTTTGAAGTATTAGAAAAGAAAATGAATTGTTATAGTAGGTATCTGGTACACAAACGAGCTATGTACATATATACATTTATATACACACATATGTAAATATATAGAGAGGAATGAGAAAAAGATGTTCATATTTAAGGACCTAATGCTTAGCAGTAAGAAGGGGCTGAACTATGATCAATGATGTGCACGAGCCTGAAAATAGTCACACTGAATAGCAGTACTAGATGGTAAGTATATACTGTGTAATTACATTTGTGAAAATAACTTATGAAGATACAAGATCATTTCTCAGCAGCACATCTCAGTAGCACAGAAGCTGCTTGGAATTGAATGGTAAAAGATAAATTTCAAAGGGTATATTCATTCTTTTGGATGATGAGTTTATGCTTGTATTAAATCATCAAGGTAAAAATTTTAAATAAGTGCTATTTATTTTCTGTCATTAAACCTCAACAAACCTACTAATGCAGCTTTAATAACTGCAGAAAATTAGTAGTTACAGTATTTACTTAGCTTTCGGTTAAATCGTTCCTCAAGTTTGAATAGTGGCAGAAGAGATACAGTGTGCTACACACTAAGTGTAAAGTAGTAGAAAAGAAACTGAGTGGTTACAGGAGGGAACTGGCGGCACGTGTGAGCAAGAGGTACAAATGGGTGCTAGGCAGTCACTACTTCTACAGCTAGGCATTTCCACACTTAGTAGCCAGGGAGCTCAATAAGGCAGCTTGGTAACTATACTATTATCTCCTGATAGTGGAATGAATGCCTTTCTGTGGTTTAGCATCCTTAAAGCTAAGCTTGGGTTCTTTCCACCAAATTAGAAATGGAGGTATTAGGACACTTTTCACAATGGGGAATATGCACACCAGTGAAGATCTAATAAGTAGGGGATTTTTAAAAGGGTACTGTGTCTGCAGACAGCATACAGTAGAATGAGATAAAATAAAGGTGCTACCCAGAAGGAGAAATTTGAAAATGATGCCACAAGAAAAAGGACTGTAAACTTCTTTAAAGTCCACTATGGAAAATCTAGCAGACTGCTGTTATGCTTTCCCCACTTAGGAACAGTTTCACTAAGCTCTCTTTTTGTAATATGCTCATTGCTTTATTTCCTTTTACTAAACAAAATATAGCTTAAATTGTCTCTCAAATAAGTTCTTTGTTTTGAGAAGAAAAGAACTGAGGTAGATGTTTATCTGACAACATATTCTTTAGTACAAGTCATTACTAGGATAGATGTCTTGCATAAATTGTACTTTAAAACTTGCCACATTTTCACTTAAGACAGTCTCTAAAGTAAAGTAGTATTCTCCTGGATGTGTTCATTTACATTTTCTTCATAAGCTAAAGCCAACAGTATAGTGATTTAGAATAACATTAATTCAAAACAAATTTTCCTATGCTTTATCTACTATGTTACAAATTCCATGTGCTTACATATTAAATAAGGGGGATAAATGTTTAATAACTGTGTTTTCTTTTGGGTAGTATGCACTGGAACGGCTGAAGGTCATGTGTGAAGAAGCTTTGTGTAGTAACCTCTCAGTAGAAAATGTTGCTGATACCCTTGTCCTTGCAGATTTGCACAGTGCAGAACAGTTGAAAGCCCAGGCAATAGACTTTATTAATAGGTAAGCTATACTTGCATTTCATTGGACATGATACATTGCACATGTTTTCACTGGGATATTCTTTAACCCTGTCTAAATCTTCAATTCAGGTGCAGTGTTCTTCGACAACTTGGGTGTAAGGATGGGAAAAACTGGAACAACAAGTAAGATGTATATCTGTTTGCTCGTGAAGAATAATTGTGCCTTCCGATGAAGTCAACTTCCAGTTATTTTAAAAATAATAATTTTACTATTTTCAGTAGATTCCTTGAAGTTTGGCTTTTCATGCAAACTGAGATGGATGGTTTTGTGTTGTTGTTCGTTTGTTTTCTATTATAGGGTTTCTTTGTGTATCCTTGGTCTTCCTGGAACTAGCTCTGTAGACCAGGCTGTCGTCAAACTCATGAAAATCCACCTGCCTCTGCCTCTGTCTCTGGAGGTGTGAGTCACCACTGCATGGCAGGATGGATGCTCTTAATTTATTGAACAGGTACACATGCACATCACACACATGGTATATAGCTGAGTACAGGCATTATAAAGGTTGCTAGAAATCTGGCCTCTTGTTTTCAGAACATGGAAGGGTAAATCCCCAAGCCTTGGAAGTCTTTGAAATTTTTGTTGATTTTCATAGTGCTTGTTGATTGAACCCGAGGTCTTGCACATGCTATACAAAGACTCTACTACAGAGTTACCTATGTCTTAACCCTGTTCGAAATTTAATTTTGAGTCAAGATCTTATTAGTTTTTTTTTTTTTAGGGTAGATTCAGACTTGACTCTTCCTGCCTATACTGGCTAGTTTTGTGACAACTTGACACAGCTGGAGTTATCACAGAGAAAGGAGCTTCAGTTGGGGAAATGCCTCAATGAGAGAGATCCAACTGTCAGGCATTTTCTCAATTAGTGATCAAGGGGGAAAGGCCCCTTGTGGGTGGGACCATCTCTGGGCTGGTCATCTAGGGTTCTATAAGAGAGTATGCTGAGCAAACCAGGGGAAGCAAGCCAGTAAAGAACATCCCTCCATGGCTTTTGCATCAGCTCCTGCATTCTGACCTGCTTGAGTTCCAGTCCTGACTTCCTTGGTGATGAACAGCAGTATGGAAGTGTAAGCAGAATAAACCCTTTCCTCCCCAACTGCTTCTTGGTCATGATGTTTGTGCAGGAATAGAAACCCTGACTAAGACACTGCCCTAGCCTCTCAAATAGTGAGGATTACATATCAGTAGAACTTACAGGTTTGTTGGTTTGCTTGCTCCTGAATTAAATTCTTGCTATGTATTCTGGCCCATCATCAAACTCAGAGACTTCCTGTTTTACTACCTCAATAGCTAACTTATTACTATTTAGATCAACCAAATACTCTGCCTTATATACTAAGCTGCTTAATACTGTAAATCAGTAGCATGTTGATTGCTAAGAGGTTGCATAATTGCTAAGTCCTGCTAATCATAGATTTTTATATACAAAGTATTAGAAATGAATAATTTTCTACTTTGCCCCATCTCTTGTTGAATATTTTTGTTGCAATAACAAAAAGAAGAGATGATAAATTAGAGATTTTCATAAACTTTTGATTAGTTTTTCTTATAAATCCTTAAATTCTGCTTTTGAAAAATTATCAAAAGTTGACATACGAAATTACAGCCTGCCATGGGCTATTTATAGCAAAATATACTATTGAGGGCATGGGATAGTCAATATAATTTAAGGCAGACAGAATAAATATGCTGGGCTTTGGGTATAGGGGAGAGAGGGGGTAGGGAGCCCACGTCCGGCCAGAGTTCCTGTGCTCTGGGTAGGTGGACACTTTCCACTCGGCCCTGGGTGGGCATCTGGCTATGTGAAACCACTGACCCCACTCGGTGGGAGGTGGACAAGGGGTAGCCCCCCTACCAGAGTCTCAGTCTCCAGCATCCCACACTGGATATAGCATAGGAGATGAAAACAGGGCGACACTCTTGGCCCCAGGTATATTCAGTATATTCAATATATTTCAAGCACTGTTCTAATGTATTGCATATAAAATGACATTTTAAAAATGTCTTTGCTTTTAAGTAATTGATCTAATGGAGATAAATACACACATACACACCCTTTAAAGTGATCCATAGAAGATGATATGTACAGGTACTTGACTAAGCCCTGGGATTTAGTAATGGCTTCACAAATTGGACTGAACTGCTTTTTAAAACATGAATAAGAGGTAGCAGAAGGAGTGAGTGAGAAGGAAAGATCAGATATGACAGACTGAAAGGGATTCACAAAACAGAGCATAGCACTGTACATGGGTGCATAATTCTTTGTTTACTGAGTTCTCAGAACACTATTGCTTAGTACATAAAATACAGTTGCAAGCATAACAGATATTTCCCCTCTATGCAGGTAGTTTATGTTATATTGCAGATTGATTAAACAAGTAATTGAAATAAACTATGGAACCTAGTTTTATTTATATTACAGAAAACCAGAATAAAGAATATGTGAAGTATGTTGATAGTGTGAAAAAGGTAGAGAAAGTGAGCAAAGGTCAGCTCCCCCAAACCACATAGCATTAGGACTTTTGACATTGAAGTCGAAATAATGAATCTCTAGTAACAGTCAATGCCTCTGATGGGACACAGTAAAGCTTCCATTCATTCATCACATTGTTGATTCCACTCCTAACAGTTAGCAGGTTGATGAATGGGTACAGAAAGGTTGGAGGAATGTTGATATTTTAAAAACAGCTTATAGTTCAGGTAAATGGAAGGTATAGAGGAGAGAAGGAAGGGAAAGGAACTAATGTGTTACATTTTCAGTTGTTCTGATTGCTCATTGAGAGCATGTTATACATACAGGACACAATAAATAAAATAGTAAAGGAGAAACTGGACTGTAGAAGTAGAAATGCAAAGCTATAAAAAGGATAGAACCACATTTCTCACTTTTAAAACTTAAATGCAAGGAAAGAAAAGTGGGATAAAAAATAATCGAGTCCTATTTCTGTCGATGTGTTATGGAATCTGCAATAAGAGAAACAGTATAGGAGATTAAACACAAATCAGGAGAATATGTTAATCCAATTGTGAGATTATGAAGATTAATTTATGGATACTTGATGACATTTAGAATTAAAATGGGACTCTGATGCTTAATCAGAGGACTGTTTCTAGTATGGCTCTTGAATGTTTAACTTGAATCACTGGACAACAGGAAACCTTCAGCCAAAATTAAGGACAAAAAATCTTGAGACTTAAGGAGAAAGGTGATGAGTTCTCGTGCGACAGTGCTGAATTCATGAGACTTAAGGCTCATTCATGTAAAAAGAGCAGTTGACTACAGGGAAGCACTGAGATTTGACTTATCAGCAGTGATTAGTAGAAATGTGACAAGTGGATGAGATCGAATGCACAGTGTGGTAAAGGGAGAAGAGTGTTAAGTGAAAATTGGAACTCTGGAGAAAACCTATAAGAGGTATGCGTGAGAAGGGAAAAGAGATGATCGGCTCCTGGGACAGAAGTGGCTAGCCGTCAGTGGAGAGCCGTGGGAATGACGACACGCGTCTTAATGTTCAGACTGCAGACACTGTTCAGGTTTGCCCGAAAATGCTATGCTGTCTAAATCTTCAAAATGTTCAAGTTAAACAAACAAAAGCAAAAAAAAAATGATAACTGCAAAGCATTTGTAAAGTGTCTTTTCAGTAAACTTCATTTAATCTTGTTTTTCAGCCAAGCAACTGACATAATGGAAACATCGGGGTGGAAGTCCATGATTCAGTCTCATCCCCATTTAGTGGCAGAAGCGTTCCGAGCACTAGCATCTTCACAGTGTCCACAGTTTGGTATTCCACGCAAAAGGTTAAAGCAGTCTTGAGTCTTGTGTGGACAGTAGGAAATGCATTTGCCTTTCCTCCCCAGGTCCCGAAGGATTCCAATACAAACCATAAGTAACAGCCGCTTCTGTCTCTCGTCCACGGACAGAAGCTGGAAAGGCATTGCTTGCTTTCACATGGATAATTCATGGTTTATACTTCAGCTTTAAATCTGACTGATTGATTCACTTCAAGGCCTTAAATTGTCTTCAGTGACTTCTCTTGTTCATAGAATAGTTTAATTTTTTTTATTGTGCCTTGTCAGTTTGCCAAGGCTCTGCAGGATTGCACTAGCTCCACAATGCAGTAATATTGATAACTGATAATACTGAGTTTCAAAGGATCTTCCATTATTTTAGAAACAAAAGTATTTTATAGGTTTTGTTCTGTATGATCTCCAAGTATAAAACTAGGTTCTATTGGATTTTGAGATTGCCACAGGCATGTCCAATCTCAGTTGTGTAGACACTAAAGAGCCCGTTGCCATCCAGGTAAGTGATGGCCATACACTGCTCTGGTTTAAGTTATTTTTCATTTCAAGGAGCAGATAAGCAATGAGTTGACCTAAAATCTTAGTAATATTTGTTTAGTAATATGTGTTTGTCTGTATATTAACTGCTCAAGAACTGGTTTTATGCACATTTGTAAAGATTGAAAAATAATATGAAGTTAAGATTTCAATAAAAAGAAAGCATGGTTTTTGTTAATGTTTTAAATTTATAATGACTTACATTTGAAAGAAAAATTCAATAGATGTTAAAGTCAGGATGACCAAGTACATGTAATGAATGAGTGGGCCGATTAAGCAAGATATATGTGCACTTTTAATGTGGAAATTTTCTATGATAAATGGTACATATATATTTTCCTTTTTCGTGGATTAATAAGATTTAAATTATGTTTTAACATTTAAAAGAAGTTTTTATGACACATGGAGCCAATTTGGATATTCATGATAATAGATAAAATTACACTTGATTTTAGATTCATTGACTTGGATTTCAAATATTTATCATTGAGTTTATTATAGTTTTATTACATTTGGGGAAGGCACCTAACAAATTAGTCCTATATAGTCCTATTCTCTACATAAAGACGGAGCATGTTAGTGGAAAAACGGGTGTATATGCTTGTATTTTGCGAATATAGCTTTATTCCCTGTATTAAAATTTGTGTAATTTGTTTATTATAAAATTCAGGAAAAAAAGTAAGCATTTTTTGGGGTTTATGCAACTTTATTGAAAAATAAATCAATTACTAGGAGAGCTATTAGTTGATCACTCATCTATTGACAACTCTCATCATTTATCCAGTGCTATATTAAACAGTATTGGAAGATAGATTAACAATTTAAATGAAAATATCAAAATGTTTTGAGACCCTATTTTGGGATACAAAGAGTGTTTGACTTCCAATTTCCATTCTCGGTAGAACAAGAACAGATCATTTCCTTTATTGACATGCATAAAATACATCACATTTTCTGTTCTGCTGATGCTATAATTCAATACCAATTCTCCAGCCACATCAGTTATGAGCATAAAGTATATCATGTAACCTCAAACCTCTAACAGTGGAAGGTTTAAACAAGAACGGATGCTGCTAGAATAATGCTGCTTCCTTTGATGTGACAGCTGAGCATCCATCTCCCTCCCCCTCAGATGGCTTCTTCAACATGTTAGAGCAATGAGGACTGGTTTGGTCTAATAACCAAGTTAGAGTGAAGACATTGGCCACATAATACACATACTCCAGTTTTTTTTAAAAAATTCTGAATCTTGGGCAACTGTTCTCGTGTAACTACTTCAGTTTCTAAAAGCAGTTATTGTCCAAAGCTGGAAGAACTTAAGTCTTCTCAGATGAGCATGTGAATGAATGGAGGGAGGTAAACAAAAAATAAAATTAAAAAAGATGAGGTCTGATAGGGGAGCAGCCGGAAAATCAAAAAAGGGCCAGTAATTTAAAGTTTATTCCAGCTATAATGCAGGTTATTCTGACTGTAAGGTAGCGTCACATGGCATACTTCTGAGTCCGTTCCCGAGATCTTCTGTTGTATCCATCGCTGTCTGTTTTATAGATCCGTGCAATCTCTGGCACTAGGGGGTCATATGGGTCTGGGTCACATAGCAGTGAACAAATGGATAAAAGAGCCTTAGAAATAGTTACAGCAGGAGACCACTGTGATCTTAGAATATCAAGACAAATGCTGCCGTTACTGTTAATATTTGGATGATAAATTCTTGTTGGAAATGCAACCTTAGGTGGTTTGAAGGGGTGGGTAGTCTGTAGGAAAATGAATTGTCAAAAAGAATACACCACCTTGATATGGGCTGTCATTAGGTCCCATAATTGTGGCTTGCAAATGAAACATGTCATCTCCAACTGGACCTGCAGAACATTGTGCTGGAGGGTCACGGGCCAAATCACTAAGTTCCTTATTAATCCGTTTCAGCGCCATAGTCTGTGCTTTTCGCCGGGCTCCTCACTATCCCGAGGTGTACTCAAAGGTCCGGCCAAAACTCTTGATTATCCCGGCGGCGGGGAAGGGTTGTCTCTTCTTCTCACACCGGCTCTGGCAGACACAGGCGCTTGGGATGGAGGGGCCGATCTCACGAGAACCTCGTGGCCGGCTCGCCAGAGCTCCGGGTCTGCAATGACTTAAGGGCAGTTTTGTGCTCTCTTCCTGGTTCCGGACCCGCCAGCATATTGTTTTAAAATAGACTTTTTAACTATAGCTTTTTAGTTAACTGAAGCCATCTTAAAGTACATTGAGAAAATGCTGTCAAATAACCGTTAGTTATCAAGAGAAAACGAGCAAAGATTGTATTTTTAAATATTTCAGTTTTGATTCTTTGCTGTGTTAAAATGGTAAGAATTATTTGGAATAGAAGAAAATTTTTCAACTGACAATGGACTTTACCCTATATAAGAGAATTATGATGAGCAAAAGTTTATTCCCTTAATTTCATCATAATACAAACCCTGTTACATTAACAGTGTAAACTTTTAAACACACAAATACACTTTTAATACAAGATATTTTCATGGTCTAACAAAAAGCAAAGATTCCGCTCCGGGTTGAATACATTGTCACATTGTTATAAGAACTCTGAAGTCAATGTCCAACACATTGTAAATTGATTTATTGGTTTGGTCTATATTTCTAACCATGGTGAAATCAGTAGTAATGCCATATAATAAGCATTATAAATGTTTATTAATAATGTTCAAAATTTTCTTATACAGATTTTTGGTTTTAGTTTGCTAACATATATTCTACCAAAAATTTCCAACACTGTGATCTCTATCAGTGTTTTGCTGAATGCCCACTTTTTGGATGGTACAATACCAACCATTACACTCACAGAATCATACAATCTTTTCTGTTGTTGTTTTTTTTTTAATGTATATTTTAGTAGTTTTGGTTCTTGAGTGTGTGATAAAAGACTGTTTATTTTCTTCTTGGAGTGGCCTAATTGCATTTTCCCCATTCACTCATTTTTAAACTATATTCAACTTGGTCAAAATAGGTACTATTTCTGCCTAATACAATCTTTTTTGTTTTAAGTTACCAGTTTGCGCCTATTACATTTTAGTCACCTAATCAAGGCTTTTCTCAGAACACAATGAGTTGTTTTAAATATTACAGTTTAAAAATGTATCTATTGGAAAACTGTTATTTAGAGTAAGATTTAGAAATACTGTATTTGTGCCTTTTTCATTGTTTTGCTTTTTAATGTGTTTTGATATTTGGAGCACAAATATGAAGGTGCCATAAGATGGCTTGCTAATGTTACCTCCTTAAATACTTTCTATATTACTATCTTCAAATAATAATTGAAGAACCTTGAATGAAATGTGGTCCTTTGTGTGAGACATGTATGTGTTTATATTTTTTTGGGCTGTGTGTAATGTTTAAAGAGTGAATTTATGAAAATAGAACTTAAATATGCTGAAAGTTCAGATTAATTGAAGTATCTCATTTAAGTGAGCTTTATTTGAAAAGACAGTGGATTGCCAGAAGACAGTGTAATCCTCAAAAATGTGACCAGCATTCTGCATTATAAAATAGAAAAATAGTGCTGTTTTAGGATATCAAGGATAATTAAATTTTAAAAATAATTGCTTTAAATATTTTTAAAGTATCATGAACATTATTGTTTTATTTTTTAACTCGATCTAATTGAGTTTAAATTTTCAGAAATATTCATTTGCTCATTTAAACTTTATACATGAACTTTAAGTAGAAGTTTTTATATGAAATTATAGGTAAGAGCTTCAAGTATGGCTCAGTAATAGAATGCTTATGAATATTTGTGATCTATAGGTTGGATCCATAGCAACACCAACACACAAAAAATGGGATCATAGATACTATTCATTGTTAGAAAAATGCAACAGAGACTTGGGTAAGTTTTGTGAAAACCTCACTCAGCAGTTTTACCACATGTAGCGGTGAAACAATCTGTCTTACACATGCCTAGTCCGTGGTGGTTACATGGAGATATTTGCTGTGGTGGGAGAGGTGGGTGAATGGGTGACGGGCTTTCAGTGTTCTCAGAAAATAAACACAGCACTTTCAGCATACAGGAGAGTATTTTACAAACCTTTTTATATACAGATTGTGAGCTCCAACTTGAGTGTTCATGGAATGATAAAAATGTTGGCTATTTCTAACTGAAAAAAATACTGAGTGCCTCCAATGCAAGACTTCTTTGCTAGGAATGAAATCACGCTGTATTTTCTGTTATTATTGTGTATAAATTTATGTCTGAGAAGGAATACTTATTTTTAAATATTTTCCTGTTAGTAAAGTTTATTATATACTATAACTAGTTAATTTAACATTACTTACAGATGAGTTGAGTCCATTTTTCAAAATAAAGTTCTGCTAAAATTATTTAATTATTAGTTCAGAAGGAAATTGACTTTTAAGACTCAGACTCATACTCAGACCTTTAACATTTAATCTTCCTGGCCTTTCTTTAATCCATTTGTTGTTTTATGATGAGATTCACACTATTTGTATCATTGTTGGAAATAGATTTTGTGTTTCAGCACGTTGAGTTAAAATAAAATTGTTAGTACTTATTCAGAATTAATTTTCTTGCTTGGATTTATTTGCATCTGCTCTAAAATGTCTGCTTTAGTGTGCTGCTTTAACATGAAAATTTAAATTTCACATGCAAAGTACCTTTTACATAGGAAAGCTTATAGTTCTTACAGTTTAAAATATTGTTGCTATTAAAATGCAGACACAGTCAGGATATCCCTAAACAAGCTTACTAAAAATAACAAAGTGCTTAGTAGTTGTAGCCTTGATGTCAGGTAGGAGGACACCATGAGAAACCTTCTATGTACCCAATACATGCCCTAAATTCTTATTAGGATTGTAAAATAGAGGGTTTTTTTTTTCCATGTAAGTGTAATGAAATGATGTAGAAAAGTTGTAATCAGACCCAAAAATAATTTTAAAACACCCTTTTATTCCTGCACGGCAGCATTTAGCCTGATTGAGCGTGCTCAGATGAATGTTCTGTTCTGTTACCTCAGAGTACTTCTAAAGGACTTAGAATAGGAATATGAATTTCTTCATACTTTAAAATATTTTTGAGATTATATTATTATAACATACAGCCCTTCTGTTTCATCACTCAAAACCCTCCATCCTGTTTTTCAAATTCATAACCTTTTTCATTAATTGTTGTTGTATATATGTGTGCCAGGGTGGAAGTGGGGGGTTTCAAAAATACATAAATAAGGCCTACTTAGCCTGTATGATGTTACTTCTCTCTATATGTTTTCAGGTGCGACCATTGAGAATGTTCTTCCTGGTGCAAGACCATTTTTCCTGCTGGTAGAATTGCTTTAGGTCTAGTAGATTTTTTATGTTTGCATTCAGGCCTTCTGGATTCCACCCCTACCCTCACCTCTCCCATCCTCAGCCGCAGCATTAACATGTCTATTGTTGATTGTTGTTCAGCTCTTCCCTAGGCAGTCTTGTTGAGACTTGGACTTCTGACATTCCTAGGATTCTTAAAGCAAACTCTCTGGTCCTCTGGCTCTTAAAATCCTTCCTTCTGCTCCCTCTTTACCAGTGATTCTTGAGTCTCGGGTGCTATTGTACATGTATTTCTTGGGACTAGACTCTAAAATTCTGCATTTTGATTGGCTATGGTTTGTGGTAACAGTCTGTAAGTCTGTTTCAAAGAGGACTTTACTTGACTTTGGGTGAAGATTATGCTCATATGTGGGTCTAAGAACTAATGTTTAGAGAGTAGGTGGGGATTCTGTTTTGTAGAATGATGGTTGAAGATTCTCCTCCAAGATCCATGTCACTATCCTTGAGTAGTTGTTAGGTTTCCAATATCATTATTTTCCTCTTGTTGAGTGGGTCTTCAGTCCAAGTTAGAGAGCTGTTCATTATTGGCCGGTTATATGTGCCAGTACTGCACTTCTCAGGTTATACTGCATGCTGATTATCATTGTGGTTCATTGGCATTATAGCAACTGCTCAAGCTTCTCAAAGCTTGTATGGCTTTTTCTAATAGCGTGAAAAGCTAGTCTTCAGGGAGGAGGCATTCATTTAAGTCAGTTCCAGCTCAGGGTCTTCTGGGCCCTCTGTCTGAAGTACATGGGTCTAGAGCAATAGAGACTTAACTTCCAACTCTGGAGGACAACCAAAGACTATAGGAATTAGTAGGCTATAAAAATGTATATGAAAAGGCACCATACACCTCCATTTGTCTCCATTTAATGATCAGGCCTGATTTCCAAAAGGCTGTAAGGGACCAACTTCAGGAATAGCCATAAGTCCCCGAAACTGAATCATAAGACACCAGCTGTAGAAATAAGACAATAAAGTATACCACCTGAGGAACAGCCTGAAGCCAGGAGCTAGTCTCTGTTGCTTACTTAGCACCTCATAGTAAAACAGAAGGAGATTAAGTAGCCTTTGTTCTGTCTGGGCTGTAACTCCCATACTTGCTAGTTGAAGTTGCAAGAAGAAAAAGAGACACATTGAAAAGTGATTTTAGCCTTTATTTCTATATTCTAAAAAATTGACCACAACTTTACACATAAACTCAATTATAAATCGAATAAGAAGTTTACATCAAGGGGAGCATGGTGTGGGAGAATATAGGGGACTTTCAGGATAGCATTTGAAATGTAAATGAAGAAAATAATCTAATAAATTTTTTTTAAAGTTTACATCAGAATGTTTACATGCATACCCATTAAGAGTAATTATCTGGCTAAACATTTATCATTTGTCACTAACTTTACAGGATCATGGAGAGTTAAAAACCACAGCTAAGTTATCCTTGAAGTTTTGTATAGATAAACCCAGTCAATATTTTATCTTCTGTCCTTGCACCTATAGTAAACTCTTAGTTTTTTTTTTAATGACCTTTGGTTAATGATTTGACAACTTCTTGGAGTATGCTCTAAGTTGTAGATGTCTGCTTGTTGTCTCAGAAACAGTTAACTCATGATACTTGAGTGGTAGAGTTCTCAGTGCAGTCTAGACATTAGAGGAGTATGAATAGCAGTTCTATTACTAAAGAGGTCTGAGTGTCTTTGTCTGGGTCGATATTTTGAAACATTGGTGACCCATGCATTGAGAGACCCACAATGTGAGGACTCCCCCATGTTCTGACTCAGGAGAGGCAATACCCCAAACCTCTCACGAGACAAGGTCTTGATGCAAGCCGCAAGAGGACTTTTATTCCAGGCATACTCTGGAGCCCACAGTTGCACACCACATAGGGGTAGAGGACCATGTGGGCCCCGAGTAGCTGGGAGAGGGAATATTTAAAGGAAAAAACCACACCCAAGGGGGTAAGGAAGGTGTTATTGGAAAATACTGAGAATACCAGTGAAAAATTACAAGGGGGTACTAAAAATCACAAGTGGAGACTCCCTGCTTCTCAAGATTGTTCTCAAGATTTTAACTTTTGTGGTCGGCCAGGTCCTAGAACAGGGTCACTGAACCGGCTTGTGTGATTACCTGTTCTGTGCTCAGCCAGTTCTTGGAACAGGCTGCTTCAGGGACCAACTATTTTTCTTTCTTGACTCCAACTCGGTCTAGGGGACCAAACTTAAATTTTCTACCTTACAGCATCCTAGTTGTTTCTGCAGAATAAATGCTCTTTATTCTTGCATACTATTGAGTCTGGGTCTTTCTTAAGTGATTGTTGAACCTTAACATATATGTTATAATGACAGTAGTAGTTCTCAACCTGTGGATTACAATCCCTTTGGACCCTTTCACAAGGGCCATCCAAGACCATCAGAAAATAGAGATTATGATTCATAACAGTACCAAAACTACAGTTATGAAATAGCAATGAAATATATATGATTGGGGATCACCAGAACATGAGGAACTACATTAAAGGGTCACAGCATTAGGAAGGTTGAGAAACACTGTATTACAGTGTTTGGGGAGTCTCTTTGAAAACACTGGTGAGCATCAGAAAAGAGCACTTCTCATAGTTGGTGTTAAGGTTTTTGTTAGAGGGTTTTTGGCTTTTGGAACAGATGGGAAATTTTCACTTGAAATTTAAATGTGTGTTTATATACTGGGTAACATTTATTTTTAGTAGTTAATAATATGTGATAGGTATTCTCTGCAGATGAAGTGAGCCAATCCAAGCCAAATTAAAATATGTAAAGGCAAGTTTATTGGGAAGCCATTCTTGGGCAGGTTCACTGGTCTCAAAGGAATATGGCCGGGGAAGTCACCATGGGGAGGAAGATAGAGTAGAGCGGGGAGAGAAAAAGAGAAAGCATACACAGCATGGAGAGAGAATATGCAGAGAGAGACAGAGGAGAGAGGGCAGAAGCCAATATGTCTGAATTTAGATTGAAGAACCCCTGGAGGATAGGAAGCCTGGCCCCAGATCTGGAAAGTTCAGGAGAGAGGCCAGAGTATTCTAGCCATGACCCATAACAAGTAGGGGCTGAGGGATCCTGGGAGAACCTGGAGGCCAGATCCTCTTTCGTATGTAAAATATGCATATCAGTTCTTTGTCCCTGGTCTGAATCCCAACATACTAGCCTTTTGTTGAAAATAAATGAATAAGGGGCTACTTAATCATCTATGACTACTTCCAGCTGACATTGGGGTGTCATTATGGAAGCTGGGCAAAAGGCTGTATTGTTGGCTAAGTCTAGGAAGAGCAGGCTGTTTTACTTGCTCACTGGGGTTATAAGAGCATCTGGATGGTCTCCATGCTGTAGGAGCTGTCCTGGATCCAGATTCTGGAGGAAAATCTGGACCTGGTAGGATACGGGAATTATGTATATATATATATATATATATGCGGCAGAAAACATTTAGGCATTTAGGGGGAAAAACGTTTTCTTAGGTATACGTTTGGAACTTTTAGACCTATGGTCTTGGAAGATTGGCAGGGTAAGACTCAAAAGCAGGGAATAGGGAAGGAATTCCCCCCCTTTATGAGTAGGCAGTTGGGAAAGGAAAAAGCTGTTGATTGACTATACTTCTCTGGAGTCCATTTGATCTGTGAGAGCTGGATTTGAATTCATTCCCTAAAGCTTACAAGGATTTTTTTTTTTTTAAGTTTAGGCAAAGAGATAAATTTTAAACAGTATTACCACTGTTTGAAATCTGTACTGAAATCCACATTGTAGAAAAAAGAACAGAATCGTGCCTTTGTATCATAGTAGAAGCTTGGGAAAGAGTTTAAAATTTGATTAATATTAAATGTCTGAACTTAGAAATCTCAATAAAACAGTAGCATAATGAGGGGAAGAAATCAGAAACATCACTCTTTTTATGTACCTTCTATCATATTGTTATCACCATTTAAGCTTCATGACTTCATAACTTGTATAACTTTTCTGTTAGTTTTTTGTTTTCATTTTTCAAATTTTACTTATTTATTAATTTACTTATTCACTTTACATACCACTTACTGGCCTTTTCCTTTCTTCCCTTTCCATAATGCTTCCCCATTTCCCCTCTTCTTCTCCTCAGAGTTGGTGCCCCCTCCCCCTGTGTCTCCCCCAACCCTCACACATAGAGTCTTTGTGACACATTCACTTCCAGTGCAGCCAGACAAGGCAATGCATGTAGAAGCCACATACAGGCAGCAGTTTTTGGGATAGCCCCCATTCCAGTTGTTCAGGACCCACATGAAGGTCAAGTTGGACATCTGCTACATGTAAAGTCCAGCCAGTATATGTTCTTTTTTTTTAAATTTGGGATTTTTTTTATTTTTATACACAAGACAAGATTCTACACCAATAGTCAGTTAAATAGTACAAATTTACATTCAGGAGGAATGTTAAAAATTCAACTAAAAAAAACCACTTCTTCCCGTGACCCATAATCCCAACATTTTACAGTGCAGGGGAGAAGGGGGCTTGGGGAAGCATCCAAAACAAGTCTCTCAAAAGAAATGACTTCAAATTTTCACATTCTTTGACTGATGGTTCAATCTTTGAGAGCCCAAGGGTCCCCGTTATTTCACTCTGTTAATCTTTCTGTAGAGGTCCTATCTCTTTAGGTGCCATAATCCTTCCTCCTATTCTTCTGTAAGAGTTTCCAAGCTCCATCCACTGTTTGGTTGTGGTGTTTGCATCTGTCAGAGTTGGCTGCTGGATTAAGCCTCTCATAAAACGAATAATAGTATTAGGGGTTGGTGCTTGCCCACAGAATGGATTTAAGTTGGGCCAGTCATTGGTTGCCCATTTCCTCAGTCCCTCCTTGATTCCCCATTCCTACATTTCTTGTAGACAGGATAAATATTGGATAAAAAGAATTGTGGTTTGCATTTCCCTGGCGACTAAGGATGTTAAAAATATTTTTTTACGTGCTTCTCAGCCATTCAGTATCCCTCAGTTTAGAATTCTTTGTTTAGCTCTGTACTCCATTTTTTAATAGAGTTATTTGGTTTTCTGAGTCTTAACTTCTTGAGTTCTTGTGTATACTAGATAATAGCCCTCTATTGGATTTAGGATAGATAAAGATCTTTTCCCAATCACTTGGTTGCCTTTTGGTCTTCTTGACAGTATCCTTTGCCTTACAGAAGCTATGCAATTTTATGAGGTCCTATTTGTTAATTCCTTCTAGTAGTTTCTGTATGGCTGGATTTGTGGGTAGATATGGTTTAGATTTGGATTCTTTTGAAGTGTCTTGTTTTGTCCATCTATGGTGATTGAGGATTTTCCTCTGTATAGTAGTCTAGGTTGGCATCAGTGGTTTGTTTAAAGGTTGCAAGATAGCTGTCCATGCCCTACTAGCTTTTAGAGTTTATATTGAGACATTGGGTGTAATTCTGATGGGTATGTTTTTGAATGTTACCTGCCCTCTTTCCCTTACTCATTTTAATATTCTTTCTTTGTTCTGTAGATTTTGTGTGTTTTGATTATTATTTGTATCACAGAGCACAGTTCTCCATGCTAATGAGGTATACCTGGCATTGTCTGGCAGTCAAGATTTAGACCCAGTGGTGTCTCCTTTTCTGAAACCCAAAGGCTCAACTCTACAGCTTCCTGCATATAAACTTTGGGTCATATTGCAGAGGGAAGCCTCAAATCAAACATCTTTGAATCCAAGGCTCCAGAAAACAAAGACCTAATCTTTGTTACATATCTTTGTTTACCTTAACCAACCAGCTCTTGATAGGGAATCTTGAGACCTAGAAGTTACATTTTGTACTCCATGGTTGCTGGGCCATGGTTACTCAGTGAGTCCAAAGTTTATTGCATCAGGCTGGAGAGATGAGGCAAAAGAACAGCTTCATGTAGCTGGACACTCAACACCCCCAGCACTCATCCCACCCCCATTTTCAGCACTAAGTATTCTCTGCCGACAAAATGAACCAATTGTAAATGGCTTGAGAACATAACCTACAGCAGAATCCAAGCTGCATTCACATACCAGAAAGAACCCCATGGCTTATACTTGGCCAGTTATCCCTTAGCTGCTTCCTAGCAACAGTTAAAGATTAGTCTGACTGCTTCAGATGTACTTTTAGACCCTTTGTGATTGTATACCGTCTTCCTTCAGAGCGCCCACCTGTCGGCTCACAGTATTAGATGTTTGCCAGACTGGACACCCCCTCCCCTACCCCCCTCACTTGCTCCTATTCCTATAAAAACTTGTCCAGCTGAGGGATTGAGGCTGCTCTGCCTTCCCATCCTACTGTGTCAGGAGGAGACCCCAAGCCCAAGACCCTAATGCTATTACATCAGAAACGGCTCCTTGGTCTTTTGGGGTTCAGGAAAGCTTCCTGGCACATTTTTATTTGTATTTTCTTAATTGCTTGGAGCGATTAACATTTTGGGGGTTATTTGTTATTCATTTTCATTTCTTCCTTTGAGAACTCTATGTTCAGATCCCAGACCCATTTTTTTTTGAGCATTTTTGTTTGTTTGTTTTGTTTTCTGGTAGTGGCAATTTTTTAAATCTTTGTATATATTTGATATTAATCCTCTATCGGATGTATAGCAGACAAAGACTCTTTCCCATTCTGTGGATTCCCTCTTCACCTAGTTAATTGTTTCCTAAGCTTTGAAGACCTTTTATGAAGTCCTGCCTGTCGATTGTTGGCCTTAAATCTTGGGCAAATAAAGTATGACTCAGAAATTACTTTGTATACCTACATCATGTAGAATACTGCCTGTGTTTTCTGTCTGTCTAGTAATCTGTCTACATATCTGTCTGTCTGTCTGTCTGTCTGTCTCTGTCCTTCTCTCTCCCTCCCTCCTCCCCCCTGCTCTGTCTATCTTTTAAATATAGTTTTAGGACTGCCTGTAGATCTTCTTTGTAAGCCTAGTAGAGTTCTCCTGTGTCTACATCAATTAGTTGGAGGGTTTTTATTAGAATTTCAATCTCAATATTATGGGTCTGTTTATGTTTTTGACTTCTTAGTTTAATTGTGATTATTTGAGTGAATTTTGAAAATCATTTAGTTTCTTTTTTTTTTCAACTAAATGTATTTCCTTATCACAGTCTGAATTCCTTCCTTGTCTGTCTTAATATTTTTCTATTTATTTCTGACTCTGTTCATTTGAATTTTCTCTTTGTGTTCCTTTTTGATTAGTTGGGCTACGGGTCTGTCAATCTTGTTCATCTTTTCAAAGCATCAGCTCTTCATTTGTTAATTATTTGTAATGTTTTCTATTTCATTAATTTCTCTGATTTGTCTTATTTCTTGCCATTAAATGGGTTTAGATTTGGTTTCTTTTTCAGAGTTTTGATTTGGGACACTATTTGTGCTTTTTCTGATTTCTTTTTAATGTAGACAGTTAGCGATATAATTTTACTTGTAGAACTGCTTTCAATGGAGTTTTTGTTGTGTTTTAGTCACTTAATTTTAGTAATTTTTAAATTTCTTTCTTGACTTCTTTGTTAACCTATCAACCATACAGTAATGCATTGTTTAATATTAGTAACTTGAGTATATGATAGATTTCTTTGCTGTCTGTTTTAAGTTTTGTACATTGTAGTTAGATAGTATACATGGAGTTTTTGTAGTCTTTTTGAATGAGTGCACACATGTTTTCTGTCTAGGGTATGGTCTATTTTAGAGAAGCTTCAAGGTGCTTCTTGTATATTTAGACAAGCTTCCATATATATTCTTTCGTTTGGGGGAAGAATATCCTATAGATAATAATTAAATCTGCTTGATGTGTGATGCCATTTAATCATGATTTTTTTGGTTGTTATTTGTGTTGTTCTTAGGTTTTTATTTTTGTTTCTTTCCAGATGACCTGTCTATGACATATTTGTATGATAGTATTGTCTTATTTGTTTACTGTTCTTTTCATTAAAGTGAAGTAGCCCTCCCTATTTCTTGAGATGAGTTTTAATTTGAAGTGAGTTTTTGTTGTTTGGATTTGTTTGTTTGTTTGTTTAGATGTTAGGATAATGATGTCTACTTACTTCTTCTTCCCACTTATTTACAGTGCTGTCTCCTATCCTCTTGCTCTAAGGCAGGGCCTATCTTTAAAGGGAAGATGTGTTGCATGTAAACAACAAGTGTGCTTTTTTTTTTTTTTTAAATTGGAGACTTGACCCTACTGATATTTGAAGTTACTATTGAATCTTAATTGTTGCCATTGTGTTTTTGATTTTTGGTGGTTGTGTGTGTGTGTGTGTGTGTGTGTGTGTGTGTGTGTGTGTGTGTGTGTGTGTTCCTATTGCTACTTTGTGCTTTAGTAATTACAGTTTTATATTCGTTTTCCAGTCTCTTGGCTATCCTTATTTCTCTCTCCATCACAATGCTTCATGTATTTTCTTTAGGTTTGGCTTGTTGGATATTAATATTTTTAGGATGGTTATATCATGTAAAGTTTTTTCTTCTCCTTAAACTATGACAGATATTTTTTTCTGGGTGTATTAGTCTAGCACCACTTTCATGGTCATTTATGACTTGGAATGCATTGGTGTAGGCTCTTCCAGATTTCTGCATTCCCATTGAGAAATCAGCTGATGCAGTTACCTTTATTCATGACTGTGTTGTGTTGTCTTTTCTTTTGAAGCTTTAAATATACTTTTCATTTGTTTTGTGTACTTAAGTGTTTTAACAATGATATGACATGGGGATTTTTTTTTTTTTTTTTAGCTCTCATCTGTTTGCTTCTTGGATATGTATGTATATTCCTTCCCTTAGTTTGGGGGAATTTTCTTTTATGATCTTGTTGAGAATCTTGTCTACTTCTCCCACTTCTGTGGCTATAATTCAATGCTTTGGTCTTTTTTTTTTTTTTTTAATAGTGTCCCACATTTCTTGTATGTTTCTTTTTTGGGGTTTTAAATTTTGTTTTGCTTTTTCATTTGTTTTTCATATTCTGTCCTTTCATCTATGTACTCTATTTTATCTTTGAGTCCTGAAATTCTTTTTTTTTTCTTTTTTTTTTTTTTTTTTTTTTTTTTTTTTGGCTTCTTTCTGCTCTACTCAATTTTCTAGTTGGGTTATTGGAATTTTTTATTCTGTTTTCATCTCAGCTTCAGTCCTCTGCAATGTTTCTCCTTATTGAATTCATTTTTCAGTTCCTGTATAGACTTAATTGTTTTGATAAATCTTCTGTTTATTTTTTGTTGGTCATCACTTGGGTATTTAATTCTCCTTAATTTCTTTCTCCTTAATTTTGTTGAGCTGTTTTTGTAAACTCTTTAAATTATTTGATGAAGTTTACTGATTACTCCTTTTAAATTCTGTGTACTAGAATCCACCTAGGTAATTCTTCTGGCAAACCTAGGTCTGGTAGGGTTTAGAGGTGAGATAGTGGCTTGGCTTTTCATTGTTTCTATTTTTAAGATCAGATCTAGGCATTTGAACTGCTTTTGTTAGTTGTGTTTCTCATATGTACAAAGTGTGCTCTGGAAAATGGAAGATATGGTGGTGCTGCTCTGGCTTAGGTAGAGTGAAGTCATAGACAGAAGAAACTAGGCTGGTATGCAGGATTTTCCTCCTGGTCCAAGTGTTGAGGGTAAAGATAGATCTCTTGGTAAAAAGATTAGGTATAACATGGGAGAGGCCTTTGGGTTGGGGAGTAAGCAGGGTGGGCTGGGTCCTAGTAGAACCTTATAGCTTATTTGTGGCACAGGAAACAGTAGTCAGGTGATGCTGATGTACTAGATGTGAGATTCCGGTAAGATCTGGTAGGTTAGGGAGTATGTGAAGAGTGAAGAGAGTCAGGATGCTCCAGGGATAGACCCTGGATGCAGCCATCTCTTTTGACACCACAACCATCAGAATAATAATTTAGTGAAAACTTTTATAATGAAATTCATTCAATTCCATATCCACAATAAGGCAAAAAGCTATATAAAGATTGTGACTATTATAGAAACCCTTTATAAAGTACATGTTATACCTTCCATAAAGGTGGGTTCTATGAATTGATTGAAAAAAAGAAGCTTACAATAATGACCTAAGTATGGATCCAGTGGGGTATTCCACCACACAGTGCAAAGGTTACCAGGCTATTAACTACATATGCTCCTAGTCTTCTAGGTGGACAACAGGTTATGCACCACTTCTTTTGAAGAAATCAACCTATGTATTTAACATTCCAGGCTCCCCTAGTGCAGTGCTTTTCAATCTTCCTAATGCTGTGATTTTTTTGTATAGTTCCTCATGTTGTGGTGAATCCATTCATATATTTTCATTGCTACTTCATAACTGTAATTTTGCTACTGTTATGAATCATAATGTAAATATCTGTATTTTCTGACAGTCTTAGATGGACACTGTGAAATGTTCATTTGACTCCCAAAGGGGTTGTGACCCACAGGTTGAGAACCATTGTTGTAATATATATATTTTGTAATACATACAATGTAATAGTCTATTCCTATAGCTCTTGATTGTCTTCCAGAGTTGGAAGGTACATCTCTGTTGGTCAAAACACCATGTACTTTAGACACAACACCCAGAAGACCCTGAGCTGGAATTGACTTGAATAAATGCCTCCTCCCTGAGGACTTGCTTTTCCTGCTATCAAAACAAACTTAAAAGGAAGAGAAGCAATGAGAAGTTGTTAAAATGCCAGTGAACCACAGTAATAATTGATATAGCATTATAACCCTAAAGGTACAGTAATGGTACACATAACAGCCTTCTAATTGGACTTACGATGCACTCAACTTTGCTGCTGTTATGAATCATAATGTAAATGTTTGTGTTTTCTGATGCTCTTTGGCCACCCCTATGTAAGGGTTATTTGACTCCAAAGGGTTTGTATTTCACAGGTTGACAATCACTGCCCTAATGCTTATCTGTAAGCACAAAGACTTCTGTGTTTCCTATACCTGAGGAAGAACTTGTAGCACCTGACTGAGTGAAGAGCTTCAATCATCATACTTTTTAAATGAAGATATTAGTAGAACTTAAATCACAAAAACATGCAGCTTCTTTTTTCTTTGTATTAAGAAAGTTTTCACATATTTGCAGTGCATAATGAATTTTACATTTTTGTGCTGATTTCTATATCAATTTTTGTTCTTTTTCTCTCAACTAATGATTCACGTGTAGTCTTGAAGTCTTGTGATATAATACCTATACAATTCCTTGTATTACCCAGTCTTATCCTTTTCCACAAATTTAAATGAGGTCTTAATACTAGAAAAGTGTCATCTGAGAACAGTGATTAACAAACACACACATACACACAGATACAGTTCCCTAGGCAAAATTTTTATAGTATATACTGTTCAAAGCTCTAAAAGCATGTGAAGTTCATGAAAATTGAATAGCAAAGATAAAAATGAAAATGGTATACATTTGACAAGGAGTAATAAAGTTAGATGTTAAGAAGACAGGCTCACACAGTCTCATACTACATGAGCAAGTATAGAGAGGTAAAAAGAAACATTTTCATTTAATTTTATTTATCAGTACATTAAGAGAATTGTTTCTTTTGGGATTTTTGTTTGTTTTGGTGTTTTTTGTTTGGTGTTTTTTGTTTTGTTTTTTGGGGTTTTTTGTTTTGTTTTGTTTTGTTTTGTTTTTTTTGTTTCTCGAGACAGTGTTTCTCTTTATAGCCCTGGTTGTCCTGGAACTCACTCTGTAGACCAGACTGGCCTCAGACTCAGAAATCCGCCTGCTTCTGCCTCCCAAGTGCTGGGATTAAGGGCATGCACCACCACTGCCTGGCTGGTTTGTAATTTTGTACCATAATTGAAAGTTAGGGTTTCTGAGAAAAAGCTTATTCTGCTATTTGTTCATAACCTCCATTCCCATAACAAAAGAATATGATGCTGACTTACAGGACAGTAGTTCTCAACTTATGTTATGAACTGTTTGATACTGTTCCTCATCTTATGGCGACCACTAGCCATAAAATTATTTTGTTTCTACTTCATAACTAATTTTGCTACTATTACAAATGTAAATATAATACAAATATCTGACATGCATACTATCATTCATATATGTATATGCATACCAATGTCGTGACCCACTGGTTGAGAACCACTCTCTAATTTCAAAGGACATGTCTATAAGGGACAGCTCAAGGAGGATGTGCAAAGTCATAGCTATCATTAAGTCCTTGCCTGCCATTAAGGCCCCCATACTTTTACCAGTAAAACCATAGTTCTGCCACGAAGATGAACTGAGGTAACTACTTAAAAAGATTAAATAAATAACACCACTGTACTTAAATTATTCTGACAATATATTTGCTGTGTAAATCCATCATGTGCTCAAGGGGTAGACTTGATGGTTTCCTGTCTCAAATTGTTCTGAGTGTAATGTGGAGTATAGTGGTTTTGGAAGAAAAATAACCTTAAGACCTATATAAGCGTGTTTAAATTGGGGAGGGCAGCCTCAATCTGAGGCTGCTTCCATTCTGTGTCAGGCAGAAGCAGTTGTGCCCTATTAAAGAGTTTTTGCTTTACTGATCTCCTAAGTGTGCCGTGATTTCTTCATTGGGGACACATTAATTCTATAACAAATTAACTTTTAAAAATGAGAATATTTATAGTGAAAAGAATTAGTGAACACCTAAACCTAAATATAATTGATTTATATTAGAAAGATAATCTTAATATCTCATCAGTAAATTTATGATTCTGTGTTATCTATAAAACATTCCTAACATTCCTATGTGGGAAAAATTACTCAAGAACTCCTATTTAGTGACTTGCTTCTGTTGTATAGATGTGAATTTTAAGGAAACCATCTGAGAATTTACCTAAATTTATTTAAATCTCAGTTTAGTAAATTGACTCTTTAAAAACCTGGCAGTGAGCATTAAACAACTGGAGGGGAAACTAACTTACTACAGTATTAGAACACAAACAAACATTTTAAAGGAACTAGGCAAGAGCAAAGGGAAAGAAAAGCAGAATTATATATTTCCTCTCTTTTCATACATAGTTATGAAAATTCTTAAGTTTTAAACTGAGTTGTGTAAGTATTTTTAGTCATAAATTTTCAGTCTCAATTGGTAGCACTTAATGGTCCATAACTGAAAAGCACAAGTTTTGGCATTGTTTGTGACATTGACACTTGTATAGGTAGCAATGTAAGAGAAAAAAGTAGATAATAGATACATAGATAACAACAGCAGAATCAATGAGACAAATTAAATGGACGTACTATAGAAGAAAACTATTCAGTTATAGTTGAGCAGACATTGTAGATGTCTATGAATTTGATGGATATAACTAGTAAAATATCTAAATGGTGAAGTAAGGAGCATAGGGTATACATCTCAATGTTTAATTGCTAGTCAGAGAAGAAGTATTCCTAAGGGGAATAATGGGATAAAAGTAAATGGTTTCAGTTGAAAAACTCTGTGTGAGATTTCTGTCTTTTGAGTTGAGATCTCATATTGCCTCGTTGATGTGTTGCTGAGGTTGGTTTCAAGTTTTTGGTCTGAAGGAGTTCATCTTACTCAGCCTCCCAAGGAGCTGGGGATAAAATCTGATCCCCGGCTGAGGAGCCATTAGCTACTGCAAGCAGGTATTTCAGTTTTCTTTGGCATTGTCACACATGGTTGGTTTGTCCATACTCTATTGGGTGATGCCCTCTAACTGTGAATCATGTGGATAGTACTTATAGGATGTGGTGGATTATTTTTAAAGGAGAAAAAGTGAAATTGAGGGGTGAAAGAAAAGAGGTTGCAGAAGGAGTTGTAGAGTGGAGTCAATGAGAATGATTGAAATACTTTCTATTCCTATTTTAAATTTCCAATGAATAAGTAAGTAACAGTTTCTTAAAGGCCTAGATAGATATAAGATGACTTTATGTGGAGATTGTCCCAAACATTCTAGATTGCTTATGCACATGACAGGTGAAATGAAACAAGTAGTGGTAACAACTACTAATATGAATCAGATCACTAGATAATAATCATATAACCATATAATGCACAGAAAAATACAAAGCAACAAATGAAATGTTTGAAAGACAGTTATGCAATGTCATAGAATAAAACTGATTCCCAGTTTCTTTCTCTCCCTTCCTAAGAGACTGTACCACAACTGAGATTCACAAACCTACGTCTTGATTATTAGAGTCCTGAATAAATTGCTAATAGCTAGAATTAGACAAAGTATCTGTTTTAGTGTTTCATTATGAAGAGGCATCATGACCACAGCAAGTCTTATGAAAGAAAGCATTTAATTGGGGTTGCATACAGTTTCAGATTATAGTCTGTTGCCATCATGGTGAGAAGCAGCAGCATGGCCGCACACAGGCAGACGTGGTGCTGGAGAGCTGTCTCAGAGTTTTATATTCTCATTCACAGACAGAAGCTTGACATAATTGCTTCAACCCTCAAAACCCAACCCCAGTGATACACTTCTTCCACCAAGGCCACACCACCTACTCATTTAAAATAGTGACACTCCCTGGTGACCTTACTGGTAAGCTTATTGGGATTATTCTCACTCAAAACACCACAGTAACCAAAGATTAACTGAGATTAGAATAATAGTTTTATATCACATGAAAAGTTAAACAAAAACATAATCATCTAATTAGGTTGAATAAACATTCTATATCAATCTCTCACAATTTTTTTTATAAATCAAGTATTGGAAAGAATTCTTCATAGATTGAAAAGTACAAGTAAGTGTCTTTCTGGGTTAATACTAGAACTAAAAACTACCTTAGTTATATATTACAGGCACCCGTCACAATTGGTATCAAACAAAGGAAATAAACGTTTATTCTTTAATCAGTGGAGTGTGTGAAACAATAATTACCATTTTTGGGAGAGAAGGCCTATATTTAGAAAGTATGTATAGTTATCTCTGAAGAGACACAAAAACAAAATTTTGCTTTGGTAAAATAGTAAGGATATATAGGCATAATCTGTGAGGTACATGAACTAGCAAACACCATTGATGGAACTAAAAGGCTTCAGTCACAGAGAAAATAGGTAAAGTGTAGAAAGTACCTTGCTATACGTTGATTATTCAAGGAAAAAGTTTTTCAACAAAATTACTAAAACAACACCCTTCACAATAGTCACAAATAATATAAAATATATTGGTCTGACTCTATCTAAGGAAGTGAAAGATCTGTATGATAAGAACTTCAAGTCTCTGAAGAAAGAAATTAAAGATCTCAGAAGATGGAAAGATCTCCAATACTCATAGTTTGGCAGGATTAATATAGTAAAAATGACTATCTAGTTGAAAGTAATCTACAGATACAATGCAATCCCCATCAAAATTCCAACTCAATTCTTCACAGAGTTAGAAAGGGCAATTTGGAAATTCATCAGGAATAACAAAAATCTCAGAACAGGGTAAACTATTCTCAACAAATAACGAACTTCTGGGGGAATCATCCCTGACCTCAAACGGTACTACAGAGCAATTGTGATAAAACAAAACAAAACAACTGCATGGTACTGGTACAGCGGCAGACAGGTAGATCAATGTAATAGACCTGAAGACCCAGAAATGAACCCACACACCTATGGTCACTTGATCTTTGACAACAGAGAGAAAACCATCCAGTGTGTGATGGTTTGTAAAAGGTGAAGCCTCAGCTGTAGTTGATGGCCCAGGACTGAAGAGGTCATGCAAAGGATTTGAGGCTTGACACCCTGAAGAGAGCGTATTGGTGAAGCCTAGTTGGAGTGGAACACCCCAGTGTATTGGAGTTGTCAGTACCATGGGATGATCACCAAGAACAGCAGCTTAGAGTGCTACAGAGGGCAGAGCTAGAAAAGTGATGCCAGCCCTTAGGAGGAGTCCAAGAGATCAAGTGGAATCCCAGACACTGAAACAAGAAGTTGTAACACTGAAATTGCCCTAGAGACTCAAAGATGTTAAAGATGCCAGAGCCATGGGATACATGCTGAGGAAAGCTGCTAACAGGGAGTGGCACCAGCCCAGGAGAAAGCAGTTTGTTGCAGTCAATAGAGATGAAAAAGGAGTGGAGATCTGAAGACCTCTTTGACATCAGCCATGGAGATGCAGAGTTTGGAGTTTGCCCAGCTGGTTTCCTGCCTTGCTTTGGGGATTACAGTTAACTAAGTTGAATGAATCTCAGACAAGACCTTGAACTTTGGACTTTTAACATTGTTGCAACTGCTGTAGACTATGAGGACTTTGAAAGTTGGATTAAATGCATTTTGCATTATGCTATGTTTAAGTATGGCCCCCATAGACTCATGTTTTTGAACAAGTCTATGAGGACCAGGGAGTGGAATGTGATGGTTTGTATATCCTTGGACCAGGGAGTGGCACCATCTGAAGGTGTGGCCTTGTTGGAATAGGTGTGACCTGGTTGGAATGGGTGTGTCACTGTGGGTGTGGGTATAAGATCCTCACCCTAGTTGCCTGGAAGTCAGTCTTCCACTAGCAGCCTTTGGATGAAGACATAGAACTCCCAGCTCCTCCTGCGCCATGCCTGCCTGGATACTGCCATGCTATACTGCTTGATGATAATGGACTGAACCTCTGAACCTGTAAGCTAGCCCCAATTAAATGTTGTTTTTTATAAGACTTGCCTTGGTCATGGTGTCTGTTCACAGCAGTAAAACCCTAATACACAGTGGAAAAAAAAACAGCATTTTCAACAAATGGTGCTGGCACAAGTGGCAGTTAGTTTGTAGAAGAATGCAAATTGATCCATTTTTATCTCCTTGTACAAAGATCAAGTCTAAGTGGATCAGGGAACTCCATATCAAACCAGAGACACTGAAACTTATAGAGGGGAAAGTGGGGAAAAGCCACGAAGATATGGGCACAGAGGAAAAATTCCTAAACAGAACAGCCATGGCTTGTGCTGTAAGATCAAGAATTGACAAATGGGACCTCATAAAATTGCAAAGCTTCTGTAAGGCAAAGGATACTGTCAATACGACAAAAAGGCCAACACCTTGGGAAAGGATTTTTACCAATCCTAAATCTGATAGAGGACTAATATCCAATATATACAAAGAACTCAAGAAGCTGGACTCCAGAAAAATCAAATAATCCCATTTTAAAAAATGGGGCACAGAGCTAAACAAAGAAATCTCAACTGAGGAATAGCAAATGGCTGAGAAGCGCCTGTAAAAATGTTAAACATCCTTTATCATCAGGGAAATGCAAATCAAAACAACCCTGAGATTGCACCTCATACCAGTCAGAATGGCTAAGATCAAAAATTCAGGTGACAGCAGATGCTGGCTAGGATGTGGAGAAAGAGGAACACTCCTCAATTGCTGGTGGGATTGCAAGCTGGTACAACCACTCTGGAAATCAAGTCTGGTGGTTCCTCAGAAAAATGGACATAGTAGTACTGGAAGTTCCAGCAATACCTCTCCTTGGCATATACTCAGAAGATGTTCCAACTGGTAATAAGGACACATGCTCCACTATGTTCATAGCAGCCTTATTTATAATAGCCAGAAGCTGGAAAGAACATAGATGACCGTGAACAGAGGAATGGATACAGAAATTGTGATACATTTACACAATGAAGCTATTAAAAACTCAGCTATTAAAAACAATTTACGAAATTCTTAGGCAAATGGATGGATCTGGAGTATATCATCCTGAGTGATGTAACCAAATCATAAAAGAAGTCACTTGATATGCACTCACTGATAAGCAAATATTAGCCCAGAAACTTAGAATACTCAAGATACAATTTACAAAACACATGAAACTCAAGAAGGAAGACCAAAGTGTAGATACTTTTTCCCTCTTTAGAATGGGGAACAAAATACCCATGCAAGGAGTTACAAAGTTTGGAGCTGAGATGGAAGGAAGGACCATCCAGAGACTGCCCCACCCAGGGATCCACCCCATAATCATCCACCAAATCCAGACACTATTGCATATGCCATCAAGATTTTGCTGACATGACCCTGATATAGCTGTGTCTTGTGAGCCTATGCCAGTGCATGGTAAATACAGAAGTGGATGCTCACAGTCATCTATTGTATGGAACACAGGGCCCCCAATAGAGGAGCTAGAGAAAGTACCCATGGAGCCGAAGTGATCTGTAACCCTATAGGAGGAACAGCAATATGAACTAACCAGTACCCACTGAGCTCGTGTCTCTAGGTGCATATGTCGCAGAAGATGGCCTAGTCGGCCATCATTGAGAGGAGAGGCCCTTGGTCTGGCAAAGATTATGTGCCCCAGTACAGGGGAATGTCAGGTCCAGGAAGCAGGAGTGGGTGGGTTGTGGAGCAGGGTAGGGGGAGGGTATAGGGGACTTTCAAGGTAGCATTTGAAATGTAAACAAAGAAAATATCTAATAAAATATTGTTAAAAAAATAAAAGGGGTCAACTCTGTAAATATGCATAAACAATGAAATGATAAAGGTAGACATACAAATTAGCTCAAAAGCTTGTGAGGCTGTGTAAGAAACCTGACGTAATGAATCAACATGACCGTAGCCATTTATATCATTCTCCCTTGTATTTTAGGTTACATGTAAATATTAGGTGAGGCCTGCCATTTGGTAGCTATTTGCTCTGGGATGACACATAGTTATATTCTCTCTCTTAATTTAATTTGATTTTACTGCAGCAATGTCCAGTGATGAATAGTTTGTGGAAATGTGTATTGTTAGATATAATGTAATACCATGTTATCTGGGGAATTTTGTTTAAAAAAAAAAAGGATGAAAACTTTGGGAAAACAAAGACAAACATACCCAGTCTATAATAATAATAATCATAATCATAATAATAAAATGCATAAATTAGTGAAACAGAAACAGGAAAAACAAATGTAATGATAGGAAATCAATGAAGCTTATTCTTTGACAAGAAACAAAATTGACAGAAGCTTGACTCAACTCTTCAAAAGAATAAAAAATTGGGCTCATAGAGAAAGTAGCCAAGGAGCTAAAGGGATCTGCAACCCTATAGGTGGAACAACATTATGAACTAACCAGTACCCCGGAGCTCTTTACTCTAGCTGCATATGTATCAAAAGATGGCCTAGTTGGCCATCACTGGAAAGAGAGGCCCATTGGACTTGCAAACTTTATATGCCCCAGTACAGGGGAACACCAGGGCCAAAAAGGGGGAGTGGGTGGGCAGGGGAGTGGGGGTGGGTGGATATGGGGGACTTTTGGTATAGCATTGGAAATGTAAATGAGCTAAATACCTAATAAAAAAATGGAAAAAAAAATTGGGCTCAAAAGAATCAGATATGAACATATGAAGTGGTACAATAGACAAGAAAGAAATTCAGAATATAAAGAAAAAGTTTAAAAGTCTCTACCATTCAATGAAAACCTCTTAGAAAATCAGTTTCTATTTTCAACCAAGACACCAAACTAAGTCCATGAAAAACTAAACAAATATAAACAAATGATATTGAACTAGTAATAAAAAACCTTCCAACTAAAAAGAGTACACTTTCAGATGGATTCACAGAAGAATATTACCAGACTTTGAACAGTCGATAGCTAATCTATAGATGATAGATAGATCTAGCTAGTTAGATGGAACACATTTCTATGAAGTCAGTATCACGAATACCTAAACATTTATGATGTGTGTGTGTGTGTGTGTAATGTCTACTATGAGCAATTTCTATTTATCCCTGAGATTCAAGAATGGTTCAACAATATGCAAGTCAGTAATGTAGCAAAATACATAGACTTAAATCACAAGATCATCTGAACAAATGAAGAGAATAAATTAACTCATCAATAGAAAAATTATATCTGGCTCTGGAAACTTAGCCAACTACCTAGGCTACTGAAGTCATGCATCTTGGAAGAGAACCTACAAATGCCATGTTAATAAACTGGCATAAACCCTAACTTAATTTTAAGTAGTTATTTTTATACCACACTCCTCATCAATGAAAATTCTGTTGGAAATAAATGGAGGCAATTACAGAATACCACAACTGATCAAAATGCAGAGTCGTAGAGCCTAGCACAAAGTAATGTATCTACAAACTATATATTAGGCTCAGGGATCATAGTGGAAGTCCAGGGGAAGTTGCAAAGAACAAGAGGACAGGAAATTTGCTGCCAGATTGTGTCTCCTAGAAATGACAGAAAAGTTTCATTCTTGAAATCTCACAAATGTGACCACATAAACATGACCTTAACAATGACAGCTAGTAGAAATGATAGCATGAAAAGGAAAAGCTCATGAGGTCTCAGACACAGGCAGAAATACTGAGAGATGGAAAGATACTCATCCCCTGGGAGAGCTTACACTTTCCTTATCCAATACCAACTTGTCAGCCTTGAAAACATGCATAGCAGTAATGTAGATTATGAAGGTGCTCTCCTCTCCTCTTCTCTCTCTCTCTCTCTCTCCTCTCTCTCTCTCTCTCTCTCTCTCTCTCTCTCTCTCTCTCTCTCTCTCTCTCTCTCTCTCTCTCTCTCTTTCTCCTCCCCCTCTACCTCTGTGTGAGGGTGTGTTATAGTGACGGGCAAATACACAGGTCCCTTCTGCCAGGTGACCTCTTGTTTCTGCTCTTCCAAACCAAATCTCTCAGCAGCATCTCCATTCCTGCTACAGAACACCTGCTACAACTTCTTTTCCTTCCTGAACCCATACCCATTGAATAGCAAAGATCCTCCCTCCTTTCCTCCTTCCTCCCACTCATTGTTTTATTCCAGGCCTCAAATCCAGCAAGAATACACTGTGAACCCATAGACCACCCCTGTCAGGGATGCAAATAGTCTTACTGCAGATTCCCCCTTTCTATCCATTCCTGCATATACAATCCTTCTCTCATCTCCAGCTTTTTTAGCAAGAAAAAAAAAACTGTGACATCAACCCCACAACCCCAATTCTAGATGATCCCAAAAATCTGTTCCTAATGTCCTTCCCTCCACTTATTCTATTATTGCAGCTCCCAACTTCAACAGGCACACCCTAAGAATACACAGGCTACATTGGCTTAGCTAATTGCACATCTTCACATTTCCTTCTGCTTCTCCAAATCCAAGCCTCCTGCTCCCCAGTCTACTCATCTCAGAGTCTGAAGCAGAACATCTGCTTCATCATTCCGTTTCTTCCTGCACTCACCTGCAGTGGATCACATAGATCTTGTCCTCAAAAGTTCCTTTTCCTATCATTTGCTTTGTTTCATTCTCCAGTTGCAGCAGGTACGCCCAGGAACCCACAGGCCACTCTGACCAGAGAAGCAAGTATGCTAACTGCAGATGTTTATCTCCTCCATATCAAAATATCCTCCTTTCCTGTCTCCCAGCTCTATAGCAAACTGTCTGCTGTTGCCTCTTCTCACTCTCTGCCCCTACTCTCAATTGACTATGAAGATCCTGGTGGAACAACCTGCTTTTCTCCATCTTCTGAAGCCCTTCCACTGCACCCATACTCATTCCTAAGTGTCAGGTACCAATATCATGAAACATAGAACCAGCAGTGGAACCAATACTGTCACTTATCAGGACTTCAGAATGTTACTGTGCAATACACAGCAGCCACACTCTCTTAAGCATGAAAGAGGAAGGAAAAAAAAAAAGGAATAAACACCCATCCAATAAAGACAAGAACAGCTCAGCACCTAGCCTTACATTTTTCCCAATCCCAGATACCAGCATAAACACACAATAACAGGCTAATAAATATCAATGCTTTCAACTCCTCAATACAAAGATAATGGATGCAAAAGCAGGTTCCATCTTTCTTCTGTACACAAGAAACACACCTCAGCATCAATAGCCTTTAACACAAATGGACCTAAGAGGCAAGCTAGTGTACTTCCTTTTAAAACATCAAAACAACAAAACAAAACAAAAAAATAAACTTAATATACTCCAATCTTAAAACAAATACAATGCAAACAAACAAAAACGCATTACTGCAGATTAAATCACATACTGACTTTTGCAGAGATAGTGGAAGAGTTCAATATATCACCCTCACCAGTGGGCAGGTTATCCAGACAAAAACAAAACAGAGTAACACTGGGGATAACTCAAGTTTTAAAAATTGACCTAACCTGTTGGAGTTCGTCAAAAGACCCTTACTCACAAAGACCACAGAGACCACCATCACTGCAAAACGCATGAGGATTTTTATTGACCCAATATGTTGAGGACTCCCCTCTCAGCATGCAGGCCAGAGGAGAGACGTAGAACAAAGAAAGAATACACTTTGTATACCTTTGTAAGGGGCAGATATGAGCAACAGAGTAGCTGTCTTATGTTCATTGGTGTAGCAAGTAATTGGTTGGTTTGTATAGTGACTACCTCTGGCCTAGTGACTCACTTTGCTTGCCCCCATGGTGGGTTATTATGATTTGGTCAGCAAAGCAATACTACATTTTGAACTTATGGGTCAGCTATTGATGTGCCAGAAAACTTTGTCAGCAAGGTTAGGGCAGTATGTGGTTTATCTTGGAATTCAAACTGAGGCAGGGTTTCCAAGGACTGTGATCTATGTTATAGCTAATTTTTGAGAACAGCTAATCTTGCTCCAGCAGCTATGGTCATCATGACCTCTAAGTCAGTCCTCTCAGATGTGGAAGGGGCCGGGTGGTATTGAACTATTGAACTTGCTTACATTGGCAGGGAAAGGGAAAATTCTTCAAGTAGCAGGGGAAAGGGAAAAGCTTCCTCTGCAAACAGCTTGGGTGCACATTAGCCAGGCTAAAGACTATAGCTCTTCAAACCTATTTATGGAACATTCAAACATTAAAAATATACCTTCTTCTGAGCACTTCATGGAACTTTCCCCTAAATTGACCACATACTTGGACACAAAACAACTTATAGCACCATTCATCCTATCTGATCACCATGGATTTGTTGTAACCCCCAAATTACTGATGCTAACTCTCTGCGGATATTTGTCCTGTTTCTTAAAAGTCTCACCAGAGAGACTTCAGTGTTGTGTACAGACAGTTTGCCTCTGCGTCTCCCCCACCCCACACCCCACAGAAGCTCCCATTTTCCCTCTAGCCCGCATCAAGCATGATACACAGACAGCTGCTTTCTGTGCTGCATCCTCCTGCAGCAAGCCCTGGGTTCACTCCCCATCCCTGGCCATTCTGAGGAGACCCAGCCTAGTGTTAGAATGGGACTACCCATAAAACTACCCCTTAATGGAGACATCCTGAGGAGACAGTGCAACACATCCACCCCACCTCTGTGTCTCCAAAAACCAGCACTCTTCCTGATAAGTGGCCAAACTCTCCAGGTGACTGTCCTTGAAATAACAAACTCAAGGGAGATTAGGGCCCCAAGTTTAAATCACGGAGAAAAGTTAATCAGAGGTCACAGACAGTTATGACCGGCCATAAAATTAGTCCCTGAATAGACACACATTAACACCCCCCCTTCCCTGCTTCAGTTCCATCCCACCAAATGATTAGAACCCTCCATGCACATTTTCTGTGAACATTCAGGGGATTCCTAACTATAATGTATATAAACCCAGTGTTTTCCGGACTCAGGGTCACTTGCTAGCATTTACCAGCATTCACCCAGTGAGTGTGAGGCATGTGATCCAAGTTTGAACTTGAAACAATAAAAGACTCTTTTGCAAGTTCAATGGACTTTGAAATTCTTGGGCTCATCTGGGTTTCCTGTGAACTCAGGGCATAACAGATTAAGGCTCATTATCAATAAAAGTAGACACAATATCAATAAAACTATAAACCTACAAAGCCATGAAAACTGAACAACTTTACTGAATGAAAAATAGGTCAAGACAAAATTTAAGAAGACAATTAAAAATCTAAAATTGACTAAAAGTACATGATATCTTCAAACTTATGAGACACCAGAAGGCCTTTCTAAGAAGCAACCTCAGAGAACTTAGTGCTAAGGGCCTATAAAATTTTTTTTAATTAAAATATAAAAAAGAGAGATCTCATGATGTCAAAGACCAGATTCAACTGTCAGAGTCTGAAGAAGAGGTGTGGAGTTGGCAGAACACACAGACACTGGAATCTTTTTTCATCGGTCAAACAGGTTCTCTTAGTTTTTCCTCTAGAGCTTATAGTCCCCCACCAAAATCTTTCAAACAATATATAAATTACAATGTAGTTACATTGTATTTTTCTTCAAGTGGACAATTACAATAAGTAAAAGTAAAGAACAGTGTGTTCCATAATACCACTACATGATTAAGTATATTTTAAAGGTGAAAACAAATTATTCCCAAGGACCAACCTACAGTCATATCTAAGCAACTCGTTGCAGTTTATAAAAAATATCAGCCAGGATTCTCTTTTTCTTTTCTTTTCTTTTCTTTTCTTTTCCTTTCCTTCTTTTCTTTTCTTTTGTTTTCTCTTCTTCTCTTTTCTTTCTTTTTTTTAACCTGCTGGCTGAATTTTGTGGTTACAAAGAAAGGGTAAATCATTTTTATTATTTCAAAAAGTAGTCATAAAAATCTTCAAAGAATTGCATACAATCCACCAAGATGGCATTTCAACTCTTAGCAGCTGTGCTCCAAATACAAACACACCTCAATTTGTAAAGGAAACACTACTAAGCTTAAATTACATATTGACCTTTGCAGAGATAATGAGAGACTTCAAAACCCCACTCTCACTGATGACCGGCACATCCAGACAAATATCTAAAATTTTATATAAAAATCAATCAGTCATTTCTACTTTAAGTCTTCGGGGTGTACACATACTTATTACAGTTTTTATTATAAAATCAGGAAGCCGATGGCATAAATGGGTAAATTATCACCCTTGATTATCAACTCATCTTTAGCAAGAATCAGTAAGCAATAGCTAGGTTCTTAATCTTATTGTTCTCTGACCTTAATTAGCCTATTGCTCAACTATCAAAAATGCTCCTGTATGAACTTTAAGTTGTTCCCCAAGATTTTCTACATCAAAGCCACTAAGAAAAACATCTTAACCAAACGTTGCTAACAATCTACATATCTAAATTATTTCTTTTTTTTTTCAAACTCCAAATTGTGTTTATTTTACTGAAAAGGTAAAAAGTGTTTGGGGACTGAATATAAAATGTTATTACACTATCAAAAATGAAAATCTATCTAGCACCAACCTGTCTCCTCTTCTTTTTTTTTTATTACGTATTTTCCTCAATGACATTTCCAATGCTATCCCAAAAGTCCCCCATACCTTCCCCCCCACTTCCCTACCCACCCATTCTCATTTTTTTGGCCCTGGCATTCCCCTGTACTGGGGCATATAAAGTTTGTGTGTCAGATGGGCCTCTCTTTCCAGTGATGGCCGACTAGGCCATCTTTTGATACATATGTAGCTAGAGTCAAGAGCTCCGGGGTACTGGTTAGTTCATAATGTTGTTGCAATCTAAATTCTTTCTAAGGTGATGGTTCTTACTATCAATCTACATCTCTAAATCCTTTCTAAGGGTAGTGGCTAAATCATTAATCTGCTCCAGAAGCAATATTTGGAAAAGATCAACCACTATTACTATAAGTACCAATGACACTCCCCAGTGAGGGGCTGGAAACCCCTTTAGAGTTTTCATACAATTTATAGATTACAAGGGATGTGGTGATCTTGAAGGCAATAAACAAAGCAATCCTCAATAACATGAGGTCCTCAGAAAATGTAGTCCTCAGGGCACTGCTTCTCTGTGGCACACTTATCATGATCATGCTAACCAGTGAGCCATCCTTCATGAGTTCTAAAGGTGCTTTCTGTTGCTCTTTCATGGTCCCCTGACATAATAGTCACAACTTAACAGCATGCCTAAAAGCTCTAGAACAAAAAGAATGCATTACATTTCAAAAGTCTAGGTAGCAAAATATAATCAAACTCGGGGCTGAAAGCAATCAAATAGAAGCAAAAAAGTACAAGAGTTAATGAAAGAAAGAGTTGTGGTTTTGTTTTGTTTTTTTAGAAAATTAATATGATTAACAAACCCTTATTTAAATTAATAAAGTGCAGGGAGAGAGTATCCCAATTAACAAAAATGAAAAGGATATATCAATAGACACTAAGGGAATCTAGAGAGTCATAAAGATGTAAAAACATGTACCCCTCAAACTGGAAAATCCTTTTGAAAAAAGATACTTTTCTAAATCTATACCACTCAACAAACTTAATATCAGATAAGCAATTTAAAAGGAACTATAATCCCTTGTGAAATAGAAACAGTCATTAAAAGTCTCACAGCCAAAACAAGCTCAGGACCAGATGGTTTTAGCACAGAATTTTACCAGATGTTCAGAAAAAAATTTGCCAATATTCATTAAATTATTCAACAAAATAGAAATAGAAGTCCATTGCTCAATTCATTTTATGAGGCTACTGTAACCCTAACACCTAAATTACATAAAGACTCAATGAAGAGAATTATAGAACAATTTGCCTGATGACTATAGATGCAAAAATTTTGAAATCCAAATCAAAGAACATATAAAAATCTTCAACCACCATGATCAAGTAGTCTTCATGCCAAAGATGCATGAATGGTTCAACATATGTAACTTGACCAGTGTACTCTACCATATAAACTACTGAAAGACAAAATTAAAGTGATCGCTGGGAGGGCTCTGACTGCCAGAGCAGGTGAGGGAGCCATCTTTTGTCCCAGGTCCCTCAGAGACCAGTCTACACAGGTGAGAGTGCAGACTGCTAAGGGTGAGCAAGCTGACAGCATAAGCTACACAGCTTCTGGGACAGACACCGGTTCAGGCACAGACATCTGGGCATCTTCCCCACCAGAGGAGAGGTGTCCACCCGGGAGGTGAGGGAGCCATCTTGTGTCCCATGTTCCTCAGAGACCAGTCTGTGCAGGTGAGCTTGCAGATTGTAGAGGCAACATATCTTCTGGGACAGGCCCTGTTTCAGGCCTTCATCTTCAGCTAGGAGGTAGGTCTGAACACCAGACAATTGTGCTTCTTCCCTGCAAGAGGAGATCTTGCCTGCAGAGAGTGCTCTGACCACTGAGACTCAGGAGAAAGCTGGACTCCCAGGACTGCTGACAGAAGCTACGAAAATCACAGGAGGAACAAGCTCCAGCCGGAGACAACTATAACAACTCCAGAGATTACCAGATGGCAAAAGGCAAATGTAAGAATCTTACTAACAGAAACCAAGAAAGCTCACTATCATCAGAACCCAGCACTCCCACCTCAGCAAGTCCTGGATTCCCCAACACACCCCAAAAGCAAGATTCGGATTTAAAATCATATCTAATGATGCTGGTAGAAGACTTTAAGAAGGGCATTAATAACTTGCTTATAGAAATAAAGGAGACCACTGCTAAACAGGTAGATGTCCTTAAAGAGGAAACACAAAAATCCCTTAAAGAATTACAGGAAAACATAACCAAACGGGTGATGGAATTGAACAAAACCATCCAAGACCTAAAAAGAGAAGTAGAAACAATAAAGAAAACCCAAAGTGAGACAACTCTGGAGATAAAAACCCTAGGAAAGAAATCAGGAACAATAGATGTGAGCATCAGCAACAGAATACAAGAGATAGAAGAGAGAATATCAGGTGCAGAAGATTCCATAGAGAACATGGACACAACAATCAAAGAAAATACAAAATGCAAAAAGATCGTAACTCAAAACATCCAGGAAATCCAGGACACGATAAGAAGACCATACCTACAAATAATAGTAGATAAGAATGAAGATTTTCAACTGAAAGGGCCAGCAAATACCTTCAACAAAATTATAGAAGAAAATTTTCCATACCTAAAGAAAGAGATGCCCATGAACATAAAAGAAGCCTACAGAACTACAAATAGACTGACCAGAAAAGAAATTCCTCTCATCACATAATAGTCAGAAAAACAAATGCACTAAATGAAGATAGAATATTAAAAGAAGTAAGGGAAAAAGGTCAAGTAATATATAAATGCAGGCCTATTAGAATTACAACAGACTTCTCACCAGAAACTATGAAAGCCAGAAGATCCTGGACAGATGTTATACAGACCCTAAAAGAACAAAAATGCCAGTCCAGGCTACTATACCCAGTAAAACCCCCAATTACCATAAATAGAGAAACCAAAGTATTCCATAATAAAACCAAATTCACACAATATCTTTCTACAAATCAAGCCCTTCAAAGGACAATAAAGGGAAAACACCAATGCAAGGACAGAAACTACACCCTAGAAAAAAAGCAAGAAAGTAATCTTTCAACAAATCTAAAAGAAGACAGCCACAAGAACAGAATCCCAACTTTAACAACAAAAATAACAGGAAGCAACAATTCCATTTCTTTGATTTCTCTTAAGATCAATGGACTCAATTCCTCAATAAAAAGACATAGACTAATAGGCTGGCTACACAAACAGGACCAAACATTTTGCTGCTTAGAGGAAACCCATCTCAGGGAAAAAGACAGACACTACCTCAGAGTAAAAGGCTGGAAAACAATTTTTCAAGCAAATAGTCTGAAGAAACAAGCTGGAGTAGCCATCCTAATATCAAATAAAATTGACTTCCAACCCAAAGTTATCAAAAAAGACAAGGAGGGGCACTTCATACTCATCAGAGGTAAAATCTACCAAGATGAACTCTCAATTCTGAATATCTATGCTCCAAATGCAAGGGCAGACACAATCATTAAAGAATTTTAGTAAAACTCAAAGCACACATTGCACCACACACAAAAATAGTGGGAGAATTCAACACCCCACTCTCACAAATGGACAGATCCTGGAAACAGAAACTAAACAGAGACACAGTGAAACTAAAAGAAGTTGTGAAACAAATAGATTTAATAGATATCTACAGAATTTTTTATCGTAAAACAAAAGGATATACCTTCTTCTCAGTGCCTCATGGTACCTCTTCCAAAATTGACTATATAATTGGTAACAGAACAGGCCTCAACAAATACAAAAATATTGAAATTATCCCATGCATCCAATCAGATCACCACAGACTAAGGCTGATCTTCAATAACAGCATAAATAGTAGAAAGTCAACATTCACATGGAAACTGAATAATACTCTACTCAATGATACCTTGGTCAAGGATGAAATAAGGAAATAAAATAAAGACTTTTTAGATTTTAATGAAAGTTAAATCACAACATGCCTAAACTTATGGGACACAATGAAGGCAGTCCTAAGAGGAAAACTCATAGCCCTGAGTGCCTCAAAAAAGAAACTAGAGAGAGCATACACTAGTACCTTGACAGCACACCTAGAAGCTCTAGAACTAAAGGAAGCAAATTCACCCAAGAGGAGTAGATGGCAGTAAATAATCAAACTCAGGGCTGAAATCAACTAAGTAGAAACAAAAAGAGCTATTCTAAGAGTCAACCAAACCAGGAGCTGGTTCTTTGAGAAAATCAACATGATATATAAACCCTTAGCCCGACAAACTAGAGGGCACGAGAACAGTATTCTAATTAACGAAATCAGAAATGAAAAAGGAGACATAACAACAGAACCTGAGGAAATCCAAAACATCATCAGATCCTACTATAAAAGGCTATACTCAACAAAACTGGAAAACATGAATGAAATGGACAACTTCCTAGACAGATACCAGGTACCAAAGTTAAATCAGGATCAGAAAAATGATCTAAACTGTTCCATTTCCCCTAAAGAAATAGAAGCAGTCATCACTAGTCTACCAACCAAAAAAAAACCCAAGGACCACATGTGTTTAGTGCAGAGTTTTATCCGACCTTCAAAAAAGACCTAATTCCAATTCTCCTCAAACTATTCCACAAAATAGAAACAGAAGGTACTCTTCCCATTTCATTCAATAAAGCCACAATTGCTCTGATACTTAAACCACACAAAGATCCAACAAAGAAAGAGAACTTCAGACTAATTTCCCTTATAAATATCGATGCAAACATACTCAATAAAATCCTCGCAAATCGAATCCAAGAACACATCAAAACAATCATCCATCATGACCAAGTAGGCTTCATCCCAGGGATGCAGGGATGGTTTAACGTATGGAAATTCATCAATGTAATCCACTATATAAAGAAACTCAAAGACAAAAAACTCATGATCATCTAGTTAGTTGCTGAGAAAGCATTTGACAAAATCCAACATCCCTTCATTATAAAAATCATGGAAAGATAAGGAATTCAAGGTCCATACCTAAACATAATAAAAGCAATATACAGCAAACCAGTACCAACATCAAGCTAAATGGAGAGAAACTGGAAGCAATCCCACTAAAATCAGAAACTAGACAAGGCTGCCCACTTTCTCACTACCTATTAAATATAGTACTTGAAGTCCTAGCCAGAGCAATTTGACAACAAAAGGAAATCAAGGGGATACAAATTGGATAGAAGAAGTCAAAATATCACTATTTGCAGATGATATGATAGCATATAGAAGTGACCCTAAAAATTCGACCAGAGAACTCCTAAACCTGATAAACAGCTTCAGTGCAGTAACTGGATATAAAATCAACTCAAGCAAATAAATGGCCTTTCTCTATACAAAGAATAAACAGGCTGAGAATGAAATTAGGGAAACAACACCCTTCATAATAGTCACAAATAATATAAAATACCTTGGTGTGACACTAACTAAGGAAGTGAAAGATCTGTATGATAAGAACTTCAAGTCTCTGAAGAAAGAAATTAAAGAAGATCTCAGAAGATGAAAAGATCTCCCATGCTCATGGATTGGCAGGATTAATGTAGTAAAAATGGCTATCCTGCCGAAATCAATCTACAGATTCAATGCAATCACCATCAAAATTCCAACTCAATTCTTCACTTAGTAAGGAAGGGCAATTTGTAAATTCATCTGGCATAATTAAAAACCTAGTATAGCAAAAACTGTTCTCAAATATAAAAGGACCTCTGGTGGAATCACCATCCCTGAATTCAAGTTGTAGTACAGAGCAATTGTGAAAAAAACAAAAACAAAACTGCATGGTACTGGTGCAGGAACAGACAGACAGGTCAATGGAATAGAATTGAAGACCCAGAAATGAATCCACACACCTATGGTCACTTGATCTTTGACAAGGAAGAAAAGAGCATTTACAACAAATGGTGCTGGCACAACTGGCTGTTAGCATGTAGAAAAATGTGAATTGATCCAATCTTATCTCCTTGTACAAAGCTCAAGTCTAAGTGGATGAAGCAACTCCACATAAAACCAGAGACACTGAAATTTATAGAGGAGAAAGTAGGGTAAAGCCTTGAAGATATGGGCACAGGGGAAAAATTCCTAAACAGAACAGCAATGGCTTGTGCTGTAAGATCAAGAATTGACAAATGGGACCTCATAAAACTGCAAAGCTTCTGTAAGGCAAAAGACACTGTCAATAAGACAAAAAGGCCACCAAGAGATTGGGAAAAGATGTTTACCAATCCTAAATCTGATAAGGGACTAATATCCAATATATACAAAGAGCTCAAGAAGCTGGACTCCAGAAATTCAATTAACCCCATTAAAAATGGTGTACAGAAGTAAACAAAGAATTCTCAACCTAGGAATACCGAAGGGCTGAGAAGCACCTGAAAAAATGTTCAACATCCTTAATCATCAGGGAAATGCAAATCAAAACAACCCTGAGATTCCACCTCACACCATTCACAATGGCTAAGATCAAAACTTTAGGGGACAGCCAATGCTTGCGAGGATGTGAAGAAAGAGGAACACTCCTCAATTGCTGGTGGGATTGCAAGCTTGTCCAACCCCTCTGGAAATCAGTCTGGAGGTTTCTCAGAAAATTGGACATAGTACTATTGGAAGATACAGCATACCACTCCTGGGCATATACCCTGAATATGTTCCAACTGGTAATAAGGACACATGCTCCATTATGTTCATAGCAGCCTTATTTATAATAGCTAGAAGCTGGAAAGAACACAGATGTCCTTCAACAGAGGAATGGATACAGAAAATGTGGTACATTTACACAATGGAGTACTACTCAGCTATTAAAAACAAACAATTTATGAAATTTGGGAAAAAGGAGTATATCATCCTGAGTGAGGTAACCCAATCACAAAATAAGTCACTTGATATTCACTCACTGATAAGTGTATATTAGCCCAGAAACTTAGAATGCCCAAGATACAATTTGCAAAACACAAGAAGATCAAGAAGGAAGGCCAACGTGTGGATACTCCATTCCTCCTTAGAGTGGGGAACAAAATACCCATGGAAGGAGTTACAGAGACAAAGTTTGGAGCTAAGTCGAAAGGATGGATGGTCCAGAGACTACCCCACCTGGGGATCCATACCATCATCATCCACCAAACCCAGACACTATTGCATATGACAAAAAGATTTTACTGAAAGGACCCTGATATAGCTCTCTCCTGTAAGGCTATGCCAGTGCCTGGCAAATACAGAAGTGGATGCTCTCAGTCATCTATTGGATGTAACACAGGGCCCCTAATGGAGGAGCTAGAGAAAGCACCCAAGGAGCTGAAGGGTTCTGCAACCCTACAGGAGGAACACAATATGAACTAACCAGTACCCCTCGGAGCTCGTATCTCTAGCTGCATAAGTATCAGAAGATGGCCTAGTTGGCCATCATTGGGAAGAGAGGCCCCTAGGTCTTGCAAACTTTATATGCCCCAGTACAGGGGAACGCCAGGGCCAAGAAGTTGGAGAGGGTGGGTAAGGGAGCAGGGCGGGGGAGGGTATAGGGAACTTTTGGGATAGCATTTGAAATGTAAATAAAGAAAATATGTAATAAAAATAAAATAAAATTTATCTGATAGTAAAAGGAGACCTACATTGATAATAAATCATCTTGGTGTTTGTCAGCATAGAAATTGGAAAATAATACCAAGTAAGAACATTTTAATATGTATCAAGGACTCATCAATTATATTAGGATCCAATGTCACCTTCATTTTTACACTATGAGTAAGGTTGTTTTGCTTGTCTGTCTGTTAACAATGTGCTTGCAGTGCCTGTGGAGGCCAGAGTTAGACAGGATGCATGTTTTTATCTGCTGAGCCATGTCTCCAATCCCAAGGCTTAGACTTGTAGTTTCTTGTCTGAAACATAGTTATCTAGAACAGAATGTGGTGATTGCTTATTTTGCTGCTGTATACTGCTCTCTTTTTTACCGTTAAGGAAATCAACTCAAAACCGCCCAGTTGGCATTATCAAGGGTAAATTTTAATAGGAATTCATACATTCAGGGGAGAGGGCTTTGCAAAGACGTCAGTGGATCCTAATAGAATGAGTTTCCAGACAAAGGCTGGCTACATATTTTATCCTTTATCTTGGTGTTTTCTTCTTTTGAATGAATTCTTAACTTGGCTTTTGTAAATCTGATATAAATTTTCTGAAAAGTTTTTACAAACTATGTAAAATAAACAAGGGAACAACTAATTTATAAATCACAGTGAACCAAAAAAAAAAAAAAGAAAGAAAATGAAAAAAAATTAACGTGATCATCAAATTAGGTACAGAAAAGGCCTCTGACAAATCAAATACTCCTTCCTGATGAAAGTCCTCGGGCAATTAGGAATACCTAAACATAATAAAGGCTTACAGCAAGGGCATGGGCAATATCTACTTAAATGGAGAAAAACTCAAAGCAATTCTAATAAAATCAGGAGCAAGGCAAAATTTTATAGCTCTTAGCTAGAGCAATAAAATATAGTGGGCTGTGCATAGATCATGGTGGTGCATGCCTTTAATTCCAGCATTCAGGTGTCAGAGGCAGAGTTACAGTTTAGCCTGGTCTGCATAGAGAGTTTCAGGACTGGTAGAGCTACATGTTGAGGCCCTGTTTTTCCAAAAGAAAAGAAAATGACCTTCAGATTTGTTTGCTTACAGACTGACCTCCTGGACACATTTCTCACTTTATATGACTATATCTCATTTCAAGTTGACTAGCTAGCACAATTGGCCTCTTGTCCACATACTAATATTTCATTGTTAAGATACAAGTTTTCCCAAATCTTACCAGTGAAATATGTAGCAAAGGATTGTCTTATCAGGCATCACTGGCAGGGGAGCCTATTGGTCCTGGGGAGGATCGATGACCTAGAGTCGGGGAATGTTAGGGTGCTAAGGCAGGAGTGGGTTGGTAGTTGTGGGAGCACCATCATAGGGGCAGGGGGAGGGGAAAGGGGGTTTGTGTAGGGGAAACCTGGAAGGAGGATAACATTTGAAATGTAAGTAAATAAAAAACCAATAATAAAAAGAAATACAACCTTTCCTTTCATGTTCATCTCCAAGATCACACATTGTTATCATTACTGCAATATAAAATATTTCACACTCGTAGAAATTCAAACCCTGTAAAGGTTCAGTTTAAAATATAAAGTCTCTCAACTGTGGACTTCTATAAAATAAAAAACAAATTAAATATTTTATTATTTTAAAAGAAAAGAACACTACTACTCAGCTTTTAAAAACAACAACTTCATGGAATTTGCAGGCAAATGGATGGAACTAGCAAATATCATCCTGAGTGAAATGTCATCCTTTAGTAACAAGAGAACACACATGATATATACTCACTGATAAATGGATATTAGGCAAAAAGCTTAGAATACCTATGATACAACTCATAGGCCATATGACGCTCAAGCAGAAGGAAGACCAAAATGTGGATGCTTCAGTGCTCTCTCTCTCTCTCTCTCTCTCTCTGTGTGTGTGTGTGTGTTTCTTTTCTTTTTTAAAATGGGGTATTTTATTTATTTACATTTCAAATGTTATCCTCTCTCCCAGTTTCCCCTCTAGAAACCCTTTATCCCATCCTTCCTCCCCCTGTTTCTGTGAGGGTGCTCACCCACCTGCCCACCTCCCTGCCCTGGCATTCCCCTACAGTGGGGCATGGAGCCTTCCCAGGACCAATGGCCTCTCCGGCATTGATGTTTGACAAGGCCATCCTCTGCTACATATGCAGCTGGAGCCATGGGACCCTCCATGAGTACTCTTTGGTTGGTGGTTAAGTTCCTGGGAGTTCTGGGAGGAGGGGTTCTGGTTGGTTAATATTGTTCTTCCTATGGGTTGCAAACCCCTTTAAGCCCTTCATTCCTTTCACTAATTCCTCCATTGGAGACCTCATGCTCAGTCCAATGGTTGGCTGTGAGCATCTGCCTGTGTCCACCTCTGTATTTTCCAGGCTCTGAAAGAGCCCCTCAGGAGACAACTATATCAGGCTCCTGTCAGAAAGCACTTCTGGGCATCAGCAATACTGTCTCGTTTTGGTGTCTGTATATGGGATGGATCCCCAGTTGGGGCAGTCTCTGGATGGCCTTTCCTTCAGTCTCTGTTCCACGCTATGTCTACGTATTTCCTCCCGTGAGTATTTTGTTCCCCTTTCCAAAATGGACTGCTTTAGTCCATCTCAGAAGGGGGAACAAAATACTCACAAGAGAGAGAGGGTGTGAGGAAGAGAGGAGGTGGAGGGGAAGAAGGGGGGGAGGGAAGGATCAGGTGTAGGAGGAGACTGGAATAACATACAGAAAGTCAAGAAATTGGACAGAGGTGTGTAGCAATGGGGGATGAGAAACTGGGGCTAGCCACCAGCAAGTCCCAGGTGCCAGGAAAGCAAGAGGCTCCCAGGACCCAACAGGGATATGATTAGCTGAAATGCCTAACAAAGGGGAGGGAGAACATGTAGAGATCATATTCAGAGGTTAGGCAAGGCCCCCAGTTGAGGGATGGTTCCACCCACTCATCTCCAAATTTTTAACCCAGAACTGCTCCTGTCTAAAGGAGACAAAGTGTAGGGCAGAGACTGAAGGAAATGCCATCTAGAGACTGCCCCACCTGGGGATCCATTCCATATACAGACACCAAACCCAGACACTATTGTGAGCACCAAGAAGGGCTTGCTGACAGGTGCCTGATATGGCTGTCTCCTGGGAGGCTCTACCAAAGCCTGACAAATAATGATGTGGATGCTCATAGCCAACCATTGGACTGACCAAGACTCCAATGAAGGAGTTAGGGAAAGGACTGAGGAGCTGAAGGAGTTTGCATCCCTATAAGAACAACAAAAATATCAACCAACCAGACACCCCAGAGCTCCCAGGGACTAAGCAGCCAACCAAAGAGTACACATGGATGGACCCATAGCAGAGGATGGCCTTGTTGAGTGTCAATGGGAGGATAGGTCCTTGGTCCTGTGAAGGCTCAATGTACCAGTGTAGGAGAATGCCAAGGCTATTAGGTGGGAGTATGTGGGTGGGTGGGGGAGCACCGTCATAGAACCAGGGGGATGAGGGATGGGATGGGGGTTTGCAGAGAGCTATCATGCAGCTATACAGTTAGACCAGCACTATTTGTTAAAGATTCTGTTTTTTCTCTGGTGTTTATTTTTAGGTTATATGTGTGCCATAGGTATGTAGAATTAATGTGGGTCTATCAATTAGTGTTTCTGGTTTTAGTTTTTTAGATGTATGAATTCACTTTAGATTCCAATACCTCTCTCCTCCTAATACCCCCAAACAAGATTCCTCCCCCCATTTGCCATTCCATTCTCTTCTGAGAAGGAGGAGCCCTCCTCATTATCACCACTCTTTCTACTCCCACAGATCAAGTCACTGCAGGACTAGGCATAACCTCTCCCACTAAGGCCAGAAAGAATCCATAGGAGTGGAACAGAATCCACAGGCAGGTAACAGATTCAGGGGCAGACCCGCAATTGTTGGCAGACCAAGAAGACCAAGCTGCACTTCTGCTACACATGTGCAGGGGTTCTAGGTCCAGCCTGTGCTCACTCTTTGGTTGGTTGTTCAGGCTCTAGGACCCCAACTCCAGGGTCTAGGTTAGGTGACTCTGCTGGTCTTTCTGTAGAGTCCCTGTGCTCTTTGGGTCCCAGAATCCTTTGCCCAAATTGGTTCTGTTTTTATGGCAATGGCATGCTAGTTTTATTAAGATATCTCTGTAATGCAACTTGAAGTCTTGATGTTACCTCTAGCAGCTTGTTGTTGTTGTTGTTGTTGTTGTTGTTGTTGTTGTTGTTGTTGTTGTTGCTATTCAAGATGGCTTCACTTATTCTGGGATGTGAACTTAAAGATTTTTTTTTTTTCGATTTCTATGAAGTTGTATTGGAATTTGTTTACAGATTATATTGACTCTCTAGATTGCTGTTGGTAGGATGGTCATTTTCACAATATTAAATCCTACTGATCCATGACTATGGAAGATCTTTTCATTTTCTCTCTTAGTTTATGTTAGCATATTAGCATTCCTTCTAGGCCCTGTCCAACAGTTACCTACCAATAGCCAGTTGGGCCTGGCTTGCTATAAAAAAAAGTCTATATGGCCTCTCTTTTCTCTCTCTCTCTCTCTCTCTCTCTCTCTCTCTCTCTCTCTCTCTCTCTCTCACACACACACACACACACACACACACACGCACACACACACACACCTTTTTCTCCCTCTCTCTTCTCCCCTTCCCTCCTCCATGTGTTCCCTGCCTCCCTTCCTCTCTCTTTCTCTCTCTCTCTCTTTCTCTTTCTCTGACTCTACTCCCTTATCAACCCCACTTCCCATGCACCCAAATAAACTCTATTCTATACTAAACCCTTTGTATAACTGGTACCTGTAGGCGGAGGTTGTTGAGGTACCCCCCCCCCCCAATACACACTGCACCATACTGTGTTTTACAAGACTTGGATTTACAAACTTGCAGGTTCACATTCACCCCCAACCCCACCCCCACCACATGGACTTTCCAGCCATCATCCTCTCCATCAAGACACCAGCAAATTGTAAGCTACCCCAACGGTCAGAGTAAATGGCCCCTGGTCCTGAGGGAGGGCTGTTGAAGCCCCCATTCACCCTCTGGTGTCCTTGTGAATGGAGGTATGCACAATCTTCAAAAACTGTCTCTTCTTGCTGACTCATCATTTTAACATCTATTCCCTTGGATGAGATCTCTCTCTATTCATCAGCTCCTTAGTTGTTTTCCTTTTTCTTTGACATAGAACTGGGAGACCAGCCTGACTCAGGACAAGGATTTGTGGATACTTTGAGACAAACATGCTTGCATCTGAAGTAGATCAACCAAGTCTCATCTCCAGAGTCAGCATCTCAGTGAGCTCAAATGGCAATTAATCAGTTTTATGGCTTCCCAGTCATTTACTATAAATAAGGAACTCGTCTGAGTCCGGTAAAAACTAGCTAAAACTTAAAGCACCTGTCTTCCTTATGCATACTGTAAGAAGGAACCAAACTGAAGCAATTTTTAATAAAATTTCAATTTTGAATAGGGCTCAAATAAAATGTAGGTTCCCAAGACCTTCATGGGTAACAGATATCCTGCGTGGCAAAAGAGACATAGTAACTGACATTGTGGTAGACAAGTTGAGACCTGAATGCTAAGAAAGTTCCCTCACTATAGTTGAATAACCCAACAAATGAAAAAAGGTTAAGTGTACCACAAAGACATGTTCCAAAGGAAGTCTCATATTTCTAAATCCTTATTGGTGGATAACTGGGCACAGATGTTTGTGGATTTCAGGCTTAAAAACTGTTTCATTCTGGCTCAGAGTCTGTTCTGTAACCCTGGTCAATAGCAGTTATTGTAAGATAAATGTTCAAAGATCCAGTCAGTTCCTAGTTTGTACTGATGACTCTGACTGGTCAGTTTTTGCTGCCTAATTCAAATAAAGATCTTGCTTTTCTAAACTCTTTTTTTTTCATTATTTTTATTAGATATTTTATTCATTTACATTTCATTCATTTAGCTTTACTACTTTCCTCTCTGAAAATCCCCTATACCCTCCACTCTCCCCTTGCTACCCAACCCACACACTCCTGTTTCCTGGCCCTGGCATTGCCATATACTGGGCCATATAATCTTCACAAGACCAAGGACCTCTCTTCCCACTAATGGCCGACTAGGCCATCTTCTGCTACATATGCAGATAGAGACGCCATCTCTGGGGGTACTGGTTAGTTCATATTGTTGTTCCTCCCATAGGGTTGCAGACACATTCAGTTCCTTGGGTACTTTCTCTAGCTCCTACATTAGGGACCCTGTGTTCTATCCAATATATGAGTGTGAGCATTCACTTGTGTATTTGCCAGGCACTGGCATAGCCTCACAGGAGACAGCTATATGAGGGTCCTGTCAGAAAAATCTTGTTGGCATATGCAATAGTGTCTGAGTTTGGTGATTGGTTATGGGATAGATCCCCAAGGGTGGCAGTCTTGGGATGGTCCTTCCATCTCAGCTCCAAACTTTGTCTCTATAACTCATTCCATGGGCATTTTGTTCCTCATTCTAAGAAGGAGCGAAGTATCCACACTTTGGTCTTCCTTCTTCTTGAGTTTCATGTGTTTTGCAAATTGTTTCTTGGGTATTCTGAATTTCTGGGCTAATATACAGTTATCAGTGAGTGCATATCATGTGTGTTCTTTTGTGATTGGGTTTCCTCACTCAGGATGATATCCTCCAGATATATCCATTTGCCTAAAAATTTCATAAATTCATTGTTTTTAATAGCTGATTAGTACTCCATTGTGTAAATGTACCACATTTTCTGTGTCCATTCCTCTGTGGAAGATCATCTGGGTTGTTTCCAGCTTCTGGCTATTATAAACAAGACTGCTATGAACATAGTGGAGCATGTGTCCTTATTACCAGTTGGAGTATCTTCTGAGAATATGCCCATGAAATGGATTGCTGGATCTTCCGGTAGTACTATGTCCAATTTTCTGCGCAACCACCAGACCGATTTCCAGAGGGGTTCTACAAGCTTGCAATCCCACCAGCAATGGAGGAGTGTTCCTCTTTCATCATATCCTCGCCAGCATCTGCTGTCACCTGAATTTTTGATCTTAGCCATTGTGACTGGAGTGAGGTGGAATCTCAGGGTTGTTTTGAGTTGCATTTCCCTGATGATTAAGGATGTTGAACATTTTTTCAGGTGCTTCTCAGCCCTTCGGTATTCCTCATGTGAGAATTCTTTGTTTAGCTCTGTATCCCATTTTTAATGGGGTTATTTGATTTTTTGGAGTCCAGCTTCTTGAGTTATTTGTATATATTGGATATTAGTCCCCTATCAGACTTAGGATTGGTAAAAATCCTTTCCCAATCTCTTGGTGGCCTTTTTGTCTTACTGACAGTGTCTTTTGCCTTACAGAAGCTTTGCAATTTTATGAGGTCCCATTTGTCGATTCTCAATCATCTAGCACAAGTCATTGCTGTTTTGCTTGGGAATTTTCTCCCTGTGCCTATATCTTCAAGGCTTTCCCCCACTTTCTCCTCTATAAGGTTCAGAAGCTCTGATTTTATGTGGAGTTTCTTGATTCAGTTAGACTTGAGCTTTGTACAAGGAGATAAGAGTGGATCAATTCAAATTCTTCCACATGCTAACCAATAGTTGAGTCAGCACCATTTGTTGAAAATGCTGTCTTTTTTCCACTGGATGGTTTTAGCTACGTTGTCAAAGATCAAGTGACCATAGGAGTGTGGGTTAATTTCTGAGTCTTCATTTCTATTCCATCGATCTAACTGTCTGTTACTGTAACAGTATCATGAAGTTTTTATCACAATTGTTCTGTAGTACAGCTTGAGGTCAGGCATGGTGATTCCCTCAGAGGTTCTTTGTTGTTGTTGTTGTTGTTGTCGAGAATAGTTTTTGCTCTCCTAGGTTTTTTGCTATTCCAGATGAATTGGCAAATTGCCCTTTCTAAATCTGTGAAGAATTGAGTTAGAATTTTGATGGGGATTGCGTTGAATCTGTTTTTGTTGTTGTTGTTGTTGTTTGTTTTGTTTTCTGCAAGATAGCCATTTTCACTACATTAATCCTGCCATTCCATGAACATGGGAGTTCTTTCCATCTTCTGAGATCTTCTTCAATTTCTTTCTTCAGAGACTTGAAGTTCTTATCCTATAGATCTGTTACTTCCTTATTTAGAGTCAGACCAATGTATTTATGTTGTTTGTGACTATTATGAAGGGTGTTGTTTCCCTAATATCTTTCTCAGCCTGTTTATCCTTTGTGTAGAGAAAGGCCACTGATTTGTTTGAGTTAATTTTATATCCAGCAACTCTACTGAAGCTGTTTATCAGGTTAAGGAGTTCTTTGGTGAAATTTTTAGGTCTTGAACCCTGGTGGGACCCGGTGGGTGGTAATTTTCGTTGGATGGAAGGCGTGTCTCCTGGACCCCTGGCTGCAGTCAAAGTTACTGCCCCCACAGCCCCCCACAGGAGAGGCATATGGCTACCAGTCACATAGACTATGTCCTAAGCTTCTGGCCTTTTGACTAGACTCCTCCACACAGTTACCTAGCAACAGCAAGATAGCCAAGCCCACTTTAAGAGGGACTGCTTGGCCCCACCTCGATCTCTTAAGCTTTCACTTTTCTTACTCTTTAGCTCTCTTTCTCTCTTTCCCTTCCCCCTCTCTCCACAGGGCCATGGCCAGTCTCTCTCTCTCTTTTTTTTAACCTTCTCTCCTTTCTCCTTGCCTTTCTATAATAAAGCTCTAAAACCATAGACTGTCTCTGACCATCAAGGCCCAACATGCTTGAAGGATGAATAGGCTTTTTCCTAACAAGCTGCATCTAACCTCCCTTCTTACACTGCAGCCATGGACCAGACTAAGGATTCTCGTCTGCGTGGGAACCACCCAGTGCCCCCTCTTCCCCTGCCATCTCTTCCCTTCCTCTCTGGGGCTGAGTGTCACCCCGGTGATCTTATTCTGTTCTTAGCTCCTCAGCCATATCCAGTGTGGGATGCCAGAGGCAGAGAACCTGGTACCTGGGGTTGGCCCTTGTCTGCCATCTGCCATATGGAGTCAGTGGCTTAACACAGCCAGATGCCCACCTGGGGCCGCCTGGAAAGCATGCACAGTCCTCCCGTGTCTGCCTGCCCAGAGTACCAGAACTCTGGTGGGACATGGATTCTTGCCCACTCCCCTCTTTCCCCTACACTAGTGCCCCCCCCCCCAATGTGAATACTTTATGGTTGAAATCCACACTAATTATCTATGTATAAGCATGTATATTCTGTGTCCTTTAATGTTCTCTTTCTCAGGGATCATACTTATTTTCACCTTGTTGTTGGAAACATAATCAGGGTGACAAAAGACAGAAATAGATTTGGAAAAGCTGAGATTTGGTATCTACTCACTCTAATGGAGTAGCACCTACTAAAACAGCAACATCCCAACACTTCAGTATATTACTTTACTTATAACATATGGAAGAGGAGTTAGCTAGTTTTGGTTAGTAGGTCTTTGTAGAGGATCCCTTATAGGTTGCAGTCATCCTGGAGGAAGAAGCTGCAGATGCTCATCTGCATGCACTGCCAACATCAATCATAGGCCACAAGAAGGCTTTGTTAACTTCCTGAACTTGACGGGAGGATGGCTTTGACAGCTCCCATGGGGTTGATGCCTTAGCCCTTGTCAATATAACACATCCAGTTGTGAGTTCATCTGTGCCCCAATATCAATGATAGATGGTATCTTAGGGTTAAGTGTTAAAAACATGTTCCAAGAAAATGGAAACAAATGGACCTAAAAGGCAATCTGGCATTTTAATATCCAACAATATATACTTCAACCAAAACTACTCAAAAGAGATAAAGACACTACATACTCACCAGAGGACAAATCCATCAGGTTGATATTTTGATTCTGAATATCTAATACTCCAAATACAAGGAAAACTAAGAAACACTACTACAGATAAATGACATATTAACCTTCCTACTCTAACTGTGGGAAACTTCAATATGCAACTCTCACCAAAGGACATATCATCCATACAAAAAAACTAAACAGAAAAATGCTGAACCAAATTGATGCTATAAATCAATTGAACCTAGCATATATTTACAGAACATTTCACTCAAACACAAAAACTATGCCTTCTTCTCAATACCTTATAGAAATTTCATTAAAACTGACCACATGGCCAGTGCTTTAGATCCACACCAACTCAATCCACACCCAGAGGCAGCTTAGCCCCCAGGAGTTCTGTTGTATACAGGATCAGAGGTGAGGCCCCAACTCTTGCCTCAATACCTAGCCTAACTGGGAGTCCCCAGGACCCAGGGGACACAGGAATTCTACCCATCCAACCTCTGGTTTGCACCTCTGTCCAGGGGTGGAGGCTGTGCTCTGGCCTACCCCAGTTTACCCACACCCAGAGATAGCTTGAACACCAGGACTTCTGATATACCCAGGATCACAGGCTGCCAGGAGGGACAGACTCTAGTTAGAGACAGCAAGGCCAGTTAACACCAGAGATAACCAGATAACCAAGTTAACACCAGAGATAACCAGATAACCAGGAGAACTCAGGTAAGCAAGCAGAAGCTCTTAAAGAACACATAAATCTCTTAAAGAAATACAAAAAAAAAACAAAACAAAACAAAACAAAACAAAAAAAAATACACACACAATCAAAACAGGGAAGGAATTGAGTAAAACCTACAAAACACCAAGCAGATTATACCAGCAAAGAAATTCCTCCCATCACATAATAATCAAAATACGAAATGCACAGAAAAAAGAAAGAAAGAAAGAACAATAAAAGCTGTAATGGAAAAAATGTCAAGTAACATATAAAAGCAGACCTATCAGAATTACACCAGACTTATCATCAGAGACTCTAAAAGCCAGATCTTGGGCAGATGTCATACTGACCCTAAGACAATAAGAATGAGTGCCTAGCCTACTATACTCAGCAAAACTCTCAATTACCATAGATAGAGAAACCAAGGTATTCCATGACAAAACCAAATTTAAACAATAACTTTTCACTAATCCTGTCCTACAGAGAATAATAGAAGGAGAACTCCAACACAAAAGTGAAACTATACCCAACAAAAAGAAGAAATTAATCTTCTCACAACAAATCCAGAGAAGATATCCACACAAACATAATTACACCTCTAACAACAAAAATAACAGGAAGCAACAATTATTGGTTCTTAATATCTCTCAACATCAATGGACTTAATTTCCCAATAAAAAGACATAGGCTAACACACTGAATTTGTAAAGAGAACCACACATTTTGCTGCATACATGAAACACACCTCAGTAACAAAGTAAAAGCCTGGGGAAAAAAATGGTTTTTTCAAGCAATTTGTCCCAAGAAACAAGGTGGGTAGCCATTCTAATATCCAACAAAATAGACTTTCAACCAAAAGTTATCAAAAAAGAAAGAATAAGAAAAAGAAAGAAAAAGAGAAAGAGAGAGAGAGAGAGAGAGAGAGAGAGAGAGAGAGAGGAGAGAAGAGGGGAGGAGAGAAGAGGGGTGGGGAGGGGAGGGGAGGGGAGGGAAGGGGGAGGAGAGAAACACTCCCTGCTGCCATCTCTCAGAGCTGGAATGAATGAAGTAGAAAGCACAAGAACTATACAAAGAATCAAAAAAACTAGGAACTGGTTCTTTGAGAAAACCAACTCACTAGGCAAACCCATAGCCAAACTAACTGGAGGGCACAGAGACAGTATGCAAATTAACAAAATCAGAAATAAAAAGGGAGACATAACAACAGAAACTGAGGAAATTAAAAAAATCATCAGATCCTATCACAAAGGCCTATACTCACTAAAACTTGAAAACGTAGATGAAATGGAGGATTTTCTACAAAGATATCAGGTACCAAAGTTAAATAAGGATCAGATAAAATTGTACAAAACTCCCATAACCCCTAAAGAAGTAGAAGCAGCCATTAAAATTTTCCATCCAAACAAAGCCCATGAATAGTGTAGAATTCTACCATTCAATTCAAAGAAGACCTCATATCAATACTCCTCAAAATAATCCACAAAATAGAAACAGTAGGAACACTGCCCAATTCATTCTATGAAGGTACAGTTATGCTGATACCTAAACTACATAAAGACCCAACAAAAACAGAGAACTTTAGGCCAATTTCTCTTATGAATATCAATGCAAAAATACTCAATAAAATACAAACTGAATGCAAGAACACTGCAAAAATGATCATTCATTATGATCAAGTAGGCTTCATCTCAGGGATGCAGGAATGGTTCAATATAGGGATACTCGTCAAAATATGCCCCTATACAAAAAATCTCATGAAAAAAAAAAAAACAGATAATCGTCTCATTAGATGTTGAAAAAAACCTTTGAAAAAATACAACACCCCTTCATGTTAAAAGTATTAGAGAGATCTGGAATTCAAGGTCCTTGCCTAAACATAAAAAAGCAATGTACACCAAACCAATCACCAGCATCAAACTAAATGGAGAGAAACATGAAGCAATCCCACTAAAATCAGGGACTAGACAAGGATGCCCACTCTCTCCTTATCTATTGAAATATAGTACTCTTAGTTCTAGCCAGAACAATTAGACAACAAAGGAGATCAAAGTGATACATATTGGGAAGGAGGAAGTCAAGATATCACTGTTGGCGGATGATTTGATATTATATATAAACAACCCCAAAAATTCTCCCAGAGAAATCCTAAATCTGATAAACAACTCAGCCAAGTGTCTAAATATAAAATTAAATCTAAAAATCAGTATCCTCTTCTCAAAGGATAAATGGGTTGAGAAAGAAATTAAGGAAATGACACCATTAACAATAGTCATAAGTCATATAAAATATCCTGGTATGACTCTAACCACGCAAGTGAAAGTTCTGTATAAGAACTTCAAGTTTCTGAAGAAAGAAAATGCATAAGACCTCAGAAGATGGAAAGATGTCCCATGCTCATGGATAGGCAGGGTTAACCTAGTAAAAATGGCCATCTTACCAAAGGCAATCTACAGATTCAATACAATCCTCAGCAAAATTGCAACTCAATTCTTCACAGAGATAGAACCATTTTTAGATTCATCTGGAATAACAAAAAACAAACAAATGGACAAACAAACAAACAAACAAACAAAAACCCACGATAGTAAAACCTATTCTCAACAATAAAATAACTTCTGTGGTGGAAATCACCATTTCTGACCTCAAGCTGTACTACGGAGCAATTGTGACAAAAACTGCATAATATTGGTACAGAGACAGACAAGTAGATTAATGGAATAGATTTGATGACGGAGAAATAACCTCATATACCTATGGTCACTTGATGTTTGACAATAAAGCCAAAACCACCCAGTGGAAAAAAGACAGCATATTCAAAATATGGTACTGGTATAATTGGTAGTCAGCATGTACAAAAATGCAAATTCATCCTTTTTTATTTCATTAATCAAAGCTCAAATTCAATAAGATGAAGAATGTCCAAATAAAAACAGATATGCTGCAAGGGGGAAGAGCCTCGAACACATCAGCACAGGGAAAATTTTCCTGAACAAAACACTAATGGTTGATACTCTAAGATCAACAATCGACAAATGGGACTTTATAAATTGTAACGTTTCTGTAAGGTAAAGGACAATATCACTAGGACAAAGCAGCAAACCACAGATTTGGAAAAGATCTTTGCCAACCCTACATCTGATAGAGGGCTAATATCCAAAAAATACAAAGAACTCAAGAAGTTAGCCTCCAGAGAACCAAATGACCCCAAAAATTGGGGTATAGAGTTAAACAAAGAATTCTCAATTTCAGAATCTTGAATGACTGAGAAGCACTTAAATAAATGTTCAACATCTTTAATTATCAGAGAAGTGCAAATCAAAAAGACCTTCAGATTCCACCTCACACCAGTCAGAATAGTTAAGATAAAAAACTCAGGTGACAGCAGATACTGGCAAGGATGTTGAAAAAGAGGAGCATTCCTGTATTGTTGGTGGAACTAAAAGCTGGTAAAACCAATTTGGAAATCAGTCAGGCAGTTCCTTAGAAAATTAGAAACAGTTCTACCTGAGGACCCAACTATATCACTCTTAGGCATATACCCATTAAGATGCTCCAAAATATAACAAGGACACATGCTCCACTATATTCACAGCATCCTTATTTGTAATACCCAGATAACTGGTGGTTTTGGAAACAACCCAGATGTCCCTCAACAGAGGAATTAATACAGAAATTGTGTTACATTTACACAATGGAGTACTACACAGGTATTAAGAACAATGACTTCATGAAATTTGCAGGCAAATGGATGGAACTAGAAAATATCATCCTGAGTGAGGTAACCCACTCACAATAGAATGCACATGCTATACACTCACTGTTAAATGGATATTAGCCCAAAAGCTTGGAATACCCATATAGCGCTTAAGAAGGAAGACCAAAGTGTAGATGTTTCAATCCTACATAGAAGTAGAAACAAAATTATCACAGGAGGTAGAGTTAGGGAGGGTCCTGGAAGGGTGGGTCCTGGGAGGGAGAGGAGTGGGAGGGAAAAATGAGGGTGGGGACTGTATCAGGTATTGAAAGGGACAGAAGTATAGTGTCAGAAAATTTAACAGAATTATTTACCTGTGGAGGATGGGGAACTCGGTAGCCACTATAGAGTCCCAGATGCCACTAGAACATCCCAGCCTCCAGGGAGGTGAGAGGCTCCCAGGACCCGGCAGAGATTACTTTAGTCAAAATACCCAACAAAGGGGAGAGAGAACCTGTAGAAACCACTTTTAATAAACAGACATGGCCCTTAGTTGAGAGATGGGCCATCTACTCATCTCAATATTGTTAATCCAGAATGTTCCTGTTGAAAGGAAAGGCAGGGACATAAAATGGAACAGAGACTGAAGGGAAGGCCATCCTGAGAGGCCACCCCTAGGAATTCATCCCATATGTAGACAAGAAACTCTGACATTATTGCTGATGCCAAAAAGCACTTGTTGACAGGGGCCTGGTATGGCTGTTCCCAGAGAGGTTCTACCAGCACCTGATCAATACAGATGCAGATACAGCCAACTATTGGACTGATCCCATGACCCCACCTCAAAGTAAGTGTTGTGGATAGCACTGAAGCTGTTTGTAATTTGATGCCAATTCTTTTCTCCTGGAAGGGGTTGTGAACAAGGAATGAGTCAGCATTCAGGTGATTTCCTGTAAACCTTCTTCCCACCTTAATTTGTCCTTCTTCCCACCTTAATTTGTAAAATAAAGGCTAGAGCTGGTGATTAGGCAGGTGAAGCCTAAAAAAACTGGAGCTGAAAGTTGAGAGAAAGAAGAAGTGGGGGAGAGGATGACAGAGGAGGAGGTGGAAGGAAAGCAGAGCAGAAGCACATGGCCTGGAGAAACTACAAGTTATAAGGGGTCTCATAGATCAGGAAGATGATAGTGTAGTGGTAGATCTGCCCAATCTAGGTGCACAGCTTTTATTCATATTAATTGAGTTGTGTTTTTATTGCCAGGGCATATTTGAGTTGGAGAATTACTACAACAGGTTAAGAGCTAGGGGAAGGACTGAAGGAGTTGAAGGAGATTGCAACCTCATAGGAAGAACAATATCAACTAACTGGTCTACCTAGAGTTCTCAGAGACAATCCGCCACCAAAGAGTATACATGGAGGGATCTATGGATCCTGATATATGTGTGGCAATGGATGGCTTTATCTGACAACAATGGGACATCCTCGGTCCTGTGGATATTTGATGCCCCACCATAAGGTGATGCTAGAGTGGTGAGGGGGAAGTGGGTGAGTGGTGGAGGAGCTCCCTCATAGAGGCAAAGGGGAGGAGAATAGGTGGTGGGATGTGAGGTCTCTGGAGGGGTAACAGAGAAGGGGGATATCATTTGAAATGTAAATGAATAAAATGATTAATTAAAAAGCAAACTGACCATATATCACATCCAAAGCAAGTCTCAACAGATAGAAGAAAATAGAAATAAACTCCTGTACACTATCAGACTAACATAGATTAAAGCTGGATAGCAACAACAGAAATAACAGAAAGTGTATGAACTCATGGACAATTATAAGAATCTTTTGAATGGAAAGTTACCCAAGACAGAAGTAAAGAAAACAAAACAAAACAACCCCCCCCCAAAAAAAAACAAACAAAGACTTTCTAGACTGCAATAAATTGAATACACAGCACACCCAAACTTATGGAACATAAGAAAAGTGGTGTTGAGAAGAAAGTTCATAGCACTAAGTGCCCCCAGAATAATTTGAAGAGCTGTTATTCTAGCAAATTAACAGAATACCTGAAAGCTTTAAAACAGGCGTCTCAATCTTCTTAATATTGTGATCCTTTTATACAGTTCATCATATTATGGTCTTAGTATAGAATTCTACCAGACCCTTAAAAGAGTTAGTGACAATATTCCTTAGATTAGTCCACTAAATAAAATCAGAATGAACATTGCACAATTTATGAGACCATAGTTACACTGACACTTGAACCACATAAAGACTCAACAACAAAAAAATTCCTTTGTGAACATAGAAGCAAAAATATTCACTACAATACTTGAAATTTTAATCTAAGAAAACATCAAAATTACCACCACAACAATACAAGGATCATTCAATATTAAAAAAAAAAATCAGTAAATGTAACCCACCATATAAACAATCTGAACAGGGGACACATGTAAACAAAAGGCAGGTTGTTTACAGCTGAAGGGGATTGCAACTCCATAGGAAGAACAATATTAACTAACTGGACCACTCAGAGCTCCCAGGGACAAAATCAAAGAGTACAATACATGGAGGGAGCTGTGGCTCCAGATACATATGGAGCAGAGCCTTATCTGACACCATGGGAGGGGAGGCCCTTGATTCTGTGGATTCTTGTTTCCCCAGCATAGGGGAATATGAGAGTAGTGATGCAGGAGTGTGTGAGTGGATGGAAAAGCAGCCTCATAGAGGCAAAGGGGGACGAGGGAGGATGAGATGAGGGGCTTTGGAGGGGTAACTGGAGAGGGGGATATCATTTGAAATATAAATGAATAAAATGATTACAAAAAATGAAATGTTCAGTATCCTTAGCCATCAAGGAATTGCAAAACAAAACTACTAGAGATTCCCATCTTAAACCTCTCAGAATGACTAAGATAAGGAACAGAAATGACAGCTCATACTGCCAGAGATATGGAATAAGCAAATGTGGAAATCAGTACGGCAGTTTCTTAGAAATTTGGGAATCAATCTACCTCAAGATCCAACTATATTGTTCTTGGACATATATTCAAAGGACACTTCATCCTACTACAAGGTATATCATCATTCAGTCATGTTCATTGCTGCTGTATTCTTAATATCCAGAAACTGTAAACAACCTAGGTATCTCACAACAAAAGAAGGGGTAAAGGAAATGTAGAAAACTTATACAATGAATGATTAATCTGCTGGCTTAAAAATGACAGCATGAAATTTAAAGGCAAGTGGATGGTATGATAAAAAAAAATCATCCTGTGAGAGTTAACACAGACCCAGAAATTTAAATATATTTCTTCTTCTTTTTCTTCCTCTTCCCCTTCCCCTTCTCCTTCTTCTTTTTTTAATTTTACTTTTTAAACTTTTTATTTGTTCTTTGTGAATTTGACCCCATGTATTCCAATCCCATTCATCTCCCACCCTGAATATGTATTCTTTGCATCTCCCCCCTCCCCAACAGAGAAAAATGTCATTATGGAAGCTGTAGTATGTCATAGCATATCCTACACTACACTCCTTTGTCCACACTTCTTTCCTTGCAGATCTTTATTGAAATGACTTTTGATCTGGTAGGAGGCCTCTGGATTCTGCTATTCTATCAATACTGGAACCTCACTGGGACTCCTCTTGGATATCAGTCTGAAAGCTGAACAAAACGAATGTATGGTTGGCCCGTGGCTACATGGGGAACTTGACCAAATTGTGCAGTACTGCCAAACTGATTTCCAGAGTGGTTGTACCAGTTTGCAATCCCACCAACAATGGAGGAGTGTTCCTCTTTCTCCACATCCTCACCAGCATCTGTGTCACCTGAGTTTTTGATCTTAGCCATTGTAACTGATGTGAGGTGGAATCTTAGGGTTGTTTTGATTTGCATTTCCCTGATAACTAAGGATGTTGAACCTTTTTTTTAGGTGCTTCTCAGCCATTTGATATTCATCAGTTGAGAATTCTTTGTTATCTCTGTACCCCATTTTTTAATAGGGTAATTTGATTCTCTGGTGTCTACATTCTTGTGGTTTTTGTATATATTGGATATTAGCCCTCTATCAGGTTTGGGATTGGTAAAAAACTTTTCCCAATCTGTTGGTTGCCTTTTTGTCTTATTGACAGTGTCCTTTGCCTTACAGAAGCTCTGTAATTTTATGAGGTCCCATTTGTCAATTCTTGCTCTTACAGTATAAGCCATTGGTGTTCTGTTCAGGATTTTTTTCCTCTGTGCCCATATGTTTGAGGCTCTTCCCCAATATCTCCTAAATAAGGTTCAGTGTCTAAGGTTTTATGTGGAGGTCCTTGATCCAGTTACACTTCAGCTTTGTACAAGGAGATAAGAATGGATCAATTCACATTCTTCTACATGCTAAACACCAGATGAGCCAGCACCATTTGTTGAAAATGCTGTCTTTTTTCCACTGGATGGTTTTAACTCCTTTGTCAAAGTTCAAGTGATCATAGGTGTGTGGGTTCATTTCTGGGTCTTCAATTCTATTCCATTGATCTACCTGTCTGTCACAGTACCAGTACCATGTAGTTTTTATTACAATTGCTCTGTAGTACAGCTTGAGATCAAGGATCGTGATTCCACCAGAAGTTCTTTTATTGTTGAGAATAGTTTTTGCTATCCTAGGTTTTTTGTTATTCCAGATGAATTTGCAAATTGCCCTTTCTAACTTTGTGAAGAATTGATTTGGAATTTTGATGGGGATTGCATTGAATCTGTAGATTGCTGTTGGCAAGACAGCCATTTTTACTATATTAATCATGCCAATCCTAAGCATAGGAGATCTTTCCATCTTCTGAGATCTTCTTCAATTTCTTTCTTCAGAGACTAGAAGTTCTTTTCATACAGATCTATCACTTGCTTAGTTAGAGTCATGTAGCCACCAGCAGCTAAACAAACTGGGTTCCTGAAAGGGAGACCGGGCCTGCATGGGAGAAAATGGTGTGAGAAATAAGGAAACCAAGACAAAGGTACTGATGATACTGATCAAGGCCCAAAGTTTACTTAATAGTCTGAGCTTATAAAGAGGGGGATCCCATCCCCCATCATGCCAGGATCTCCTTTCATTGGATAGTGTCAGGAGAACAGGTCCTGCCTCTCAGCAGGTAGCAGTGTCTTGGAGAAAATGGCAGAGGTGGCAGAACAATAGACCTATCTAGGCCAAAAGACTCCACCCTAGGTGGTCTAGTTCACAGTAGTAGAGCAGGTCTGAGCCAGTCTGCTCAAGGCTGGGGGAGGCTACAGAGTCACATCAAGGTATTTTATATTATTTGTGACTCTTGTGAAGGCTGTTGTTTCCCTAGTCTTTCTCGGGCTCTTTATCCTTTGAGTAGAGAAAAGCCACTGATTTGTCTGAGTTTATTCTATATTCAGCTACTTCACTGAAGTTCACCAGGTTTAGGAGTTCTCTGGTGGTATTTTTGGGGTCACTTATGTAAACTATCATATCATCTGCAAATAGTGATATTTTGACATATTTTCCAATTTGTATCCCTTTGATCTCTTTTTGTTGTCTAATTGCTCTGGCAAGGATTTCAAGTACTATATTGAATAGGTATGGAGACAGTTGGCAGCCTTGTCTAGTCCCTGATTTTAGTAGAATTGCTTCATGTTTCTCAATGTTGAGTTTGATGTTAACTACTGATGTGCTGTATTTTGCTTTTACTATGTTTAGATATGGTCCTTGAATTCCTGATCTTTCTAAGACTTTTATCATGAAAGGATGTTGGATTTTGTCAAATGCTTTCTCAGCATCTAATGAGATGATCATGTGATTTCGTTTCTTTGAGTTTGTTTATATAGTGGATTACGTTTATGGATTTCCATATACTGAACCATCCTTGCATACCTGGGATGAAGCCTATTTGATCATGATGGATGATCGTTTTCATGTGTTCTTGGATTCAGTTTGCAAAATTTTTATTGAGTATATTTGCATTGATATTCATAAGGGAAATTGGTCTGAAGTTCTCTTTCTTTGTTGGGACTTTGTGTGGTTTAGGTATCAGAGTCATTGTAGCTTCATGGAACAAATTGTGTAGAGTGCCTTCTGTTTCTATTTTGTGGAATAGTTTGAGGAGTATTGGTATTAGGTTTTCTTTGAAGGTCTGTTAGATCTATGCACGAAACTCTTCTAGTCCTGGGATTCTTTCTTTTGGGAGACTATTAATGACTGTTTCTATTTCTTCTATTTCTAATCCTGATTTAACTTTGATACCTGGTTTCTGTCTAGAAAATGGTCCATTTCATCCATGTTTTCCAGTTTTGTTGAGGATAGTCTTTTGTAGTAGGATCTGATGATGTTTTGGATTTCCTCATATTCTGTAGTTATGTCTCCCGTTTCATTTCTGATTTTGTTAACTAGGATACTGTCCCTGTGCCCTCTAGTTATTCTGGCTAAGGGTTTTTCTATTTTGTTGATTTTCTTAAAGCATCAGCTCCTGATTTGATTGATTCATTTTATAGTTCTTTTTGTTTTCACATGGTTAATTTCAGTCCTGAATTTGATTATTTTCTGCCATCTTCTTCTTGGATGAATTTGCTTCTTTTTGTTCTAGAGCTTTCAGGTGTGCTGTCAAGCTGCTAGTGTAAGCTCTCTCCAGTTTCTTTTTGGAGGCACTCAGAGCTATGAGTTTTCCTCTTAGCACTGCTTTCATTGTGTTCCACAAGTCTGGGTATGTTGTGGCTTCATTTTCATTAAACTCTCAAAAGTCTTTAATTTCTTTCTTGACCAAGGTATCATTGAGTAGAGTGTTGTTCAGCTTCCACATGTATGTGGGCTTTTTATTATATGTATTGTTATTGATGATCAGCCTAAGTCCGTGGTGATCTGATAGGATGTATGGGTTATTTCAATCTTTTTCTATGTGTTGAGGCCTGGTTTGTGACTGACTATATGGTCAGTTTTGGAGAAAGTATCATGAGGTGCTGAGAAGAAGGTATATCCTTTTGTTTTAGGATAAAATGTTTTATAGATACCTGTTAAATCAGTATGTTTCATAACTTCTGTTAGTTTCACTGTGTCTCTGTTTAGTTTCTTTTTCCATGATCTGTCCATTAATGAGAGTAGGGTGTTGAATCTCCCACTATTAATGTGTGTGGTGCAATGTGTTCTTTGAGCTGTAGTAAAGTTTCTTTTATGAATGTAGATGTGCTTGCATTTGGAACAAAGATGTTCAGAATTGAGAGTTCATGTTGGTAGGTTTTACCTTTGATGAGGATGAAGTGTCCCTCCTTGACTGTTTTGATAACTTTAGGTTGAAAGTCGATTTTATTCTATATTAGAATGGTTACTTCAGCTTGTTTCTTAGGACCATTTGCTTGGAAAATTGTTTTACAGCCTTTTCTCTGATGTTGAGTCTGTCTTTGTCACTGTGGTGGGTTTCCTGTATCCAGCAAATTGTTGGGTCTATTTTATGTAACCAGTCTGTCAATGTATGTTTTTTTATTGGGAAATTGAGTTCACTGATAAGGGATATTAAGGGAAAAGTGATTGTTGCTCCCTGTTTTTTGTTTTTGTTTTGTTTTTTCTTTTTCTTTTCTTTTCTTTTTTTTTTTTTTAAGATTTGGGATTCTGTTCATGTAGTTATATTCTTTTAAGTTTGTTGAAAGATTACTTTCTTCCTTTTTCTAGGGTGTAGTTTCTCTCCTTGTGTTGGAGATTTCCCTTTATTGTCCTTTGAAAAGCTGGATTTGTGGAATATTGTGTAAATTTGGTTTTGTCGTGGAATACTTTGGTTTCTCCGTCTATGATAATTGAGAGTTTTGTTGAGTATAGTAACCTGGGCTGGCATTTGTGTTCTCTTAGGATCTGTATGACATCTCTCTATGATCTTTTGGTTTTCGAGTCTGGCAAGATGTCTGGGTTAATTCTAATAGGTCTGCCTTTATATGTTACTTGACCTTTTCTCCTTACTGCTTTTAACATTCTTTCTTTGTTTTGTGCATTTAGTGTTTTGATTGTTATGTAACAGGAGGAATTTCTTTTCTGGTCCAGTCTATTTGGAGTTTTGTAGGTTTCTTGTATGTTCATGGGCATCTCTTTCTTTGGGTTAAGGAAGTTTTCTTCTATAATTTTGTTGAAGATATTTACTGGCCCTTTAAGTTGGAAATCTTCATTCTCATCTATACCTATTATCCTTAGGTTTGGTTTTCTCATTGTGCCCTGAATTTCTTGGATGTTTTGGGTTAGGATCTTTTTGCATTTTGCATTGTCTTTGACTGCTATGTCTATGTTTTCTATGGTATCTTCTGCACCTAAGATTCTTTCTTCTATCTCTTGTTTTCTGTTGGTGATGCTTGCCTCTTGATTTCTTTCCTAGGTTTTCAATCTCCAGAGTTGTCTCCCTTTGTGATTTCTTCTTTGTTTCTATTTCCATTTTTACATCCTGGACTGTTTTGTTCAATCCCTTCCACTTGTTTGGTTGTGTTTTCCTGTAATTCTTTAAGGGATTTTTGTGTCTCGTCTTAAATGGCTTCTACCTGCTTAGCTGTATTCTCCTGTATTTCTTTAATGGAGCTGTTTATGTCCTTTTTAAAATCTTCTATCAGCATCAAGAGATATGATTTTTAAATCCAAATCTTGCTTTTCTGTTATGTTGAGGTATCTAGGACTTGTTGTCGTGGGAGTACTGCATTCTGATGGTGCCAAGTAGTCTTGGTTTCTTTTGGTAAGATTCTTGTGTTTGACTTTCACCATCTGGTAATCTCTGGTGTTAGATGTTCTTGTTGTCTCTGGCTGGAGCTCGTTTCCCCTGTTAGTCTCTCAGTCTGTGTTAGCACTCCTGAGAGACTAGCTCTCTCCTGGCAAGACCAGTGCACAGAGGTCTGTGAAACTATCCCACCTCTTGGGTGCAGATATAGGCCTCTAGGACCCTGTCCCAACAGCTCTGCTGGTTTTGTGGCCTGTGTACTCCTGACTGGTGTTGCCTTAGACAGTCACCAGAGAAAGAAATCTACTTTTATTTTTAAAAGCGTCACTACCTAGCATTTTGAAACCAAACCTAACAGAACCAAACTGAACCGAACCAAACCAAACCAAACCAAAACCACCCAAAATTGGTTCTAAGCAGATAAGGTGGCTCACTAGATGAATCTTTTGCAACCTAGTCACATACCTGAGTTCAATCCCTAAAACTTATATAAAGGTGAAAAGAGAGGTAGAACTCCACCAAGTTGTCCTCTGATCTCCATACATGTGCTATTACAGATGTGTGTCCACACCTACACACCTACACACACACACACACACACACACACACTCACTCACTCACACACACACACACACACACACACACACACACTCACACACTCACATTTTGAGAAACAATTAATTAATGGAGACTATATATATATATAACTGAAACATAGATATACACATAGAAAGCTGAGAATAGCTCTATCATGAGACCTTAATAAATCCCATGTCTGTGGAGTGTATATCCTTTCCTTCCTGATGTAAACTCTTTTTGCCTTTAGTATGATCATACTTTGTGTTTTACTATACATCAGTATCTAGGCCTCAAACTTTTATATTATATACTCAAAATGAGATTCTTATTCTCTATGTTTCTCTGTACTGATATTAGCCAAACCAGCAGATTTTCTAGTGTATACTCTTCAGTAAGGCAAGAATTGGCTTTTAGTAATGAATTTGCCTTGCTAAGTAACCTTTTTAAATGTGGTTTTGATATATTAGTTTTGCTAGTGTGAGTTAGATTAAATTGTCAATTACTTCTTCTATTTTTCATATTGTCTCCTCTGGGCAGGGTCTGTGAGATATTATAAAGGTTTCACCCATAAAAGAGCCCTCTCACTTGAACTCTGTTCAGGACATAGAGAAAGATGTCAAAATATTTGTACCAAAATAATGAATTAACACTAAGTTCTAATTAAATATTGATGAAAGTCACACCTTTAATTACCTTCATTATGGCAACATGTCTTATCTTGTCATTACATGTTTGCAATATGAAGAACATACTCATTAGTTTGCATTATAAATAATTCTGAGTTACTGCCCTTTGCATTAAAACTGTTTAGAAGCTCTTTCGAAAATAGCATCTTTAATTTTTAAAAATATGTTGGATAACTTTATTTCATGTTTTTGTATTGTATCTGATCCTGATTATATTTCTACTGCCAAGATAAAACACTTATCAAAATCAACTTGGGCTAGGAAAGGCTTTATTTCAATTTCATGTTATGATCTATCTTAGAAAGATTGAAGAAGAAACTCAAGGCAGCAATTTGAAAGCAGAATGGAGAAACTTTGGCTACTGGAATGCTCAGCTTGCTTTATCATACACCTCAGACAATCTGCTCAAGGTTAGCAATGTCATAGTAAACTGAATCCTGCAACATCAATTATGAGTCAACAAAATACCTCCACAGACATGCCCAAGGACAATCTGATTAAAACAATTCCTTAAGTGTCTTCCCTCTTCCCAGGTGAGTCTACTTAGTGTTAAGTAGACAAAAATAAAGCCACACAATTGTCCCCTTGTCTATATGAAACACAAAATCCTTCTTGTTAAGCCATATCCTTTCCTTTCTCTGTCCCTGTCACATTAATATTATATTATAAAACATGGTATGCCTTTAAATCTCCCACAGTCTTTAAAAGTCACTATGCTTTAAAGGTTCACTGGCTTTTTAAAATTAATGGACATTTCTTTGCTGTGGGATGATGTAAAATCTAAAGTAAATTATATACTAATTCCAAAATAAAAGAAAATGAGACATAAGAATTAGGTCAAAGAACAGTCAAAGTTCAAGAGTGTTAGACTTCTCAAACTCACTCATGATATTTTGATATTAAAGGTGTTTAGTAGGCCTAACTCTGAAGGTCCTCCATCTTCAGGATGCACATCTAGGGCCAATAAACAACCCAACTTTGGATTTTTGACCAGGTTACAGAACCAGTGTTGAATTTCCTTCTGTGGATAAGACCTACAAAAAGAGTCAGAGAGTGTTTGATTACTGCCACAACTATCACACCATTCACTCTTATACCAGTGAACATATCTTGCCTGGAAGATTGGTATTGCTGAGTGAAAAGTTGATAGAAGATAAAGCCACTGATGACTTTTCCTATATTAGCCTGCAGAAAGCCTCATGATACTAAAAACCTTCTGAACAGCAAATGACTTTTATCTCTATGAGATAGGGATTTGGTTAATTGGTTTATTGATTTACATTTGAAGTGCTACCCCCTTCCCAGTTTCCCCTCCACACTACCTTATCCAAATCCCCTTCGCACTGTTTCTATGAAGGTACTCCCTCACCCACCCACCCAGTCCAGCCTTACCACCCTACCATTCCCCTACAGTGGGACATCAAGCCTGCACAGGACCAAGGACCATTGATGCCAGATAGGCAATCCTCTGCTACATATGCAGTTGGAGCAATGAGTTCCTTAATATGTACTCTTTGGTTTGTGGTTTAGTATCTTGGAGCTCTGGCGGGGGGGGGGGGGGTCAGATTGGTTTACATTGTTCTTCCTATGGTGTTCCAAACCCCTTCAGTTCTTTCCTATAACTTCTCTACTGTGGGCCCCAGCTCAATCCAATGGTTGACTGTTTGGTTTTCCTTCTTTTTGAGCTTCATATGGTCTGTGAATTGTATCTTGGGTATTCCGAACTCTTTGGCAAATACCCATTTATCAGTGAGTATATACCATGTACGTTCTTTTTTTACTGGTTTAACTCAGTCAGGGTGATAGTTTCTAGTTCCATCTATTTGCCAAAGAATTTCATGAAGTCAGTGTTTTATAGCTGAGTAGCAGTCCATTGTGTAAATGTACTGCATTTTCTGTATCCATTCATCTGTTGAAGGATATCTGGGTTGTTTCCAGCTTCTAGCTATTATAAATAAGGCTGCTATGAATATAGTGAAGCATATGTCATTGTTATATGTTGGAGCATCTTCTGGGTATATGCCCAGGAGTGGTATTGCTGGGTCCTCAGGTACTACTATGTCCAAATTTCTGAGCAACTGCCAGACTGATTTCCACAGTGGTTGTACCAGCTTGCAATCCCACCAACAATGGAGCAGTGTTCCTCTTTCTCCACATCCTTGTCAGCATCTGCTGTCACCTGAGTTTTTTCATCTTAGCCATTGTGACTGGTGTGAGGTGGAATCTCATGGTGTTTTGATTTGCATTTACCTGATGACTAAGGATGCGGAACATTTCTTTAGGTGCTTCTCAACCATTCAGGTTTCCTCAGTCGAGAATGTTTTGTTTAGCTCTGTACCCCATTTTTTTCTTTTTTTTTAAATTAGGTATTTCCTTCATTTACATTTCCAATGCTATCCCAAAAGTCCCCCATACCCTTCCCCCAACTCCCCTACCCACCCACTCCCACTTCTTGGTCCTGGCGTTACCCTGTACTGAGGCATATAAAGTTTGCAAGACCAATGGGACTCTCTTTCCACTGATGGCCGACTAGGCCATCTTCTGATACATATGCAGCTAGAGTCAAGAGCTCCGAGGGGGTACTGGTTAGTTCATATTGTTGTTCCACCTATAGGGTTGCAGATCCCTTTGGCTCCTTGGATACTTTCTCTAGCTCCTCCATTGGGGGCCCTGTGATCCATCCAATAACTGACTGTAAGCATCCACTTCTGTGTTTGCTAGGCCCTGGCATAGCCTCACAAGAGGCAGCTATATCAGGGTCCTTTAAACAAAATATTTGGTTCTCTGGAGTCTAACTTCTTGAGCTCTTCAGATATATTTGATATTAGCACGCTAATGGATATAGGATTGGTAAAGATCTTTTCCCAATCTGTCTATAGCCCTTTTTGCCTTATTGAGAATGTCCTTTGCCTTACAGAAGCTCTGGAATTTTATGAGGTCCCATTTGACTATTGTTGATCTTAGAGTATAAGCCATCAGTGTTCAGGGACTTGCCTCCTGTGCCCACATGTTCGAGATTATTCCCTATCTTTCTCTTCTATTAGATTCAGTGTATCTGGTTTTATGTGGAAGTCCTTGATCCACTTGGACTTGAGCTTTGTACAAGGAGATAAGAATGGATCCATTTACATTCTTTTGCAATGCTCACCTCCAGTTGAATCAGCACCATTTCTTGAAAATGCTGTCTGTTTATCACTGGATGGTTTTAGCTCCTTTGTCAAAGATCAAGTGACAGTAGGTGTGTGAGTTCATTTCTGGGTCTTCAATTTTATCCATTGATCTACCTGCTTGTCACTGTACCAATACCATGCAGTTTTAATCACAATTGTTCTGTAGTACAGCTTGAGGTCAGGCATGGTGATTCCACCAGAAGATCTTTTATTGTTGAGTATAGTTTTCACTATTGTGGGGTTTGGTTTTTTTTTTTTTTTTTTTGTTATTCCAGATGAATTTGGAAATTTCTCTTTCTAACTCTATGAATAATTTATTTGGAATTTTGATGGGTATTGCATTGAATCTGTAGATTGCTTTCGGCAAGATGTCCATTTTTACTATATTAATCCTGTCAATTCATGATCCTTCCATCTTCTGAGGTTTTCGATTTCTTTCTTCTTCAGAGACTTGAAGTTCTTTTAGTACAGATCTTTCACTTGTTGGGTTAGAGTCACACCAAGATATCTTATATTGTTTGTGACAATTGTGAAGGGTGTCATTTCCCTAATTTCTTTCTCAGTCCATTTATCTTTTGAGTATAGGAAGGCTACTGATTTTTCTGAGTTAATTTTATATCCATCTACTTTGGTGAAGCTGTTTATCAGCTGAGGGAGTTCTCTGTTGGAATTTTTGGGGTCACTTAAGTATATCATATCATCTGCAAATAGTGATATTTTTACTTCTTCCTTTCTAATTTGTATCCCTTTGACCTACTTTTGTTGTCTAGTTGCTCTGTCTAGGACTTCGAGTACTATATTGAATAGGTAGGGAGACAGTAGACAGCCTTGTCTAGTCCCTGATTTTAGTGGAATTGCTTCAAATTTCTCTCCATTTAGTTTGATATTGGCTACTCGTTTGCTGTATTTTGCTTTTACTATGTTTAGGTATGACTCTTAAATTCCTGATCTTTCTAAGACTTTTATCATGAAAGGGTGTTGAAGTTTTTCAAGTGTTTTCTCAGCATGTAAATAAATGATCATGTGGTTTTTTTTTCCTTTGAGTTTGTTTATATATTAGATTACATTGAAGGAGTTCCCTATATTGAACCATTCCCACATCCCTGGAATGAAGCCTACTTGATCATGATGGATGGTCTTCTTGATGTGTTCTTGGATTTAGTTTGCAAGAATTTTATTGAGTAATTTTACATTGATATTCATAAGGGAAATTGGTCTGAAGTTCTGCTTTTTTTCTCTTTTGATCTTTTTATGGTTTAGGTATGAGTGCAATTATGGTTTCATAGAATGTATTGCATAATGTTTCTTCTATTTCTATTTTGTGGAATAATTTGAAAAGTTTTAGTATTAGGTCTTCTTTGAAGGTCTGATAGTAATTCTGCACTAAACCCATCTGGTCCTTGGCTTTTTTTGGTTGGGAGACTTTTAATGACTGCTTCTATTTCTTTAGGAGTTAAGGACTGTTTAGACGGTTTATCTGATTCTGATTTAACTTTGGTACCTGGTATTTGCATAGAAAAATTTCCACTTCATCCAGATTTTCCAGTTTTGTTGAGTATTGGCTTTTTTAGTAGGATCTGATTCCCCGCACCTTGGTTTTTGTTGTTATGCCTCCCTTTTCATTTCTTATTCTTTTAATTTGGATACTGTCTCTGTGCCCTCTGGAAAGTCTGGCTAAGTGTTTATCTATCTTGTTAATTTTCTCAAAAAAAAAAAAAAAAAGCTCTTAGTTTTGTTGATTCTTTGTATAGTTCTTTTTCTTTTTAAATCACCCCCATAGAAGCAGGGGGAGAAGGCTTTCTGGAGCAGAAACATTTGAAATGTAAATGAAAAAATAATATCCAATAAAAGAAAAGAAAAGAAAAAAAGAAGATATTTTCTGGGCCTTTGAGTGGGGAGTCTTCTCCTTTTATTCTTATTATTCTCAGTTTTGTACTTTTCGGTGTTCCAAGTTTCCTGGATGTTCTGTGTTAAGACCTTTTTAGCTTTAGCATTTCCCTTGACTTATGTATCAAGTTATTTTATGGTATTTTCTATGCCTGAGATTTTTTTCTTCCATCTTTTATATTCTGTTGGTGATGCTTGCATCTGTAGTTTCTGTTCCTCTTCCTAGGTTTCAACTCCAAGATTGCCTTGGTTTGTGTTTTCTTTATTGCTTCTATTTCCCTTTTCAGATCTTGAAAAGCTTTATTTATTTCCTTCACCTGTTTGCTTTTATTTTCCTGTATTTCTTTATATTTATTAATTTCTTCTTTAAAGTCTTCCATCTGTTTGATTGTATTTTCTTGAGTCTCTTTAAAAGACTTATTCATTTCCTCTTTGAATGCCTTCATCATCTCTGTATGATTAGATTGAAAGCAATTTTCTTGTGATTCAGGTGTGTTAAGATTTCAGGGCTTGCTGAAGTAGCTTTTTCTGGGTACTAGTGGTGCCATATTGTCATGGCTTTTATTGTTTTCTTATGCTCAGCTTTACCCATCTGGCTGTCTCTGGTATTAGTAGGTTTGGTAGATTCCAATGGGGGCCTGCCAGAAGAGCTGGTAATCCCTGATATAAGCAGACCTCTGGGATTACAGACAGAGATGCTTGTCTGGGTGGCAGCAGGCTTCCCAGGATTCAGGCAAAGCTGATAGTCCCTGGTAGGTTTAGGTTGGTGGTTGTCCCAGGTATCAGCAGTTCTCCAGGGATACAGGCAGAGTTTTTGGTCCCTCAGCATTTTTTTCTCTGATATTTCTGATAGGGATGAAGACCAGAAGATAGATTGCAGAGGGGACAGGACAGACCTCAGGTCTTGCTGTGCTTACTAGAAGATGCAGCAAGCAGGGGTTTGGGGTTTGGGGATACCTGTTTTTCCTGGGTGTCAGCAGGTCTCCAATGATGCAGGAACAGTGGTGGCTCAGAGACTGGAATGCAGAGAGGACAGAGTGGAAATCACCACTGCAGGATTGTCCAGGAGGGCTGGCAAGCAGAGAATTGGGGTACAGGTCTCATCTGGTGGTCCCTGATGGCTAGAGGCCACTGGGCCTATGTGAGATTGAAGGTAGAGGTGTGGTCTAGAGGGTGGAACACACAGGAGACAAGGCAAACATCAAGGGGACCCAGCAGACAGGGCTGGTCTAGTGATTTTATAAGAAGCACGGATACCTCAAGTACCTTAAATTCCTTTAAAAATATGTAGTTAATTTCCAGTAAATATGAAATACTGGGTGTGATTTCTTAAGTCTTTGTCTAACAACCTTGGTGTTATTTGTTGGTTGTTCCTCCTTCTCATTATGTACCAACACTTCCTTTCCAGTCAGAGCCTCATCCACATTATTCTGTTTCCTACTTCATATCACCCCTATTCTGCTATTCTCCTCCAAAGAACCAGTCCTGCACTTATGGTTCATTCATATTTTCTTGATTTCAGTTGTTACTTGATGTCATAAACTCACATCTGAGGATTCAGAGCTAGGAACTGCAGATGAATAGGAACACTCGGTGTTCTGAGTCTCTATGAGCTTACTCAATATAATTTACTCATTTACTTGTGAATTTTATGACTTCATTTTTGATCTCTAAAAAATTAATTTATTAACAATATTTAACGTTTTATTATCCCAACTGCTGTTCCCCACCTTTCTCCAAGTCCCCTCTGCCACTGTGTACTGCCTCCATCCACACCTTCCCTCTCTCTTCAGAAGAGGTGAGGTCTCCCATGGATATCAACCAGACCTGGCATTTCAAGTTGTCATAAGACTAAGCACATCCTCTCTTTATTAGGTCTACATAAGGCAGCCCCGTAGGAGAAAAAAATTCCCAATGGCAAGCAACAGAGTCAGAGACAGCCCCTGTCTCTCCTGTTAGGAGTACCACTTGAAGACCAAGCTATGAAAGTGTAACATTTGCAGAGGGCCTAGGTCAGTTCCACAGAGGCTCCCTGATGGGCTGTTCAGTCTCCGCAAGCCCCTATGGGGCCAGCACAGTTCATTCTCTAGGGTTTCTTGTGGTGTCCTTGATTCTACAGTGTCCTAGCTCCTACAGCCCTTCCTTCCCATCTTTCACAGTATTTCCAAAACTCCACCTAATATTTGGCTGTGGCATCTGTTTCCATCAATTGCTGATTTAAGCATTTTGATGATGATTATGCTGGGCAAGTATGGCAGAATATTATTAATAGTGTCAGGAGTGAGCTCCCTTTCATGGTATGGGTCTCAAGTTGGACCAGTTATTGATTGGCCACCCCTTAAATTTCTGCTTCATATTTACCCCTGCACATGCATGAGTTCACTTTTATTTATAGCTGAAAAATATTCCACTACACGTGTATACTACATTTTCATTATGTAATCATTTGTTGAATGACATTTATCATGTTGCCATTTCCTGCCTATTGTGAATGGAGCAGCTATGAACACTGCTGAGTGAGTATCTGCAGAAGAGGATTACAATCTTTTGGAAATTATTTTCAGTATTTTGAGAATTCTTCATACTGATTTTCAGAGTGGCTGCACCAATTTGCATTCCCACTGACAATAAATGAAGGCCCATTTGAGAGATGTGGGTCTAATTTTATTTCTCTTTTCACCAAGCTCTATCCAGTATTTGTTGTCGGTTGCTTTGTTGAACTTAGCTATTCTGTTTGTGGTGAGAGGAAATCTCAAAGTAATGTTAATTTTCGGCTATCTAATTGATAAAAATAAGGAAACTTTTAGAGGTATTTCTTAGTAAGTTTTATTTCTGCAAATAAAAATTTTCTGTTTGGAACCATAGCCAATTTTTAAAAATTGGGTCTTTTATTTTCTTGATTCACTGTCTTTTTAGTTCCCTGTATATTCTGGATATCAATTCTCTGTCAGATATATAAAACTGATAAAGATTCTTTCCCATTTATGGGTTTCTTCTTTACTAGATTGATTGTTTCATTAGCTGTACAGAAGATTTTTAGTTTTATAATGTTTCAGGAGTTGGCCTTAATTCCTTGGCTAATGGAATACAGTTCTGAAAATCTGTTTTTACATTTCTATATTGAAGGTTACTGTCTATGTTTTCTTTTAGTAGTTTCACTTTTTGAAGTTTCATATTGAGGTCTTTGATGGACTTGGATGTAATTTTTAAACTGTTTGAGAGATGAGGGTCTAATTTTATTTTTTTCTGCATGTAGAAATACAATTCCCCCAGAAGCATTTCTTGAAAGCATTGTCTCTTGTCTGGTGTATGCTTTTTTGTTGTCTTTGTCAAATATGACATAGTTTTAATTATAAGTACTCTTTATGTGGGTCTTCTATTTTATTTCATTGGTCTTCATGTCTGTTTTTAACGCTAGTACTCTATTATTCTAATTTAAATAGCTCTATCATATGTCTTGAAGTCTGGAGTAGCATTTTCTCTAGTGTCTTCCCTCAGCCCCTGCAGGCAGATGAATTCACAGGAAAATTATAGCAGAATATCTCTGATTTTTGAAAGTGTAGGCACTTAATGCTTTAAGATTTTTTTTAAGGAAGGACTTAATTATATCACATGCATTTTGTATCTTATGTTTTATTTTCATTTTTTAGAATTTTTAAATTCCATTCTCTTTCTTAAATTTCATTCTCTTTCTTCAGTGACCCATCCTTCATTCATTGTACTATATATTCTCAATGAATTTGTATACTTCTTATAGTTTATCTTATGTTTGACTTCTTGTTTTATTTGAAGGTAGAATTATATTGATTAAAAGACCTTCTCAACTTTCCTATATTTATTGAGACTCACTTTCTGGTGTACCATATGATGTATTTTAGAAATTATGTAGGTTTATAAAAAGAATGTGTGTTCTGGATTATCTAGATAGAATTATCTGTAAATATCTGATAGGTACATTTTATTCATAATATAATTAAACTCCAATTTTTTTCTCTGTTCATTTACTTGTCTGGTTGATCAATAAGCATAGAGGTAGTTGAAGTGTGCCATTATTATATTAGCCTTAAGTTATGGTTAATCTAGGTTATTTGCTTTTTGAAATTGGGCAGACCAGTGAATGCATGTTTAGAATTGTCATATGTGCTTGGTATGTTGTCATATGTGCTTGGTATGTTGTCATATGTGCTTGGTATGTTGTTCAGTCAATCAATATGATGGTAGCTTCTTGTTTTCTCCTGTTTACTGTACATTTGAAGTCTCTTTTGTCCAATAGCAGAAGTATAAATGGTTATTTTGTTGTTCTATTTGCTTAGAATACCTCTTACACCTGACTCTAAAATTTGTTTGTCTTTAATGGTGAGTTCTGTTTCTTGGAGTCAACTAAAAAACAGATCCTGCTCTCTGATCCAATTTGGGAGTATGTGTCTTTTTTTTTTTTTAATTTACACCATTAGTATTCCAAATTATTATTGAAAATGGTGTATTACTGCCTGTTGTTTTGTTGTCTAGTGGTGTTTTCTTATTCATCACTTGCTTATTTGTCCCACCATTGCTTATCTTTCTTCTATAGACTCTTGGTTGTTTCTTTAGTTTTCATTTTAGACCAAAGTTTTCCTTCAGTAGAGCAGTAGTCAGAATTTTTTTTTTTTGCCTCAGCCTGATTTTATCATAAGAAATGTTTGTTTCTCCTTCAAGTATGACAGTTGATTTTTGGAGACAGAAGTCTGATTTTTTTTTATTTTCCTATTTGGAGGGAATATAATGGATTCTTGAAAGTCAGCATGATAAAAAACAAAAACAAAGAAAGAAACAAAATACCTCTATTGAGTAATCAGCTAGTATTTTGATTGGCCTGCATTTTTATTTGCATTGGGTTTTTCTTCTGGCTACTTTTAGTACTTTATTTTTCCTCTTTATTATTATTTATTCATTCATTTATTTGTATTTTTACTGTATTAATTCTAACAACAGGTCTCCTTATCATTTTGATAGAATGTTCAAAAGCCTTTTCTATCTGACTTGGAACCTCTTCCCTTTGATTTAAAAAAAAATGTTTTTCTATGACATTATTGAAAATTATTTGGTGCCTTTGTCATGAATTCCATTTCCTTCATCTATGCTCATAATTCTTATACTTAGTTTTTCCCTCATGTTCCAAAGTTTCTGCATGGCCCCTTCACATGATTTTTTAAAAATATTCTTGAACTTCAGTGGATGGTCCAATTCTTCAGCCCCTATGTTCTGTTCTCCACACAATCCATTCTACTGGCAAAGCTCTCTAGAGAGCCTTTATTTGACTTATTTCAGTGGAATTCAGACCTGCTTTCTTTCACTCTGTGATGCTTTTAGTTTCTCCCATTTCTAAAGTTTCCCTTTATATTAGTTTGCTCAAGTCAGAGAGAAACAAGGTAGATGTCGTACACCAGTCAAATCAAGCCTTTGTGTTCCTTGTGCTGAAAGAGCACTAAGTTATACAACCCTCTGCTCTTTCCTAATTTAGTTCTCATCTAGACTATTCCACTCAGGGACACAACTGGTGATTGGGGGGAGGGGGTCCCATGATCACCCTTGGCCTACCAGTCTGTGCCTGATGTCACTTTAATCCTCCCTCCATCCATCTATCTATCTATCTATCTATCTATCTATCTATCTATCTATCTATCTATCTATCTATCTGTCTGTCTGTCTGTCTGTCTATCTGTCTATCTGTCTATCTATTTATTTTCCAGTAACATAGTTCTTCATTTATTTATGGTATGGATATATACATTCACTTGCATACCTCTATTTATTTTTAGTGTATGTTGAGTAGAAGAAAGAAAGCCACTAATGTTCATGAGATCTGAGTAATCTATCATCTTTCTGTCATCTATCAAACTACTTATGTAGCTAGCTTTGTGTTTATATTTTTCAAAAAATATATTTCTTATTTTATGTTTATGGATGCTTTGCTTGCATGAAGGCCTGTGCATTACAAGCTCACAGGGCCTATAGAGGCCAGTGGGAGAATTATATGAACTGAAACTGGAAATATAGATACTATTTAGGGGATTGGAATTGAATCCAAGTCCTCTAAAAGAGTAGCCAGTGCTCTTAATTGTTAAACCATATCTCCATCCTTCACTCTAATTTTTAACATCTTGTTAAATGTATATTCCCTTTTGCTTTTATTTGTCTGTGAGTCAAACATTTGGCACAGGCATATAGTATTATTATTGTTACCCATAGAATTTGATCAACAGGTAGGATCTTCACACACATAAGTGACAAGGATGCCCCTTCACCATGAATGAACATGATCCTGCCTGTGGTCAGACAAACCCTCTTTCTTTCTGTCTCCAGTCTTTCTACAACTCCCCTTAAATAATCTAACATATGGTGTTAAAGATCTGGGAAGGGAAATCTGATCCTGCTAAAGGCTCAAGCCAGCCATAAACAAACCTCCTTGAGTCTCCTATTCTCCCTAGCTCTGTTTAGAGAGCCAGGCGGGGCCACGCATTTCTTCCTGGGAGCCTTTCCTTTTCCTTTTCTGTCTCCACCCTTTCTTACTTTAATGTCTCTCCATGGCACAATTTGACCCAGGTAGGAAGCTAAACTGCATTCCACTAGAACACACATGCCACATAGTAAAGTGCAGGGACAAAGTAATCCACTGGACTACTGGACCTAATTTAGAGGTGTTCTAGCTAGGTCTGAGAACTCACTGGAATTTTTTTTGTTTGTTTGTTTGTTTTTGTATTTTTGTGAGACATGTTCTGTCCAGGATTGGATTGTAAAAGCTGGGGATAGTCCCTTTCTTTCCAGAAAGTTCCAGGTGCATTTGGTCATTTCAAGAATTAGAAGATGCTCTAAGCAACTGGATATTTAATCCTGTTCTTGCTTCTGTCACTCATCCACTCCAAATTTTCTGTAGACAAATGTTCATTACTGACCCAAATTTGGGACTTTTGATTTTAATATCTAAAATATTTATGTAACTTAATAAGAAAGAGACTGCCCCACCTGGGGATCCATCCCATATACAGCCACCAATCCCAGATGTTATTGTGGATGCCAGGAAGTGTTTGCTGATTGAAGTCTGATATGGCTGTCTCCTAAGAGGTTCTTCCAGAGCCTGGCAAATACAGAAGAGGAAGTTCATAGCCAATCATTGGACTGGGCTCAAGGGTCCCTCATGGAGGAGCTGGAGAAGAGACTGAAGGAGCTGAGAGGGTTTTCAGTACCATGGCAGGAGCAACAGTATTAACAGGCCAGAACCCCTGGAGCTCCTGGGGACAGGAGCACCAGTGAAAGAATACACATGAAGTGGCCCATGACACTGGCCACATGTGTGGCAGAAGATGGCCTTGTTGAATATAAGTGGGAGGACCGACCCAAGGGCTTGAGGGTGTTCAATGCTCCAGTGTAGGGGAATGCCAGTGGGGGAGGTTGGGAGTGGGTGGGTGGGTGAGAACCCTCATAGAGGCAGGGGGTGGGGGATGGGATGGGGGGTTTCTGAAGGGGAGACATGGAAAGGAGGAAACTTTTGAAATAAAGAAAATATCCAAAGAAATAAAATAAAATAAAATAAAATAAAATAAAATAAAATAAAATAACACCTGCCAGAAATTTGCTGGCTCTGTTTCCATATGCATAGGCCTGGCCACCTTTGGCTATGTAGGTTTGACCTGCTCCATCCATGTAGAAATAAAAATCAAATGTTTGCTCCTTATCTAAAAATGAGTTATGTCTCACATGATAGGGAGATGGATTCTCTTGACCATCTCAAAGTTCACACCCATATCCTAAATGCCTCAAACATAAGAGAGAGGCAAATAACAATTTCTCTGTCCTCACTTTCTTTCTTTCTTTCTTTCTTTCTTTCTTTCTTTCTTTCTTTCTTTCTTTCTTTCTTTCTTTCTTTTTCCCCCAGATAGGGTTTCTCTGTGTAGCCCTTGCTGTCCTGGAACTCACTCTGTAGATGAGGCTGGCCTCTAACTCAGAAATCCACCTGTTTTTGCCTCACAAGTGCTGGGATTAAAGGCATGCACCACCACTGCCCGACATTTTCTTCTGAACTGACTATAAACAGTAGAAACTTGTACCTAAACTTATCACCTGACCTCCATGGCAGTTCAGTTGATCATGCCCTTTTACCCTTGCATTCAATTCTTTCTCTTAGCAAAAGCTAATTTCAAGATCCACACTCTAACCACCTTGTCTCCTGATAAAAGAAGGATGTCAGATACTCTGTTACCAAAGTCACAGCTTTAAAACATTATTCATACTCTCTAATTGATGTTGTTGGTGTCTTTGACTGTTGGAAACAACCTTACTGTTCTCTGTATGTGGTGATCTAGAGATCTGTCTTTTCCTTTTCCCTTCCCTTCCCTTCCCTTCCCTTCCCTTCCCTTCCCTTCCCCTTCCCTTTCTCTCCTCTCCTCTCCCCTCCCCTTCCCTTTCTCTCCTCTCCTCTCCTCTCCCTCTCTCCCTCTCCTCTTCTCTCCCTCCCCCTCTCCCTCTCCCCCTCCCCCTCCCTTTCCCTCCCCCTCCCCTCCCCCTCCCCCTGTCCCTTCCCCTATCCCTCTCCCTCCCCCTCTCCCTCTCCCTCTCCCTCTCCCTCTCCCTCTCCCTCTCCCTCTCCCTCTCCCTCTCCCTCTCCCTCTCCCTCTCCCTCTCCCTCTCCCTCTCCCTCTCCCTCTCCCTCTCCTCTCCTCTCCTCTCCTCTCCTCTCCTCTCCTCTCCTCTTCTCCCTTTTCTTTTCTCTTTTGTTTTTTGTTAATTCAGTCCTGTCATATGTAAGCTGTGTATGACAGTTTTGACATCACTAACTCTTCTCTCATCTTTCCCCTGTTGGTTGAGTGTATGATAAACTTTGTATATTTATTTTAAACTTATAATAAAATATGCATTATGATATTTTCAAATACTATATTTGGCCACTTAATAGTCCCAATTTTAATTTTTTTCTTAGCAAATTGTTTCTAAGCAAAAATCACATTTTACTTGAGAAGTGTTGGTTTTGTTCATTAATAGTTGGTATTGTTAATATTTTAAACAAATAAAGTTCTTTATATATGAAAGTAAAAAAAAAATCACATAGATACTAACTGTTCAAATTCATTTCTTAGATGCTGATTTTAACTGACTTCTTTTTACAAAACTTCCCAGGTGCTCCTTCCTTATGCAGGAGTCTTGTGTGAACAAACAGCTAATTATAGTCATCTTATCTTTCTGTAGAACTCTGGTGCATGTTTCAGCCAGTTGTACAATTACATTTAACTTTATGTTAACTTTAAACCTCATGTTACAGTAACTCGTGTTAGTCTTAGTTATCTTCATAAAACTTTGTCCCTTAATGCTCCCCACAAAATTGTAGTTATTATTTTCTGTCTTATGCTTTGTATCTCCCAACTGTTAGGTTTATCATGGCCCCTTGAATAAAACCTCTTTTGAAGCACTCTAACTGCTGCTTCCCTCATCGCACTTCCATCAGCCTTGAAGCATTTATTAAGAGATCAATACCCAAAACTTCTAAAAGAAGTTTAGGCGACCTCTAAAAGGGGACTAATAACCCATAGCCCATTCATCTCACCCCTTTTCTTGCCATTGCAAACATTGCTTTTGGAACTCAGAACTAAAAGAGCTGAACTGAACCATTTTTGCATCAATTGACCTTTGTCTCACTAGGTCAGATAAACCTAACATCCTTCAGGACCAGCTCAACCCCTTGACTGCTGCAATACTCCAAGATTTAAAAGAGCTGGATCTGCATTTGAAATGTAATTAAGTAAAATATCCAATTTTAAAAAAAAAGAACTGGATCTGACTGCTGCTAAAAATAGCATTTTGTCCCCCTCGAACAATACTGCTTTACCTCAGCAAACCTTAATTGGTTTGAAATGGGGCCTAAAGACACAGAGAAGAAACAAAACATTCATTCTGGTTCCCTCCTACTCTGGTTTCTTGCCTTGATCAATCTTTCCTCTTTATTAGCCTTATACCCATGTTTCTATCTTTTAAATGCTTATCTTATAAAACCTCACTCTACACACAAATAAAATGTTCCATGCAATCTCTCCTAATAGCTCTTACTCTTTGACAGTTCTGTGTCTGATATAGTTGAAAAAGTCCCTTGAGATGAAGTAGAAAAGTTGCAAATGGACATTTATCTCTTTTACTATGGACCAGATGCAGTTCTTCACATTCTCTATTTTCTCCTGTCCCCTTCATTTGATGATCTGTAGCTCCTTGTTACTTCTTCTAGCTCATTTTGGTACAACAGACCTTGCAATGGGAATAGTCATTGTCATATTGAATCAACTTTATGCCCACCTCCTCTTACTGGCCTACTTGTATTTATCCCACCTCCATTTCTCCATATCCTTTATTCTTTCCAGAAAAGCTCTGTTATACTCCATAATCAGATCATCTGCTGACAGCTCTCCAATAATTATTTGAATGTCTCTTCAGGAATGCAGGACAACAATGACCTAATCTATCACAGCTAATCAAATTAAGATTCTCTACCTAAGTGGCACTACTGGATTTGAGAACTGCTCGTTCAAATAGTCATAGAATTCATGAGATGAAATTAAGGAAAAAAATTTTTGATAAATATGGTATAAAAGTCTCAATGGGGCACAATTCTTGTATTATTATGTTTTATTGAATTCCATGTAGGAAATAAAAAGAGGCATTTAAGTAATTTGAAACTTAATTTCTAACTTCTATTAACAAAATTTTTGCATGACATAATTTTGTACACTGAACTATTTTCTTTTCCTAAGCTCAATATATATTTAATAAAATACCAAATCTTGAAAAAAAAAAGATTCTCTACCTACTATATGACCAGAGATCTGCCCCACTTGGGTTCAATGAAGCCAGAACTATCCCCTCCAATGAATACCATACTTAGCAGAAAACAGCTATACTGTTCCTGCTCTGCATTGTTATATCCTCTTAGAGTTAGGAAGAATAGTTTCCTGCTGGTGGCTTACACTTTTCAGCTTCCCTTGTGGATTCTGGAAGGCATTTCTACCCCTATAAGGGGATGCATCCTTCTTCTGTAAGCATTTTAGCCATTGGCACACATGGATGACAAAGATATCACCTCACTACCTTGGGTCAGGAAAAAAAAAGATTTTGATCAGGAAGACTCAGTGTGATTCTGTTGCCATCAATATTAAAATAACTTGGCTCATTTACCCTGAAGATTCAAGGACATTCTGTTATCGGCAAGTCAACATGTACAGAAGAGGTCAGGGTATAGACAGTTCAGGTTTACAACCAATATTTAATACAGAAATTTGAATCCTAATTGTGTATTAGATTTAACATGAGGTCTTCCAAAATATACTATGATTGAGTGTGGGGCAATGGACTTACACAGACAGTCTGGTCTCCAGTCAAGCTGAGGTTTGAACCCTGGAGAAACACAGTAGTGATAATTCATCTACATGGAATGGTAGGTGTTCCCTCATCTCTCCTGGACTCTAGGCTCCTTTTGAAGTTACTGCCCCCACAACCCCCACAGAAGAAGTGTGGCTAGTAGTCATGTAGACAATGTCCCAAGCTTCTGACCTTCAGGCTACACTCCTCCCCAGTTACCTAGCAACAATAAGATAACAACCCACCATAAGAGGGGCTGTTTGGACCCTCCTCACTCTCTCCTCATGCTCTCCTCACTCTCTCTAACCTCTTACTCTAGCCTTTCTTCTCTCTCTCCTTTCCCCCCTTCTCTCCTCTTGGCCATGGCTGGTCTCTCTCTCTTTTACCTTCTCTCTTTTCCCCTGCCTTTCTATAATAAAGCTCTAAAACCATAAACTGTCTCTGTTCATCAAGGCCTGCTGTGCTTGGACGATGGGATAGGCTTTCTCCTAATGAGCTGTTTCTAATCTCCGATGGAAGGCCTTCTTGTGGTCCAGTCAAGGCCTGGACTAAGGACTCTCATCTGCGTGGGGACCTCTCTCCCTCAGCCCTCTCTCCTGTAACCCTGGGGCCGAAGGTGTTGCCCCAGGGCCCATAGTATCGGGGGCTGCCCCTTGTCCACCCCACACCGAGTGGGGTCAGTGGCTTAGATGCCCACCTGGAGCAGAGTGGAAAGCATCTGGCAGCCCTCCCACGACTGCCTGCCCAGAGCACAAGAGGAACTCTGGCTGGACTTGGGCTATCATCCCTCCCCCCTCCTTCCCCAACACCCTTTAGTTCCCAACAATTGAGGAATTGCTAAAAGCTGTTTATTGGTGTGTTGCAGAGCATAAATCAATCTTAAAAAGCAAAGAAATTATACTATAATGCTACAATAAAGAGAAACTAGAACATATTATGGTAAGGAAAATAAGCTAGTCATAACCTGTGCATATTGCATGAATACAGTCATATGAGTGATTTTAATTATGTAATCATAGAACCATAAAGTAGAATGATTATACACAAGGCACTGGGTGAGTTTGTAGATGGGTGAAGGTAGAAACATAGAGAGTTAATATTTAGTGGGATTAGAGTTCAGTTTTACAAATAACAGCTTATGTATGACAGTAGTGATGGTCATGAAATATTACAATTGATTTTAATGTGACAAAATTGCCCAGGTGAGATGATTGATACTTAATTTTATGTTATGTGTAATATAAAATGGGGGAAATATCAAAAACAGGATGGGAAACTCTGCTTAGAAGATTCTTTCTCTGAGATCTGGAGGACACATTGCTTCTCCTCCAGAACGCAAATCACATGTCATTTACTTAGATGGCCCTGCTTTGACTGGAAATTGCAGCCCTGATATTCTGGTCTTTCTGTTTTTCCATAGCATTTAACTGTGTTTATAATAGACATTATTACATAGGGACTCAGCAATAAGTAAATTATTTTATTTTATAATAATTCTGCAGAGGAGGTATTATTAGCCACATTGTATAAATAATCTCAGGAAACAAATCTCTTGTGGTTGGTGTGGACTTGCATATAGCTGAATCAGGCTTTTCATCAATATTCTGTTCATTCCTATTGCTACTTCTTTTGTTTTGTTTGTTTGCCAAGGAAGAAAGTTTGACTAATTCACCGTATGATGCATTTCAAAGGATGTCCAAAGATGCTTCTAACTACAAATATCTTCTTCCCATGTATATTCCTATTATGTAAGTCATCTTTCAAATATTTTTCTTTCATTTATTTTTAATGTGCTTGTTTTTATCTTATGTGTATGAGTGTTTTGACTGCTTGCATTCTTGTGTGATGTGATGTGATGTGATGTGATGTGATGTGATGTGTGTGTGTGTGTGTGTGTGTGTGTGTGTGTGTGTGCAGTGCCTGAACAAGCAAGAAGGGGACATTGAAATACTTGGAAGTGAAGTTACAGATGGTTGTAAGCTACCATATAAATAGAATTAATTGCTAATACCCTGTATCTTTTGGTTATTAATGTTTATTTCTGTTTATTTAACTTTTCATTTTCTCTATTTTTGACAGTTATGGTGGAATGGCTAAAAAAAAACCACTTTATTATTGTACTACCCATCTAGCTCTCTTTTCAAGTTGAATTTTGAGAAAGGGCCTCAGTGAGTTGTACAAATTGGTCTTGAAATTGTAATCTTCTTGGCTCAACCCTTCCAGTGGCTGAGATTGATGGCCCATGTCATAAGGTCCTACTACTAAGGTTTATTATTTTAAGATAGGTCAATATATCTTCTTACACAAGAGAAAAAGTAGGAAAATCAGATTCATTTACAGACTTGGTATGGAGATAATAAATAGTATGGATCTTGTAATCAAGGGTAATTGATGATCAAGAATGAAGTCAATATCACACTTACTGTAGGTTTTTCATCTTGATTCAATATTTACAAATTGGATATCAAAATGGCTTTCCTTGATCACGACATGTAGAATAACTGATTATCTCTGATTTTCTGTCTCTTCCATTCTCCCTAATGGTATGGAAATGGCCTGTCTTCTTAAGATTTGAATATTTGCTTCAAGTCTCTGCTCCACTCTTTGTCCCTGCATTTCCTTTAAACGGGAACAAATCTCAGTTAAAAGTTTTGAGCTGGGTGGGTGTCCTTGTCCCTCAACTGAAGGTAATACCTAACTTCTGGATATAGTCTTTATAGGTTCTCTCTCCCCTTTGTTGGGTATTTCAACTAATGCCATCTCCATTGAGTCCTGGGAGACCCTTGCTTTCCTGGCATCTGGGACATTTTGGTGGCTACCCCTAGTTCCTCACGCCACATTGCTACATGCCTCTGCTCAATTTCCTGACCCCCAATTTCTTCCCATACCTGATCCTGCCACATTTTCTCCTCCCCCTCCTATCTTCCTCCCAAGTCCCTCGCATGCTCTACCTCACAGAGACTTGCCCATATGCAGACACTAAACCATCAACCAAAGAATACACATGGGGGACCCATGGCTCCTGTTGCATATGTAGCAGAAGATGGATGGCCGTATCTACCATCAATGGGAGGAGAGGCCCTTAGTCCTGTGAAGGCTTGATTCCCCAGCATATTGGAAAATGCTAGGGTGGTAATGAAGGAGTGGGTAGGTACGTGGGGGAGCACACTCATAGGAGCAGTGATGGGGAGCAATGGGATAGAGGGTTTGCAGAGGAGAAACTTGGAAGGAGGGATAACATTTGAAATGTAAATAAATAACTAATAAAAATTAAAAAATAAATATTGGAATATTTAGTTTGTACAAGTGACCACTGGCTTAAGAAATAAACTTTGATACAACATAACTTTTTTTAAGAGTAGAGTCTCACTGGAGGATGTGGGTCACTGTGTGTGGATCTTGACATTTTACTGTCTGGCCCCACTTCATATTTACTTTCTGCTTGATGACTTTGGATGCACTGTGACTAGCCACCTTTTCTGCCACCAAGAACTGTATCACTTCTTAAAATATAAGCCAAAATATCCTCCTCTCCCTTTTTAAAATTTCTTTCATGAGGAATTTTGTCACAACTAAAAGATAACTACTAGAGTCTTCTGGAGTACCTTGGCTGAGTGAATGGTATCTTCAGCTAATGACTTGCTCATGCTAAAAACCAGAGAATCTTTCCTTCCTCAATGCCTGTGTCTAACCCATCATGGACCTTTATTGATTGTTCCTCCCAAATATCTCTCAGGTCCATTTGCTTCTTTCTATATTTATTGCTAGCCATTATTTCCTACTTGTATTTTGAAATAGCTTTCTAATTGACTTGCTTTTTATGTGATTACCCCTTTAACAGGTCATTCTTTTCACAGAAACTTCAGAAGTCATTGCAAAATAGAAATGATTATATTCTGCCCTTAATTCTTGCCTTAGGATTTCTATAATTTGTCATTGTTCTTAGCATATCATTAAGATCCTGAATTTGACCTACCATGTTCAGCATATTCATTTTCTTGCTATTATTTCCATTCTGTCCACTATATACTGATCACACTGGCCTTATATCTTAGTTATAAATACTCCTTATTAGTTTAGGCCACCACAACTTATGGCTTTCTTCTTGTATTAAACTCTAATTAGTTACTTTTACCATTTACTTGAGATAATACCCTCCCCAAAGAAACATAAGGGTTTATTTTGATTCATAATTTAAGGAGTAGATTCCAATGTATTGGGAAAGGCAATGAAGCACGTGATGAGTCAAGTGGTCACACTATGCCCAAATCAGGAAGCACAGAAAACAGAAAATGTGATTGGGCTATAAAATCTCAAGTCATGATCCCATCCGACCTATATTACAATTCAATAATGTGGCTCTATTTCTAATAATTTTACAACCTTCCAAGAGATTTCTATCAGCTATAGTAGATATTTCACATACAAACCACAAACTTCTGCCCCTGGAAGAATGGTCATCTCATAAAGCAAATGTCATTCATTACAACTTCAAAAGTTCCTATAGTTATTTGTATTTATAACATTGTCGAAAATCCAAGGTCTCTTCTGAAGGGCTGGGCAATTTCTTAACTGTGAGCTTTTTTTTTTCAAATTAAACAAGATACATAGTAACAATATATTTATATATTGTATATATAGTATACAATATATATATAGTATAACTATATATATATAGTAACAATATATATATATTGTTATATTATATAACAATATAAACATTGCTATAAAATATATAGAACCAACACTGCTGTTTTACAAAGAAGTATAAAGAGAAGACAAAAAAATGACGAGAACAAGGAAGGAGAAAGACACAAAAAGACAAAAACAAAACTATACAGCTTATCTTATATCTGAAGCTTATTCTGGAATCATCTTAGTTTCAAAAGACTGGGGTCTTCCAGCTCTGCTACCATAGTACCTGTGACTATTTCTCTTCTGATTGCATTTTGTTGTGTTCTCAAAATTGTCTATTTTTTGCCACTTTGTAAAACAAAATGAAACAACACCCCCCTGAAAACAAACAAACAAACCAACCAGATAGCTGTAGATGCATGTCTCAGACTCTGAAAATTCTATTCTATATATCAATGTGTACCTTGGTGATATCAGCACTAGCTTCTTTGTTCAAGGTTGTTTTGGATATTCTTGAACTTAGGTGTTTCATTAATTGAGCAGGTAGTTTTATAAGATTAATACTGAGTATGGTAATGCTTTATACTGTTTGTTTTTTCATTGTTTAAAAATTCTTGGACAGCCGGCCACCTTCCGGACCAGAGGACAGGTGCCCACCCGGCTGGGGAGGCGGCCTAAGCCACAGCAGCAGCGGTCGCCATCTTGGTCCCGGGACTCCAAGGAACTTAGGAATTTAGTCTGCTTAGGTGAGAGTCTGTACCACCTGGGAACTGCCAAAGCAACACAGTGTCTGAGAAAGGTCCTGTTTTGGGCCTTCTTCTTCGGCCAGGAGGAGGTCCAAATACAAGATATCTGCGCACCTTCCCTGTAAGAGAGCTTGCCAGCAGAGAGTGCTCTGAGCACTGAAACTCAGAGGAGAGAATCTGTCTCCCAGGTCTGCTGATAGACAGTAACAGAATCACCAGAAGAACAATCTCTAAACAGAGTCAACTATAACTACTAACTCCAGAGATTACCAGATGGCGAAAGGTAAACGGAGGAATCTTACTAACAGGAACCAAGACCACTCACCATCACCAGAACCCAGCACACCCACTTCGCCCAGTCCAGGGAACCCCAACACACCTGAGAACCTAGACCTAGATTTAAAAGCATATCTCATGATGATGGTAGAGGACATCAAGAAGGACTTTAATAAATCACTTAAAGAAATACAGGAGAACACTGCTAAAGAGTTACAAGTCCTTAAAGAAAAACAGGAAAACACAATCAAACAGGTAGAAGTCCTTACAGAAAAAGAGGAAAAAACATACAAACAGGTGATGGAAATGAACAAAACCATACTAGACCTAAAAAGGGAAGTAGACACAATAAAGAAAACTCAAAGCGAGGCAACACTAGAGATAGAAACCCTAGGAAAGAAATCTGGAACCATAGATTTGAGCATCAGCAACAGAATACAAGAGATGGAAGAGAGAATCTCAGGTGCAGAAGATTCCATAGAGAACATCGGCACAACAATCAAAGAAAATGGAAAATGCAAAAAGATCCTAACTCAAAATATCCAGGAAATCCAGGACACAATAAGAAGACCAAACGTACGGATAATAGGAGTGGATGAGAATGAAGATTTTCAACTCAAAGGTCCAGCAAACATCTTCAACAAAATTATTGAAGAAAACTTCCCAAATCTAAAGAATGAGATGCATATGAACATACAAGAAGCCTACAGAACTCCAAATAGACTGGACCAGAAAAGAAATTCCTCCCGACACATAATAATCAGAACATCAAATGCACTAAATAAAGATAGAATACTAAAAGCAGTAAGGGAAAAAGGTCAAGTAACATATAAAGGCAAGCCTATCAGAATTACACCAGATTTTTCACCAGAGACTATGAAAGCCAGAAGAGCCTGGACAGATGTTATACAGACACTAAGAGAACACAAACTGCAGCCCAGGCTACTATACCCAGCCAAACTCTCAATTATCATAGAGGGAGAAACCAAAGTATTCCACGACAAAACCAAATTCACGCATTATCTCTCCACGAATCCAGCCCTTCAAAGGATAATAACAGAAAAAAACCAATACAAGAACGGGAACAACGCCCTAGAAAAAACAAGAAGGTAATCCCTCAACAAACCTAAAAGAAGACAGCCACAAGAACAGAATGCCACCTTTAACAACTAAAATAACAGGAAGCAACAATTACTTTTCCTTAATATCTCTTAACATCAATGGTCTCAACTCGCCAATAAAAAGACATAGATTAACAAACTGGCTACACAAACAAGACCCAACATTTTGCTGCTTACAGGAAACTCATCTCAGAGAAAAAGATAGACACTACCTCAGAATGAAAGGCTGGAAAACAATTTTCCAAGCAAATGGTATGAAGAAACAAGCAGGAGTAGCCATCCTAATATCTGATAAGATTGACTTCCAACCCAAAGTCATCAAAAAAGACAAGGAGGGACACTTCATTCTCATCAAAGGTAAAATCCTCCAAGAGGAACTCTCAATTCTGAATATCTATGCTCCAAATACAAGAGCAGCCACATTCACTAAAGAAACTTTAGTAAAGCTCAAAGCACACATTGCGCCTCACACAATAATAGTGGGAGACTTCAACACACCACTTTCACCAATGGACAGATCATGGAAACAGAAACTAAACAGGGACACACTGAAACTAACAGAAGTGATGAAACAAATGGATCTGACAGATATCTACAGAACATTTTTCCCTAAAACAAAAGGATATACCTTCTTCTCAGCACCTCATGGTACCTTATCCAAAATTGACCACATAATAGGTCACAAATCAGGCCTCAACAGATTCAAAAATATTGAAATTGTCCCATGTATCCTATCAGATCACCATGCACTAAGGCTGATCTTCAATAACAAAATAAATAACAGAAAGCCAACATTCACATGGAAACTGAACAACACTCTTCTCAATGATACCTTGGTCAAGGAAGGAATAAAGAAAGAAATTAAAGACTTTTTAGAGTTTAATGAAAATGAAGCCACAACGTACCCAAACCTTTGGGACACAATGAAAGCATTTCTAAGAGGGAAACTCATAGCTATGAGTGCCTTCAAGAAAAAACGGGAGAGAGCACATACTAGCAGCTTGACAACACATCTAAAAGCTCTAGAAAAAAAGGAAGCAAATTCACCCAAGAGGAGTAGACGGCAGGAAATAATCAAACTCAGGGGTGAAATCAACCAAGTGGAAACAAGAAGAACTATTCAAAGAATTAACCAAACGAGGAGTTGGTTCTTTGAGAAAATCAACAAGATAGATAAACCCTTAGCTAGACTCACTAAAGGGCACAGGGACAAAATCCTAATTAACAAAATCAGAAATGAAAAGGGAGACATAACAACAGATCCTGAAGAAATCCAAAACACCATCAGATCCTTCTACAAAAGGCTATACTCAACAAAACTGGAAAACCTGGACGAAATGGACAAATTTCTGGACAGATACCAGGTACCAAAGTTGAATCAGGATCAAGTTGACCTTCTAAACAGTCCCATATCCCCTAAAGAAATAGAAGCAGTTATTAATAGTCTCCCAGCCAAAAAAAGCCCAGGACCAGACGGGTTTAGTGCAGAGTTCTATCAGACCTTCAAAGAAGATCTAACTCCAGTTCTGCACAAACTTTTTCACAAGATAGAAGTAGAAGGTATTCTACCCAACTCATTTTATGAAGCCACTATTACTCTGATACCTAAACCACAGAAAGATCCAACAAAGATAGAGAACTTCAGACCAATTTCTCTTATGAACATCGATGCGAAAATCCTTAATAAAATTCTCGCTAACCGAATCCAAGAACACATTAAAGCAATCATCCATCCTGACCAAGTAGGTTTTATTCCAGGGATGCAGGGATGGTTTAATATACGAAAATCCATCAATGTAATCCATTATATAAACAAACTCAAAGACAAAAACCACATGATCATCTCGTTAGATGCAGAAAAAGCATTTGACAAGATCCAACACCCATTCATGATAAAAGTTCTGGAAAGATCAGGAATTCAAGGCCAATACCTAAACATGATAAAAGCAATCTACAGCAAACCAGTAGCCAACATCAAAGTAAATGGAGAGAAGCTGGAAGCAATCCCACTAAAATCAGGGACTAGACAAGGCTGCCCACTTTCTCCCTACCTTTTCAACATAGTACTTGAAGTATTAGCCAGAGCAATTCGACAACAAAAGGAGATCAAGGGGATACAAATTGGAAAAGAGGAAGTCAAAATATCACTTTTTGCAGATGATATGATAGTATATATAAGTGACCCTAAAAATTCCAACAGAGAACTCCTAAACCTGATAAACAGCTTCGGTGAAATAGCTGGATATAAAATTAACTCAAACAAGTCAATGGCCTTTCTCTACACAAAGAATAAACAGGCTGAGAAAGAAATTAGGGAAACAACACCCTTCTCAATAGCCACAAATAATATAAAATATCTCGGCGTGACTCTAACGAAGGAAGTGAAAGATCTGTATGATAAAAACTTCAAGTCCCTGAAGAAAGAAATTAAAGAAGATCTCAGAAGATGGAAAGATCTCCCATGCTCATGGATTGGCAGGACCAACATTGTAAAAATGGCTATCTTGCCAAAAGCAATCTACAGATTCAATGCCAATCCCCATTAAAATTCCAACTCAATTCTTCAACGAATTAGAAGGAGCAATTTGCAAATTCATCTGGAATAACAAAAAACCGAGGATAGCAAAAACTCTTCTCAAGGATAAAAGAACCTCTGGTGGAATCACCATGCCTGACCTAAAGCTTTACTACAGAGCAATTGTGATAAAAACTGCATGGTACTGGTATAGAGACAGACAAGTGGACCAATGGAATAGAATTGAAGACCCAGAAATGAACCCACACACCTATGGTCACTTGATCTTTGACAAGGGAGCCAAAACCATCCAGTGGAAGAAAGACAGCATTTTCAACAATTGGTGCTGGCACAACTGGTTGTTATCATGTAGAAGAATGCGAATCGATCCATACTTATCTCCTTGTACTAAGGTCAAATCTAAGTGGATCAAGGAACTTCACATAAAACCAGAGACACTGAAACTTATAGAGGAGAAAGTGGGGAAAAGCCTTGAAGATATGGGCACAGGGGAAAAATTCCTGAACAGAACAGCAATGGCTTGTGCTGTAAGATCGAGAATTGACAAATGGGACCTAATGAAACTCCAAAGTTTCTGCAAGGCAAAAGACACTGTCTATAAGACAAAAAGACCACCAACAGACTGGGAAAGGATCTTTACCTATCCTAAATCAGATAGGGGACTAATATCCAACATATATAAAGAACTCAAGAAGGTGGACCTCAGAAAATCAAATAACCCCCTTAAAAAATGGGGCTCAGAACTGAACAAAGAATTCTCACCTGAGGAATACCGAATGGCAGAGAAGCACCTGAAAAAATGTTCAACATCCTTAATCATCAGGGAAATGCAAATCAAAACAACCCTGAGATTCCACCTCACACCAGTGAGAATGGCTAAGATCAAAAATTCAGGTGACAGCAGATGCTGGCGAGGATGTGGAGAAAGAGGAACACTCCTCCATTGTTGGTGGAATTGCAGGCTTGTACAACCACTCTGGAAATCAGTCTGGCGGTTCCTCAGAAAATTGGACATAGTACTACCGGAGGATCCAGCAATACCTCTCCTGGGCATATATCCAGAAGAAGCCCCAACTGGTAAGAAGGACACATGCTCCACTATGTTCATAGCAGCCTTATTTATAATAGCCAGAAACTGGAAAGAACCCAGATGCCCCTCAACAGAGGAATGGATACAGAAAATGTGGTACATCTACACAATGGAGTACTACTCAGCTATTAAAAAGAATGAATTTATGAAATTCCTAGCCAAATGGATGGACCTGGAGAGCATCATCCTGAGTGAGGTAACACAATCACAAAGGAACTCACACAATATGTACTCACTGATAAGTGGATACTAGCCCAAAACCTAGGATACCCACGATATAAGATACAATTTCCTAAACACATGAAACTCAAGAAAAATGAAGACTGAAGTGTGGACACTATGCCCCTCCTTAGAAGTGGGAACAAAACACCCATGGAAGGAGTTACAGAAACAAAGTTTGGAGCTGAGATGAAAGGATGGACCATGTAGAGACTGCCATATCCAGGGATCCACCCCTTAATCAGCATCCAAACGCTGACACCATTGCATATACTAGCAAGATTTTATCGAAAGGACCCAGATGTAGCTGTCTCTTGTGAGACTATGCCGGGGCCTAGCAAACACAGAAGTGGATGCTCACAGTCAGCTAATGGATGGATCACAGGGCTCCCAATGGAGGAGCTAGAGAAAGTACCCAAGGAGCTAAAGGGATCTTCAACCCTATAGGTGGAACAACATTATGAACTAACCAGTACCCCTGAGCTCTTGACTCTAGCTGCATATGTATCAAAAGATGGCCTATTCGGCCATCACTGGAAAGAGAGGCCCATTGGACACGCAGATTTTGTGTGCCCCGGTACAGGGGAACGCCAGGGCCAAAGGGGGGGGAGTGGGTGGGTAGGGGAGTGGGGGTGGGTGGGTAAAGGGGACTTTTGGTATAGCATTGGAAATGTAAATGAGCTAAATACCTAATAAAAAATGGGAAAAAAAAATAAAAATAAAAATAAAGGGAAAAACTACAAAAAAAAAAAAAAAATTCTTCATTGGCTTCTGGTTTCCATCTATACCGGGAGCTGATTCTGTGCCACCATGCCTGGAGCTGATCCTGTGCTCCATACCCAAATACCTCTGGGAGAAAGCTGGCCTCTTAGGAGTGTTGACATACCTGTGAGCACAGGTAAGCACCACTTATACTCAAATTCCTGGCCCAAGAGGGACTCATCCAGAGCCATCAGGACACAGGAACCAAGGAACAGCCAGGGACAGGATCCTTCAGGTTTCTGTCTGCACACCAGAGCTGACCCTGTGCCACAGCTCCCTATACATAAATTCCTCCTGGAGAAAACTGGCCTCCTAGGAGTTCTGACAAATAGGCTTACAGGAGGGACAAGCCACAGTGAGAGACAGCAAGACCAGCTAACAGCAGATATAACTAGATGGTGAGAGGCAAGGGCAAGAAACTAAGCAGCAGAAACCAAGGCTACTTGGCATCATCAGAACCCAGTTCCCCCAACACAGCAAGCCCTGGATACCCCAACACACCAGAAAAGCAAGATTCTGATTTAAAATCACATCTAATGATGATGATAGAGGACTTTAAGAAGGAGATAAATAACTCCCTTAAAGAAATACAGGAGAATGGGAATGGAAGTTGGGACCTTTGGAAGAGTAGTCTGTGCTGTTAACCAGAGGAAAAGTTCCTGAACAGAACACCAATGGCTTATGCTATAAGATCAAGAATTGACAAATAGGACCTCATAAAAAGGCAAAGCTTCTGTAAGGCAAACAACACTATGAATAGGAAAAAACGGCAGCCAACAGATTGGGAAAAGATCTATATCCAATAGAGGGCTAATGTCCAATAAACACAAAGAGAAAGAAAATAGACTCCAGACATTCAAATAATCCTATTAAAAATGGAGTACAAAGCTAAACAAAGAATTCCCAACTAAGGAAATCCAAATGGATGAGAGGTACCTGAAGAAATGTTCAACATCCTTAGTCATTAGGGAAATGCAAATCAAAACTACCTTGCAATTCCACCTCACATGAGTCAGAATAGCTAAGATCAAATACTCAGGTGCTGGCAAGGATGTAGAGAAAGAGGAACACTCCACCATTGTTGATGGGACTAAAAGCTGGTACAATCACTCTGGAAATCAGTCTGGAGGTTCCTCAGGAAATTGGACATAGTACCACCTGAGGACCTAGTTATACCAGTACTGGCATATACCCAAAGATGCTCCAACATATGACAAGAATATATGCTCCACTATGTTCATAGCAGCTTTATTTATAATAGCTAGAAGCTGGAAAGAACCCAGATATCCTTCAACAGATGAATGGAAACAGAAAATGTGGTACATTCACATAATGGAGTATGACTCAGCAATTAAAAACAATGAATTTATGAAATTCTTAGGCAAATGGATAGATCTGGAGGGTATCATCTTGAGTGAGGTAACCCAATCACAAGAGAACACACACTGAATATCCACTGATAAGTGGATATTAGCTCAGAAGTACGGAATACACAATATACAATTCTCAAAACACAAGAAACTCAAAAAGAAGGAAGACCAAAGTGTGGATACTTCATTCCTTCTTAGAAGGGGGAACAAAATACTCATGGAAGGAGTTACAGATACAAAGTGTGAAGTAGAGACTGAAAGAATGACCATGCAGAAACTGCCTCACCTGGGGATTTATCCCATATACAATCACCAAACCCAGACACTATTGTGGATGCCAACAAGAGCTTGCTGACAGGAGCCTGATATAGCTGTCTCCTGAGAGGCTCTGTCAGTGCCTGACAAACACAGAAGTGGATGCTCACAGCGATCCATTGGATGGATCACAGGGTTCCCAATGAAGAAACTAGAGAAAGTACCTAAGGAGATGGAGGAGTTTGTGGCTCAATAGGAGGAAAAACAATATGAAATAACTGGTACCCCCATAGATCCCTGGGACTAAACCACCAGCTAAGAAGAACACATGATGGGGCTCATGGCTCTAGTTGCATATGAAACAAAGTATGGCATAGTAAGTCATCAGTGGGAAGAGAGGCCCTTGGTCCTGTGAAGGTTCTTCTACATGCATTCTTCTACATGCTAACCACCAATTGGGCCAGCACCATTTGTCGAAAATGCTGTCTTTTTAGCTCCCTTGTCAAAGATCAAGTGACCGTAGGTGTGTGGGATCATTTCTGGGTCTTCAATTCTATTCCCTTGCTCTACCTGTCTGTCGCTGTATCAGGTTGTTGGTTTTTTGTTGTTGGTGGTTTTTTGTTTTTTTCACAATTGCTCTGTAGTACAGCTTGAGATCAGGGGTGGTGATTCCCGGAGAAGTTTGTTTATTGTTGAGAATAGTTTTCCTTTTCCTGAGATTTTTTTGTTATTCCAAATGAATTTGCAAATCGCCCTTTCTAACTCTGTGAAGAATTGAGTTGGAATTTTATTGGGGATTGCATTGAATCTGTAGATTGCTTTCAACAAGATAGCCATTTTTACTATTTTAATCCTGCCAATCTATGAGCATGGGAGATCTTTCCATCTTCTGAGATCTTCTTCAATTTCTTTCTTCAGAGACTTGAAGTTCTTACAGATCATTCACTTCCTTAGTTAGAGTCAGACCAAGGTATTTTATATTATTTGTGACTATTGTGAAAGGTGTTGTTTCCTAATTTCTTTCTCAGCTTGTTTATCCTTTGTGTGGAGAAAGACCACTGATTTGTTGAGTTTGGATATATATTAATTTTATATCCAGGTACTTCACCGAAGCTTTTTATCAGGTTTAGGAGTTCTCTGATCGAATTTATAGGGTCACTTATATATACTCTCATATCATCTGCAAATGGTGATATTTTGACTTCTTCCTTTCCAGTTTGTATCCCCTTGATGTCCTTTTGTTGTCAAATTGCTCTGGCTAGAACTTCAAGTACTATATTGAATAGGTAGGGAGAAAGTGGGCATCCTTGTCTAGTCACAGATTTTAGTGGGATTGCTTCAAGTTTCTCTCCATTTAGATTGATGTTGGCTACTGGTTTGCTGTAGATTGCTTTTATTATGTTTAGGTATGGGCCTTGAATTTCTGATCTTTCCAAGACTTTTATTATGAATAGGTGTTGGATTTTGTCAAATGCTTTCTCAGCATCTAACGAGATGATCAGATGTTTTTTATCTTTGAGTTTGTTTATATAGTGGATTGCATTGATGGATTCCTGTATATTAAACCATCACTGCATCATTGCTAGGATGAAGCCTACTTGATCATGATGGATGATCGTTTTGATGTGTTCTTCCATTCTGTTAGCAAGAATTTAATTGAGTATTTCTGCATTGATATTCATAAGGGAAATTGGTCTGAAGTTCTCTTTCTTTATTGGGTCTTTATGTGGTGTAGGTATTAGAGTAATTGTGGCTTCATAAAATGAATTGGGTAGAGTACCTTCTGCTTCTATTTTGTGGAAGAGTTTGTGAAGAACTGGAATTATATCTTCTTTGAAAGTCTGATAGAACTCTGCACTAAACATATCTGGTCCTGTGCTTTTTTTGGTTGGGAGACTATTAAAGACTGCTTCTATTTCTTTAGGGGATATGGGACTGTTTATATCATTAATCTGATCCTGTTTTAACTTTGGTACCTTGTATCTGTCTAGAAATTTGTCCATTTCATCCATGTTTTCCAGTTTTGTTGAGTGTAGCCTTTTGTAGTAGGATCTGATGATGCTTTGGATTTCCTCAGGTTTTGTTGTTATGTCTCCTTTTTAGTTTCTGATTTCTTAATTAGGATGCTGTTCCTGTGTCCTCTAGTGACTCTGGCTAAGGGTTTATCTATCTTATTGATTTTATCAAAGAATCAGCTCCTGGCTTGGTTGATTCTTTGAATAGTTCTTTTTGTTTCCACTTGGTTGATTTCAGCCCTGACTTTGATTATTTCCTGCTGTCTACTCCTCTTGGGTGAATTTGCTTCCTTTTGTTCTAGAGCTTCTAGGTGTGCTGTCAAGCTACTAGTGTACCCCCTCTCTATTTTCTTTTTGGCAGCACTCAAAGCTATGTGTTTTTCTCTTAGGACTGTTTTCATTGTCTCCCATAAATTTAGGTATGTTGTGGCTTCACTTTCATTAAAATCTAAAAAAAAACGTTAATTTCTTTTTTTCATTTTTTCCTTGACCAAGGTATCATTGAGTAGATTGTTGTTCAACTTCCACTTCCACGTGAATATTTGCTTTCTCTTATTTATGTTGTTATTGAAAATCAGCCTTAGTCCATGGTGATCTGAGAGGATGCATGGGATAAGCTCAATAGTTTTGTATCAGTTGAGGCCTGTTTTCTGACCACGTATATGGTCAATTTTGGAGAAGGTACCATGAGGTGCTGAGAAGAAGGTATATCCTTTTGTTTTAGGATAAAATGTTCTGTAGATATCTGTTAAATCCATTTATTTCATAACTTCTGTTAGTTTCTATCTGTCTCTGTTCAGTTTCTGTTTCCTGGATCTGTCCATTGATGAGAGTGGAGTGTTGAAATCTCCCATTATTATTGTGTGAGATGCAATGTGTGCTTTGAGGTTTACTATAGTTTTTTAATGAATGTGGATGCCCTTGCATTTGGAGCATATGTATTCAGAATTGAGAGTTCATCTTGGAAGATTTTACCTTTGATGAATAAGAAGTGACCCACCTTGACTTTTTTGATAACTTTGGGTTGAAAGTTGATTTTATTCGATATTAGAATAACTACTCCAGCTTGTTTCTTGGGGCCATTTGCTTGGAAAATTGTTTTCTAGCCTTTTACTCTGAGGTAGAGTCTGGCTTTGTCCCTAAGGTGGGTTTCCTGTAAGCAGCAAAATGTTGCGTACTCTTTATGTATCCAGTGTTTTAGTCTATGTCTTTTTATTGGTCAATTGAGTCCATTGATATTAAGGAAAAGTAATTGTTACTTCCTGTTATTTTGTTGTTGTTGTTGTTGTTGTTGTTGTTGTTAGAGTTGGGATTCTGTTCTTGTGGCTGTCTTCTTTTAGTTTGTTGAAGGATTACTTTCTTGCTTTTTCTAGGGTGTCATTTCTGTCCTTGTATGTTGTTTTCCCTTTATTATCCTTTGAAGGACTGGATTAATGGAAAGATATTGTGTGAATTTGGTTTTGTCATGGAATACTTTGGTTTCTCCATCTATGGTAATAGATAGTTTTGTTGGGTATAGTAGCTTGGGCTGGCATTTGTGTTCTCTTAGGGTCTGTATAACATCTGTCCAGGATCTTCTGGCTTTCATAGTCTCTGGTGAAAAGTCTGGTGTAATTCTAATAGGTCTGCCTTTATGTTACTTGACTTTTTTCTCTTACTGCTTTTAATATTCTATCTTTATTTAGTGCATCTGTTGTCCTGATTATTATGTGTTGGGAGGCATTTCTTTTCTGGTCCAGTTCATTGGAATTCTATAGGCTTCTTGTATATTCATGGGCATCTCTTTGTTTAGGTTAGGGAAGTTTTCTTCCATAATTTTGCTGAAGATATTTACTGGCCCTTTAAGTTGAAAATCTTCATTCTCATCTATACCTATTTTCCTTAGGTTTGGTGTTCTCATTGTGTCCTGGATTTCCTGGATGTTTTGAGTTAGGATCTTTTCTCATTTTGCATTTTCTCTGATTGTTGTGATGGGTTCTCTATGGAATCTTCTGCACCTGAGATTCTCTCTTCCATCTCTTGTATCCTGTTGCTGATGCTCGCATCTATGGTTCCTGATTTCTTTCCTAGAGTTTCTATCTCCAGACTTTTCTCCCTTTGGGTTTTCTTTATTGTTTCTACTTCCATTTTTAGATCTTGGATGGCTTTGTTCAATTCCATCACCTTTTTCATAGAGTTTTCCTGTAATTCTTTAAGGGATTTTTGTGTTTCTTCTTTAAGGACTTCTACCTTTTTAGCACTGTTTTTCTGTAATTCTTAAAGTGATTTTTCTGCTTCCTCTTTAAGGACTTCTACCTATGTAGCAGTATTCTCCTGTATTTCTTTCAGTGAGTTATTAATGCTCTTCTTAAAATCCTCTACCTGCATCATGAGATATGATTCTAAATCTGAATCTTGCTTTTTGGGTGTGTTGGGGTATCCAGGACTCGATGTGTGTTCTGATGATGCTGAGTGGTCTTGGTTTCTGTTAGTAAGATTCTTATGTTTGCCTTTCTCCATCTGGTAATCTCTATTGTTACATGTTATAGCTCTCTCTGGTGGGAGCTTGTTCCTCCTGTGATTCTGTTAGTCTCTGATGGCATTTCTGAGAGTCCAACTCTCTCCTGGGTCAGTGGTCAGAGCTGTCTCTGCAGGCAATCTCTCCTCTGGCAGGGAACATGCCCAGAGGTATGGGTCTCAGTTCTGCCTCCTGGATGAAGATGAAGGCCCGCAGGGACTCTGTCCAAGAAGCTATATTGCTACTGCAGCCCGTGAGCTCTCCTGAGCAGACTGGTCTCTGAGAGAACCGGGATACAAGATTGTATTCTCACCTGGTCCTGGGATCAGAGCCCCAAATAGACTTTAAATCAAAACTAATAAAACAGGATAGGGAAGAACAGGAAATACTCATCAAAAAAAAAATCTGTCAAGCTGGCAAGATGGCATTTAATATAACATCTATGTCCAAAACAAAAGGGTACCCAAGTTTATTAAAGAAACAGTAGTACAGATTAAGTCATGAATTAAGCATCAGTATTAATAGTGGGAAACTTGAATACCCTATTTTCATAAATGGGCAGGTCATGCAGACAAAAACTAAACACAGACATACTAGAGCTAAAAACTGGTATAAGTCAAATACTGTTAACAAATATTTGTAGAACATTTCACACAAATACAAAAAAGTATACCTTGTTCTTAACATTTCATGGAACTTTCTCTAAAACTGACCACATACTTGGACACAAAGTAAATGTCAAAAGATAGAAGAAAATTTCAATAACTTCCTTTATCCTATCAGACCATCATAGATTAAAACTGGATGTCAAAAACAGAAAAAAAAAGTCTACAAGTGCATTGAAACTTAACAGGTTATTGAATGAAACATATGTCAAGGCAGAAACAAAGAAATGAAAGACTTTCTGAATACACAGTATACCTCAAACTATGGCACACAATAAAATTGTGCTAAATGAAAAGTACATAGCATAAAAAAGTGGAGAGATCTCATATTAGCAACTTACATACTCAAAACCTTTTCAAAACAAAAAGAAATAATTATACCCAAGATGAGTAGATGAAAATAATCAAACTTGTGGCTGAAATCAATAAAGAACCAAAGAGAATAATTCAAACAATCAATAAAACAAAGATTTGTTCCTTGAGAAAATCAACAAAATAGACAAACCCTAATTAAAACTAACTAAAAGGCATAGAGAAATTATCCAAATTAACAAAATCAGAAATGAAATTGGGGACACAGCAATAGATACTAAGGAATGCCAGAGAAATTTTAAAACATATTTTAAAAATCTGTACTCTACTAAAATAGAAACTCTAAAATAAATGAATAAATTTTTTGATAGCTGCCATTACCAAAGTTGAGACCAAACAAACAACTTGAATAAACCTGTGACCCATAGTGAAATAGAAGCAGTCGATAAAAGTCTTACATCATCATCATCAACAACAACAACAACAGCAGGGCCAGATAGTTTTAGCATAAAGTTCTACCAGTCTTTCAAAAGGAGTTAATGTCAATACTTCATAAAATAAAAGCAGAAGTAACATTGTCAATTCATTTTATGAGGCCATACAATTACTCTAACCTCATAAATATCCAAAAAATGAAGAGAATTACAAACTAATTTCCCTTATGAACAAAGACACAAAATAATCCAAATATTTGCAAATAAATCCACAAACATTTCAAAAAGATTATCAAGTATGGTTCCACCCAAAGATACAGGGATGATTCAATATATGAAAAACAAGAAATTTAATCCACCATAAACAAACAAAAAAAAAATAAACCACACAATCATCTTACTAGATGCATTTGACAAAATCCAGCATTTCCTTATGGCAAAAGAGACTAGAGATAAAAGGAACACAGCATAATAAAGGCAGTGAGCCGAATTAAATGTAGGGAAACAAAGGAATTCTACTAAAATCAGAAATAAGACTAAATTGTCAACTCTGTCTATATATATTCAATATTGTACTTCAAGACTAGAGCAACACAAAGGAGAGTAAATGTATCAAATTGGAAATGAATAATTCAGAGTTTCTTTATTTGCAGATGATATTATATATATCTGCAAATATAATAATATATATATTAGAGTACCATCAGGGACCTCCTACAGCAGATATACAAATGTAAAACAAATTGAGAAAAAAATCAGTGATTTTTGGATAGCCTTCAGTAATATAAAGAATCTTGGGTTAACTGTTCTCATGCAAGTAAAAGACTTATTATTAGAAACTTAAATCTTTTTTAGAAATTTCAAATCTTTGAGGCAAAAATTGAAGAATATCAGAAGATGGAAAGATCTCTTATACTCAAGGATCTGTAGAGTTAAATTCTACAAATTCAATATAATACCTATCAAATTATGACACCATTGTTTACAGACCTCCAAATGACAATTTTCAACTTTATATAAAAAAACAAAACAATGCAAACAAAACAAAAAACAAAATTTGAACAATAAAAGTACTGTTAGAGATCTCACCATTGCCAAATTTAAGTTGTACCATGGAACTACCACAGTAAAAACTGCATGGTATTGGCATAAAACAGAAATGTTGATCTATGTAATCACATTGAAGACTTAGACATAACTCCACCCACATACGGACACCCGATTTTTATAAAGAAACAAGAAATATACACTGGAAAAAAGACAGCATCTTCACTAAATGATACTGGTTATATGGATGTCTGCATGTAGAAGAACACAAAGAGTTGTATCCTTATGACCATGCACAGAACCCAATTCCAAATGTATCAAAGACCTAAACATAAATCCAGATACATTGAGTGTTATAGAATATAAGGTGGAGAATGGCCTTGAACTCATTGGCACAGAAGAACACTTCCTGGAAAGAACACTGGTAGTAGAGACTAAAATCAACAATTAAGAAATGGAAACTTCTGAAACTGAAAATCTGTGTAAGGAAAAGAACATCTTCATTTGGACAAAGTGGCAGCCTACAGAATGGGACAAGATTTTTACCAACACCACATATCTAGTAGAAGGCTAATATATAAAATATATAAAGAACTCAAGATACTAGCTATCAAAAATCTGGTAACCTAAGTAAAAATGAGGTACAGATTTAAGAAAAAAGAATTCTCGATAGAGAAAATTTAAATGGCTGAGAAACACTAGACATGTTCAATATCATTATCCTTCAAGGAAATGCAAATCAAAACTATTTCTGGGGTTCCATATTACAGTTCAGAATGGCTAGGATCGACAACACAAATGCCACACTGGTTTATTCATAGCTTTGTGTTCTATCCATCCATCAGCAGAGAGGATTCTTCCTGAAGATGGTAATAAATATAGAGACTCACAGTCAGCTATTATGGAGAGAGAGAGAGAGAGAGAGTGGGGGGGCAGACAGAGACAGAGATATATCTTGTAACACATAGTTCTAAATAGGATGTCTTCATCAATCCTCTCAGAACTCAGTAAACCTCAAGAAAAGGGAAACAGAAAGAATACATGAGCTGGAGGGTATGGAGAACAAGACATTGATTAATTAAACAAGGTGCGTATTAGGTCACAGAGACCGAAGTGGCAAGCACAAGGTTTACATGGGTGTACATCAAGTCCTCTGTGTATATTTTATATCTTTCAGCTTATTATTTTTGTGGAACTCCCGAGTGTGTGAACAATTCTTATTGTGTTTAAGTGTGTCTCTGATTCTTATGCCTGCTTTTTAGGATCTTTGCCCTTTTTTGGGGTTGCCTTTTGAAGTCTCAGTGTGATGGGTTCTTGTTTTATCTTATCATATTTTATTTTGTCATGTTTGATTGTTATCTATTAGCACCCTGTTCTTATAACAGACGGGAGATGAAAAAGGAGTGAATCTTTAGGGAAGGTGAGGTGTGGAAGAAACTGGAATAATAGAGGGAGAAGAAAATTTAATTGGGACATATTATATGAGAAAATAATCTATTTTCAACAAGAGAATATGAAAAATAGTGTATTTCTAGTCTAAAGAAAATGTAAATGATTTTGGGAAGCCATTCCAGACTCCCTGGCCAGCCGGACGGAAATCTATTCCAGGCAGTAAACAAGCCCATATTTGGTGGATGGCTTGCCCTTAATCCCTGATTGGCGGAGCAAGCCTGCCTGGTGACGTGATGTGACCTGTGGTGATTGGTTGAGGCGTGGTTGTGGCTTGAGTGGAAAAAAAAGCTTGTACCCAGAGGCGCAGGGGATTTGAAGAGAGAAGCTGCCTGAGTAAACTGCTTTAAGAAGAACCCGTGGTTGCATTTTCCTTGCTGGTTGAGTTGGATGCAACAAATGATGCTATCCCTGAAATGACAATATTGTTGATGACCCAAAAGTTACTGAGATGGATGCATATGCTTTATTTTAAATGTACAACATGATGTTTGGATATCTGCAGAAAAGGCATCAGAAGTGGTTATTTGTTTGTGAACAATAAGTTCAAAATCTTTATGGAATCAAACGTTCTTCAGGAGGATTTGAGGAATCTGAAATGGAGGCACTCCCTGAGAACTAGCTTTTAAGGTACTAGAAGCCACCTATGCAGGCTTTTAAAGGAGGAAAGCAGGGAAGTAACTAACAGTGCTATCCAGCCATGGTAACTTTGAAATACAATGATCAGCATGCCATGAAAACCCTAAAGGTGAAGTACAGGTATGCAAACTATGAAGGTAGCTAGCAAATACCTTAATTGGACTTATGACACACTCAACAAAAGAGAAATCATTTTGGAAATCTAGCCAACTACCCATGGGTAGAGAATTCATGAATCCAGGAGGAGAACCAACAACTACCACTTTAACAAAACTATATATTCCCTAATTACATTCCAAATATTTGTCTTCACATCCCCAGATAATGATAGTCCTCACCCCTCATCAAGGAAATTTCTCACTGAAACAGAGACAGACCATTGCTGAATACTACACTCATTTAAAATGCAGTTTGTAGGTTAGTCACAATAGAAACATCTACAAAGCACTCCAGCACTTAAAGTTCAGGGAACACTGCAGGAATGAAAGAATTATTGTAAGAGAAAGATGATCAGTATTTTGCTATGAGACTGTCTCCTAGCAAACAGGGCCATTTGTTTTTTCATGACATAGGGAAATAAATCATTTGCAGAATGTAGTGTCGGAAGCTATTCCTGTGAAGTCTCACAAATATGATTGTCTAAACTTGAACTGAACAAGGACAACAAAAATAGATAAGCCAAATGGAGGAAACCATGAAATTTCAACCCTACCCAAAGAACTATTGGTAACTAGGAAATGGCCAGAGTAGGGGAAATATTCTTTCCTAGGGAACAGAATATCAGTTACCCAAAACCAAGTGGTCAGTCCTGAAAACACACATACAAGTAACATATAGACTGAGCAGGTTACATTAAGTAGTATGCAAACACATGTATCTTAAAGAGAACAAGGAGTATATATGGGAGGGTTTGAGTGGATATAAGGGAATTGGAAAATGATGAAATGCTATTAGAATCTCAAAAGTAAACAATATAATAAAAAGGGGGGGACATATTGTGTCCCGGCCCATGGGACAGTCAAAGAGGGTCTGAGGAACCACCTGTGGAGAGAATGAGAGGTGAGAAACACAAGGAATGACAGCAAGTCTGAATGATCAAGCTGTCAAATTTGTATTATTCCAAGGCAGGTTTTATGCCTACAGAAGCAGGGTATGGGGAGGGGGATGATGCAGAATCGCTTTGTTTCTGGAAGAATGCAGCTGTTCCCAAAAGCAGGATATTGGCTAGGTAAAAAGTTAAGCAGGAGGAACAGAACAGAATGGGTGGCTAGGTACCTGTCCACAAGATCTATAGCTATTTGTTCTTAACTGGGGGTAGTACTTTCCCATAGACGCCTCACCTTTTTCCCACAGAAATCTCAACTAAGCTAATACTTTTCCACTAAGGCCAAGGCTTTGTAAGTAAGCACTTATGGCTGACAAGGCAGTTAACATTCAAACAGGGTCTCTCCCAACAACACTGATAATGAACTTTAGGAATAAGCATGGTCTTTGGGTGTGGTAGCATTTTTTTTTTTTGACTTTCATCCTTGTCCACTCTTTCATTCCCCAGTCTTTATTTTTTATCTTGTAACCTACTTGCTAGCTGTTTGATGTATAACAATATACAATGATGGCAATTGGGATTCTTTCTTACTCTTTGCTTATCATGGAAAACAAGGAACATTGCTGGTATGGTTGCATACTAAATTAAAAGGGAATAATTCTTTTTTGCTTTCTTTTTTATTAATCATTCCATTTGTTTACATATCAAATGATATCGCACTTCCTGCTTACCCATCCACAATCTCCCATCCCACATCTGCCCTCTCCTTCCTCCCTTTTGCCTTTATAAGGGTGGTCCCCCACCTACCTACCCTCTCTCACCCCACCACTACAGCATCCCCCTATGCTGGGGCATCAAACCTCCACAGGACCAAGAGCCTCTCCTCCCATTGATGTCAGACAGGGTCATCCTCTGCTACATCTCCTCTGCATCTGGAGCCATGGATTCCTCCCTGTACACTTCTTGGTTGGTGGTCTAGTCCCTGGGACCACTGGGTGATCTGGCCAGCTGACATTGTTCTTCCTTTGGGGTTGTAATCTCCTGCTACTCCAGTCCTTCTGCCAGCTTCCCTACCTGTGTCCCTGAGATCAGTCTAATGGTTGGCTCCAAGCATCCACATCTGCATGGTCAGTTGCTGGCAGAACCTCCCAAGGAACAGCCACACCAGATTCCAGTCAGCAAGTGCCTCTTGGCAATGGCAACAGTGTCAAGGTGTGGTGTCTGCAGACTGGATCGATTTCCAGGTGAGGTGGTCCAAAGGGAATAATTCTTAAAAAATGCATTCAATAGATGCATTCAAGTTGTAATTTTTATTACTGATCCCTTTAGGTAGTGTCTGCCACCTTGCTACTAACAAAGGTGAGTAAGTGGCTGGCTACTCTGTTATTATGGATTGTGATACCATAAGACAAAGCAGGAAGAATAAATGGGGTTTGACTTCATTGGTTTAACCTCGGGAAGAATCATGAGTGTGTAACAAGAGAGGCTGTGGGAGGAGATCAATAGTTGACAAATGAGAAGAGTCTCAGTCAGTTGGAAGGTGCATTTGTTTTCACATGATGTAAAAGAATAGGTCACTTGCAGAATTCAACAGTCAGGTTTGTCCTTAGCAAAATAACACTAGCTTTCCTGTATTTAAATTTTCTAGTAACTATAGCACAACAACTATTTTAAAAATAATATAATTTGGGAAATTGAAGGTATAACTATCCAAACTGATACTTGCGTCAATTAATTATTAAATATAACATCAAATCATTTGGGATAATGTGAGTCATCACACACAGTCTATGTACTAAAATGTGATTCTTGTGCTACCACTATTTTCTTTAAAGTAAAGGAGCTTATAGTCTGCTACTGATACATGATCTCTATGTTATATTATTACTTACTAATTTCCCCCCACTGATTGTATTTTTCTTACCATTTATTTTTGTTACTTAAATTTATCCTTTAGTAAAAAGTTCTCAACACTTTTATGTTGAGAATAATATAGTTTAATAATATTATATTAATATAAATAGTTTAAATACTAATATTGGTACTATATAAATATGTTTGTTCCATTCTGGGTCTTGATATTTGCCTTAACCTGTTTCTTATCTGTTCTCTGCCATTTTTGTTTTAGTGACTAGTAGATTAAGGCAACAGATGCTGTGTTTTACTATGAAAGAAAGGCTATATGGGTTTGTTATTGCCCAGATACAAAGTGCCTTCTTATATTGGATCTCAGGATAAAAGAATATTATCATAAGAAGGGCAGAAATACAATACAGAGTCTAACTTAAATTCCATAATTCTATGTTGTTGTATGGCATTTTCTATAATTTGCAACATTACCCACGAATTGAAACTTCTGGTCCAGGAAGCACAGGGAGTCTAGTGAGTCTCAGAAAGTAAACAAGAGGTCACATATCCAAGAAACCAGAAACTTGCAAGAATTTTGTAAAAAGTTTCTAGGAGTGGAGACTGAGAAATCAAACTTCAGAAAGAAATGTCAGAGTGTGAAAATGTCTGCATGCTGTAAAGAGAGATCCAGGGTGTAGATTTCTGGAGTCTTTACCCATGTAGGATGGCCTTTCTGGAAAATCAGCTACATTTGAGTTATTTCTAATCCTCATAAGTAACTGCACACTCATAATCCTGTTAGTAATACTAATAAAAACTTACTAATTCCCTAAACTGGATATTAATGCAATCGTTACTGTGGTTCACTCCTTTTCTGTGGTGAAATGACATATGTGTTGTGGTCTTCCCTGGAAAAGTCTCTCTCACACACACACACACACACACACACACACACACACACACACACACACACACACACACTCAGAGAGAGAGAGAGAGAGAGAGAGAGAGAGAGAGAGAGAGAATTTACTTTTCTAAGAACACTACTGTGCAAATTGTTCAGATTCAAGTGACCAAAGCATATAACATGACTTTCAAGACTCAGAATGAGAAATTCTTATACTGTGAAGACGTACCTTTCCCATGCATGCTCTCTTTTGATGTGTGCTTCATTTTCTTTCCCTTCTAGCTAAAAAGTTTATTTGCTTTCATGAGAGAATACAACAGAGTAACATACCACAAGTGTCAGAATCCAAGGAGAACTGCTTCTTAATTTTAATTCAGTGCTCTCATATAAGACTGAAAATGGGTGAGTGTGAATGAGGTTGTCATTTGTAGTAGTGTAGACAGAACACAGCAAGCAAGGTCATACTGAGCAAAGTAACTGATAGGATCCAGCAACATAGCTATGGTGATTGTGTTGAAGTAAAATTAAGAAAAGTTAATACCATCATTACCTAGATTTCTTTTTGGCCATAGGTTGCTCTTTAGGAATCACTCCTTTATTAAACATTTAAATAAAATGACTACAATTTCTGTTTCTTATTAAAAGAAACCTGGGCTTTATAATATGAAGTGTTCTTGTTCCTCCTTTGAAAATATATGACTTTCTTCTTGCAAGATGCTATCCCCAAGTTTTCAATTTCTCTCTAATACATAAATAAAAAAGTATCATAAACAGATGTCATTCCAATGACAGGCAAGACATCAACATGACTGTTTCCTTACACAGACAGTTTCGAATATACAAACAAAAATATTTCATTGACTAATATTGACAAAATCTTGGAGCAAGATATTGAATCAAAACAATGAAGTTTATTTATACTAGCCTTTATATATCTACACTGTCTATAAGTAGCGGCATCATATAAATAAGTATTATATTTTAAAATTATTGTTATATATCACTGTTCACAATCTATGTGGTTTTTGCTTCTTCATCAATGATATGAGACAGAAATTATAACTCCATGTTGAAGATGAGACAAGTTGTGTAGCAGGCTAAAGGTCCCATTTTTATTAAATGACATATTCAAAACATAAATCCAGGTTAGATTAATTCTAAAATCTGACTTGTTTGTTAAATGTCTAGCTTTTCAGTTTTCAAGTCTCTTGTTGCTAATACTTTCTGAACATTGAGCTCAGCTGGAGCCATGTGTGCATATTGGAAATGGTGCTGAATATCCTTATTTGGTAATAGTAGGCTCTGAAAAATCACTATAGTGCATTGGAGATTGAAAAAGTAAAGTAACAAATGCTTATCAAGTATCTATTTGTTGTTTAATGTTATCTTTATCTTGACAGAATGGCTGCTAAAACATTTCTGGATGCATCTGTGAGGCTCCTTCAGGAAAAGATTAAATGTGGAAGTGGGAAGATTAAAGATATACTTCCACTGATATCCATTCCATTTGTGTCTGGATACAGCACAAGGTTCTATGCACAGAGGAAGGAAACTCTCTTACTTGTTCTCCTTTTACCTGAGATGTTCACTCTCTTCTCTTTGGCCATTAAAACACAAGTGCTCCAGGAGCCTGATAAAGCTGTCTCCTGAGAGACTCTGACAAACACAGAAGTGGATGCACACATCCATTGGATGAGAGCCAAGGGTCCCCAATGAAGGGGATAGAGAAAGTACCCAAGGAGCTGAAGGAAACACCTGGTGGGACTCATGGCTCTAGGTGCATATGTAGCAGAGGATGGCCCAGTTGGTCATCAATGGGAGGACAGGTCCTTGGTCCTGTGAAGGTTCTATGCCCCAGTACAGGGGGAATGCCAAGGCCAGGAAGAGGGAGTTAGTGGGTTTGGGAGCAGGGGGAGGGAATAGAGGATTTTCAGAGGGGAAACTAGGAAAGGGGCTAACATTTGAAATGTAAATAAAGAAAATGTCTAAAACAAAACAAAACAAAACAAACAAACAAACAAGCCCAGGTCCTCTGTAGGCTGTGACTGTCAGGTTTTGGACTTCCTGGCTTCCAAAATCGTGTGATCCAGTTCCCACACTATACACATCTTATTGGCTTTGTTTCTCTGTAGAAATTTGACTATTATAGCACTACAGGTAGTCAGCCAGGTGTTGTACCAGACACCCAGACTTAACTTATTCTCTCAGATGACAGATTACATATGCTTTAAGGGGAAGCTGAGTTAAATGAAGGCAGAAAAAGATTAAAATGAAGCAGGACGGGATGTGTTCCCAGAACTGCAGACTTCAACACAGAGTATAAAATGATTCATAAATACTTCCTATAAGTTTTGAAGAAAAAACTTCCTGTGGCCTCTGTTTTTTTATTTGGCCATTTTATCCATTGATGGTTTGCTTAACTAATTTTCAGTTAATTCCTATTTTAGTCTAAGTAAAATGCATGAATTTGTCCTCTGTTTATAGGTTTGAGAATTAATTTGATGTTCTTTATGAGGAAAAGCCAGAGCTTTTTGCAATAATATTATTGCAGAAAATTTAACCATTTTTACAAAATATTTCTGGTACATTTCAAACCTTTTTCACATGAAATGTTCTATTGATACTAATTGCTATTCAAGTGTATCATTGGATAAAATGGTTCCATTTTGACTTTTTCTATATTTTCAGTTTTTAAAAATTCTGAATTCATAAGGAAATGCTAATCCTAAAGTTAGTATAGAGAAAATATTTTGAATGTCAGTTTATGATAATTTCAATCTTTTGGGTCATGACTTTGATACATCTATTGTAGTTATTTGTTGAATTAACTGTCTACTTAGGAATCAGTAGAAAGGCCTTTTAGCTAGACTTGTTGCTTCATTTGCTCTTTTGGAGATGTAGTATTACTGTCTTTCAACACATAGAGATGGCAGCTAACAGTGCCCTTTTTGAAGTACTCTTCTTATGCTAATGCTGGCCTACACACTTCATATTTGGTTATTAGCTTGTCTTCTAGTTTAATACTAAATTTTAAAAGCGTTTATTTCTTTATTTTTATACAGTTTGTAGTTCATCAGCTACTTGCTTATATTAATGTCCATTTACTAAACTCTGCTAAAAACCAACAATGATTTGTATTAGATATTTTCTTTATATACATTTCAAATGCTATCCCGAAAGTTACCTATACCCTTCCCCCACCCTGCTCCCCTACCCACCCACTCCCACTTCTTGGCCCTGGCATTTCCCTGTACTGGGGCATATAAAGTTTGCAATACCAAGGGCCTCTCTTCCCAGTGATGGCCGACTAGGCCATCTTCTGCTACATATGCAGCAAGAGACACGAGCTCTGGGGGTACTGGTTAGTTCATTTGTTGTTCCACCTATAGGGTTGCAGACCCCTTCAGCTCCTTGGGTGCTTTCTCTAGCTTCTCCATTAGGGGCCCTGTGTTCCATCTTACAGATGACTATGAGTATCCACTTGTGTATTTACCGTGCACTGGCATAGGCTCACAAGTTACAGCTATGTCAGGGTCATGTCAGCAAAATCTTGATAGTATATGCAATAGTGTCTGGGTTTGGTGGCTGATTATGGGATGGATTCCCAGGTGGGTTAGTCTCTGGGTAGTCCATCCTTTCGTCTTACCTCCAAACTTTGTCTCTGCAACTCCGTTCATGGGTATTTTGTTCCCTATTCTAAGGAGGAATGAAGTGTCCACCCGTTGGTCTTCCCTCTTCTTGATTGTCTTGTGTTTTGCAAATTGTATCTCCAACAATGATTTTTATAGGAATATATGCATTTGCATATTGAAATGGAGTGTGACTGATAATATACCAGGTGCCATCACTGATGATCATATAATTTGAAATGAAGTTATGACTTAGAAATTGATGTAGCATATAGTTTACAACACTTTAAAAATATACCTGTGGGAAACTTGATAAAAATCACAAATCCTGCTTGAATTAAAAAATTGTAAAAATTGATTTTCAATTTATATATTTGCATAGAAATATTTATACCTCTTAGCATTTGGACCTCAGATAATTTAAAATCTAATCTTATGTTTTGAATAACACAATCAGAACATCAGCTGCACCTATAGGTTTTTTGATACTTGATATCAGACCATTTGCTATCTGCTTTTCATGAATTACCTTTCTTCTACAATCTTCATAGCCTCCTGTCCTACTTAATGTGTATACAAAGATATTCTTTGTATTTTATTGATAATCACACACTTACTCATACACACACACACACACACACACACACACACACACAGAGGGGGGAAAGGGGGGGAACTCTGAAAAAAAAAAGCAAGGAAAAAACTCTTTAAAAAACAACTACCAAAAGTTATGTGCAGAGTTTGTAAATTATTTTATTTACATAAAAATGCACACATACTTCATTTGTATACCGAAAATCCTAAGTATATATGTTCACATATATTTTACAATAATTAGTTTGTATTCATGTTTCTAGATGAACGTAAGATGTCTCAAAATATTATTTACCAACAACAAAATCAAGCACCAAATGATCTTAAAGGAGAAATACCAAGCATGGACGGACTACCATATACAAGCCTAACACAACCTGTACAAAAGACAAAATAAGACACTATAGTTATTTCCAAGAAAAGAACAGAATAGGAATGTAAAATAGAGAACAGAGCTGTAGACTTTCTGAACAATGTGACAAGAGCGCATTTGTTTGTTAGGACTTACCTTCTATGAGTCCTATTTGAATACTTTACTTGTTTAACATTGTACAGATGAGAAGTCAGATAGAAGTTAATATCTACTAGAGGAGAATAACCACAAGTCTCAAGTCCTATCAGTCTTTTTCCTTTTATCTGTTCTCATACAGTGCCAGGGTACATCATAAAGATGGCCATTCAACTTTTCTCGAAGATGAGTACACTGAGAGTAAAGTAATCTCAAAAGCTCAGTAATACAGACATTATAAATATAATCACTTAATATTTAGAAATACTGAAATATAACTCATTATTTCCACACAGAATTCTTAGTCTCATTCTGGTGATTACTCAAACACAAGGAAAACCTAATCTGAGGCCTTACATATAATGAACCCATGACTGTGGAATTTTCTGCCCAGAAATACTTTCTTTCAATTTCAGAGTTGTTCCACAAATGTATATATAAAATTGGACTATTAAATAATGGAATGAAGTCCCAAACTTTCATATGAATAAGAATTTAAAAAATAATCCCACAACATTGAAAAATATCATCTTCGTGATTGTTGAGTTGACTTAAATCCACATTTGCATATCTAATACCTAAATGGTATGTTCCAATACCACTCAAATGAGAGTCATAATAGTAAAGTGCTTCAAGCACTTTCTACTCAGACTGCTCAGATGGTATTGTATTTGATTCTCTTGAGACACTGTAGCTATTAAAATTGGCAACAAGAGATAGTAATTTTTAAAAAGGTTTCAACACCAGAAAAACACAACCCATCTCTTAAATACCATTTCTTCAGTTACTTTACTGAACCTACTCTTTCTAAGGAAACCTTACAAAGCATTTCAAAGGCAGGCTCATTTGAAGAGCAGTGCTTATTGCATACACAATTTGGTTTCTCCCTTTACACATGGTCACTGCTCATGATTCTTACAGAGAAGCAATATTTCCAGAATGTTACCATCTTACATGAAAATGCTGGTTTCAGTCAGTTTAACGTTTTAGATCAGGTTACTCTCACCAAAACAGATGCACTTCACATTTGAATATATTTTTAAAATTTGAAATCTGGACAAGGAATTGCAGTCCACTGCCAGAAATAGAAGGATTTTTTTGCCATGGAAATCTGGCACTGTTTTATGAGCATTCTAGGTAAAGTGACATGAATATTTCATTTCTATTACTATTGGAGAAAAGATTTATCCAAAAGATAAGTATGGTGTCTCACTATGGTAATTGTAGTCAGGACAAACCTTTTGTACAAGTTTATAATCAACACTGTAAAAGATAATGTGAATGCAGATGACCTTAAATGGTTTGGAACATAACCAGGACACATGACTCTGAGTCTGCTCCTGGTAGCAGATTTTGGATGGGTCGAAATTGCACAAAGCGGTCTTCTTTGCCCGATCTGTTTTTTCATACTCAATATGGCAGTTAAAAGATTTGGATTCCTTAGTCTCCAAGGTAGACTGGGGGGATATTTCAAATTCTACTACTTTAGAGGGAGGTACCAAGCTCACTGAAACATTGCCCAGACCTGTTGAATTGTGTCGGAAATAAACACTGAATGTTCCGTTTCCATGATCAACAATTTTTCCTGTGATGAGCAAGTTAAGTTTGACAGTTTTAATGTTAGAGTGGAAATCACCCCACCCAAACATTTTTTTAAATTTTCCTGTCTTCACTATTGGCCGTCTTTTAGTTCTTGCTAGTTGCTCCTGAATTTCTGTTATGTTTGCCAGCCAATCCCAAAAGTTTTTCGTGTTGTCTGCATATGATGGCTTTGGATCTGGAGGCTGTTTAACAAACAGACGCAGAGGACTGGTAATCCTTGAATGGAACAGATTTCCAACCAATGTTTCAGGAACAGTTCTGTCTTCCCAGTCCACACTCTCTGTGTTGTGTATCACTTCTTCACTGTCACAAAATAGCTGTAGGAGAAGAAGAAAGAGAGTATGTGTGTAGTATGTGTACATATCACATACACACACACACACATTGGGACAGGGTTTGAATACAAACATAGGTTAATAAGGCAAAAGGAAATGAGATGATTAGATTCCAAAAATTAGTTAATACACAGGTATAATCAATAATATAATGACAAGAACATTCAACTGCTAAATGTGAAAGAATGCAAAAGGTTAAAATGAGGCACATCAACTTATTCTTCTTATCCTCACTTTTTTATTTTGCAGATTGGATCAAGTAGTGAATTTTTTTTTTGCTTTCATTCTAAACCATTGTATTTGTGAGTATTAGTTCTTTTAGAAGGATAAATATATAAATACCAAAGGATTTTTCTAATAAGGATCTAAGATATTTATAATTTATAAGTATATAAGATATTTATCAATATTTTATATCTAAATATAAGATATTGATAAATCTTTCAAATATATTTCAAAAGATTAGGACCTATTGAGGCAATATATAAAACTTCAGTTTTCATTGCAATTCTATCTCAAAATCTATAACAAAAATGATTATTATTTGATTTTTCATGATAAATTTAGATGAAAACATATAATTATATATTTATTTGCCTTACATTAAGAGAAAAATAATATGAAAAATTATAAATTGATTAAAAGACTATATAGCATAATATATTTTAATTGTCCACACATAAATATGCAAAATATATTATATTTTATTAGCAATACAGAATTACTAAGAAACACCTATATATCTATTTCATGGGTTTCAAGTCTTTTGGTTCAAACTCTTGCCTCTGAGACAGCACATTTATTTAGATTAGTTTTCCCTTTTTATTGGTTTAGTAGGAGAAGTCCTCACGATTGCCGCAAGTCATTTGGTTATGTCAATGTGGATTTCAAGGGGAAAGATTATTACTTATATAAAACTGTTACTTTAAATGAATATTTATGAATTAGTTATAGAGTCTGGAAAACAGAAGTTCCCGGGTGAAATATAATCTCTTATCTTAATGGTATAAAATGACGATTATAGTGATTCTGCATAAAACTATCAGCATGATGAAGAGGAGTAGGCATAAAGTGAGACTGGAAACATACATTGTTTTTCCAGCCTGTTCAAACTTCTAAATCATTTGTCAAAACTAGCTTCAGATTGGGAGGCAGAGGTGGGTGGATTTCTGAGTTCGAGGCCAGCCTGGTCTACAGAGTGAGTTCCAGAACAGCCAGGGCTACACAGAGAAACCCTGTCTCGAAAAACCAAAGAAAAGAAAAGAAAAGAACAGAAAAGAAGAGAAGAGAAGAGAAGAGAAGAGAAGAGAAGAGAAGAGAAGAGAGAAGAGAAGAGAAGAGAAGAGAAGAGAAGAGAAGAGAAGAGAAGAGAAGAGAAGAGAAGAGAAGAGAAGAGAAGAGAAGAGAAAAACCAGATTATCCGTAATACTATTATTTTTAATAAAATTTCAGAAGTGAATAAATACAGCATGAGCTGAAATTATCACATAGTCTACTTTGAAAGGTGATATTTTCCCGGGTGGAGCAGTCTCTGGATGGTCCTTCCTTACATCTTAACTCTAAACTTTGTCGCTGTAACTCCTTCCATGAGTATTTTGTTCCCCATTCTAAGGAGGACCAAAGTATCCACACTTTGGTCTTCATTCTTCTTGAGTTTAATGTGTTTTGCTAATTGTATCTTGGATATTCTAATTTTCTGGGATAATATCCGCTTATCAGTGAGTGCATACCATGTGTGTTCTTTTGTGATTGGGTTACCTCACTCAGGATGATATCCTCCAGATGCATCCATTTGCCTAAGAATTTCATGAATTCATTATTTTTAATTGCTGAGTAGTACTCCACTGTGTAAACATACCACATTTTCTGTATCCATTCCTCTGTTGAGGGACATCTGGGTCTTTTCCAGCTTCTGGCTATTATAAATAAGGCTGCTATGAACATAGTGGAGTATGTGTCCTTATTACAAGTTGGAACATCTCCTGGGTATATGCCCAGGAGAGGAATTGCTGGATCTTCCAGTAGTACTGTGTCCAATTTTCTGAGGAACCGCCAGACTGATTTCAAGAATGGTTGTACCAGCTTGCAATCCCACCAACAATGGAGGGGTGTCCCCCTTTTTCCACATCCTCATCAGCATCTGCTGTCACCTCAATTTTTGATCTTAGCCATTCTGACTGGCAAACCCAGACACTATTGCATATGTCAGAAAGATTTGGCTGACAGGACCCTGATATAGCTGTCTCTTGTGAGGCTATGCCTGTGCCTGGCAAATACAGAAGTGGATGCTCATAGTCATCTATTGAATCGAACACAGGGCCCCCAGTGGAGGAGCTAGAGAAAGTACCGAAGTAGCTGAAGGGGTCTGCAACGCTATGGGTGGAACAACAATATAAACTAACTAGTACTCCCAGAGCTCTATGCCTTCATTGTTGCTATTACAGGTATGTCCCATCACATATGATTTCATTCCTTCTATCCCTGCTGTATTAAAGATAACATGTTCCCAAAAGAAAGATTTAGGATTTGGGAGTCAAAATATATCTGATATTTTAATTATAGGTTTTGAATTTTTGAATTAAATTATTTTGAATACTCTTGGTTATAATATACACAAATCAATAGTTATAGCCAAGGGCATTACTATGCTGGCTCCAGTGTTGATTTAGTTTCCTGAGAACTGAAAACCTGTGTCAAGTGTCAGACTCCACAGTCTCCAGAAAGACCAAGATTACATAAGCTGATAAAAAGCCCAGTTTCAGGCACCAGCACCAGGTCACCTTGGACAGGAACTCGGCAGACAGTTCCACAGTCCCCAGAGGACTCTCCACACAAACATAGGATCACTAGTGAGTGGAACACAACATCGGTTCCAAGCCAATTGCAACGGGGCTGTGCCAGCAGAGGGAGGCCAAAAACCCGATTGGCCAGGGGCTCAAATCCTTTTAGGCCAGCACCAGTTCCAGGTCACCTTGGGCACGAACTCAGCGGACACCCCCATGGTCCCCAGAGGACTCTGCATGTGATCTTAGGATCACTGGTGAGTGAAACACAACATTGGTTCCAAACCAATCATGCCAGGTCTGTGCCATCAGGAGGAAGGACATGGGAACCCTGCCTTACCAGCAGTTCGGGTTCCTTCTGATCAGTTCTGGTATACCTTGGTCTCAAACACACCAGACAGTCGATGGTCCTGAGAGGAGACACCATTCCAGGAGCTGTAATGTGCCCAGGATCTTAGGATTCCAGGATCCCAGGGAAACAGGAGCTTGGTCACATCAGGATCTCAGGGTCTCAGAGGAAGCTTGACTGCCAAGAACTCAGACACACTCATAATCCCAGGTTCACAGGAGCCTGGATTCATAGGATCACAGACAAAGCTGGACTCTGAGAAATCCTGAATCAACCTGGACTATAAGAAGGATAACCTCCAATCAGATATATTGAGGGAAGCAAGCACCTGAGATAATCAGATGGCAGGAGACAAGCATAAGAACAGAAGCAACAGAAACCAAGGTTACTTGCATCATCAGAACCAAATTCTCCCACCATAGTAAGTCCTGGATACACCATCACACCAGAAAAGCAAGATGTGGATCTAAAATCACTTCTAATGATGATGATCGAGGACTTTAAGAAGGAAATTAATAAGACCCTTAAAGAAATACAGAAAAACACAGGTAAACATCTAGAAGTCCTTAAAGAGGAAACACAAAAATCCCTTAAAAGTTATAGGAAAACACTGCCAAACAGGTGAAAGAATTGAACAAAACCATACAGGACCTAAAAATGGAAGTAGAAACAATAAAGAAATCACAAAGGGAGAGAGCTATGGAGATAGAAATCCTAGGAAAGAAATCAGGAACCATAGATGTGAGCATCAGCAACAGAATACAAGAGATGGAAGAGAGAATCTCAGGTGCACAAGATTCTACAGAAAACATGGACACAACAATCAAAGAAAATGAAAAATGAAAAAAGATCCTAACTCAAAACATCCAAGAAATCCAGGACACAATGAGAAGACCAAACATAAGAATAATAGGTATAGAAGAGAGTGAAGATTGCCAATGTAAAGGGCCAGTAAATATCTTCAACAAAACTATAGAAGAAAACTTCCCTAACCTAAAGAAAGAGATGCCCATGAACATGCAAGAAGCCTACAAAACACAAAGTAGAATGGACCAGAAAAGAAATTGCTCCTGACACAAAATAATCAGAACCACAAATGCACTAAAAAAGGATAGAATATTAAAAGCAGTAAGGGGAAAAGGTCAAGTAACATATAAAGGCAGACCTATCAAAATTACACCAGACTTCTAACCAGAGACTCTGAAAGCCAGAAGATTGTGGATGGATTATACAGACTCTAAGAGAACACAAATGCCAGCCCAGGCTACTATACCCAGCAAAACCCTCAATTACCATACATGGAGGAAACCAAAGTCTTCTATGACAAAACCAAATTCACAAAATATCTTTCCACGAATCCAGCCCTTCAAAGGATAATAAAGGGAAAACTCCAACACAAGGAGGGAAATGAAACCCTAGAAAAAAGCAAGAAAGTAGTCCTTCAACAAACCTAAAAGAAGACAGCCACAAGAATAGAATCGCAACTCTAACAACAAAAATAAAAGGAAGAAACAATTATTTTCCTTAATATCTCTTAATATCAATGGACTCAATTCCTCAATTAAAAGACACAGACTAATAGACTGGCTACATAAATAGGACCAAACATTTTGCTGCATACAGGAAACCCACCTCAGGGACAAAGACAGACACTACCTCAGTGTAAAAGGCTGGAAAACAAGTTTCCAAGCAAATGGTACAAAGAAAAAAGCTTGGAGTAGCCATTCTAATATCGAATAAAATCAACTTCCAACACAAAGTTATCAAAAAGACAAGGAGGGACACTTGATACTCATCAAAGGTAAACACTTCCAAGATGAACTCTCAATCCTGAATATCTATGCTCCAAATGCGAGGCCATCCATATTCATTAAAGAAACTTTAGTAAAGCTCAAAGCACACATTGCACCTCACACAATAATATTGGGAAACTTTAATACCCCACTCTCATCAATGAACAGATCCTGGAAGCAGAAACTAAGCAAACACACAGTGAAACTAACATAAGTTATGAAACAAATGAATTTAACAGATATCTACAAAACATTTTACCCTAAAACAAAAGGATATGCCTTCTTCTCAGCACCTCATGGTACTTTCTCCAAAATTGACCATATAGTTGTTCATAATTCAGGCCTCAACAGATTTAAAAATATTGAAATTATCCCAGGCATCCGATCAGATCTCCATAAACTAAGGCTGGTCTTCAAAAACAAAATAAATAACGGAAAGCGAATGTTGACATGGAAGCTGAACAACACTCTACTCAATAATAATTTAGTTAAGGAAGAAATAAAGAAATTAAACACTTTATAGAGTTTAATGAAAATAAAGTCACAACATACCCAAACTTATGGGACACAATGAAAGCAGTCCTAACAGGAAAGCTCATAGCTTTGAGTGCTGCCAAAAGAAACTAGAGAGAGCACACACTAGCAGCTTGACAGCCCACATAAAAGCTCTGGAACAAATGTAAGCAAATTTACCCAAGGGGAGTAGATGGCAGGAAATAATCAAACTCAGGGCTGAAATCAACCAAGTATAAACAAAAAGAACTATATAAAGAATCAACCAAACCAGGAGCTGGTTCTTTGAGAAAATCAACAGAATAGAAAAACCCTTACCCAGGCTAACTAGAGGGCACAGGGATAGTATCCTAACTAAGTCAGAAATGAAAAGGGAGACATAAAAAGAGAACATGAGGAAATCCAAAGCACTATCAGTTCCTACTAAATAAGGCTATACTCAACAAATTGGAAAACCTGGATGAAATGGACAAATTTCTAGACAGATACCAGGTACCAAAGTTAAATCAGGATCAGATTAACGATCTAAAAACCCCATATACCCTAAAGAAATAGAAGCAGTCATTAATAGTCTCCCAACCAAAAGAAGCCCAGGACCAGATGGGGTTAGTGCCAATTTCTATCACACCTTTAAAAAAGACCTAATTCCAATTCTCCTCAAACTATTTCTCAAAATAGAAACAGAAAGTACTCTACCCAATTCATCCTATGAAGCCACAATTACTCTCATACCTAAGCCACACAAAGACCCAACAAACAAAGAGAACTTCAGACCAATTTCCCTTATGAATATCGATGCAAAAATACTCAATAAAATTCTCGAAAAACAAATCCAAGAACACATTAAAACGATCATCCATCATGATCAAGTAGGCTTCATCCCAGGGATGCAGGGATGGTTTAATATATGGAAATCAATCAACATAATCCACTATATAAACAAACTCAAAGACAAACACCATATCATCATCTCGTTAGATGCTGAGAAAGCATTTGACAAAATCCAACATCCATTCATGATAAAAGTCTTGGAAAGATCAGGAATTCAAGGCCCATACCTAAACATGATAAAAGCAATATACAGCAAACCAGTAGCCAACATCAAACTAAATGGTGAAAAGCTGGAATCAATCCCACTAAAATCAGGGACTAGACTAGGCTGCCCACTTTTTCCCTACCTATTCAATATAGTACTTGAAGTTCTAACCAGAGCAATTCGACAACCAAAGGACATCAAGGGGATACAAATTTGAAAGGAAGAAGTCAAAATATCACTATTTGCAGATGATATGATAGTATATATAAGTGGCCCCCAAAATTCCACCAGAGAACTCCTAAACCTGATAAAAAACTTCAGTGAAGTAGCTGGATATAAAATTAACTCAAACAAGTCAATGACCTTTCTCTACACAAAGGATAAACAGGGTGAGAAACAAATTAGGGAAACAACACCCTTCACAATAGTCACAAATAATATAATATACCTTGGTATGAGTCTAACTAAGGAAGTGAAAGATCTGTATGATAAGAACCTCAAGTCTCTGAAGAAAGAAATTGAAGAAGATCTCAAAAGATGGAAAGATCTCCCATGCTCATGGATTGGCAGGATTAATATAGTAAAAGTGGCTATCTTGCTGAAAGCAATCTACAGATTCAATGCAATCCCCATCAAAATTCCAAATCAAGTATTCCCAAAGTTAGAAAGGGCAATTTACAAATTCATCTGGAATAACAATAAACCTAGGATAGCAAAAACTATTCTCAGCAATAAAAAAAAAAAAAAACACCTCTGGTGGAATCCCCATGCCTGACGTCAAGCTGTACTACAGAGAAATTGTGATTAAAAAACTACATGGTACTGGTACAGTGACAGATATGTAGATCAATGGAATAGAATTGAAGACCCAGGAATGAACCCACACACCTATGGTCACTTGATCTTTGACAAGGGAACTAAAATCGTGCAGTAAAAAAAAGACAGAATTTTCAACAAATGGTGCTGGCACCACTGGCGGTTACATTGTAGAAGAATGCGAATTTATTCATTCTTTCCTCCTTGTACAAAGCTCAAGTCTAAGTGGACTAAGGGACTCCACATCAAACCAGAGACACTGAAGTTTATAGAGGAGAAAGTGCGGAAAAGCCTCAAAGATATGGGCACTGGGGAAAAAAAGTCTGAACAGAACAGCAATGGCTTGTGCTGTAAGATCCAGAATCAACAAATTGGACCTCATAAAATTGCAAAGCTTTTTAAGGCAAAAAAACACTGTCAATAAGACAAAAAGGCCACCAACAGATTGGGAAAGGATCTTTACCAATCCTCCATCTGATAGGGGACTCATATCTAATATATATAAGGAACTCAAGAAGCTGGACTCCAGAAAATCAAATAACCCTATTAAAAAATGAGGTACAAAGCTAACAAAGAATTCTCAGGTGATGAATACAGAATGGCTGAGAAATACCTGAAAATTTTTCAACATTCTTAATTATCAGGGAAATGCAAATCAAAACAACCCTGAGATTCCACTTCATACCAGTCAGAATGGCTAACATCAAAAATTCAGGTGACAGCAGATGCTGGTGAGGATGTGGAGAAAGAGTAGCACTCTTCCATTGCTGGTGGGATTGCAAGCTGGTACAACCATTCTGGAAATCATTTTGGCAATTCTCAGAAAATTGGACATAGTACCACCGGAAGATCCAGCCCTGAGCATATACCCAGAAAATGTTCCAACTTATAATAAGCACACATGGTCCACTATGTTCATAGCAGCCTTATTTATAATAGCCAAAAGCTGTAAATAACCCAAATGTCCCTCAACAGAAGAATGGATACAGAAATATGGTACATTTACACAATGCAGTACTGCTCAGCTATTAAAAACAATGAATTTATGAAATTCTTAGGCAAATGAATGTATCTGGAGGATATCATCCTGAGTGAGGTAACCCAGTCTCAAAAGAACTCACATGATATGTACTCACCGATAAGTGGATATTAGCCTAGAAACTTAGAATACCCAAGATATAATTTGCAAAGCACGTGAAACTCAAGAAGGATGACCAATGTGTGGATAATTCGTTCCTTTTTAGAATGTGGAACAAAATACCTATGGAAGGAGTTGCAGAGACAAAGTTCAGAGTAGAGCCTGAAGGAATGACCATCCAGAGACTATCCCACTTGGCTATCCACACCATAAACAGCCACCAAATCCAGACACTAGGCAGATGCCCATAAGAGCCTGATAACAGGAGCCTGATATAACTGTCTCCTGTGATGCTCTGCCAGTGCCTGGAAAATACAGAAGTGGATGCTCAGTCACCCATTGGATAGAGCGCAAAGTCCCCAATGAAGGAGCCAGAGAAATACCCAGGGAGCTGAAGGGGACTGAAGCCCCATAGGAGGAACATCAATATGAACTAACCAGTATCCCCAGAGCTCCTTGGAACTATACCACCAATCAAAGAAAACACATTGTGGAACTTGTGGCTCTAGCTGTATATGTAGCAGAGGATGGCCTAGTTGGTCATCAGTGGGAGGAGAGGCCCTAGGTCCTGTGAATGCTCTATGCCCCAGTATAGGGGAATACCAGGACCAGGAATGGGAGTGGTTGGGTTGGAGAACAGGGGGAGGAGGGAGGGGATAGGGGATTTTTGGAGGGGAAATCAGGAAAGGTGATAACATTTCAAATTTAGATAAAGAATATATCTAATAAAAAGTTTTTTAAAATCCCAGTTTCTCTACATGACTGCAAATCTTGTTGCCTACTTTCACTTGTGTCCAGTACATTGTGAGTTTTGCCTTACTTAAAAACTGCAAATACACCTGCTGTTTGCAAGCATCCCATGTACATGATCTGTTCCTTTACTATCTGATCTAACTCAATTGCCACAACTTCAAAACTCATACTTGCCTGCCTTCCTCTCGTCCATGTACCAAATTCCTTCTGACCCCTTTTTAAGATGGTTTTTGAACTTATATTGTTATTTTTTTAAAGGAATAGGTCCAGAGAAAGAGCTCAGTGCTTAAAATTATTTGCTGCTATAGCAGAGGCTCTGAGCTCAGCTTCCAGAACCTGTCAGATCTCTTTTAAATGCCATTATCTCCAACCCCAAGACTCTAATGCTATCTTCTGGCTTCCTGAAAACACATGCACATTTTCACACATACACATATATGTCAATAATTTTGAAAAGATTTTATTGATTCATATCTCCTTTTTCCTTTGAGACAGTAATATAATTACATTTCCCTTTCCCAGTTCCTACCTACATACCTTCTCATATACCGCTCCTTTCTCTCCTTATAATTTATTGCCCATTTTCATTAACTGTTGTTACACACACACACACACACACACACACACACACACACACACACACACACACATCTATAACTACATAAAGTGAACCTCCTCAATCTGTAATGTTAGTCATTTGTATGTTTTCAGGGCTTACCATATGGTATTAGATAACTAGTACTAATTTGGGAAGACCAGTTTTCTCACTTTCACCATTCCTTGCTTTCTTATAGTTTCTTGAGTGGGAATGAGGCCTTGTGAGCTCTTCTTCACCCATTATATATCTACTGTTATTCTCCTTGTTCAGGTCATGCTCAGCTCAGTTTAGGAAGTCATATTTGTGAGATTTTGTGGAGATACCTTCTTATATTACTAGGAGATATATCTCATAGAAAACACTCTGATTCTTTGGCTCTTACATTATTTCTTCTCCTACTATTATTCCTGAGCCTTAGATGCAGGAGTTATTTTTGCAGAGGTATCCACTGGGCCTGGACTTCACAATTCTGTACTTTGATTGGTTGCCATTTTATATACTGGTCTCTATCTGTTGCAAAAAGAAATTTCTTGGATAAGGGGTATGTTTATTGTTGATTATAAGGACACATATTTAGAATGCAGTAATGGTTTATGCTGTTTTGTTAAAATAGTCATTGTAGGATCTCTTCCAAGATCCCTGAATTCACTAGCCCTGGATAGGTGGCTAGGTTTCCAGTATCACATTTTTTCCCCTTTTGTTCCCTTCTTAAGGTCAATTATATTTCTTTTGGTTACTATCAAGATATGTGTGTCACTGCTGCAGCCTGAAGGTTATCATGCTATGCTGTGTGCTGCTACGTTTCATAGACTTCATAAGACTCTTGAAGACTCTTGTTTGTCTCCTTCCTTTGGAAGTTTTCATGGTACCTTTTGGTACCATGAAAGTTAGCCCTGAGGATTAACTTTTATCTGGGTTAGTTCCAGCTCAGAGGCCTCTGAGACTTCTGTCTGAAGTGCATGGTATTTTTTAGCCTAGGGCCTTACCTTTTATCTCTGTAGGACCAACCAAAGTTTATTATTACAGCAATAATCTGTAATATTTTGGGAGTTTCTTCAATAGCCTAAGAGCTTTTCACATGCTTGGTATTGTCATTTTATTAGATGGCTTCAACTCTTAGGAGAATGTTGTTAGCCCACTTGGAAAAAATTTTAAACTGTATTAGATAGCTACCATATTAAACTGCTTAAACTTTAAATGTGTGTGTGTGTGCGCGCGCATGTGTGTATGCACAAATGCACTTGGATGTCCGAGGGCAGTTTGGAGGAGCTGGCTATCTCAGTCTACCATGTAGTTCTTAGGGAACTGAATTCAAGTATTGAATCAGGATTGGTAGCAAGCATCTTTACTCAAAGACGAATCTCACCATTCCCAAAATTTATATTTTTATAATCTTCTAACAATTTAGACTTTATTAATAGAAATAAGATATAATTTTTATTAAAAATTACTTTTAAACACAAGTATGGAAAAGCAGTCTTTGCTATCAGAGATGGTATGCCTTTTTTTTCTTTTAAGTGCATGTTGTATATTACATATATTCTTGAAAAATTTCTGCTAAGAATATGTCTGTTGATTCCGTGATTTGTTCAATCTAACTGCTAGGTTTTGTTGTTTGAGTATTCTTGCAAACCTATAAAAATCTAGCCCAATTCAATGGGAAGTATTTTCCAATATTATCTAATTCTGATAATTTTAGAACATGCAGTAGAACTCAGTAACTTTTGAGACCGTCCCCTTACTACTAAGACAGTTGATGTGGCTACTCAGTTCTGCAGCTGCTCACTTTCTCGGTGTTCTATTGCAGAAAAGAGTCCCCATAACCAAGGCAACTCTTATAATGGAAAACATTTAACTGAGGCTGTCCTACAGGATCAGAGGTTTAGTTCATTATGGTTATGGTAGGAAGCATAAAGGCATGCAGGCAGACATGTGACTGGAGAAGGAGCCAAGAGCTCTACATTTAGATTGACAGGCAGAAAGAAGAGTGAAAGCAAGGAGAAGGGGTAGGTCTTTTAAATCGCAAAGCCCAACTAAGTGACACTCATATGCCAACCAAGACATTCTAATAGTGGCACTCCCTAATGATATAATATTCAAATATATGAGCCAGAGATTATAATGAGCCTGAGCTTATAGGGACCATTCATATTTAAACAACCACAATCACTAATAAACATAAATGGCCATTCACTGACTTCTGTAAAATATATTTTCCAAAACAAATTTATAAAGATAAAACAGAATTTCATTCAAACATATGTGACTTCCATAAGAAATACAAGTGAGGGGAGTCAGAATGGATAAACAAACCACCACTCTCACCCCATTGTATACACATAACACAGAGAAGCAACATGATATTTTGGTAAAGCAACCATTTAGTGGTCATCAGTATTCCCCTTCCATAAGCTTATGATCTGAAACTCAAATTTTATCATTCATATATCATTGCTTTGCTAGTTTTAAAGACAAAGAAAAGAATGCTTAGAAACTAATGCTTAGCAAAAGCCTTCAATAAGCAATGTTTCTTCCATGTCCAATAAAGAACCTCATGCCTCCTAATAAACACTATCTTTAAGGGATTATGCAAGTTAATAAGTCTCCAAAAAACTGATTGATCAATAATTGAACACAGTGTTCTGTGACACATGATAAATTAGCAGCAAATTAGAAATCCACCTTTTCAATCCAAGAGATCAACAATTTCCTCATATTTGTAATCTTACTGGCAGTGGAGTCAAAATCTAGATCAGAGCTTCCTAAAACTCTCTTTCATGATTAAAAATGTTTATGAATTTTAAGAATTTGTATAAAATTATTATAAAATGTTCAAAGAAATTAAAGTACCACACACCAAAATTAACTGTATACAAACATTATTATAGCTTGATCTACTTCTATCTGGTTTGAATAGGTGTTCTGAAAAAAAAATCAAAGCTGTGGAGCTTTTCATTATATTTTTTACACTTTCAAGAATGAATATCTTTTATGTATTCATCCACCGTGAAATACAAGTCTATGACAGAATTAGGACTTGAAGAACAATTGGCTTTATAGCCTGTTCTGTTTGATACTAATCAAATGAGTCTGAAAGAGATCTACCATCAGGGTGGGAACACTCAATTCTGAGCAGTTTCTGTGAGAATATATTCTAAGAGAAGACTGTCTGTTTCTCTTAACTTGGAAAAAATTTTCCAGAAAAACAAAGTTGTTCCTTGTTACCTACAACTCTAGGCTATGTCCCCTTGGTTACTTCTGTATTAGAGCTGGAGCTCTAATGCTAATTTCAATATAATTTCTATTTTTTGGCCTATCATCTTACAATACAAAAACACTTACCTATAAGCACAAAGTGTACTTCTGTAAAGAGGAAAAAGGAACAAGTGCTGAGCCTTATCTCCTTCAACGTTTTTGGTTTTCAACACATTCATAAAAGCTTAAGTAATTTACATTTTGGTTGATGTATCAGTCCCACAAGTCACATTTTAGTTAGCAAACATGCTTTCATACTAGGCTTTTATGCTTCTTACAGAAGAGTACAAAAAAAAAAAAAATCAATGAAAGTTCAACCTGAAGCTTAAATGAAGCAGATGGAGAAAAGCAGGTATGGTAATAAGGCAATTTCATTTCAGTACATTTTGTTGTGGTGGTATAAAGAGTAGCTGACAGGCTCAAATCATTAATCTTAACAAGCTACTATTGAGTTCCACTAATAATTAAGTGCATTTATCTTACAGGCAGGAAAAAACTGCCATGAATTTTATAGAAGCAGATTAAGAACTGTCACAATTATAGAAATAATTTACAAACTAAATAGCATATTTCTCTGAAAACCTTCTCTAATTTTCCAACTGTATTAGGAACATATTTTAATAAGCATTTTATTTTGGAATAATATTAATTAACACAGAAATTACAGAGTATGATTTTTTCAATGTGCTATGATCAGTTTCCTTTATTGTTAACTTTTAACATTTAAGTGTACCAGCCATAATCAGTTAGGTACTAACATTGATACACATCATTATAAGGCTTGGATAGTCATTCATTGTGTATTCAAGAATCTCACTCTGTCATTGTCTCATATGAGAGTTGCTGATTTGTTTGTTTGGTTTTTGTTGTTGTTGTTGTTGTTGTTGTTGTTGTGTTTTTTGGTTTGTCATTACTTTGAATATTTTGAGCAATATTGGACAGATAATTTTTAGAATGCTCCTCAACATGGGCCTGTCTGACTTTTTAATGGTTAGAGTGAACTGATGAATTTGCAAAAAGAAGTTGCAAGGATCAAATTCTGATTGACAGGCTTGTGCCACATGACACAGCATATCATTTTGGTGCTCCAAACTTTTCATATTTCTATATATGCACTGAAGAAATATATTTACAGTTCACACTAGTTTAGTGCAAGTACTTTCTGTAATATATACAAGACACAATGTATTTCATAGATAACTTCACATTAACAAGGAAGCTGTATGACATATAATTATATATAGCACACCGACTATTTGTATTCCCGTATCAATACAAGAAGACCAAATACCAATACTTCTCAAATTATTCCATAAAATAGAAACAGAAGGAACATTACCCAATTCTTTCTATGAAGCCACAGTTATACTAAAACCTAAAACACACAAAGACCCAACAAATAAAGAGAACTTCAGACCAATTTCCCTTATGAATATTGGTGCAAAAATACTGAATAAAACTCTTGAGAACTGAATCCAAGAACACATCAAAATGATCATCCACCACAATCAAGTAGGCATCATCTCAGGAATGCAGAGATGGGTCGATATACGATTATCCATCAGTGTAATCTACTATATAAGCAAAGTCAAAGAAAAAAAAACCATATGATTATCTCACTACATGTTGAAAGAGCCTTTCACAAAATACAACATCCATTCATGTTAAAAGTATTGGAGAGATCAGGAAATCAAGGTTCACACCTGAATATAATAAAAGCAATATACAGCAAACCAATAGCCAACATCAAAATAAATAGAGAGAAACTTGAAACAATCCCACTAAAATCGGGGACTAGACAAGGTTGCCCACTATCTCCCTATCTACTCAATATAGTACTTGAAGTCCTAGCCAAAACAATTAGACAACAAAAGAAGGTCAAAGGGATACAAATAGGAAAGGAAGAAGTCAAGATATCACTATTTGCTGACAGGTGTACTTAAGTGACCCCAAAAATTCCAGTAGAGAACTCCATCAGCTGATAAACAGCTTCATCAAAGTGGCTGAATATAAAATTAACTCAAACAAATCAGTAGCCTTCCTATACTCAAAGGAAAAATGGGCTGAGAAAGAAATTAGGGAAATGACATCATTCACAATAGTCACAAATAATATAAAATATCATAGTATGACTCTAACCAAGCAAGTGAAAGATCTGTACAAGAACTGAAGAAAGAAATCGATGAAGAGCTCAGAATATGGAAAGATTTCCCATGCTCATGGATTGGCAGGATTAACATAGTAAAAATGGCCATCTTACTTAAAGCAATCTACATATTTAATGCAATTCCCATCAAAATTCCAACTCAGTTCTTCACAGTGATAGAGCAGTTATCAACTTCTTCTGAAATAACAACAACAAAAAAAATCCAAGATAGTGAAAACTATTCTCAATAAGAGAACTTGGGGGAACCACCAACCTTGATCTCAAGCTGTACTACAGAGCAATAAGTGATTTAAAAAAAAAAAGGCACATGGTATTGGTACAGAGACAGGCAGGTAGATCAATGGACTAGAGTTGACCCAGAATAATCTTATGCATCTACAGTCACTTGATCTTTGATAAAGAAGCCAAAACCATGTAGTGGTTCAACCGGTGGTCTGCATGTAGAAAAATGCAAATTGATCCTTGTATAAACCTCAAGTCCAAGTGGATCAAGGACCTCCACATAAAACCAAATTCACTGAATCTAATTGAAGAGAAAGTGGGGAAGACCCTCTAATACTTGGGCATAGAGGAAAACTTCCTGAACAGAACACCAGTGGTTTATGCTTTACAATCAACAATCGACAAATTGGACCTCATAAAATTGAAAAGCCTCTTTAAGGCAAAAAGACACTAGCAACAAAACAAAATGGCAAACTACAGATTAGGAAAAGATCTTTAACAATACGATATCCAATAGAGGGTTAATATCCAAAATATACCAAGAACTCAGGAAATTAGACTCCACAGAACCAAATAATCCTATTAAAACATGGAGTACAGAGCTAGACAGAGAATTCTGAACTGAGGAATCTCAAATGGCTGAGAAGAACTTAAAGAAATGTTCAACATTCATAGTCACTAGGAAAATGCAAATTAAAATGACCCAGATATTCCACCTCATAGCAATCAGAATTGCTAAGATAAATATGCCAGTGACAGCAGATATTGTCGAGGATATGGAGAAAGACAAACACTCCTTCACTGCTGGTGGGACTGCAAACTGGTACAAGCACTTTGGAAATCAATCTGGAAGTTCCTGAGAAAATTGGAAAGAGTTCGACCTGGGGACCCAGCTATACCAGTACTGGCCATATACCCAAAAGATGTTCCAACATATAACAAGAACACATTCTCCACTATGTTCATAGCAGTCTTATTTATTATAGCCAGAAGCTGGAAACAACCCAGATGTCCCTCAACAAAAGAATAGATTCAGAAAATGTGGTACATTTACAAAATGGAGTACTACTCAGCTATTAAAAAATGACTTTATGTTCATAGCAGTCTTATTTATAATAGCAAGAAGCTGGAAAGAACCCACATGTTCCTCAACAGAGGAATGGATACAGAAAATGTGGTACATTTACACAATGGAGTACTACTCAGCTTAAAAAAAAATGAATTCATGGAATTCTTAAACAAATGGATGGATCTGGAGGATATCATCCTAAGTGTGGTAACCCAATCCCAAAAGAACACACGTGATATGCGCTCACTGATAAGTGGATATTAGCCCAGAAACTTAGAATACCCAAGATACAAGTTGCAAAACACATGAAACTCAAGAAGAAGGAAGACTAAAGCGTGGACACTTCGAACCTTGTTAGAAGGGGGAACAAAATATCCATGGAAAGAGTTACAGAGACAAAGTTTGGAGGAGAGATTGAAGGCATGGCCATACAGGGACTGCCTCACCTGGGAATTCATCCCACAACCACCAAACCCAGACATTATTGCAGATGCCAACAAGAACTTGTTGGCAGGAGACTGATATAGCTGTCTCCTGAGAGGCTCTGCCAGTGCCTGACTAATACAGAAGTGGATGCTCACAGCTATCCATTGGATGGAGCACAGGGTCCCCAATGAAGGATCTAGAGAAAGTACCCAAGGAGCTGAAGTAACCAGTAACTCCAGAGCTCCCTGGGACTAAACCACCAATCAAAGAAAACACACAGAGAGACTCATGGCTCCAGCTGCATATGTAGCAGAGGATGGCCTAGTCAGTCATCAGTGGGAGGAGAGGCCCTTGGTCCTGTGAAGTTTCTATGCCCCAGTATAGGGGAATGTCTGAGCTATGAAGTGGGAGTGGGTGGGTCGGGGAGCAGAAGGATGGGGGAGAGGATAGGGGATTTTCAGAGGGGAAACTAGGAAAGGGGATAACATTTGAAATATGAATAAAGAAAATATCTAATAAAAAACTCAATAATTTCATGAAATTCGTAGACAAATGGATGGAACTAGAAAATATCCTGAGTGAGGTAACCCAGACACAAAAGAACATACATGACATGTACTCACTGATAAGTGGACATTAGCTCAAAAGCTCACAATTCTCATGATTCAACCCACAAACCATATGGAGCTTAGAAGGAAGGAAGACCGGTATGTGGATGCTTCAGTCCCTAATTGAGGGGTGAACAGGATCATCATGGGAGGTGGATGGAGAAAGGGACCTGGGAAGGAGAGAGGAGGGGGATGAAATGAGGGGGGCCATATCAGGTACTAGAGGGGATGGGAGAGAGGTCAGGAAATAGAATAAAAATATGTAGCAGGGGTGGGGGGATGAAGAACTGGGGATAGCCACTGGAGAGTCCCAGGCACCATGGAAAAGAAGGACCCATCAGGGATTACTTTAGCTGAAATGCACAGAGAAGGGGGAGATAGAACTTTCAGAGACCACCTCCAGCAGATGGATGTGGCCCCTGTTTGTGACATGGGGGCACTCAGCCATCTCCAAGTCTTTAACTCAGAAATGTTTCTGTCCAAAGGATGAACAGGGACCAAAAAAGGGAGCGGAGACTGAAGGAAGGGCCAGCTGGGGACTGCCCCACCTGGGGATCCATCCTGTCCACCAACTCCAAAGCAGTTGTTGTGGTCAAGAGGCACTTGCTGAGAGGAACCTGGTGTGACTGTTCCTTGGGAGGTCTGGCCAGCAACTGACCAAGACAGATGTTCATGCTTGGAGCCAACCTTCAGGCTGAGCTCAGGGAGCCTGGTGGGGGAACTGGCAGGAGGAAAGGAGGGGATTGCAACCCCACAGAAAGAACAATACCTGCTGGCCAGACTACCCAGTGCTCCCAGAGACTAGACCAACAAGCAGTGTACAGGGAGGGATCCATAGCTCCAGATACATATGTAGAAGAGGATGGCCTTGCCTGACAGTGATGAGAGCTCGGGAGGCCCTTGGTCCTGTGGAGGTTGGATGCCCCAGTGTAGGGGAATGCTGGAGCAGTGAGGAAGGGGAGGATAGGTTGGTGGGGGAGCACCCTCATAGAGGCAAAGGTTGGGTGGTAGAGGGCAGATGTGGGATGTGGTGTTTGTGGAGGGGTAACCAGGAAGGGGTATATCATTTGAATGGAATGATTAATAAAAAAAAAAGAAGAAAATCAAGACATTCCAGAAAAAACAGCAATGAACTAATGTTCCCACGTATGTATGGATTTGTAACAAATTGGATATTCACTTTTCAAGAACGAAGAGATCTAGCATATACTACAAATACATTGACAAAGATCTGGACAAATAATTTTTGGAGGCAGATGTATGGGTCTTTTTGGACACTGCAGAAAAAAATTATTACTCTTTTCACAATGTGACAACCATTGCTAAGTACCAGGTGGGGAGAATATTTCTTTGATTGTTGTGTCCATGTTCTCTATGGAATCTTCTGCACCTGAGATTCTCTCTTCCATCTCTTGTATTCTGTTGCTGATGCTCACATCTATGATTTCTGATTTCTTTCCTAGAGTTTCTATCTTCAGAGTTGTCTCCCTCTGTGTTTTCTTTATTGTTTCTACCTCCATTTTTAGATCTTGGATGGTTTTGTTCAATTCCATAACCTGTTTGGTTATATTTTCCTGTAATTCTTCAAGGTATTTTTGTGTTTCCTCTTTAAGGACTTCTACATGTTTAGCAGTGTTTTCCTGTAATTCTTTGAGGGATTTTGTGCTTCCTCTTTTAGGGCTTCTACATGCTTAGCTGTGTTCTCCTATATTTCTTTAAGTGAGTTATTAATGCCCTTCTTAAAATCCTCTACCAGCATCATGAGATATGATTTTAAACCCGAATCTTGCTTTTTGGGTGTGTTGGGGTATTCAGGACTTGCTGTGGTAGGAGTACTGGGTTCTGATGCTGCTGAGTGGTCTTTGTTTCTGTTAGTAATATTCTTACATTTGCCTTTTGACATGTGATAATCTCTGGTGTTAGATGTTCTGGCTGTCTCTGGATAGAGCTTGTTCCTCCTGTGATTCTGTTAGTTTCTGTCAACAATCCTGGTGTCCAACCCTTTCCTGAGTCCCAGTGGTCAGAACACTCTCTGAGGGCAAGGTCTCCTCTTGCAGGAAAGGTGCACAGAAGTCTGGTGCTCATCTCTGCCTCTTGAATGAAGATGAAGGCCCAAAGGGACCCTGTCCAAGAAGCTCTATTTCTTCTGCAGCCTGAGTGCTCTCCTGCATGGTCGTGGTTCTCGTCTGTGAGAGACTTGGGATACAAGATGACGCTCTCACCTGAGTGCCAGGGTCAGAACCCTCTCTGAAAGCTGACTCTCCTCCGGCAGGGAAGATTTACCAAGTTCTGGGTCTCAGCTCTGCCTCCTGGCTGAGCACAAAGGCCCAAAGGAACCTTGTCCAAGAAACTCTTGTTACTTCTGTGGCCTGTGTGCTCTCCTGTTTGGACTAGTCTCTGAGATGCCCAGGATAAAAGTTGGCTCTCACACCTGAATGCCGGGGTCAGAGCCTTCTCTTATCAGTGACTCTGATACGAGTCTACAATGTAAAAGAATGAGTAGAGCAGTAGGAAAATTTCAATGAAGAGATTGAAGAGAGAGAGAGCAATAGGAAAGTTAATGTGGCAGATAGGACAGGTCCTGAAAGAAATACAATTCCCCCATCCACCACTGCCCCTTGAGAAGAGATCCTTTTTTCTGCACTGGGTGCAGGGACTGATCCAAGCTTCTAACTTCTGAAAGAGCCTAAGGTATTTTTTTGTTTAAGCATGGTGGTGGTGGTGGTAGTGGTGGGGATCCTGTCCTGACTTAGGTAAATGAGTCTGAAGTGGGCCACAGCATTGTTAAGAATTGCCAAATGGAACCTCATAAAATTGCAAAGCTTCTGTAAGGCAAATGACAGTCAATAGAACAAAATGGCAACCAACAGATTGGGAAAAGATCTTTACCAGTCCTACATCCAATAGAGGGCTAATATCCAATATACACAAAGAACTCAAGAAGTTATACTCCAGAGAATCAAATAACCCTATTAAAAATGGGGTAGAGAGCTAAACAAAGAATTCTCAACTGAGGAATATCAAAAGACTGAGAAGCACCTAAAGAAATGTTTAACATCTTTAGTCATCAAGAAAATGCAAATCAAACAACCCTGAGATTCCACCTCACACCAGTCAGAATGGCTAAGATAAAAAAAAAAAAAAAAAAAAAAAACCCTCATGTAACAGCAGTTGTGGGCAAGGATGTGGAGAAAACCAAATCCATGAACATGTAAATATCACTGATTAACCACAATCAAGTAGGTTTCATCCTAGAGATGCAGGGATGATGGAGAATATAAAAATCTGTCAATGTAATAAAAATGTAAACATACTGCAAGGAAAAAATAAAACATGTTTATCTTGTTAGATGCTGACAACTTCCAACTCCCCTTCATGATAAAAGTTTTGGAGAGATTATGTACAAAAGGAACATACCTGAACACAATAAAGTCAATTTCCAGCAAGCCAATAGCTAACAAAAATTAAATGGAGAGAAATTCAAAGCAATTCCACTAAAATCAAGAGCAAGACAAGTCCACTCTCTCCTTATCTAGCCAATAGAGTTACTGAAGTTTTAGCTGGAGAAGTAAGATAGCTGAAGGAAATAATGGTGATACAAGGAAAGGAAGATGTTAAAGTATCATTATTTGCAGAAGGCATGGTAGTATATATAAGTTCCTCCAAGAATTCTAATAGCTGATAAATAGCTTCCATGTGCCATATACAGAATTAACTTTTTAAAAAAATCAGTTGGCCTCCTATATATAAATGACAAACTGGCTGAGAAAGAAACCAGGCAGAAACACACTTCATATGAGACACAAATAATATAAAATATTTTGGGATAACTCTAACCAAGCAAGTAAAAGACTTTTAAGTCTTTAAAAATTGTCTTGCTACCAAAAGCAATCAGTAGATTTGATGCAATCTCCATCAACATTGCAACACAATTCTTTCCAGACCTTGAATGGGTAATACGCAACATCATATGCCAAAACAAAACCCTAGGAGAGCTAAAACAATCCCATATAATAAAAGAACAATCAGGGTATTCCATCTGCACCCTGGAACTAATGGTCTGCCACAGCTCTCCATACCCAAATCTTGCCTGGAGAGAGCTGGTCTCCTTGTAGTACTGTCACATCCAAGCTCACAGGTGAGACCACCACTATTGCTCCAATATCTGGTCCAAGAGGGACCTGCCAGGAGCCCACAGGGCAAAGAAACTGTGGAGCAGTCAGGGACAGGATACTTCTGGTTACCATGTGTGCCCCAGAGCAAACACTGTGCCACAGTTTTCCGTACCCAAATGTTGCCTGGAGAGAGCCCTTCTCCCAAGAGTGCTGACACACCTAATATCACAGGCACACAGGCTCACAGGCTCACAGAAGGGAAAAGCTCCAGTTAGAGACAGTAACACTAGCTAACACCAGAGATAACCAGATGGTGAGAGACAGAAGCAAGAACATAAGAAACAGAAATCAAGGCTCCATGGCATCTTTAGAACCCAGTTCTCCCTCCACAGCAAGCCCAGGGAACTCTAAAACACAGGAAAAGCAAGTTATGATTTAAAATCAAATCTCATGATGATGATAGAGAACTTTAAGAAGAGAAAAAATATCTTCATTAAAGACATACAGGAGAATACAAATAAACAGGCAGAAGCCCTTAAAGAGGAAACACTTAAATCCCTTAAAGAAATAAAGGCAAGCACAACCAAACAGGTGAAGGAATTGAACAAAGCCATCCAGGATCTAAAAATGGAAATAGAAACAATAAATAAATCACAAAGGGAAGCAACTCTGGGAATAGAAAACCTAAGAACGAGATCAGGAGTCATAAATGCAAGCACCACCAACAGAATATAAGAGATAGAAGAGAGAATCTCAGGTGTAAATGATACCATAGAAAACAATGACACAATAGTTAAAGAAAATGCAAAATGCAAAATACTTCTAACCCAAATTATCCAGGAAATCCAGGACATAATGAGAAGACCAAACCTAAAGATAATAGCTATAAAAGAGAGCTAAGATTCCCAACTCAAAGGTCCAGTAATGTATTCAACAAAATTATAGAGGAAAAGTCTTTTTTAAAAAAGTCTAAAGAAAGTGATGCCCATAAACATGCTAGAAGCCTACAGAACCAAGTAGTTTGGAATAAAAAAGAAATTCTTCTTGTCACATAATAATCAAAACACCAAATGCATAAAAAAATATTAAAAGCAGTAAGGGAAAAAGGTCAAGTAATGTACAAAGGCAAACCTATGAGAATTACATCAGACTTCTCAACAGAGGCTATAAAAGCCAGAAGATCCTTGGCAGATGTCATACAGACGCTAAGAGAACAAAAATGCCAGCCCAGGCTACTATACGCAGCAAAACTCTCAATTACCATACATTGAGAAACCAAAATATTGCACGACAAAACCAAATTTACACAATATCTTTCCACAAATCCAGCTCTTCAAAGGATAATAGATGTGAAATGCCAACACAAGGAGGGAAATTATACCCTAGAAACAGCAAGAAAGTAATCAATCATCTTTCAACAACCCCAAAAGAAGATAGCCACACAAACATAATTCCACCTCTAACAACAAAAATAATAGGAAGCAACAATCACTGACATCTCTTAACATCAATGGGCTCAATTCGCCAAAAAAAAAAAAAAATAGAGTAACAGAGTGGATATGTAAATAGGATTCAGCATTTTGCTGCATACAGGAAACCCACCTCAGTGACAAAGACCGAGGTTACCTCATAGTAAAAGGCTGGAAAACAATTTTCCAAGCAAAAGGTCCTAAGAAAAAAGCTGGAGTAGCCATTCTAATATTGAATACAATTGACTTTCAACCAAAAGTTATCAAAAAAGACAAGGAAGGACACTTCATACTCAACATTGGAAAAATCTCCCAAGATGAACTCTCAGTTCTAAACATCTATGTTCCAAATGCAATAGCACCCACATTCATAAGGGAAACTTTACTAATGCTCAAAGCACACATTGCAATTCACACCGTGGGAGACTTCAACACCCCAATCTCATCAATGGAAAGATCATGGAAACAGAATGTATACAGACACACAGTGAAACTAACAAAAGCTATGAAGCACATGGATTTAATGTATATCTATAGAACATTTCATCCTAAAACATAAGAACATACATTCTTCTCAGTACCTCGTGGTATCTTCTCCAAAACTGACCATATAATTGGTTACAAAACAAGCAGATTGAAAAAATCCCATGCATCCTATCAGATCATGACGTACTAAGATTGGTCTTCAATAATAACAAAACAACAGAAAGTGCACATACACATAGAAACTGAACAACTCTCTAATAAATGAGAACTTCGAAGAAATAAAGCAATTAAAGACTTTTTAGAATTTATTGAATATGATGGCATGACATATCCAAAATTATACAATACAATGAAAGCAGTGCTGAGGGAAAAACTCATAGCTCTGAGGACCTCAAAAAAGAACCTGGAGAAAACATATATCAGCAGTCTAACAGCACATCTGAAAGCTTTAGAACAAAAAGAAGCAAATAAACCCATGAGGAGTAGACAACAATTATTAATCAAATTCATTACTGAATTCAACCAAGTAGAAACAAAAAGAACTATGCAAAGAATCAACAAAACCTAGAGCTGGTTCTTAGAAAAATATCAACAAGATAGATAACTCCTTAGCCAGATTTGCCATAGGGCACAGAAACAGTATTCATATTATCAAAATCAGGAATGAAAAGGGAGACAAAACAACAGAAACTGAAGAAATTCAAGAACTCATGAGATCCTACTACAAAAGCCTATACTCAACAAAACTGGAAAATCTAGATGAAATGGATGATTTTCTAGACAGATACCAGGTACCAAAGTTAAATCAAGATCAGATAAACTATCTATACAGTCCCATACCTCCTAAAATAATATGAACAGTCATTAAAAGTCTTTCAACTAAAAAAAGCTCAGGGCCACATGGTTTTAGTGCAGAATTCTATCAGAACTTCAAATAAGACCTAATACCAATACTCTTCAAACTATTCCACAAAATAGAGACAGAAGAAACACTACTTAATTTGGTCTATGAAGTCACAATTACACTGATACCTAAACCACACAATGACACAACAAAGAAAGAGAACTTTAGACCAGTTTCCCTTATAATATTGATGCAAAAATAGTCAACAAAATTCTCCCAAACAGAATCCAAGAACACATCAAAATGATCATTCACCATGATCAAGTAGGCTTTATCCTATGGAAGCAGGGATGGTTCAATATACAGAAATCCATCAAAGTGATCAACTGTATAAACAAACTCAAAGAAAAAGAAACACATAATTATATCATTAGATGTTGAAAAGGCCTTTGACAAAACTTAACACCCCTTCATAATAAAAGTCTTGAAAAGATCAGGAATTCGATGTCCATACCTAAACACAGTAAAAGCAATATACAGCAAACCAGTAGCCAACATCAAACTAAAGAGAAAGTTGAAGGGTTCCCATCAAAAGGGACTAGGCAAGTACGGAGCTGTGGGTGTATGGGAAGAAGGGAATAGGAGAGAGTGCCCACGTCCCACCAGCACTCCTGTGCTCTGGGCAGGCAGACGCAGGAGGACTGACAGACGCTTTCCACATTGCCCCAGGTGGGAATCTGGCTGTGTGAAGCCACTGACCCCACAAGGCAGGGGTGGACAAGGAGCAACCCCTGGTACCAGGTTCTCAGTCTCTGGCATCCCATACTGGATAGGGAAGAGAAGCAGAGAACAAAATAGGGGCCATAGGGTAACACTCTTGGCCCCAGAGATATGTGAAGAGGGCAGAGGGAGAGAGATTCCCATGCTGGTGAGTGTCTTTAGTCCGGTTCTTGATGAACAGAGACAGTCTATGGTTTTAAAGCTTTATTATAGAAAGGCAGAGGGAAAGAGAGGAGGCAGAGAGAGAGAGAGAGAGAGAGAGAGAGAGAGAGAGAGAGAGAGAGAGAGAACAGCCATGGCCAAGAGGAGGGGAGGGGAAAAGAAAGAGAGAGGAAAGTCTAGAGAGTAAGGGGTTAGAGAGAGTAAGAGATTAGAACGTAAGAGGTTAGAGAGTAAGGGAGCGAGGAGAGAGAGAGAGAGAGAGAGAGAGAGAGAGAGAGAGAGAGAGAGAGCAAGGAGAGTAAGAGAGCGAGGAGGGGCCAACTAACCCCTCTTATAGTGGGCTTGTTATCTTGTTGTTGCTAGGTAACTGGTGAGGAGTCTATCCTAAAGGCCAGAAACTTGGGACATTGTGTACTTTACTGAAAGCCATGAGCCTCTCCTGTGGGAGCTGTAACTTCAACAGGAGCCAGGGATCCAGGAGACATGAGAGAACGCCTTCTGTCCCATGTAGGTGGGAATTACCATCCATTGGGTTCTACTAGAGTTCAGATCTCAACTCAACTGTATTGCAGACTGTCTGTGCATAGATGCCCCACAGGAGAGGCTGCCCAATCTCTCCCTATCTATTGAATATAGTACTTGAAGTCCCAGCCAGAGCAATTAGACAACAAAAGGAAGTCAAAGGGATGCAAATTGGAAAGGAAGAAGTCAAAATATCACTCTTTGCATATGATGTAATAATATACTTAACTGACCCCAAAATTCTACCAGAGAATTCCTACACCTGATAAATAACTTCAGCAAAGTAGCTGGATATAAATTTAACTTAAATAAATCAGTAGCCTTCCTCTACTCAAAGGATAAATGTTCTGAGAAACAAATTAGGAAGATGACACCTTTCATAATAGTCACTAACAGCCTAAAATACCTAGGTATGATTCTAATCAAGGAAGTAAAAGATCTGTATGACAAGAACTTCAAGTCTCTGAAGAAAGAAATCAAAGAAGATCTCAGAAGATGGAAAGATCTCCCATGCTCATGGATTGGCAGGATTAATAAAAATGGTCATATTTCAAAAATCAATCTACAGATACAGTGCAATCCCCATCAAAATTCCAAATAAATTCTTCATAAAGTTAAAAAGACCAATTTGCAAATTCATCTGGAATAAAAATAAAACCCAAGTTAGCAAAAACTATACTCAACAATAAAAAAAACTGCTGGTGAATCACCATCCCTGATCTCAAGCTGTATTACAGAGCAATAGGGATAAAAAGTGTATGGTATTGGTATTGATACAGGCACATGGCTCAATGGAATAGAATTGTAGACCCAGAAATGAACCTACACACATATGGTCGCTTCATGTTTGACAAAGATTGTAAAACCAATTCAATGGAAAAAAGACCACATTTTCAACAAATGGTACTGATTCAATCAGTGGTCAGCATGTAGAAGAATGCAAATTGATCCATTTGTTTCTCCTTTTACAAAGGTTAAGTCCATGTGAATCAAGGACCTCCACATAGAACTAGATACACTGAATCTAATAAAAGAGAAAATCAGGAAGAGCCTCAAATACGTGGGCACATGGGAAAATTTCCTGAACAGAACACCAATGGCTTATGCTCTGAGTTCAACAATGGACACATGAGATCTCATAAAATTGAAAAGCTTCTGTAATGCAAAGGACATTGTCAATAGGATAAAATGGCAATCAACAGATTGGGAAAAGATCTTTACTAATCTTACATCTGATAGAGGGCTAATATCCAGTACATACAAAGAACTCAAGAAGCTAGACTTCAGAGATCAAATAACCCTATTAAAAATAAAGTACAGAGACTGAAGAAAATGTCATCCAGAGACTGCCCCACCTGGGGATCTATCCCACATACATTTGACAAACCAGGACTGTATTGCAAATGCCAGGAATTGTTTGTTGACAGGAGCCTGATAAGGTGTCTCCTGAGAGACTCACTAGGAGCATGACAAATACAGAGACAGATGCTCGAAGCCAACCATTGGACCGAGAGCAGTGTCCCTCGATGAAGGTGCTAAAGAAGGGACTGAAGGGGCTGAAGAGGTTTGCATCCCCATGGGGGGAGCAAGAGTGTCAACAGGCCAGACCCCCTGGAGCTCCCTGGGACTGGACCATCAGCCAAAGAGTACACATGGAGGGACCCATGGTTCTGGCCTCATATGTGGCAGAGGATGGCCTTGTTGGACATCAGTGCAAGAAGAGGCCCTTGGAGTTTCGATGCCCCAGTGTAGGGTAATGTCTGGGTGGGAAGGCTGGAGTGGGTGGTTGTGGGGGAGCACCCTCAGAAAAGCAGAGGGAGGAGAGATGGGATAGGGGCTTTCCAGAGGGGAAACCTGGAAAGGAGATAACATTTGAAATGTAATAAAGAAAATATCCAATAAAAAAAAAGAATTAAAAAATGGGGTACAGAACTAAACAAAGAATTCTCAACTGAGGAATATTGAATGGCTGAAAAGCACTTAAAGAAATGTTCAACAGCCATAGTCATCAGGGAAATGCAAATCAAAATAACCCTGGGATTCCACCTTACACCAGTCAGAATGGCTAAGATCAAAAACTCATGTGACAGCAGTCATTGGCAAGGATGTCAAGAAAGAAGAACACTCCTCCATTGTTGGTGGGATTGCAAAAATGCTACAATCACTCTGGAAATCAGTCTGGCCGTTCCTCAGAAAACAGTACTACCTGAGGACCCTGCTACACCAAGGCATATACCCAAAAGATTCTCCACTATATAATGTAGGACACATACTCCACTATGCTCATAGCAGCCTTATTGATAATAGCCAAAAGCTGGAAACAACCCAGATGTCTCTCAACAGAGGAATGGATACAGAAAATGAGGTATATTTACACAGTGGAGTACTACTCAACTATTAAAAACAATGACTTCATGAAATGAATGGAACCCAGTCACAAAAGAACACACATGGTATGTACTCACTGATAAGTAGCTATTAGCCCCAAAGCTAAGAATACCCACGTTACAATGCACAGACCATATGAAGCTCAAGAAGGAAGAACAAAGTGTGGATGTTTCAGTCCTTCTTAGACGTAGGGAACAAAATATTCACAGGAGGTATAGGGTCAGAGGGACTTGGGAGGAAGAGAGGAGAAAGAGGAAAAAGGGAGGGCAGGATTAGGTATGGGAGGAGATTGGGGTGATATACAGAGGGTCGAGAAATTGAACAGAGGTGTGCAGAAATGGAGGATGGGGAACGAGGGATAGCCACCAGAAGGTCCCAGACACCAGGAAAGCAAGAGGCTCCCAAGGCACATCACAGATGTGATTAGATAAAATGACCAAGGAAGGGGAGGGAGAACCTGTAGAGACTATATCCAGAAGTTAGGCAAGGTCCCTGGTTGGAGGATGGGGACACCCACTCATCTCCAAAATTTTAACTCAGAATTGTTCCTATCTAAAGAAAATATGGAGACAAAGTGTACAGCAGAGACTAAAGAAAAGGCCATCCAGAGACTGCCCTTCCTGGGGCACCAACCCTTATACAGACATCAAACCCAGGCACTATTGCTGATGCCAAGAAGTACTTGCTGACAGGAACCTGATATAACTGTCTCCTGAGAGGCTTTGCCAGAGCCTGACAAATACAGATGTGGATGCTCACAGCCAACCATTGGATTGAGCATGGATACCCCAATGGAGGAGTTAGGGAAAGGACTGAAGGAGCTGAAGTGATTTGCAACCCCATAGGAAGAAAAAGAATATCAAACAGCCAGACTCCCCAGAGCTCCCAGGGACTATACCACCAACCAAAGAGTGCACATGGAGGGACCCATAGCTCCAGCTGCATATGTAGCAGAGGATGGACTTAACTGGCATCAATGGGAGGAGAGACCATTGGTCCTATGAAGGCTTGACGCCACAGTGTAAGGGAATGCTAGGACAGTGAAGTGGGTGTGGGTGAATGGGTGATGGAGCACCCCATAGAAGCAGGGGAAGGGAGATAGTATAGGGGGTTCTCAGAGGGGAAACTGGGAAAGGGATAGCATTTGAAATGTAAATAAATAAAATATCCAATAAAAAAGAATATTTATGGGTATCAGAATCCCCCATTTCAAGGTCTTCTACAGAGCTATAGTAATAAATTCTACATGATATTGACTGTAATACAGATAGGTTGATCAACGGAACTAAACCAAAGAACTAGATGTCACTCCACACTGCTATAGCTATCTAATTTTTCATAAAGAGCCCAGAAATACACAATGAACATAAATAAGCATCTTCAGCAAATGGTGCTCATCTAACTGTAGGTCAGCATATAGAAGAATGGAAATAAATTTATCCTTATGAGCCTGCACAAACATCAGGTTCATGTGGATCAAAGACCTCAATATAAAACCAGATACACTGAACCTAAGACAAGAGAAAGTAGGGAATACCCTTGAAAGCACAGGATTCAACTTCCTGGACAGAGCTCCAAGAATTCAGGCAATAAGATTAACAATCCATAAATGTGACTTCTTGAAACTGAAAGACTTCAATAAGGAAAAGGACATCCTTGGAGGAACATAGTGGAAGCCTACAGAATGGGAAAAGATCTTCACCAATTCCATATCTGATAGAAGAATAATATCAAAAAATGTATAAAGAACTCTAGAAACTAGACACCAAGAAATCAAATAGTCCAATTTAAAAGTGGGGTACAAATCTAAGCAGAGAATTCTCAACAGAGGAATCTTGAATGGCCCAAGAATCACTTCAAGAAACGTTCAACATCCTTAACCATCTGGGAAATGCAAATCAAAACTACTTTGAGATTCTATCTTACACAGTCAGAATTACTACAATCAAAAATACAGGTGACAATCCATGCTGTTAATGATGTGGAACAAGGGGGACACTCCTCCATTCCTGGTGGGAGAGAAAACTTTTGGAAATCATTATCAAGGTTCCTCAGAAAACTGGAAATTGATCACACTCAAGATACAACTATACAACTCTTAGACATACACAAAAACACCACAACATACCACAAGGACACTTGCTTAACTATGTTCATGGCAGCTTTATTCATAAGATCCAGAAACTGGAAAGAACCTAGATGGTCTTTAAGTAAAGAATGGATAAATAAAATACGGTACATTTATACAATGCAGTATCATTCAAATGTTAAAAACAATAACGTTATTAAGTTGGAGGACAAATGGGTAGAACTAGAAAAAAAAATCATCCTGAGTGACATAACCTCAGGCCCAGAAATACAAACATGATATATACTCACTTATTAGTGAATATCAGTTGTTAAGAAAAGCATAATCATGCTATAGTTCACAGGCTCAGAGAAACAAAGTATCAAGAAGGATTCATGTGGGGGATTCATGGATCTCCCTGAAAAGGGAAAATAGGACAGATTTCTCAGGGGCAGGTGGGGATGAGAACAAAAGAATCCAGGCAGGTGCATGCCAGGGGCCAGCCCCAAAGTGGGATGTTCTTTTTTCTTGTGGGTTCTTCTTGAGGCAGCGGTTGGGAAGAGCTTAGGTGGAGGGTAGGACTTTGTCAAGATATTTAGGGTTGCTGTATAATAAAAAGTTTACTTATCTAAGCCTAAGTTACTATGCTATTGTAGCTGACCTGCCTTCTGTGATCCTCTGAGGCCAGAAACTGCAGTTTCTGGCACCTAGCACCTCTTCTTCAAGCCACAAAGGATTAAGTAAATAACCTTTGTTCTATCTCAGCAGGAACTGCTGGGCTGTAACTTTCAGCCTGCTAGTCTGAAGTCACAGGAAGACACTTAGAGAAGTGATTATAAAGTTTATTATTATAAAAAGTTTCCTATGAAAGCTATCTAAGAGGAAAAAGCGGAAAGTTACTAAGGGGTGGTGGTGGCATATTCTCTAAGTGGGGAAAGGCAAAAAAGGTCTCCTCTATTGGTGACTCTCTATTGATGACTCTCATGCTTCTCTTTGTCTTCAGTACTTATATATCTTTCAGAATATATGACCACATGTTACAAAATTCATCACAAGTACACACAAAAAATTAAATCATCAATTGAAATAAAAGTTGACAACGGTGACTGTTTACATGAGTATCTATTAGGAGTAATTATCTGGCTAAACATCCATCACCTGTCTCAGCTCCACAGGTTCACTGAAGGTTTAAAACCATAAGTAAGTTATTAGTGAAGTTTTGTATAGATAAACCCAGTGGATACTTTATCTTCTATCCTAATACCTATAATAAATCATTAGTTCCCTTTTAATGACCTTTGGTTAATTGTTTACAACCTCTTGGAATGTGCTCTGGGTAGGAGAAAGTCTGGTTACCATCTAAGAGCAATTAACTGGTGACACTAGGGAGACTGACAGAGTTTTCACTGCAGCTTTGACTATCAGAAAAGAACCTAATAGCAGTCCTGTCGGGAACAAAAAGGGGGGGCCCAGGGTAAGAAATGGGGTGGTGAGAAATAGCCTACGTGTGGCCAGAGTTCCTCCTATGGTCTGGGCAGGTGGACATGGGAGGGCTGTCGGATGCTTGGATGCTTTTGACTCAGCCCCAAGTGGGCATCCAAGCCTCTGACCCACTCAACGGGGGTGGAGGGGTTGGGGGTGAAGAAGGGGCAGCCCCCGACCTGGGGGCCCCAGGGCCTCACCCTGTAGCCCCAGGGTTATAGGAGAGAGGGATAAGGGAAGAGGTTCCCAACACTGACCAGAGTGCCCAGCAGATCTTGATGGAGCAGAGACTCTATATGGTTTAAGAGCTTTATTATAGAAATGCAGGGAGAAAGATAGAAGGTAGAAGGAGAGAGAGAGAGAGAACTAGAAAGAAAGAGAGTAAGAGAGAGGAGAGAGGAGAGGAGAGGACAAAGAGAAAGGAGAGGGGAGAAGACCAAGAGAGGGGAGAGGGAAGGGAGGAGTGAGAGAGAAGTGAGAAGTAAGAGAACAAAGGAGTGAGAGAGTGAGGTGGGGGCCTAACAGCCCCTTTTATGGTCTTTACTGTTGCTAGGTAACTGGGGAGGAGTTTAGCCTGAAGGTCAGAGGCTTTGGCCATTGCCTATGTGACTACTGCCTATGTGACTACTGCCTATGTGACTACTGCCTATGTGACTACTGCCGTGCTTCTCTTGTGGGGGCTGTGGGGGGCGGTAACTTAGGCAGGGGCCAGAGTTCCAGGAGCATGAGGGAACACCTACTGTGTCATGAAGGTGAATTATCACCGCTGGGGGGTGGGCGTGGGGTGGGGGGGTGGGCGTGGGGTGGGGGGGTGGGTCAGACCTCAGCTCAACTAGAGACCAGCCTGTAATTCCCCACACAGTCCCATTATAAAAAAGCTTAATAATCACAGATATAATTTTAAGAATTCTTATAGGATCATCATTAAGACTTAAGTCATCTATTTGTCTATATAGTTTAACTACAAGATAAGTACATCTTCATGGATCTGCAGAGATCTGCTTCAAAGGTGATGTGCTCTTACTTAGTAATTGTTATATATGTTTAATAATAACAGGAAAAGCATATTCATAGCGGGAATCTTTCTTAAAATGAGTCTTTCACAGCCTTGCTTAATGAGGGCTCACCTGCTGCAGATTATATAATAATCCAAGGCAGGCCACTTCAGGATGATCACCTGCTAGTTATTAGCTGGTCCCATTATGGCTCCTGACAGGTATGGGGTGAGGATTGTGGAGAGAGAATACTGGGAGAGAGGACTAGAATTGGGGAGTATTTGAGAGAGGATTTAGAAACCCAGTGCATTGTTACCTCCTTGAAATCTGAGTGACTCAAGTGAATTCTCCTGCTGATGTAGGATCCAGAGCCAGAACTGGCCATTTTCTATAACCAGGTAGGGCTCCCAACAGAATATAGACCCATACCTATCCATCTTCTAGAACCAGGCAGGGCTCCCAGAAGTGGAACTGAAATATCATCCCAGTTACAAAACCTTTAACCTATAATGTATACTGACTGCAAGATGCACTGGGGCAATGTTGCAAAATTTATAGAAGTGAAAAAGCAATGACTGGTAATACTTGAGGCCCACATTATTAGAGAAAGCCCATGTCTTACACTGTGGGAACGGCCAAGAGGCAGACACTGGGCTAACCAGAGACCCAGGACTGAACCAAACATGACTGGCAAAAACAAACAAACAAACAAACAAACCATCTGTCCCAGGATTTTCCCTGTCCAGTTACATTAGTGCAACCCATGGTTGGACAGAAAATGGAGGCAGAGCTAAGAGGGGAGGAGACAGGGAGATCTCAGAAGGAGAGGGAAGGAGAATGGAGTCTAACATGGTGTTATCAAAAAGTTAGAATAATTGGGTTAAAGTTTTATCATTATCAATTGACTCTGAAATTATTTATTGGCATCTTGTAAATTATGATTTTATTGATACATAAATCTAATTGGTTAACTATAAGCTTAAGATTCTTGATTTTACCAGGGTACTGAGTATTGTGTTATCAAACCGCAAGGATGACAGGTCTATTTGGTTACTGGAGTGTGGAACAGACAATTACAGCGGATTATAGTAGAGAGTGGCTTGTAAGAAAATCGAGCCAGATGCTGAGGGGACTAGCTCCGGAGAGTTGTTAGCATCAGAAGCACGGGACCATGGCCTGGCCCCATGGAGAGTTGGCAGGTTCATTTTTCAATATTTCCTGCAACAACCACCAAAACAAAAATTTCAATAAAATTATTCCTAAAGATATTTCTGCTTTTCCTACACATCAGTGCTTAACCCAGTTGTCATCACAGCAACACCATCCTGCCACAGCCAAACACTAGGTAAAATGAGGGGGAAACCCTGAAGAAGAGAAGGAGGGAAGATATACGAACCAGAAGGACAACAGAAGAACATAACTCACTGAATCAAATAAAGAGGGCTCCTATAGGACTACAGAGACTGAAAGACAGTCATGGAGCTTTATGGGTCTGAGCTAGATCCTCTACATATACATTATGGTTGTATAGCTTGATGGTCTTGTGGGACTCATAAAAGTGAGAGAAGGTGGTATTTTTGACACTTTTGTCTGCACTTGTAATCCTTTTCCTCCTACTGGGTCCTATTGCCCAGTCTAAAATAAAGGATTATTCCTAGCCTTATTATAATTTTTATCTGTTGATATCCTTGGGAAACCTGCTCCTTTTATTTTTTGAAGGGAAATCAAGGAGTGGACCTTGTGGACAAGGAGGTTGTGGGGCATACTGAGAGGAGTAGAGGTAGGGTAAATTGTGATAGGGATGTAAGGAGTAAAAATTAATTGAAAAGATGTTTCAATTAATTAATTTAAAAATAATATGATACTTTATATATAGACATTCAAGAGAACATTATTTTAAGCTTCCTTTAGGATATAAACAAGTTTATGTATACTAGGTGTAAATAAACGAAACCCTACATGAAAATAGTCTCATAAATACAAAGCACTTAACTTTTAGGATGAAAGTTGCCATCACCTAGCAACAAACTTTGTATAATAAGCAAGGAAAATTATAAATTAAATTAAGACATTTTTAAATTCCCAAATGTGGCTTTACAAGACATTTTAATTGTTCTTAAGTTTTAGTGATGGGAATGTGTTGACACAGTTAAAGTCTTGTTAGGAGTTTATGTTTCTTCCTAACACATGGATTCTTACTTTATTCTATTATGTTTTGATTTTAATGTTTCAGAATTAAAAAGATCAGAATTTTACTGGCATTTCTCCTTCTACAGAATGGATCAATTCTTAGACAAATTTGTTTGTTGGAGACAGCCATGTATTTCTAAATGGCTCCATCTTCTCTCAAGGTATTTTGAATTCTCCTTATGTTTAACCAATTTTTTTTCACAACAGAAAAGATTAACTTATTGTCAGAAGTTATATTTCCTACTTTAAAGAAAAAATTAACATGTTGTGCTTATAATTCTATATTTAGGGTGTATACAAAGTTCTAACACCTTCCATTTATTTGCTCTCATATTGAATTATTTATTCCTTAAAAGAACAGATATCTATGATTTTACTAAATGGCAATAATAATTTTAAAAAACATCAGTTTTTAAATTGAAAGTATTGTGAAATCTGAAAAGTATATATTGCATATTAATATTCCTACCTTTAAATTTTGGGATGCTTGTCTTTGAGAGGTGCTGATAATTTATTTTCAGTCTTCTTAATAAATGTTACTGCACAAGTACTATCTTATTAGAGACATGTGTAATCCCATCTGAGAAAAGCTCTGAATATGTTTCATCTGTCCACATTACAGCTTTGATCTGCTCTCCTCTTCCCCTTCCAGTTGATTTTCATGTTCTTCCTACCTCATAATCAGATCTCTCAAGACAAAAGACTTGGGTGATCCTTCACAGGGATAGTTTGCCTGGTATTCAGAGTTCCTCCTTTGGATAGTGGTATTTTAAGTCTAACCCATGATTCTTGTCTTCACCAGCATTATGTTCATCTAGGTCTACAGGTTTTCCCATAACCTGGTCAGTTAGGCTCATATTCCATACAGGTTGTTCATCTCTGCTCTTTACCATCATCTTTAGAAACTCATCTCAAATATTTGTTATTATTACTTGTATTAACTTACTGATTGATATACTAGTTTGTTTTTATTTAGTTACTTTTTATTTCTGGCCTCTTCGTGGTACTACTGATATTTAAGAACATATGCTTAACATGCTCATAGTAAGAAACTGGAAATTTGTTGAAAAAAATGAAATCAATGACTATGGGTCCAGTATTAAGCTGTTTTTGTTTGGGAAAAGGTCATTTAAAGGAATCTTATTTGGTGTGGAAAGAAATTCTATTAAATTTTAGGATGGCAAATGTAATACCTACTCTCACCAGGTCTAATCTACGAGCTGATGGTGTAATGACAGCCAAGGAAACACAAATGTGTGGTTATCTCATACTAACAACAACATTGTGGTAACTCACAAATGATCTACTGTTACATATAGTCTCCCCAGTGTTTTGGCAAACTAAGTTAAGATTGAAGATTAATGAAACTCTTAGCTAGAGACACTAATCTCATGTGCACTGGGTGCCTGGAAGCAAGTTTCCAAGTTCTTCACATACCATGTTGAGCTTCAAGTTTATGGTCAGACAAAATTATAAATTTCATTAAATTTATAATTAGGTCTGCTGATATCCAAAAGGGTAACAAAGAACACTGCTCAAGGTCAGGACTGGTGACTTAGAACTCAGAATCAATACTCTCAAGTAAGGCCATCAGGAGTTACTAGGGCCATTGCCAAGATCAAGACTATCTTAAACTTGAAGCCAACACAGCATTGTAATCTGAAAATATTTCTTTCTCAAGACTTTGTATTTGTCAGTAAATCTTTTAAGTGTGTTTGTGAAATATTACTTAAGAGATAGATTAAAAACTTGTATATATTCTATCCTGTAATTCATCTATACAATTTCTTGCACCAGAAAAAAGAGCTTAGTTTATTCCACTAGGACTTTTTTATTTTGTTTAGTATAATGGAAACTCATAGCTATATCACAAATGCTGAATATAATGCTTCTAAAGTTTTTAAAAGATACTGAAAGTCTTTCTTTTTAAAGAACCCTTCATTTTGCCCTAATGTTTTATTATTTTTCTGAATAATTTACTTATTTTTAAAAATTATTTCTTCATTTTATGAAATTATAATTACATCATTTCTTCCTTCTCCTTTCTCCCTCTAATCCCACCCATACACCTCTCTTTGCTCTCCTTCTAATTCACAGCATTTATGTTTCATTAATTGCTGTTACTTGCATTTATGTATACATATTTATTCACAAAGGCAATATGTTCCGTTTATATAATGTGTGTCGGGTCTTAGGGCTGATGTCTTGATATTTGATAACATACTGCTGTGTTCTTTCTGTGTAGCACAATATCTGCATCTCAACATCCCTCACTTACCTGTGGCTCTTTGTGTAGGGTAGAGGCTTTATCGTATCCTGTGAATTATCAACATATGCCCACATCTGGAAATGTCTTTGTAAACACCTATAAACAAACTTTAATAAATGGATAGATAAATTGAGAAGAAACAAAAACGTAATCAACTTAAGCAACTAAACTTTTTCTACTATCCTGTATAAAATTTGGCCCCCCAAAAAGTCATAGCAAGGAGATGTCTGGTGACTTATTTCTTTTTTCTTTTTTAATTTTTTATTAGATATTTTCTTCATTTACAGTTTAAATGCTATCCCCTTTCCTGGTTCCCCCTCTGAAAATCCTCCCATCCCTTCCCCCTTTCCCCTGCTCACCAACCCACCCAATCCAGCTACCCTGCCCTGGCATTCCCTATACAGGGGCATAGAACCATCACAGGACCAAGGACCTCTCCTCCCATTGATGATCGACTAGGCCATCCTCTGCTACATTTGCAGCTAGAGCCATGAGTCCCACCATGTGTTATCTTTGGTTGGTGGTTTAGTCCCAGGGAGCTCTGGGGGTATTGGTTACTTCAGTTACTTCATATAAATGTTCCTCCTATGGGGCTGCAAACACCTTCAGCTCCTTAGGTCCTTTCTCTAGCTCCTTCATTGGGGACCCTGTGCTCCATCCAATGGATGGCTGTGAGCATCCACTTCTGTATTTGACAGGCACTGGCAGAGCCTCTCAGGAGACAGCTATATCAGGTTCCTGTCAGCAAGTACTTGTTGGCATCCATAATAGTGTCTGGGTTTGGTGGTTGTATATGGGATGGATCCCCAGGTGGGGCAGTCTCTGGATGGTCATGCCTTTAGTCTATGCTCCACACTTTGTCTCTGTAACTCCTTCCATGGGTATTTTGTACCCGCTTCTAAGAAGGATTGAAATATCTACACTTTGGTCTTCCTTCTTCTTGAGTTTCATGTGTTTTGTGAATTGTATCTTGGGTATTCTGAGCTTCTGAGCTTATATTCACTTATCAGTGAGTGCATATCATGTGTGTTCTTTTGTGACTGGGTTACCTCACTCAGGGGATATCCTCCAGATGCATCCATTTGGCTGATAATTTCATAAATTCTTGTTTTTAATAACTGCATAGTACCCCATTGTGTAAGTATACATTTTCTGAATCCATTCCTCTGTTGAGGGTTCTTTCCAGTTTTCTGGCTATTAAAAATAAGGTTGCTATGGACATAGTAGAGCATGTGTCCTTATTACATGATGGAGCATCTTCTAGGTATATGCCCAGGTGTGGTATTGTTGGATCCTCCAGTAGTACTATGTCCAATTTTCTAAACCTGATAAACAACTTCAGCAAAGTACTTGGATATAAAATTAACTCAAACAAATCAGTAACCTTTCTCTATACAAGAATAAACAGGCTGAGAAAGAAATTGGGGAAACAACACCCTTTACAATAGTCACAAATAATATAAAATACCTTGGTGTGACTCTAAGTGAGCAAGTGAAATATCTGTATGACAATAACTTCAAGTCTCTGAAGAAAGAAATAGAAGATCTCAGAAGATAGAAAAACCTTTTTTTTTTTCCCCCCACACAACTGATACTGGAACTTCTTTCATACAGAAAAAAGTAGAAACCCTGGTATGAATCTGTGACAAGATTCCTTTAATAGATAATCTCTGAATTTCTGTCAGTGTCAGATTTAAAGCTATGACCACCATATTTAAGATAGTGACATCAAGCTCCTTACAGCATGATAGCACCACCTCGAATTCTGTGTTTCTTCACTTTTCTGTTCTTGACAGTTGTGCTCTTCTATTGATTTGCACATTTGGTTATAGAAGCCACACTGCATCTCTTAGCTTTCTCTGATTTCAGTATGTGTTGCTGACTTCTAATAACATATTCATATGTCATATTCAGACTTCTAATAACAGGTTCTTTGTAATTCTTCATAATATGTTTCTTTTTGGTTTGCTGCTTATTTTTTCTATTTTGCTTTTATAACTTTGCCCATTGTTCTTGATTATGTATGTTACAGCAACTTAACTAAAAGCTTAAACCTCTAGATTAAAAGGAAAATTCTAAAGCAATGCATAATGATTTAATAGTATATAAAACAAACTTCTAGGCAATTTAATATTTTTGTTTACATGTGACTTGCCTGACTGTTTTCTCTTAGAACATCTTTTATCCTGTTATTCATACCCAGATCTTTCAAATACATTTCATACTCATCTTCTTCTCTTTCTTGCCCTTTTCTCTAATTTATTCTGTCTTATCGTTTCCTTTTTTTATTTTTCTCCTCTTTTTCTGTCTCTCCAAATTCCCTCTTAGCCTCCTCTTTCCTTACTTTGTTAGAGAGAAAACTTGAGAAAAGCAAACATTTTGAAATGTCTTAGGTATTTTGTTTTTTGTAATTTAATTAGACTAAAATGGATGCATTTGAAAGATAAATTCTCATAAAGATATTTTACCATTGATTAAAACATGTCTATAGATTTTTCTATTATAAACAGTTCCATAGTTACTAACTTTAAATAAATCAAGGTAAACATAAGTTCATTTTGTTAACAAGAATTAACTTTTTTAAAAGATTGGAAGTTTTAAGTCTTAAAAGAGAATATCTGACATATTTTAAACAAAAATTGCATGAATGTATGGAAACTTTACTTCTATTTAAAGTTAGAAGGAAATAACTTCAAGCGAGTCAAGATTAGCCCCTACTCCAGTTGTTGTGGAATGAATGTGAAGACCAAGCTGCATATCTGCTACATATGTGTAAGGGAGCTTATGCTAGCTTTTTGTTTGGTGTTCAGTATCTTGGGAGCCCCATTGTTCAAGGATAGTTCATTTTGTTGGTCTTCCTGTAGAGGTCCTATCATCTTCAGGTCCCTCAATCTTTTTCCATCTCTTCCACAGGACCCCCTGAGCTCCAACTAATATTTGTCTGTGGATCTCTGCATCTGCTTATGTCAAGTGCTGGGTGAAACATCTCAGAGGAATGTTATGCCAGCTTCTGTCATTAATAATGTTAAGGTTTGGTTCTTGCCCATAGTATGTGTCTCAAGTTGGTTAACATTTCCCTCAGTCTTTGCTCCAGGTCAAATACTGGGTGAAAGATTTTGTGGGTGGATTAATGCCCTTATCTGTCCACATGGTGTCCTAACTGGCTATAGGAGGTGGTCACTTCAGGCTCCATGTCCCCCACTGCTAGGATTCTCAGTTAAAATCACCCTCATTGTCTCCCTGGATCTTCCCACATTCCAGGTTTCTGGCACATCCTAGAAATGTCATTTGCCTTCCTCTTGCCAATTACTATTCATCCTTGTGGCTCTTCACAACTCAGCCTATACCTGATCTTCCCTTCACTTTTCCCTACCCACCAACTCTCCCACTCAGTTAGCTCCCTCCATCTACCTCTGATGACTATTTTATTTCTTCTTCTAAGTGAAGTATTACTTAGCTTCTGTGGATTATAGGGTGGGTTTCCATTACTTTATGACTAATATCCACTTATAAGTGAGTCCATATTGTTCATGCTCTTTTGGTGTGGTTTACCTCACTCAGGATAATAATTTCTAATCCCATTCATTTTTCTGCAAATTTCATGATATTCTTGTTTTTAACAGTTGAGTAGTATTCCATCATGTAAAGGAACCATGTTTTCTTTGTTTTTACCTTGGTCTTCATGTAGAACTATTCTCAAATTTTTAAGAAACTGCCTGATTGATTTCTAATGTGGTTTACTGAGTTTGTTTTGTGTTGTCATCTACCACTAGAGGTAAAAATAAACAAGCAAAAGTTAAGGGAATTGAAAACATAATCCAAATTATAGGAAAAAATATTTTCAATCAAAAGCTGTTTTAAAAATTAATAGAAATGTTATCTTTTACTTTGTCTTTGAAAAATTACCATATAAATTGTCATTAATTTAAAAAATAGCTGAGTGTTTGTCTCCAAGGTACATGGTGATATGATGGCAAGAATGCTCTTACAAGGTTCAGCTGCAATAGGCAAACAGATCATACAAAGTTGCCAAAGAAACTTTCTATATTCATATGGCCCAGAATATGTCTTGACATTCACCCTTGATCTGGAATAGGTATTGATAACAACTGTAAGTGTTGTGAAAAAAAAGTTAGTTACATTTGAAGAGCAATGGAGACATGTGAAAAATATGAAATTCCTAGGCAAATGGATGGAACTGGAGGGCATCATCCTGAGTGAGGTAACACAATCACAAAAGAACTCAAATGATATGTACTCACTGATAAGTGGATATTAGCCCAGAAACTTAGTATACCCAAGATATAAGATACAATTTGCAAAACACATGAAACTGAAGAAGAACGAAGACCAAAGTGTGGACACTTTGCCCCTTCTTAGAATTGGAAACAATCACCCACGGAAGGAGTTACAGAGACAGACTGCCATATCCAGGGATCCATCCCATAATTAGCCTCCAAACCATGACACTATTTAATACACTAGCAAGTGTTGGCTGAAAGGACCCTGATATAGCTGTCTCTTGTGAGACTAGGCCGGGGCCTAGCAAACACATAAGTGGATGCTCACAGTCAGCTATTGGATGGATCACAGGGCCCCCAGTGGAGGAGCTAGAGAAAGTATCCAAAAAGCTAAAGAGATCTGCAACCCTGTAGGTGCAACAACATTATGAACTAACCAGTACCCCGGAGCTCTTGACTCTAGCTGCATATATATCAAAAGATGGCCTAGTCAGCCATCACTGGAAAGAGAGGCCCATTGGACACGCAAACTTTATATGCCCCAGTACAGGGGAATACCAGGGCCAAAAAATGGGAATGGGTGGGTAGGGAAGTGGGGAGGTGGGTATGGGGGACTTTTGGGATAGCATTCTAAATGTAATTGAGGAAAATATGTAATAATAAAAAATATAAAATAAAAAAATGAATGCTATTTTAAACATGAAAAGAAATGTCATATAGCAGAAAGATAACCCATTCTAAGTATTTGTAAAGAGTAATTATAGGATGTAAAAGAATTTTTGAGGAGGAAAATTCAGGTTTGTATGCAAGTAAGTCAATATTTAATTCCCTACCATGTTCAGAGTTTTGAGAATGCAAAGCAAATAGGGTTGAGTTTCTATTGTTAGACATACAATTCAGAGGGGTGACAATGACATTAAGTTAGCTATTCAGTATGACAGTAAAACAGAAAAAAAAATAGTCTAGGCAGGCAAACCTTTATAAAGTTTCAACAGAATCTTTAACAAATAAACACCTAGTTGTAGAAGGATAAAATCTATATTAGAAGAAGAATCCTGGAGATGGAAATGCCAGTTATTAAAAAAAGAAGTCGGGGGTAACAATAAGCCTGAGGGAGATGACAGTAATAGTTTCACAACTGGAAGACAAAAGAGACTTTATTTTCTCAGTTGTGGTTTTGCAGATGCTGTAAAATTCAGGGTGATTCTCAAGATTTATGCTTAGGTACTACTATGACTGATAGTACTATTAACAAAAAGAGTCTGTAAGGCTAACAGATTTGTTAAAGAAATCAGATAAGTCAGTGCTGAGAGTTCCAAGCCTTCAGCTGCTCAAAAAGAGCTTTACAATATTTAGAATAAAGTGACAGTACAGAAAAACAGTCAAGATTATTGACACAAAATTAGTGTTTATCAACTTATAGGTGGTAATTAGTGTTCTAATTAATGTTTGGGTTATGGTAGAGAAGTTACAACCAACTAAGAGGAAGGGCAAGAACAAAACCATACTATATAGTCAGTTCATGAGGCACAGTAGAAAATGGGTTATGTAGGTTATAAGTATAGGCCTGGCGCTGCTCTTGAAAAATAAAAGGTGTCTAAAGTTGAAGAGGATGTTTTTGTAATTTTAAATGTCATCAGCCTCCTATGATTATGTGACTATAATAGTTGAAACTAATTCTTTTTTTTTATTAGATATTTTCTTCATCTACATTTCAAATGTTACTCCCCTCCCTGGTTTCCCCTCTAAAATCCCCCTATCCCACACCCCCTCCACTGCCCACCAATCCACCCACTCCTGCTTCCCTGTCCTTATAAAAAGTTTTACAGTTGAGGTTCTTTTATAGTGCCCTTAATTTTCAACTACCTACATATTTTAATACATATTTCAAATTATCTTCTCTGTTATGTCTCAAATTTCTGGAAACCTTCTATCTCAAAGAAAGAGTACACAAAGTATATTTAGACGTCAGAATTAGAGGTTTCTATCAGCAAGTTAGTATTTAACCCTATGCTAACTTGCTAGCATTTTAACTAGTAGTGCCTTTAATTTTAGACATAATTTTAGACAGCTGAAAGGCAGAAAATATCATTGAATCATGCTGTAGTGTGGTATCATTGAAGTATACTGACAAAGAATTCATCATTAACACAAAAGAGCACGTCTGTTACCTTGTTTAACAAAATGACTTCACTTTTGTATGTAATTATCCTCTAGAATAGTAGAAAAATAGCACAGTTTAGCTAAAAAATTTGGTTCCAAATCTGACTCTATTGCATGTTAAAGTTTTATCTATAAAATGAGAATGACCTGCAGTTTACAGACCTACTCTTATAATTAAATAAAATGATAAGGGAAGAAAAATTTGAAATGGTGTATGGCATTTATGGACAGCTTCCAAAGAGTTATTGGTATTTCCACTTTTATTTTGGAAAACATTTTCATCTCCTTTCACTATGTGCAAAAATCTTTATCCTTTAAAGATATTGCTATTACAACAGTTCATAAGGATAAAAGACTTTATGAGAAAAAGAAAAACAAAAAGAAAAAATTATGGTTACTCAGCGGATTTTCATGACAGTGATAAAGGAATCTTTTTCCAATATGTATGTCCTGGATCACTTCTATCCTCATTATAGGTATATTTTTACAGTTCTGCTCCTATAACAAAGTAAGCAAAAGCGCCCACGTTCAACATTTGGTAGTACTACACTGAAACAAAACGTCTCTTTCAAGACGACAAAGACTTCAGTCACTTCTCTCGCACTACTCCATTTGTACTATGCTATCATTCATGCTGTGAGTGACAGTGTCAAAGAGTCTCTAATCAGCTTCTTTGCAGACAGACAAACCTATAATAGCACCTTCAGAAACCCCAACTGATTGTGACACAGAGTTTCAGTAGCCAGAGGAAGTCAACTATTCCTGAAAGAAATATTTGGTTCAAAGATTTGAAAAGTCCTGGAAAGTGGTTCTATTTATCTAAGAGAGAAAATTTCTTAAAGTAATATCTTAAAATTTGCAAGGGAGATGGGATAGCGAATGTTTGCGTATTGTGGTTTTCATAGGCAAAGTTTTATTGCCTGAAAGGTAGAAATTCAAGATAAGTTAAAAAATAATCTCCATTGCTACCAAAAACTGTAGGTTTGTATTACGAATGCTAATGATGTTCCCCCAAAAAACTGCTTGCACAGGAGTGTCTGCACATAGTTTCTAAGAACCTGGCCTCAGCTGATTCTGATGGGCAAATAAAGATGCCAACAGCGAGGAGTTGGAGAAGACAGACAGAGGTAGAATTTTAGGATATCCAGGGCTTGGGACTGGAAGCAGGGAGAAGGAGGAGATCTACTATATTGGCAGAGTGTGGAGGAAAGGAGACATGCCATGCATGAGAATAGAGTAGGACAGAGAGACATAACCACCATGTTGAGAGAGCACAGCCCAGAGGGGTGCCCAACTGAGTCTGCCAAGCTATAGCATAAAATTAGTAAGTAATAACTCAGGATTATTAGTGGAAGATAGATGTTAACAGCATGGAAGTTAGGCAGTAGACCAGCTATTGTGTTGTTTAAAACTTATTGAAATATAAAGACTGTGTGTATGTGCCTTTCATTTGGGAACATAAACTTCTCATTGGGGTGAGTAGTAGACCCTGTTGCTAGATTTTATTAATATTTCATACTACAACAACTATCACCACAACTGCCACTACCACATTTCTACTAATAAAAATAACAATATGCTGTCATTCAATCAAAAGTAATCATCAAGTCACACATGAGATGACTGTAGGAAGAAGCAGTGGGATGGAGGCAGGGAAGAAGGTCACAGGCCCAGAATAAATGCAACTCTAGGCACCTATAAATAATAACAGTATCTGACACCAAAATTATATAAATAAGCACACACCAAAAACTAGAGAAGCACTCACTCACTGGAACAATAAAAGTTATTCATCTGGGAAGCAATACTGAAACACAGACTGGTACCATTTTGGAAAGAGGATGCATGAGGGGCACAAGAGAGAGAGGGAGAAAGAGAGAGGGGAGAGGGGAGAAAGGAAGAGAGAGAGAGAGAGAGAGAGAGAGAGAGAGAGAGAGAGAGAGAGAGAGAGAGAGAGAGGAGAGAGGTGCACAAGGAACAAAATGATAAATAGTTTTGTGTTATCCCACCAGGCCCAACTAAAGAAATTGTCAAGAACCTGGAGAGGCACTTCTAGGCCCAACTGAACAAGTGTAGCATTCCTCTACATGTAATTTCAGTGAGAAACTGCTTTCCATAGGGAAATACCATATGGTCAAAGTTGTAGAAAAGATTAATATAGAGGAGTGAAACTGCCTTTGGTCCTTTAAAAGAATTTTGGAATAAATCAGGTTGTATGTATGTATTAAAATCCCAAAGTATTTGCCAGCAAACAAAATAAATACTTTGTAAGTGAGGAGAGGCAAAACAAACAAACAAACAAGTAACAATAAAAAAAAACAGAGAGCAAAGACAGAAAGCAATCAGGAAAATAGAATTCTTAACCCTGAATTATTTGGATCACTGACTTTTGAGTTGTTTTTGGAATAGCATTGATCACTTTACCTAATCTTTTCATTTCTATTCACTATAATCCAGGCGTACACATCTACACAGTGTTTTGTGCATCTCCTGAAAATAATCAACGGACCACTCCGTCCTATCCTGGGGTTTTGGCTCTAGTTGAGTTTTCACATTCGGGACCTGAGATCACCAATAGTCAGGCAAGTTGACAGCATGAATAAAGTGATAAGGCAGGAAAAGGTGAAGAGATTTAAGAATTGGCATTATATAATGTGGGGAAGGAGTCCTAAAATGCCACAGTAATTTTAAAAAATAGCATCTGATAGAATTATTTTTTAATTCTAGGATAGGAAGTGCTCTACAATAGTACTGTCTTTACTGCTTCGTTTCTTAATTGGCATGGCACACAGATATCTAATTAGCCTGTAACTCTGCTTGTTTACATGTATACCTTTGCAGATCATCAAAATGAGTTGAGGGATTTCTGTTGTTCTTGAAATGTATTAGCTAAATAAATTATATTTTATTTCAGTATGTTTTAGCATAATTAAGTTACTAAGGCAGTCATATCAAAATGAATCAAACATATTCTTACATAATTCTTTTTAATCAAGAGTTATAATTATATGAAGGCAATTCTGAAGATAACTTATGTTACGAAATAGGGAACCTAATAATTTTCATTGATTTGGAGACACAAAACCACTCCTGTGTAATAACTTTTATTATCCAAAGTGTGATTTGTGTTACATTGTACAGTTTTTTACTTTATAGATTAAAAGACAGAATTCTTTGCAATGGTGCTTGAGGAAGAAAGAAAGGTTATAATTCACAACTTAGAAAATGTATATGCTGAATTTCTTTGTATTTTTGAAAAAGAATATAAATAGGAACATAAATAGAGCCTACGTGGAGAAAATATACCTCATAGTAAATCCTTAATGGTTAGTGTAATGTGAGAATAGTCCTCTTGCTTACTGCCATGCCTACACATGTTCCTGCTTCAACCCCCAGTGTGGTAAAAAGTTTTATGGAAAAATGCCTTAATTTATAGGGAAGATATCCTGTTTTATATATCTTAAAAAATCAAAGTAAAGCACTGTTGCCTGACAACTTGGTCTGATTTTCCATGAATGATGTAGAATTTTCAGCTTTTCTGTGCAGGGAACAAATGGTGTGTGCAGGGACATTATCCATCAGAAAATTACACCCAGAAGCAGTTGCTATCTCTAAATAAAACAGCGCTGGCAGAGTATAGGCATTATTGATACAAATAACAGATGATTTTTTCTCCAGTTACCCATCAATCAATACAGTTATCCATCTTCCCCAGCACCCCAGGTCAGCAATTAGGACATGGTCCTTGGACACTAAACTGACTTATTTCTAATTCTATTACTGTCTTATTTCAGAGAATTCTAGCAAACAGAAATTCTGACATACATATGTTACTTTTTACTAAAGAAGTCCTGAAGTTTTTAAAATCCAAATGCTCAATGATTACAAAAGAATTTTCTACTAGTTGGTGGCACTCTTGTTTATTTAGTTGATTTTTCTGTGGAATAAGACCATTAATACAAAATAAATACAAAACTCCTAATTTACCTAAAAAACACATTCATACCAGAAAAGTCAACATAACAAAAAAAATGACATGAAAGCAAGATACTATACAAATTTGGTATTATCAGAATGCGAGTCGGCAGACACTTCAAGTAACATATAAAAGCAGACCTATTAGAATTACACCAGACTTATCACCAGACCCTATGAAAGCCAGAAGATCCTGGACAGATGTTGTACAGACCCTAAGAAAACACAAAGGCCAGCCTAGGCTACTATACCCAGCAAAACTCTCAATTACCATAAATGGAGAAACCAAAGTATTCCATGACAAAACCAAATTCAAACAATATCTTTCTACGAATCCAGCCCTTCAAAGGATAATAAAGGGAAAACACCAACACAAGGACATAAACTACACCCTAGAAAAAGCAAGAAAGTAATCCGTCAACAAACCTAAAAGAAGAAAGCCACAAGAACAGAATCCAAACTCTAGCAACAAAAATAACAGGAAGCAAGAATTACTTATCCTTAATATCTCTCAATGGAATCAATTCCCCAATAAAAAGACATAGACTAACAGACTGGCAAAACAAACAGGACCCAACATTCTGCTGCTTACAGAAACCCATCTCAGGGAAAAAGACAGACACTACCTCAGACTGAAAGGCTGGAAAACAATTTTCCAAGCAAATGGTCTGAAGAAACAAGCTGGAGTAGCCATTCTAATATCAAATAAAATCAACTTCCAACCCAAAGTTATCAAAACTTCACTTCATACTCATCAAAGGTAAAACCTTCCAAGATGAATTCTCAATTCTGAATATCTATGCTCCAAATGCAAGGGCAGCCACATTCATTAAAGAAACTTTAGTAAAGCTCAAAGCACACATTGTATATCACACAATAATAGTGGGAGACTTCAATACCCAACTCTCATTAATGGACAGATTATGGAAACAGAAACTAAACAGAAACACGTTGAAACTAACAGAAGTTATGAAACAAATGGATTTAACAGATAACTACAGAACATTTTATCCTAAAACAAAAGGATCTACCTTCTTCTCAGCACCTCATGGTACCTTCTCTAAAATTGACCATATAATTGGTCACAAAACAGGCCTCAGTAGATACAAAAAAACTGAAATTATCCCATGCATCCTGTCAGGTCACCATGAACTATGGCTGATCTTCAATAACAACATAAATAATAGAAAGCCAACATTCAGGTGGAAGCTGAACAACACTCTACTCAATGATACCTTGGTCAAGGAAGAAATAAAGAAAGAAATTAAAGACTTTTTAGAGTATAATGAAAATGAAGCCACAACATGCCCAACCTTATGAGACATAATGAAAGCATTTCTAAGAGGAAAATTCATAGCTCTGAGTGTCTCCAAAAAGAAACTAGAGAGAGCATACACTAGCAGCTTGACAGCACACCTAAAAGCTCTAGAACAAAAGAAAGCAAATTCACCAAATAAGAGTATAGCTGTCTCTTGTGAGACTAGGCCGGGACCTAGCAAACACATCTGTGGATGCTCACAGTCAGCTATTGGATGGAACACAGGGCCCCCAATGGAGGAGCTAGAGAAAGTATCCAAGGAGCTAAAGAGATCTGCAACCCTGTAGGTGCAACAACATTATTAACCATTATTAGTACCCGGAGCTCTTGACTCTAGCTGCATATGTATCAAAAGATGGCCTAGTCGGCCATCACTGGAAAGAGAGGCCCATTGGACACGCAAACTTTATATGCCCCAGTACAGGGGAATGCCAGGGCCAAAAAAACAAAAATAGGACTGGGTGGGTAGGGAAGTGGGGGAGAGGGTATGGGGGACTTTTGGGATAGCATTCTAAATGTAATTGAGGAAAATACGTAATAATAAAAAATTTTTTAAAAAAAAAAAAAGAGTAGACAGCAGTAAATAATCAACCTCAGGGCTGAAATCAACCAAGTGGAAACAAAAAGAACTATTCAAAGAATCAAACAAACCAGGAGCCGGTTCTTTGAGAAAATCAACAAGACAGATAAACCCTTAGCCAGACAAACTGGAAGGCACAAAGACAGTATCCTAATTAACAAAATCAGAAATGAAAATGGTGATATAGGAACAGAAAACGAGTAAATCCAAAACTACATCAAATCCTACAATAAAGGGCTATACTCAAAAAATTTGGAAAACCTGGATGAAATGGAAAATTTCCTAGACAGATACCAGGTACCAATATTAAATCAGGATCAGATTAATGATCTAAACAGTCCCATAGCCCCTAAAGAAATAGAAATAGTCATTAATAGTCTCCCATCAACAACAACAATAACAACAACAAAAAAGCCCAGGGCCAGAGGGGTTCAGTGCAGAGTTCTATCAGACCTTCAAAAAAGACCTAATTCCAATTCTCTTCAAATTATTCCACAAAATAAAAAACAGAAGGTACTCTACCCAATTGATTCTATGTAGCCACAATTACTCTGATACCTAAAACACATAAAGACCCAACACAGAAATAGAATTTAGGACAATTTTTCCTTATGAATATCGATGCAAAAATACTCAATAAAATTCTCACAAACTGAATCCAAAAACACATCAAAACATTCATCTATCATGATCAAGTAGGCTTCACCCCAGGGATGCAAGGTTGGTTTAATATATGGAAATCAATCAATGTAAGCCAATATATAAACAAACTCAAAGACAAACAACATATCACCATCTCCTTAGATGCTGAGAAAGCATTTGACAAACTCCAACACCCCTTCATAATAAAAGTCTTGGAAAGATCAGGAATCCAAGGTCCATACCTAAACATGATAAAAGCAATATACAGCAAACCAGTAGCCAACATCAAACTAAATGGAGAGAAACTTGAAGCAATCCCATTAAAATCTGGGACTAGACAAGGCTGCCCACTTTCTTCTACCTATTCAATATAGTACTCGAAGTCCTAGCTAGAGCTATTAGACAACAAAAGGAGATCAAGGGGATACAAATTGGAAAGGAAGAAGTAAAAATATCACTATTTACAGATGACATGATAGTATATATAAGTGACCCTAAAAATTTTACCAGTGAAGTCCTAAACCTAATAAACAACTTCAGTGCAGTAGGTGGATATAAAATTAACTCAAACAAATCAGTGGCCTTTCTCTACACAAAGGATAAACAAGATGAGAATGAAATTAGGGAAACAATACCCTTCACAATAGTCACAAATAATATAAAATACCTTGGTGTGACTCTAACTAAGGAAGTGAAAGATCTGTATGATAAGAGTTTCAAGTCTCTGAAGAAAGAAATTGAAGAAGAGCTCAGAAGATGGAAAGATCTCCCATGCTCATGAATTGGCAGGATTAATATAGTCAAAATGGCTATCTTGCCAAAAGCAACCTATGGATTCAATGCAATCCCCATCAAAATTCCCACTCAATTCTTCAATGTGTTAGAAAGGGCAATTTGCAAATTCATCTGGAATAATAAAAAACCTAGAAGAGCAAAAACTATTCTCAACAATAAAAGAACCTCTGGTGGAATCACCATGCCTGACCTCAAGCTGTACTATAGAGCAATTGTAATAAAAAACTGCATGGTACAGGTACAGAGACAGGTAGGTAGATCAATGGAATAGAATTGAAGACCCAGAAATGAATCCACACATCTATGGTCACTTGATCTTTGACAAGGGAGCTAAAACCATCCAGGGGAAAGAAGACAGCATTTTCCACAAATGGTGCTGGCACAACTGGCGGTTATTATGTAGAAGAATGGGAATTGATCCATTCTTATCTCCTTGAACAAAGTTCAAATCTACGTGGATCAAAGAACTCCACATAAAACCAGAGACACTGAAACTTATAGAGGAGAAAGTGGGGGAAAGCCTCGAAGATATGGGCACAGGGGAAAAATTCCTAAATAGAACATCAATAACTTGTGCTATAAGATCAAGAATTGACAAATGGGAACTCATAAAATTGCAAAGCTCCTGTAAGGCAAAAGACACTGTCAATAAGACAAAAAGTTCACCAACAGATTGGGAAAGTATTTTTTCCAATCCTAAATCAGATAGGGACTAATATCCAATATATATAAGGAACTGAAGAAGCTGGACTCCAGATTATCAAATAACCCTACTAAAAATGGGGTACAAAGCAAAACAAAGAATTCCCAACTGAGGAATACCAAAGGGCTGAGAAGCACCTGAAAAATGTTCAACATCCTTAATCATCAGGGAAATGCAAATCAAAACATCCCTGAGATTCCACCTCACACCAGTCAGAATGGCTAAGATCAAAAATTCAGGTGACAGCAGATGCTGGCGAGGATGTGGAGAAAGAAGAACATTCCTCCACTGCTGGTGGGATTGCAAGCTGGTACAACCACTAGGGAAATCATTTTGGCACTTCCTCAGAAAATTGGACATAGTACTACTGGAAGATCTAGCAATACCTCTCCTGGGCATATACCCAGAAGATGCTCTAACTTGTAATAAGGACAAAAGCTCCACTATGTTCATAGTAGCCTTATTCATAATAGCCAGAAGCTGGAAAGAACCCAGATGTCCCTCAACAGAGAAATGAATACAGAAAATATGGTACATTTACACAATGGAGTACCACTCAGCAATTAAAAACAATGAATTCATGAAATTCTTAGACAAATGGATGCATCTGGAGGATATCATCCTGAGTGTGGTAACCCAATCACAAAAGAACACATGATATGCACTCACTGATAAGTGGATAGTAGCCCAGAAACTTATACTATCCAAGATACAATTTACAAACATGAAACTCAAGAATAAGGAAGACCAAAGTGTGTATAATTTTTCCCTCCTTAGAATGGGGAACAAAATACCCATGGAAGGAGTTACAGAGACAAAGTTCAGAGTTAAGACGTAAGGAAGGACCATCCAGAGACTGTTCCACCTAGTGATCCATCCCATAAACAACCACCAATCAGGATAACAACACTCCATAACTTCTCACATAATTAACTTTTAATAGTAAGATCAAGGCCTAAGTTTCTACTGTCTGAGATAAGTTAGGCTCCCTATCCCCTGCTTATTAACCTAATTTTAAAGATCAAAAGCATCAATTATTTACTATCTATGTCTACTTATTGTATAATTCTATTTCCAGATTCTATTTTTGTCATACCAGACTAAGAAATCCCAGAAATTCCATGTAGACCATGTTCAAAGATCCCAATTATTTGCCCTTGATAGACCTTTTCAAATCTTGCTTAAAAGATCTATTATTATTATTATTATTATTATTATTATTATTATTATTCAATCTTTCTAAATTCTCCCTTTTGTGGAGCTTCATATATCTGTGGGTATATATTCCCTTTTTCTTTATGTAACTTGAATTAACATACATTTCATATGTATTCAGCCTTAATTAAATTCCCTTTTACTTACTGTATAAGCTTGTAAATATGAAAGGAGGTTAAGGCATTAATAGGAGAGAGAATCAATGTTTCCTGTATTCATCTCTTGGAAGCAGACATTATATCCCGATTGTGCTCATCACAAATTTTACTTGATAATCACAAATAATAAAAAATTAGTCACCTCAAATTCTAGATCAAAAAATTCAAGAACATCAAACTGCTTTTGAAGGTCAGAGGCCAATAGCATCTAGGAGGACTAGAGACAGACATTAGAAACAATACATAACATCACATCAGAGGTAGGGCACGAATTATAAATAGCAAATATTACCATGCATCTTCGAGTCTCTATCCATTCATACTGGATCCCTGACTGCAGACTGCTAGGACTGAGTATTTTTCCTATACCCATGCTCTTTGTGTCAGGACAAAAAGTTTCATAGTTCCTGTGAGTTCAAGGCTCATAGATATGCAGCTTGGAAGATTCAAGTCCAGAGTGCCCAGCATTAAATGAACAGTTGACAAAGCAGAAACAGTGATAAAAACATAAACCAATCTCTGTTTTTGCTATTACAGAGATGAACAGAATTCTGTTTTGTTTTCTTCTTTTGGTTGAAGCTGTAGCTAGGTATATAAGTCACCCAATAAACTAAGAAACCCTAATGAAGAATGATTCTAGTCTTACACTAATTACTAAAAGATGTTTTCTAGAGGACAGTAACAAGCTGCTCTACAAATTGGTTATTCCTATTTAAATAGCTATGAGCCACACATATTGATATTCACTTATGTACGTTTTCTCCAGGATAGTCATGAAATCATTTTTTTTTATTAAACCATTTCTGAAGTTAAGCTAGCTTTAAATAGCACTGGGCATTGAAGTTGCCATTTTCATGCATTTGTCCATTTATGTCTTCTACCTTGATGTGTTGACCTGTTGATTACAGATTTATCCTACAAATTTGTAGTCATATAGAAAGTTAATTATGTAGTACTTTCTAATAAAAATAGAAAAAATTAAATGTACACCAAGAAGAAAAATAGAAACTGGTATATACATGTATGGCACATATGATAGAAATAAGGAAGAAATACACTGTATGGCTTAAAGTTGAAAAAGAGTCTGGTGATTTGGCTCAGTGGGTAAAAGTACTGGGAGCCAACCCTGATGAAGTGAATTAGATCCTTGGACTAAATATAGTATAAGAAGGAAGTCAATGACACAAGTTCTTCTCTGACTTCTGCTGTATGTCTTGGAACATATCCATAACATGAGTAGTGATTTGTATTGTTGATCTTTGCATTCTGACAGGTATAATATGAAATAACATATTTCTTTAAGTGTTTCTTGACCATTTTTGTTTCCTCTATATAGACTTCTCTGTTTAAATTTGTACCATATTTTATAACTGGGTTTTTAATTTTCCTGATATATAGTTTTTTTCATTCTTATATTTTTGGTTGTGAGCCTAGCCTTTAATGGCTGAGCCATCTCTCCAGCCCAGTTTTTTAGTTCTTTATATATTTTAATATTAGTGATTTATCTGATATATAATTGATGAAATTCGTTTCCCATTCTGTTGGCTGCTGCTTTGCTTGGATGATGGTGTCCTTTGTCACACAGAAGCTTTTCTGTTTCATGACTTACCATTTATTAACTGATGATTACTTATGGATCTTAGGGCCTGTGCTAATTGTGTACTGTTCAGAAAGTCTTGTCCTATTTCAATGAGATCATGTCTATTGCACACTTTCTTTTCTAATCTGAGTTCAGTATATGTGGTGTTATGTTGAGGTCTTTGATCTACTTAGAGTTGAGTTTTCTGCAGAGTGATAAATATGGATCTACTTGCATTCTTTTACAATAGCTGTCCAGTTTGACAAGTGGCATTTATATTGTTTGAGGCTATTGTAAATGCTGTTGTTTCCCTGATTTCTTTCACAGTCTGTTTGTCATTTGTGCAGCTGGTTTGTTGAAAGTGTTTATCAGGTATAGGAGTTCCCTGGTGGAATTTTTAGGGTCACTTATGCATACTACCATATTATCTTTAAACTAAGGTACTTTGTCTTCCTCTTTTCCTATTTGTATCCCCTTGATCTCCTTTTTTTCTTATTACCTTAACTAAGATTTCAAATACTATGTCGATAGATATGAAAAGAGTAGATGACTTTGTCTTTGATTTTAGTGGAATTGCTTTGAATTTATCTCCACTTAAGTTGATTTTGGGTATATGTTTGCTGTAAACTGCCTTTATTGTGCTGGTATATGTCCCTTGTCTCAATAATCTCTTTAGAATTTTTATCATGAAGAGGTGTTGGATTTTGTCAAAGGCCTTTTCTGCATCTAATGAAATGTTGATTTTGCTTTTCAGTTCATTCATTTGCTGGATTACTTTTATTAGCTCTTATATGATGAACCACTTTGCATCTCTAGCGTGAAGCTTATGTGATCATGGTGAACGACATTTTTGTTCTGTTCTTGGATTCAGTTTGAAAGTTTAGCATATAAATTTATTAGAAAAATTTGTCTGCCATTTTCATTTTTGTAGGATATTTATGTTACTTGGACAAAACTCCAAATGGTAAAAAGAATTTCAGCAAAATTTATTATTTTAAAAATTATTTATTATTATTATTATTATTATTATTATTATTATAGGTTATTTGAATGTTATAGCATGTATGTGGGTATATGTAGATATCAGGACATATTTGTGGAGCTGGTTCTCTCTTTCTACATTTACAAGTGTGCTAAGGACTAAACTCAGGTGGTCAGAGTTGTACACAAAATTCTCTTCTACTGAGCCATCTTACTTCTCCACTCATCATTATTGTAAACAAGTAGAAGTTTCCATAAAACATTAGTAAATTTCTGTTTGCCATAGGGTAAATCAATGTTTGTCAATCTACTCTTCACTGAAAATTTGCAAGTAACAGAAAACTTAGCACAGTGATTAAAAAATTAAGGACACAAACACAGACTTGTGCTGATATTTAGAGAACAATCATTCTACATAAAACTTCAAACACAAAACTTAATCCCAAAATTGTTCTTTTTTTTTTGGTGAAAACATTAAAACTAATTCAATTTGTTCAGTTCCAAAGGACTTGGAAAATAGCAACATCTACAGCATTTCATAAATGCTCTTGATCCCTGTCTCAGATAAATAGCCACAAAACATGCAGGCTCCCAGCACAAAAAGAACAAAAGTAAACTCATCCACAGATCAATGTCCTTTCTTCCTTGCTACATAATTCCACCTTAACCTGTTTCTATCCTCAATATCTGCTTAAGTTTTAAAATCACTCACTCTGATTTTTTAAAACAAAAGAACTCTTTATTAGAAGCATTTCCATTAATTTTGATATCCTAAAATATTACTTCTGGAATTTAGAAAACTACATGTCATAAGGTCCATAGAAAGTATTTTTTGGAAAAGATATCCTCAGATGATTGTGTAGCACAATTAAAGAACTATTTCCTAAAACAAATTAGAACCATGCTCCTTCAAGACACTTACTTCTGAAAGCATTGTCTCTAAAATCTGTACTGATCTTTCTAAAAGGAACCTAAAAATTAAGATTATTGAGCTTCACTATTTTAGTTCACTGGGATCTGTCTCTAATGTTATTAATTTTCTGAGGTCAATGTCATCCTAAAGTTTGAGAACACCTTCTTAAATTCATATACCCCATTCAGGAGGCAAGTGAGATTAGTTCTGATTGAATTCTAAGGCAGAACAATAATTTCATTCTTTGGCTCAAGACAAACACTTGAAATTCCTTTGGTTGAATAAGGTTCCTGATTAAGAGCAGCCATATGATGATAACTGGTTATGCCAATGTAAGCATCCTTTTGATCAATATCCCTTATCAGTATGTGACAGAGATCTATGATGGTTCAAATCCTTTGTCTAAATTCCTTATATGTGGTCCAAGTTTCACCTCCATCTGTGATATGTACCTATGCAACCCACTCCAGCCATGTCAACTTATGTTCTGTTCATTCTCAACTAATTAAATCACACATAATTTTCTCTCTTTCTGAACACTGGGGCTCAAGAGAGAGTTGGAATCCCAGGAGTGCTGACAGAGGCTTACAAAATCACAGGAGGAACACACTCCAGCCAGAGACAACTAGAACATATAACACAGAGATTATCAGATGGCAAAAAGCAAACATAAGAATCTTACTAACAGAAACCAAGACCACTCTGCATTATCAGAACCCAGTATGCTCACCAGAGCAAGTCCTGGATACCCCAACACACCCGAAAAAAAAGATTCGGATTTAAAATCATATCTCATGATGGTGGTAGAGGACTTTTTTTTTTTTTTCGAGACAGGGTTTCTCAGTATAGCCATGGCTGTCCTGGAACTCACTTTGTAGATCAGGCTGGCCTCGAACTCAGAAATCCGCCTGCCTCTGCATCCTGAGTGCTGGGTTTAAAGGCACGTGCCACAAAAACCGGCTATGGTAGAGGATTTTAAGAAAGGCATTAATAACTCACTTAAAGAAATACAGGAGAACACTGTTAAACAGGTAGAATGCCTTAAAGAGGAAGCACAAAAATCCCTCAAAGAATTACAGGAAAACACTGCTAAACAGGTAGAAGTCCTTAAAGGGGAAACAAAAGTCCCTAAAAGAATTCTGGGAAAACAAAACCAAACAGGTGATGGAATTGAACAAAACCAGACAAGATCTAAAAAGGGAAGTAGAGACAATAAAGAAAACCCAAAGGGAGACAACTCTACAGATAGAAACCCTAGGAAAGAAATCAGGAACCATAGATGTGAGCATCAGCAACAGAATACAAGAGATGGAAGAGAGAATCTCAGGTGCAGAGATTCCATAGAAAACATGGACACAACAATCAAAGAAAATGCAAAATGCAAAGAGATCCTAACTCAAAACATGCAGGAAATAAAGGACACAATGAGAAGACCAAGCATAAGGATAATAGGAGTAGATGAGAATGAAGATTTTCAACTTAAAGGCCAGTAAATATCTTCAACAAAATTATAGAGGAAAACTTCCCTACCCTAAAGAAAGAGATGCCCATGAACATACAAGAAGCCCACAGAATTCCAAAAAGTCTGAAACAGAAAAGAAATTGCTCCTGACACATAACAATCAAAACAACAAATGCACTAAGTAAAGATTGAATACTAAAAAAAAGTAAAGAAAAAAGGTTAAGTAACATGTAATGGCACACCTATTAGAATTACACCAGACTTCTCACCAGAGACTATGAAAGCCAGAAGATCATGGACAGAGGTTAAGGATCAGACCCTAAGAGACAGACCCTAAGAGAACACAAATGCCAGCCCAGGCTACTATACCCAGCCAAATTCTCAATTACCATAGATGGAGAAACCAAAGTATTCCATGACATAAAAACATTCACACAATATCTTTCCATGAATACAACCCTTCAAAGGATAATAAAAGGAAAACTCCAACACAAGGAGGGAAATGACACCCTAGAAAAAGCAAGAAAGTAATCCTTCAACAAACCTAAACAAAAGACAGCCAAAAGAACAGAATCACAAATTTAACAACAAAAATAACAGGAAGTAACAATTACTTTTCCTTAAATTCTCTTAATATCAATGGACTCAATTCCCCAATAAAGAGACATAGAGTAACAGACTGGCTACACAAACAGGAACCAATATTTTGCTGCATAAAGGAAACCTACGTCAGGGACAAAGACAGACATTACCTCAGAGTAAAAGGCTGGAAAACAATTTTCCAAGCAAATAGTCTTAAGAAACAAGCTGGAGTAGCCATTCTAATATTAAATAAAACCGACTTCTGAGGAATACCGAATGGCAGAGAAGCACCTGAAAAAATGTTCAACATCCTTAATCATCAGGGAAATGCAAATCAAAACAACCCTGAGATTCCACCTCACACCAGTGAGAATGGCTAAGATCAAAAATTCAGGTGACAGCAGATGCTGGCGAGGATGTGGAGAAAGAGGAACACTCCTCCATTGTTGGTGGAATTGCAGGCTTGTACAACCACTCTGGAAATCAGTCTGGCGGTTCCTCAGAAAATTGGACATAGTACTACCGGAGGATCCAGCAATACCTCTCCTGGGCATATATCCAGAAGAAGCCCCAACTGGTAAGAAGGACACATGCTCCACTATGTTCATAGCAGCCTTATTTATAATAGCCAGAAACTGGAAAGAACCCAGATGCCCCTCAACAGAGGAATGGATACAGAAAATGTGGTACATCTACACAATGGAGTACTACTCAGCTATTAAAAAGAATGAATTTATGAAATTCCTAGCCAAATGGATGGACCTGGAGAGCATCATCCTGAGTGAGGTAACACAATCACAAAGGAACTCACACAATATGTACTCACTGATAAGTGGATACTAGCCCAAAACCTAGGATACCCACGATATAAGATACAATTTCCTAAACACATCAAACTCAAGAAAAATGAAGACTGAAGTGTGGACACTATGCCCCTCCTTAGAAGTGGGAACAAAACACCCATGGAAGGAGTTACAGAAACAAAGTTTGGAGCTGAGATGAAAGGATGGACCATGTAGAGACTGCCATATCCAGGGATCCACCCCATAATCAGCATCCAAACGCTGACACCATTGCATATACTAGCAAGATTTTATCGAAAGGACCCAGATGTAGCTGTCTCTTGTGAGACTATGCCGGGGCCTAGCAAACACAGAAGTGGATGCTCACAGTCAGCTAATGGATGGAACACAGGGCTCCCAATGGAGGAGCTAGAGAAAGTACCCAAGGAGCTAAAGGGATCTTCAACCCTATAGGTGGAACAACATTATGAACTAACCAGTACCCCTGAGCTCTTGACTCTAGCTGCATATGTATCAAAAGATGGCCTAGTCGGCCATCACTGGAAAGAGAGGCCCATTGGACACGCAGACTTTGTGTGCCCCGGTACAGGGGAACACCAGGGCCAAAGGGGGGGAGTGGGTGGGTAGGGGAGTGGGGGTGGGTGGGTAAGGGGGACTTTTGGTATAGCATTGGAAATGTAAATGAGCTAAATACCTAATAAAAAATGGAAAAAAAAAAAACCGACTTCCAAGCCAAAGTTATCAAAAAAAAAAAAAAAAAAAAAAAGACAAGAAGAAGAACTTCACACTCATCAAAGGTAAAATCTTCGAAGATGAACTCTCAATTCTGAATATCTATGCTCCAAATGCAAGAGCATCCACATTCATTAAGGAAACTATAGTAAAGCTCAAAGCACACACTGCACCTCACACAATAATAGTGAGAGACTTCAACACCCCATGCTCACCAATGGTCAGATCCTGGAAAAAAACTAAACATTGACGAATTGAAACTAACAGATGTTATGAAACAAATGGATTTAACAGATATCTACAGAACATTTTATCCTAAAACAAAGGATATACCTTCTTCTCAGCACCTCATGGTACCTTCTCCAAAATTGACCAAATAGTTGGTCACAAAACAGGCCTCAACAGATGCAAAAATATTGAAATTATCCCATGCATCCTATCAGATCACCACAGACTAAGGTTGATGTTCAATAACAACATAAATAATAGAAAGCCAACATTCACATGGAACCTGAACAATAGTCTACTCAATGATACCTTGGTCAAGGAACAAATAAAGAAAGAGATTAAAGACATTTTATAGTTTAATGAAAATGAAGCCACAACATACCCAAACTTATGGGACACAATGAAAGCAGTCCTAAGAGGAAAACCCATAGCTCTGAGTGCCTCCAAAAGGAAATGTGAAAGAGCATACATTAGCATCTTGACAGCACACCTGAAATCTCTAGAACAAAAGGAAGCAAATTCACCCAAGAGGAGTAGACAACAGGAAATAACCAAACTCGTGGCTGAAATTAACCAAGTAGAAACAAAAAGAACTATAGAAAGAATCAACCAAACCAGGATATGGTTTTTTTGTTGTTGTTTTATTTTGTTTTATTTTTTGTTTTTTGAGAAAACCAACAAGATATATAAACCCTAGCCAGACAAATTAGAGGGCACAGGGACAGTATCCTAACTAACAAAATCAGAAATGAAACAGGAGACATAACAACAGAACCTGGTGAAATGCAAAATATCATCAGATCCTACTATAAAGGCTATACTCAACCAAACTGGAAAACCTGAATGAAATGGACAAATTTCTAGACAGATACCAGGTACCAAAGTTAAATCAGGATCAGACTAGTCATCTAAACAGCCCTATATCCCCTAAAGAAATAGAAGCAGTCATTTATAGCCTCCCAACCAAAGAAAAGCCCAGGACCAGAAGGGTTTAGTGCAGAGTTCTATCAGACCTTCACAGAAGACCTATTTCCAATTCTCCTCAAACTATTCAACAAATTAAAAACAGAAGGTCCTCTACCCAATTCATTCTATGAAGCCACAATTACTATGATCCCTAAACCACATAAAGACCCAACAGAGAAAGAGAATTTATGACCAATTTCCCTTTGGAATATTGATACAATAATGCTCAATAAAATTCTCAGAAACAGAATCTATGAACAGATCAAATTGACCATCACTCATGATCAAGTAGACTTCATCTCAGGGATTCAGGGATGGTTTACTATATGGAAATCCATCAACATAATCCACTATATAAACAAACTCAAAGACAAAAACCACATGATCATATCCTTAGATGCTGAGAAAGCATTTGACAAAATCCAACACCCCTTCATGATATAACTCTTGGAAAGACCAGGCATTCAAGGCCCATACCGAAACATAATAAAAGCAAGATAGAAAAAAACAGTAGCCACCATCAAACTAAATGGAGAAAATCTTGAAGCAATCCCACTAAAATCAAAGGAATGGATACACAAAATGTGGTACATTTACGCAACGGAGTACTACTCAGCTATTAAAAACAATGAATTTATGAAATTCTTAGGCAAATGGATGGATCTGGAGGATATCATCCTGAGTGAGGTAACCCATCCAAAAAAGAACACAAATGATATGCACTCACTGATAAGTGGATATTAGCCCAGAAACTTAGAATACCCAGGATACAATTTGCAAAACACATGAAATTCAAGAAGAAGGAATACCAAAATGTTTATACTTCGTTCCTTCTTAGAATGGGGAACAAAATACCCATGGAAGAAGTTACAGAGATAAAGTTTGGAGTTGAGACAGAAAGAAGGGCCATACAGAGATTGCCCCACCCGGGGATTCATCCCATAAACAACCACCAAACCCAGACACTATTGCATATGCCAGAAAGATTTTGCTGACAGGACCCTGATATAGATGTCTCTTGTGCAGCTAAGCCAATGTCTGGCAATACAAAAGTGGATGCTAACAGTCATCTATTGGATAGAACACAGGGCCCCCAATAAAGGAACTAGAGAAAGAATCCAAGGAGCTAAAGGGGTCTGCAACCCTATAGGAGGAACAACAATATGAACTAACCAGTAACCCCCATCTTCAAATGCCTAAGATAAAGTTGAAGAAGCAGGAAATAGACATTTATTAAACTTATACAGAGCCCAAATGAAGCCTTCTTTGATTGTTTGCAAAGATTGACTTCAGCTGTAAATAGAGTATCAAATTCAGAAGTGAGAAAAATACTGAGTGAATGTTTTATTTTTTGAAAATTCTAATTCAGAATGCAAAGAGTGATTAGACCTTTAGAGTCAATTTTAATACCAATAGAGGAATGGATCAGAGGTATGGCTAATATTGGATCTCACATTCATAATAATAATCTGATAGGAGAAGTAATTGTGGAAGCAAGGTCATTTCAAAAGGGAGTGTAGGCAAGTTCTTAGAAACATTTTCTTTCCTTAGAAATAATTGAATCTAGCCTTCACCTGGGCCACAAGGACAGCAATACACCTTTAGGATGATACAGTGAATCTGGAATTAAGACATGGCATAGAGAGACTTCTTTGAAAAGCAACCTTGGATCTAGAGAGATGGCTCAGAGCTTAGGAGCACTGACTTCTTCTAGAGGTCTTGAGTTCAATTCTCAGCAACCACACGGTGGCTCACAATCATCTGAGAAGATCCAATGCCCTCTTCTGTTGTGCCTGAAGACAGTGACAGTGTACCCATATAAATAAAATAATTAATTCAGAAGGAGGAGGAGGAGGAGAAGAAGAAGGAGAAGAAGAAGGAGAAGAAGAAGGAGAAGAAGAAGGAGAAGAAGGAGAAGAAGGAGAAGAAGAAGAAGAAGAAGAAGAAGAAGAAGAACAAGAAGAAGAAGAAGAAGAAGAACAAGAAGAAGAAGAAGAAGAACAAGAACAAGAACAAGAACAAGAACAAGAACAAGAACAAGAACAAGAACAAGAACAAGAACAAGAACAAGAACAAGAACAAGAACAAGAACAAGAACAAGAAGAACAAGAAGAAGCACACTTCAGCTTTGTATGGGACTAGGATAAGTTGGGGGTTTTTTGTTTGTTTTTTGCCAAGGGTTAGCTAATTGTATGAGCTTCTTTTGTTATGTGTCTGATATTTTACAGATCTGGTTAGGGTTGAATGCAGGATGTACCAGCAAAAAAGTTATTATTTCATTCCCTCATCTCTACTGTCCTTTTTGTCCTAGATCTTCATTGAATTTGCTAGCTGTAGCCTCAGTGCTACGTCTCTTTCACTTTTTCATATTTTACTGCAGGTGATGGGAATCTCCCAGCATGTTGGCTAGCATGTCTTTTATTCCTATTCTTATTAGTCTTAGTAATCTATCTACAAATATCTTGTAACTTTCTGAGAAAAATATTTGAGATTTTATGGAGTATGACTAGTTCCTTGAAATTATTGGTTTCTTCCTGGGTTAATTATTCTGACTTCTCCTTGTCCTGTCGTTTCCCTTTATTTGGGAATTGATTTTTTTTTTCCTGAAATCTTACTAAAGTTTCTGGTGATATCTCTTATATATGTCCCTTTCTGAGCAGAAGGCCATGCTGACTTGTATGGAAGGCTGGAATCTCTCTTCTCTAAAGGTATTTGTAACAGTTCTTTTCAGTTGGAATAAAATTCCAAGTTTTCTAATGGGACTCCACATTGCTGAGTGTCTTGGAATTGTAGTACTGTTCATCACAGATTACTATCCTTCTCAGACAAACATACAGCCTAATCTTACAATGTCTGATCAACCTAGATGTGAATATAATTAAACTAATGAGATATCCTTTATTCATCACTTAGTTATCTTCTAACTGATATATCTGGAGCTTGTATTCTGTTCCAAACATGCCCCATTCCTGTTTATTTCCTTTGGAGCCATCCATCTCCAGTGAATTTCTTCTGTGTTAACATTAGTCACGATCATTTTTTTTATTCCTTTCTGAAAAAGAATTTAGCTAGTACATGTGGAAAAGAGTATTGGCATTTGTCAAATTAATGATCTGACAGTTATATTAAGCTTTCACATATAAGTATTATAACCCTTTGAAATCGTTATATATTAATTCTTACTGGTAGAGTCAGATTCATTAGCTTGACAAACAGGAAATTCAGCCAACATGACACCAAAATATGTTATTTCCTCCAATTTGAAGTATTCATAGAGTATTGAGTATATAGGCCTAGCTAAGGATGCCTATGCTATGAGTCTTGGCTGAAATATTTTAAGTCTAGGAAAGTCAGGTAAAGGCATTTAGATTGATGAAATGAATAAACAAAAAGTCTTACAAACAAATAAATAAATATCACAGTCTAATTCTTAATTAGTGGAATGTCGTAGTAAGTCAAAAGAAAGTTTAACAAAGATGATTCTGTGCTGGCCAAATATTCATATTGTGGTAAGATACACCTTAGAAGTAACAGCAGTGAAAAAATGGCATTAGGTTGAAAAAAGCAGCTTGTGGGGGAAACTGAAAAGAAATTTCAGAATATTCTGTGTCTAAATGGATATTACAAGGAATAAGGACAGAGGAGTGAAAAACTGAATAAAAATAGATGAATAAATATATTCACTTTGCTTTCCTCTCCAGGATGACTCTTATTAACTTTCAATTTGGGAAAATTCAAAATCACCTCAGGGATGGATCATTCCTATGGAGATTATGATACTAATTAAAGAGAGAAGACCCATCCAGGGTGGGTGGCATTACTTCTGGCTAGGATCATAAACTGCATAAGTGGAGAACGGGATCTGAATAAGTACCATAGAATTCATCACGCCAAATAGCCTACAATTCTGTTCCTATTGCCATGCTTTCTGTGCCTGCTGCTACATATTTCACAGCATGATGGACTATTTTCTTCTGGATCTGAGATTCCAAATAAATTCATTTCTCCTTTATGTTACCTCCATAAACTTATTTTTTTTACCTTATCAGACAGGAAAAGAAACAGAAATTGGTCCTGATAAGAGGGACTGCTGCATTGATAGAGCTAGCCATGTGGCTCTTGGCCTTTGAAGCTAGCTAATAGAAGGAAGATGAAAGAGTTTAGTGTTTTGAGTAAGAAAAGCCACTATTTAAATATTGTAAGAAGAGCTTATAAAGCCATTCTTGTAGGAGAATGAAAAGCAATAATTATAAGAGAACATAGACCATAGAGTCCTGCTCCTGCAGTTGTAGAAGTTACTCTGTTTTGGACTAAAAGGAAGATGCTTGTATGATATTTTGGTCAAGAATCTGAATTTGTTCAGCCCACATTCTGAGAAAAAAGTTGTGAGAGAAGTTGAACTTAAAAAGGATGGATTAATTTGCTTGGCAAGATATGTGTGAGCAACGTGAAGGCAGGCAATTAAGCAACTGTCACTGTTATGGATTGGTGACATTAAAGAACAAGCTACTGCCTTGAGTGAAAAACCCTACTCATCTAAGGCTCCAACTTGTAAAGACATAAATTCATAAGAAAGGAGAAAGACTGAACTGAGAATGTGTCTGTGGTGGTTCTCTGATCTTCTAAATCAACTACTTAGAAAAGTATTCCCTCAGGAAAGAAGATATAGTATAAAAGGGCCAGGTTGCATCATGAACTGGCAACAAAGATTGGCAGCATTCTCTACATGATACTGGTTATGTGAAGGAGGAATCACAGGTAGTAGCTGACAAGATCCAACTTGTGGATGGGTCAGAGTTTCCATGACCTTAGGAGGCCATTACATGATGCTGTGTGTGGTGATTTGAGAAAAAAAAAAAGTGTCTCCTATAGGCGCTTATTTGTATGCTTATTCATCAGGCACTAGAACTGTTCAAAAGGATTATAATGATTAGGGGGAATGGTATTGTTTGATTAGGTTTGTCCTTGTTCGATAAAGTTTGTCACTGGGTTGGTCCTTGAGGTTTCAAAAGCTCAGACTTTCTCTTGACCCTCAGACCATGATGTAGCTCTCAAGCTACTGCTCCAGTGTCATGCTCCTAGTCATGACATTAAACTAAGCCTCTGAAATAGTACGCATGCCCCCAGTTAAATACTTTCTTTTATAAGAGTTGCCTTGGTCATGGTGTTTCTTCATAGCAATAGAGCAGTTAAGAATACACTATGTGTGTGAAGTTTAAGTTTAAATAGAGACTCTGGGATATTAGCTGCAAGGAGCATAATAAGCATTAAATGTAGTTAACCCAAGAGAGACTATGTGTGCTGCAGGCAACAAAACCTGGGGAGTAGGCCTACCCAAGCCTTTTGAGTTTCACCATAATTCACGAATATTGAATATAAAACTACAGGATTTAGTGTTTTCTGTACTGGACTTTGGTTCTGCTTTGTTTCATCATAACTTACTGTGACCTGCCTACTTTCAAGTAAAAATGTGTGCTTTGTACACTGTATATTGGAATTACAGAATGAAATATGTAGCTTGGTTTTTACTTCATAGTAGCTAATAGTTAAGAGACTCTGTACTTGTAAAGTATTATAACTACTAAGGGACTTTTAAGGCTGGGACTGAATGCATTTTTTGATTATAACATTATTGTAAGGATATAGAGATAAGGAACGGAAGACAATGACTTAAAAGAGTTCTATATGTCTCTGATCTAGAGAATTAGTGTCAGATTAGCAAGAGGGGAATACACAGAGAAACCTAGTTGGAAAAACAAACAAACAACAACAACAACAGCAACAGAAAGTGATGTGCTTCCAACTCTGCTAAAAACCCTTTGATCTACAATGGTGGCCTGCCTGCATGGTACTCTGATGCAGTAGTGGCACAAACATTCTGGGAAAAAGCTAACACAATATGACTGGACTCCATGACAGAGAAACCATACCTAGTACTGCTCTGTTGCCAAGAATCTGAAACAGGATAGACCTTGGGCCTAAGGGAAAGCCAAATATTGTTCTGTGAAAGGAACATAGTAATAAAATGACTCCTAATGACATTCTGCTGCATCCATATGTGGGACAGTAAACCATGCAAGGAAGTTTGGTAACATCTGAGTCCCTGGAAACTTGGTATACATACCCGGGACGGTAGGCAGCTCCCTGCTACCTGCCAGATACCTGGCCTGGAACATGTGCCACACTTCCCACATGAGGAAATGTGACACATGGTCACCTAGGTCCAGGACAAAGTTCTCTATGCTAATGAGGTACCTAGAAAGGGTTTAGCCAGTAAGCTGCTCTTCCTAGACTTTCCTTCCTAAAAAAGATATTTAATCTCTGGTCCACCCTGAGAAGTGGGTACACATTAATTTTTCATGATGAATAGTCAATAAATAAGGACTGTCTCTTTCATCAAGAACTGCCATGGGCAGCACCCAAAAGGCCTTTGTCTACTGAGCTGTTGCCTAAATCTCCTGTAGGAGGCCTATCTCCAACCCCAGACAACCCCTGCCAAGCTAAAGACAATCACTGATGAGTTAAACCAGATTCTCATTTCCCCTCAGCTCTAGGCTAGTTGCTGTCCTCAGCTAGCGGGCCCCCAACTCTGCTCTCAACTCCTCTGGATTCAACAGGGCCTAAATGTCTAGGAGTTTAGGAGCCCCTAGTCCTGGCCTCATTGCAGGCCCGTGCACTCCCAACAATTCATTCTCAACTTCTCTGTGCAGTTTTTTAGCAGTGACTAGATGACTTGGAGTCAGGGAATATTAGCTTTGGCTTTCCCACATCTTAGATTGAATTTTCCCTCCACAGAGCAATGTCTTGTAGCTTTTCTAAGCTCAGCACCCACCTTATCAGAGAAGTTTGCTTCTGTAGTAGACAGGAACTAAGTCGGAGACCTACAACTGGAGAATGTGCAGAGCTCAATCCTAAATGGAATGTTTTTATCAAATGTCTTATCTCAGGGCTCGGATAACTATTCAGAGGAAGTGAAAATGTATTGTAAAAGTCAGAGTCAGAAGGGGTGGATGGTACCAAGGAAAGAGAGTCTTTCAGACACAACAGGACTGATACATGTGGGAATTCAAGGAGTATGGCAGCATATATGTGTCTTGCACAGGTCCAAACCAGAGTTACAACACTGAGATGGGGAAATATACATAAACTGTTATCCCTAACTAAGAAGCTATCTCCAATTAACAACCATTCACTGATTAAAAACTGGTTTCTTCTAAGTAGTACATCACTGGATATACAAGCCATAAAGTTAAGAGCGGGCCCCATGCCCAGCAGTAGATGACCAACACAAAATGATCTAAAAGGTACTTTTGCAGAATTTTAATTTGGTCTCATATTATCTTTTTTGGGGCACTTTTTAAAACCTTGTGCTTTGCTTATATATTATGGTTTCAGATTTTAAGCTTTTATTGGTCCTGTTTATATGTGTTTGTTTATGTATTTGTTTATGTATTGATATGCATATATATCTTGTGTTCATTCTTTTTGCTTCTTTATTTTACTTTATACTTTTTAGTTGCTTTTATTTACCTGTTTGTTATCTAAGAGAGAGAGAAAGAGAGAAGGTATGAAATAGTAGATTGAAATAGTAGATTGAAATAGTAGATTGGCAGAAAGGAACTGAGAGGAAATGAAACAAGGAAGGAAAAAAATGAAGAGAATATATTGTGTTAAAATAATTTTATTTTCAAAAAAATTTTTAAAGGAATTACGTTTCAGTGTCAAGTAGACAAATATTTATATCATTGTGGTGGCTAATGTTAGTTGTCAGCTTGAAAAAGTCTAGAATTATCAAGGACATCATGCTTTAGGGATTCCTGTAGGGAATCAGCATTTCTTACTACTTAAGATGAGAAGACACAACCAGGACATAATGTAAATGGAGAAAGAGGACTGAACAGTACCATGCATTTGTGACTCTTTTCTTCCTGAGTCTGGATGCAATGCAGTCACCTAGTCCCCTTCTCATGATACCATGTCATCTCTGCCTGTCTTCCCTATGAGTATGGACTCTGAAAAAATAAGCCAAAAATAAACATTTCTTTCCTTAAGTTGCTTTTGTCAGGGCACTTTATCACAACAGGAAAGGGACAATTTTCCAAAAGCACTCTCCAAACTCTAAAGAAAGAATCTAATAATGCAAACTTATGAGTGCTAAAGATAGGGTAGATTCAGAAAATTTAAGATGCTTTAGAAGACAAAGAAGAATGAGCCAAGACAGATATAATTGTATTTTCCTATTCCAGCATCCTGTAGGAGAGTCCTAAGACAGTGCCAGTTTGGAGTAAACAGTAGGATATTATCTCAAATGTAAAAGTAAGAAATTTACAAACAAATATAGAGTGAATAATAATTATAGAAAAGCTGGATTAGCAGAACAACCTGTAACTAAATAATTGTGAAAGAAAGCAACATGAAGAAAACTGGTGACCTCCCCTTAGCACAACCCTACATGTAGTAGGACCATAGCATCTGCCAGTCAAGAGCAAGGCCACCCTGGACAGAAAGTGATTCTGAATACTCATTTCTTGCACAGAACTTCATTCAGTCAAGGCCAATTAGGAAGTTTTATGGAATTTGCTATGGAAACGTATTTAGAGTGTAGACCTAGGGAATAAATAAAGGTAATTTAAAATAAATGGGAAAGTATGATATGCAAATTCACAATTATGGAATACAACTTTGAAAGTCAAAGTATCAGTACCCATAGTTTTATGCTAAACAAACCTCAAAAAATCATAAAGCACACAATACTCCTTGAAAATCAATAGAAAGGTTTCAATCACAGTTGAAAATAAAGCTGAATAGGTAGCCATAGGATACATATAAAGCTTATAAAAGGTCTCTTCTCTCCAAACAAAAGGCTCAAGTAAGTTACAGTGACAAACATCTGAGGGGAAAATAATACTCAACTGTTTTACCTCCTCCCCCGTAATGAGTCTCCATTAGGCAAAAACTTTCTCTTTAACTACATACAGCTCTAGAACAATCCTGGAGCAGACTCTTGAGTGCTTCACTATTGCTATACTTTACACACAAATACAGAATCCTAACTTTTCAGTGAAATACTAATATACACAGATTATAGCTTATGAAAATGTAGGCAACTTCAGCTTTCTCAAAAAGAAGTAATGTTAGGAAGTCTATTATGAATTTTTTAAACATAAAATTTTATATTTGAAAACTATGTGGTCTTGTAAAATATGTAACAAGCACCTCAAATTAGTCTCTATTCATAGCATAAATTCATTTTAATATAAACTATAAAATTATATGCTTACCTTGATAGATTCTCAGAAACTATTAAGTTTGGAAACCCAGGATCAATGCCTATTTTCACTTTCATTCAACAATATTTCTTGGTTTTTTTTTGTTGTTGTTGTTCTTTTTGTTTTTTGAGACAGGGTTTCTCTGTATAGCCCTGGCTGTCCTGGAACTCACTGTGTAGACCAGGCTGGCCTCGAACTCAGAAATCCACCTGCCTCTGCCTCCCGAGTGTGGGGATTAAAGGCGTGCGCCACCACGCCCAGCTTAACAATATTTTTAAGGCCCACCTGTTGTAGTAAGCAAACTAAATTCAATAAAAAGAGCCAAATAAAAATATTATTTCCAAATGGTGTGACCTTTTGAAAAAATATAGTAATGTCAAGTATATATTATTAAAAATAATGTAAATCATAAGTGCAATATATAAAAACTTAACTACATAAAAATTTAAAATATTACTATATACTATATATTTTATTATATAACATAATATATAATAGGTTAAACATAATACACAATAAAATTATTAATATTAAAATCTATATTTCAGTGTAAATTTTAAAGTATCAAGTATAAAATATTATTTATGACCCCCTAAGTGTGTAAAATATCCAAGAACAATAAAGCAAAATTATGCTACTTCAATATTAAAAAGAAATTGTCAGGTTTAAAGACTATAAGAAGTCAACTGAAAATAGAATATTGAAATAGTAATGCATAGTGCCTAGCATACTTAGGAGCTGGTAAAATGCTCAGAAGATAACTATACTTGCTGGCAAGCTTAATAACCTCAATTTTATTACCAAGATGAACATGATGGAAGAATTGCCTCTTACAAGCTATTCTCTGACTATGTGTGCACTGTGGAATGTGTTACCCCAACATATACACACATGCACACACACACATACAAATAATTGTAATAAAAAATTAAAAAACATTTTTAAACAATTAGATGTGATAGTGTAGTAGAGTTTTAAAAAATCAACATATGATTGCATTGTGAATAGTATTAGATATTGTTAAATTTAGAAAGAAAAATATTTTATTTATTATATATATGTGTATATATATATATATATACATATATATATATATATACACATATATATATAATAATAGATGACTACACTGTAGCTGTCTTCAGACACACCAGAAGAGGGCATCAGATCCCATTACAGATGGTTGTGAGCCACCATGTGGTTGCTGGGAATTGAACTCAGGACCTCTGGAAGAGCAGTCAGTGCTCTTAACTTCTGAGCCATCTCTCTAGTCCATATTTAAGAAAATTTAAGCTACTTATTTTTAGGATTAGGCCAGCACCTTTGCTTTTAGGAATTTTTTAATAAGTGTTAAAAATGTTTTCTAGCCATGAAAAATCTAAGTATTAACTAAGTATTGCTTATATATTTTGATATATCGATGCTGTGAATACTATGAATTCTTACAACAGTAGAGCTCTACATAATATAAGAAAAATCCAAATATATCACTGCATTATGCCAGCATGTTAGGAAACTTTATTATACTTTATATCATGATAAAAGCATGCATACAAATAATATCTAGAAAAATATCATTATAGCACTAAGAATTTTTTAAACAAGACAAGATTAGTGGCTACTATAACTAAAACAAAACCATTAAGCTGGAGTCCCTAGAAGTAGATGCCATTGAGGTAAGCACTGAATGCAACTGATGTATCCAGGAAGCGCTTCCCTGGAAGTCTTTGAGAATAGGAGAAAGACACTGAAATGTGGACACTGGCAAAGCCCCACAAATGGAAGCTTTTGGCTGTTGAAGTAAGAGTTCTGAAAGCTAGGTACTCTGAAATCCTCTGCTGCTCCTAACTGGAAGTACATTACTCAGCCATAAAACTAGCACCAAATATGTATATGAACTGAGAACCATTAGCAAGGGAAATAAACTTGGTAAAGTTAAACTCAACATAGAACTCTAGATTCAGGAACATTTTCTTTTGTTTAAACAGGAACTGTTAATTTTGTTTAACTTGTTTGACTTTATGGCAAGACTTGCTTAACTAACCTATTACCAAACAAAGAAGTTAGGAACCTCTTAGTGTAGTTTTTGGGCAGAACAGGGACTTTCTGAGAAATTACCTTCAATATCGTTTTCCCAAGTTTCAATTATGAGTATTTTATAAAGATGACACTCAGCATGGACCTCACAATTGGCTACAAATGGATGCTGTCGTGAACCCAGAGTTGAAGTGGTTGAGCAAGTTCTTTATGACAATTTGTGTCTCAGAAATATTTGTTGCTTTTGTTTCTTCACCACTAAAGTAGGCACAGCATTCACCACTCTGAAGATGGCCATGAAGTAGAGTACAGGAAGATGTTTTTCAAACTATAGTCCTAACTTTATAACGTTACATGTTAGTGCACCTATCAAAATGGTGGTTTAAAAGAGATGTGCTTGGCTTTAGATATTCGAGTAAGAATTAGCAGTAAAATCTAAGTTAAAGTGAATAGCAAATGGTCTTCGATGCTGATCAATGCAGGTAGAAACTGAGGAACAAACTGCTGAGTCACCGTCTCAAGAGCAACATGCCTTTGAATTCTCCTTCCATTTCTATTTCAATAGCCATTCTCTTTAAAATGCTCCAAATCAACTCCTGGTTTAGATTACCTAAATGCAAAATTTTATTAATACTTGCTACGGTCACTACAAAATTAAGTGGTTCCTTCACTCCGCATTCACTTATTGTACCTGTTAACTGTGCACAACGTGCAGGTTCACACTCATCAGTCATTTCCACCATTAAACATTAAAGAAAATGAGGAGGAGAATTCTGGAACAGACAACACACACATGAAAACCAGCAGAAATTACACATTTTTTCCTACATAACCTACATTATTTCTTATATCAATATATTATTATTTACAGAGGATAACTATACATGTTACACTGCTTAAACTGGTGTATTTTTAAATTGCCCATTATGTGTCATAATTTTAAAAAATCATAATTGTGAACACTTTACAAAACAATGTATACAAAAGTTTTGTGCCTTTTAATTCAGTATATTTGTCCCAAACTCACCACCATTAGAAAGTCAAGTTTTACTGTGAAGCTATTTAAGGAACAAACCCCAAGACTAATTGTTTATTTCCTTTTATTATGTTTTACAGTTAAACCCAGTAGTGGTTTTCTTCACATTTGATAATTCATGCTAGAATTGTTGCTGGCTTTACCTTTTTAATTTTGTGACATTTGTATTTGAACCTTTGAAGTCTTTTGAAGTTAAAGATAATTTCAATTAAAATAGGCAGTATTCTAGAGAGGCGTGCGGAAAACACTGGCTAGTTTTCTGGTTGTAAAACTCTAATAAACCATAAATTATTTAATTTAGTAATCAGCATTTGAGTGTCAATTCACTTTTCATTTAAATGAAAGAAATGAGTAGATGTTAGTAGTTTGCCTAAGTTTTCCTTTTCCATAAGCAGAAATAGGAGTCAACAGCCCCAAATTATTCTCAAATATTCTTCTACATATGTCTCATTTACAGTATGGTTAAACCCTACGTACAGGTTTTATTTATACTAATGTTTATGCCAAAGAAGTAGTGTAAATTGTACAGCAAAAAACTAAAGATGTGATTCCTAAGATGAAAAGTGATAATCACTATTAAAGTGTGTTCTTAAGAGTAAATATTTGAAGCCGGGCAGTGGTGGCACACGCCTTTAATCCCAGCACTTGGGAGGCAGAGGCAGGCAGATTTCTGAGTTCAAGGACAGCCTGGTCTACAGAGTGAGTTCCAGGACAGCCAGGACTACACAGAGAAACCCTATCTTGGCCCCTTCCCCCCCCCCCAAAAAAAAAAAACACAAAAAAGAGTAAGTATTTGAAATAGCTTTTTGTTTCCTTTATCACAATAATGTCATTTTGGATATGTATGTCTGAGGCTGTTCAATGTGCTACCCAAGCCACATATTCTCTTACATCTGGGACCATTATTTAATCTTATTTCCACAATGTTTGTAATAGTCTTGGAACAAAATCTGGGTTAAAATAGGTAGTAATATTTATAGAATGTTTAATTGATTTGTAAGGAGAATCCAAGTCTTTTGACACAGTGCTCATTGTTCTTTGAGGAACAAATAGAAATGCAAATATTTAAAGTATCTATATCTCACAGTCTTAATTGGCCGAATAAAATGTGATGATATGCTAGATAATCTGAATATAGAAGAACATATACAAATCTGATGCTGGGTCATCATTGTGGTTTGAAGTTACAAAATTCCCCATTCTTTTAACACTGGTCACATATGTGTTAACTTTTAAACACATATGTTTAAAAAAGGAACAGAGACAAGAATGGCCATCTGAAAGACTAACTTCAACTTCTTAAATGAACTGATTAGGAGAAAACATTTTTCCCTAGTGCATTTCCAGTAAAATAAGTAAACATTCATTTTAGATTGTAATTTTAAAAGGAAACAATTTCTTACTGATGCTCATCTTAGAGAACCAGATAGCTGGATCCATATTAATTTGTTTCTGGATCCATATTAAAATGTTCAAAAATTAAAATGTCATAAAGTGTAAGTTGTCATGAATAATATAATATGTTAGATCTTTTTCTATAATATGAAAATATGAAAAGTTATTATAGAATACTTTGTTCTTTGACAAGATTTTAAGATTTAAAAAAATAGACTTGCCATTTTGGTCATATCATCATTGGTATCAGTTAACAAAATATTTAAAGAGAAACTTAATAAATTAAAACATTGGCTAGAATATCTGGTTTGAAATAGTTGAAAATACTTATTCAAAAATTGTATTATAAAATCATACATCTGTTCAACAAATATGCTACTTGGAAAACATTATCTCGTACATTAAATAAAATAATTTTAAAATATCACATTTTAAATTGTAACTATGTATAAATCAAAACTATAAAATATTAATTATAATTAATTAATTTAGTCACCAGATCAATCCAGAAATTAGTTTGCTGAATAATATGTCATAACAATACCTAGAAAGTAACCTTACATGGATGAATGCTGAGAATCATTCAGAATGATTTTTAAAGCAGTTTTAAAATAACCTTCTCCAAAATTAATATATTAAACACTAGCTTCTATCTAGTAAAAATGCTTATGGCTAAGATAGAAATGAGATTCTTTACAGAAACCTTGACTCAGCCTTGGGTTTCATTCCAGCGTAATTCTTTTTTCAAATCTTACCTAGCAATGCCTCAGGTACAGGTGTTCACAGAATATATAAATAGTTGAAGACAGTTCTGTGGCTTTCAGACTCAAAGATCTGTGGCATGCTTATATTCATCTTTCATTGTTACCAATAAATAACTAGATTATTTATGGTGTATTAATTAGCTAGCTAATACATAAATGTTGAACAATGCATTTTCAAATGCAATCTGACACATCATATTGTGTATAACAAGGCCAGTGTTTTTTTTATTCATGGGATTGCAAGAATTGCACATTTCAAGGTTCAGTGTAACTGCACCATATATAAGAAAGAAAGAAAGAAAGAAAGAAAGAAAGAAAGAAAGAAAGAAAGAAAGAAAGAAAGAAAGAAAGAAAGAAAGAGGGAGGGAGGGAGGGAGGGAGGGAGGGAGGAAGGAAGGAAGGAAGGAAGGAAGGAAGGAAGGAAGGAAGGAAGGAAGGAAGGAAGGAAGGAAGGAAGGAAGGAAGGAAGAAAGGGAGCAAGAAAGAAAGAGAGAGGATTGAGGGAACACAGAAAACAAAGATTAAGCAATATTTTCTTTTCTCTTTGAAAAATCTATTAGACAACATACTGAATTCCCCCAAAGGAGACTGTTTTGTGTGTAAAAAGCCCTTAACTGTGAACAGGCAGCACAGTCTCAGAGTAGGCCAAGAGACAGGACAGTTCCTGGGGTACAAGTGCCCTTTTTTAAGGTGTCACACTAATGCTATTCATAAGGAGAGTTGGTCTGAAAGTTCAGATTCACTCTAAATCTCAGGCTTGATATGATTCTTTTCTTCTGCACAGTCATCTGAACAAAAGATGACTATTGATCCCAGACTGGAAAATGTGTTTTGATGTTTATTGATCAAGTCTGTATGAGGGAAATTGTGATTGATAAATGGAAGACAGTGATGAATTATCACTTCTGGATAAAACAAAAGAGGCAATCACACTAAATAAGCATTACAATTACAAGTTCATTAAGGTAAGTGAAAAATACACACACACACATATGAGTGAGGTGATATTACATAATGAGGATGAACACAAAATTTTCTTTCCAGTATTCTGATTTTATAGGAGTGTAATGTAATAAACACAAAATGATTCAGAATAACATATTTTTAAATCATTGCTAGATTTCACATTAAACTAGATTTAATAAGTTATTAAAATTTAAATGTGATATTTTTACCATTGTACATTTTAATAAAAGTTAAAATCTGTAAGAATTTGACATCTGCTGAAGTCGTGTCATGAAACAACACTCATTTTGTTATACTATTAAATCCATAGGCTAATTTTCTTTATGAAGTGACAGAAAACAATGTACTGAATAAGATCATCACGAAAAGAATAAATGTATAATGAATACCCAAATGTGCATGTCCCTAGTAATCCCATTTAATTAGGTGTAATAACATGTTAAAAGACTGAGTAGATCTAGACCATGGAAGCGGTGCAAAGGTGTAAGAGCATACACACATTTTTCATAAGCTGCCTGCAACATTTATTAACTCAGCTTATTTATCTTTAAAAATTCTCACAAAATAAGTAGAAAAATTCTATTTATGGGATATTACAATTGGAGCCATTTAAACTCATTTCTACACTTGTGGTCAAGTCACTTTTTAAAGGTTTTATTTTAGGTCCACCTTAAATCTAATTAACTAGGAAAACATAAAGCCGGTCGAAACCTAGAGAGTTCTGAAGGCAGCTTGACTATCCTTAGAACACTCTGAATTATCTTTTAACATCCTCTATTATGTTCTGCAGCCTCAGTAGTTCAGGTCATGAAATCTGGGACCCTGAATTCAGCTAACTGCATGGAGCTGGCCATCAAAGTTGTTTTATGTCTCTAGCTGGTTGAAACCCCATTTCAGTTCCCACCTCCAGATGGAACACAGTGAAATATAAGCTGTCTCTAAAATCAGTCTTTATCTAAAATTTAACCATGCTTTGGAAGAAGTGTTCTCAGTACCTGGGGAAAAAGGAGTCACCAGGCCTCTTTGGGCAGCGGGGAGGTCTTTCAACCCACTCCAGTCGAGTCTATTAGCCCTGGCCGGCACCTAGCTTCCTTTTTATTCACACTTAATTTTAGATGTCAGTCTTACATTACCGCAACAGTACACCCCAACCCTCACTAAGCCCTTCCACTCGCCTCTAGGCTCCCCTGTCAAAGTGCCTTTCTTCCCCATCAACAGTAAGGCAATCTGAACTCTGGTCACAGTCTGAGATCACTAGGAGCAGCTTGGTTCCTAAGTCCCTTACAGATTTCCCGCTGAAAGATATCCCAGCACTGCAGACCAGGCACTCACCAGCTGCAGCAAGCCTGGGACTACAAGGAGAGGCAGCGGCCGCAAGCTCATCGTGCCAGCTGGCGCGATCTCAGGAGCTGAGCTCCCTCACCATCATCTCTCGCATCTCCACTTCGTGCAGAAGGCTAAGGACGTTGAGGACCCAGCGGCCAGTGGACAGAGAGCCTAGAAGGAGGGACGGGCAGGAGGTGTGGTTTGCGTGCCCTGAGCCTCTTTCAAGTGGTAGGAAAGCCGCAGAGCTGCAGGGCTTCTCTCAAACTGCGCCTTGACTCTGTCGTGAGCAGCTGGAGGTCTGAGGATTCGAGGGTTTGGGAAACACTATCGCGACTGCCGGGACAGCTAGAGGCTCTTGTTCAGGAGCTGGGCGCAGAGTTCTGCACAGACAGAGCGCTCCGCCCAGCATAGGCGCTGTTAGGTGTGCCTAGCGCAGGGCGCACGGAGAGTCTGGCACTTGGTTAGGGAGGCAGAAGGGTTCTCCCTTGATGAATGCAAAAAGAATGCGCGGTGATGGCTCTCAGAAAATTTGTAAGGAAGGTTACTCAGAGTTCTGGGGAGGCATGAGGGTCGAGGCATAGGGAGAAGTGAAGGGGATTTTATGAAAGGGAAGTGGCCTGAGCCACAGTCTCATAGGGGGAACCATAGCTTTCCTGGAGATTGAGAAATTCCCCTGTTGCTGAGAAGGCTAGCCAGATTTCTGGAGTTGGGTGCTTGCAGGAAGCTCGGGGGAGATCAAATTGTGCCAGTGGCAGGACAACCGAAGGTGCTTGGGAATGACCAGGTGTTTAGGAAGTCTGCAGAACTGTGAACTGTGACACTGTAATACCTACCCCAGGGCTAAGGGAGAGAAGACAGAAGAAAGGAAAACCATAAATAACCTAGTAGAAAGCAATCTTGACCATTGTTAATTTGAAACAGGTTCTAGTATTCTTGCCCTATCCTTCCAGTCTTGGGGGATTATTCTATTTTTAATATCCCAAGAAGTCAGGATTTCAGTACAGGGGAAACGCCAGGGCCAAAAAATGGGAATGGGTGGGTAGGGGAGTGGGGGGGGGAGGGTATGGGGGACTTTTGGGATAGCATTGGAAATGTAATTGAGGAAAATACATTAAAAAAAAAGAAAAAGAAAAAGAAAAGAAAAGAAAAGAAAAGAAAAGAAAAGAAAAGAAAAGAAAAGAAAAGAAAAGAAAAGAAAGCAATCTTGGAGGCCCGGAAAGTCTGAAAACCTCAACTGTGAGCCACAACCTCTGTGTTTAAAAAGTCACCTTTTGAGGGCTCCTTAAGCTTTAAGACTGAGTGGAAAAACTAAAGGCACAGTGTTCAATGGGTGAACATCTAAATACAATTCATTTTTGAACAAGTATAAAATTTAGAGAGATTAAACAACTGGAGTCCAGATGTATAGAGACAAATAACTCTTAAAAATGGAAAGTGGAGGCAAGGAAGTAGAGCTGCAACTGACAACCAAGCCCTAAAATCCAAAATACAACAAACAGAGCAGTTTGGGTTGCAGTTTTGGAGAGGAAAAAAGAAAGCAATAAAGTTGTATTCCCCTTATCCGAGCATCCTGGACTCCAAAAATAGATAGATAGATAGATAGATAGATAGATAGATAGATAGATAGATAGATAGATAGATAGATAGATAGATAGATAGATAGAATTCTTTTAGAGTATGGGCCCAAACCTGAGGCAAAGTAGCCCTGATTCCAGAGCTCTAAAGCAGGGGAATTGATAAGAAGAGGGCAAAGTCCTGTCCACACTCTCAGTGGATGTGCTAAGAATGTGCATAAGAGCAAGGACATTATTCCATAATGTTGTACAATTCTACTGTGATTTTGAAAGCATGCTGTTCCCGACACATGGAGGGAGTGTTTCTCCATACAATTTCTTTCCTTTGTGGAGAGAGACAGAAGCAAGTATATAACCATAGAACATGTCCTTTCTAAACATTTGTCAAGCCTTATTTTGGTGTTCCAAACACTTTGTGGGAGCTGATACACCTGTGTTTGTCTTTAGATTTCCTTTGAAAGATTGTATCACTATTCTGTTGCTACCCCTAACAAAAGTATGCTTATTGATTCTAGAGTTTCAGCATTCTCTCTCTCTCTCTCTCTCTCTCTCTCTCTCTCTCTCTCTCTCTCTCTGTGTGTGTGTGTGTGTGTGTGTGTGTGTGTGTGTGTGTGTGTTGCTAAAAATTGAACCTGACATATGCTAGGCAGGCTCCCTACCTCTATCCTGCATTACTAGCCCTAGAAAATTATTCTGACCTAGAAAGATAAATAAAATAATTTTAAAAGTTGAAAGCTATTTCTAATGGTTAATTCTCTGGCACTGAATTTGGGGGTATATTTTTATTTTATTTACAGGCAACTGCATAAAAAGTAAAGGACTTAATGGAACAGATTGAACAAAGCAAATAAACTTCTTGAAGAAATAAAGCTGCAAGGGTAGGAGGACAAAACACTGACCAGATGCAGCCTCTTATTTGGAGTAAGTCATCACCTGCTTGAGCCTGGCTGATTCACCTGCAAAGCAAACGTGCTGTCCCTTCTTAACTTACCTTGTAATCCTGTACCACAAGCTGTTTGTAGGAGGAATGTTTAAAACTTATACCCATCAATAGAAGTAAGCGTACCTTCTCTTAATTTATTTATATTTCTTAGAATACTTCTCTCTTGTAGAAAAGCTTCCAAATCAATTTAGAAGTAGAACCTAGAGCTGAATGTATGTTTGAAAACCAAGTCTTCTCAACTGGAATGTTCATGCTATTGATTCTGATATTTCTGTATTTATTTATAAAGTGACTATTATTCCATAGGTTTCCCAAATTTACTTTATAAAGTATTAGAAAATAATAAATAGGGAGAAAGGAATGAGGTGGGGAGTGAGAATGGAAAGTAAGGAGAGAAGGAAGAAGAAAAGACAGAGAGAGATAGAGAGGTAGAATAATTCTTCACCTTCATCTGTTCCTCAAAAGACAGTAGCTTTATCAAGAAATATGCAATAAATGAAGTACAGCTGTCAATACAGAAAGGAAGTGCAGCTGCTTAGCATAGGCAGTGGAAAGAGAGATCAATGTGACAACAGCGCATCATGAAAGAGACAACATGTTAGTGTCCCAACAACAATCAAGCTCTACATTAAGAAAAATGAAGAAGGCAGTTCCATGATCAGGTAGGGGAGGGAAGCAAAACAGAAGTAAAATGACCTCAAAGTGCTGAGTTAAGGAGTAAACAGGAAATGCTGAGCAGGTGGAAGAAATGCATCAAGAAAAGGCAAGAGATGTGTTTTGTAGGTTAGATGGTAGATATCTGGAAGACCAAGCTAAACAGGCTAGGTAACATCTGCAGTGAGGCTGAAAACAGTATTAAGGGGCATGAGGTCATGGTAAGCGGAAGCAAGTACCAAAGAAATGTGGATTCGAGAACTGTACCTAGGAACAGTACACTAAGCTTAATGTTTTGATATTTAATTTTTCCTATCAAATTAAAAGATTTTTTAATCATTTTGTCTCTTAATTAATCTAACAATTTGAGTATCATATCACTGAATTATCATTTTAAGAATGTTTGTCCCAGTTTAGGGATATAAACAGTCTTTTTATATAAACTAGTAGCAGAAGTTGAGCCAAACACATTTTGTCACTCCATGATTCATTTTGGTTTGAAAAATGTCATATTAATGGATAATCTCACAGCTTTGAGATCAGATTTTCCCACCCAGGCTTTTCTGTGTGGTCAGGGATTTTAGTTTGGTTTGGTTTGGTTTGGTTTGGTTTATATACTTTTCCTCTGTACTTATTTTCTCATCATTTACTCTTCATTAATATTGATACCAGAAAGTGACAGAAAAATAATTTGCAGACTGGCATTTCAGAGTTGTGATGGATATTAGATATTATTCAACTTTTTCATTTTGTATTTAAGGTATCAGAATGTAAAGGTTATGTAACTTGCTTTAGGTCATCTTATGAGACACGAGCAAATCTGCAACTTGATTGAAGTCAGTGAGATCCACAGTGCATATGGCTCTTTCCAATTTATCATTCTATCTCAGGTATTATTCAATTCTCTGGCAGTTATAAATGTAGTGACCAATTATGCCTCTAGCTAATTAGAAATGTGGGGATTATCTATAGATGCTAAAAGCTATAGAATCTACATCATTATCAAGAAAAAGAGATTCCACTTTACCAAGCCTGAATCATTGATCTGGCAATAATTTTCAAAGAGTCTAGAGGTCAGGAGAGTGACATGATGTAGAGAAGTGAAGTCTGGGATTTAAGAAGAGGGATGAAGATATTTTCTAGGATATTTTAGGGTGAAGATATTTTCAAGATATTTTAGGGTGAAGATATTTTCAAGATATTTTAGGGTGAAGATATTTTCAAGATATTTTAGGGGCGAAGATATTTTCAAGGCCTTTGGCTTCTTATGGTTTGGTAATAAAAACCTGGTGGCCTCTTTGGTACCATTTTTAACTAAAATCCTTTTGAGTCCCATTATTCTTGAGGAATCCAATATTCTTTACTAACAATTGAATAGAACATAATACTGTGTTGTATTAAATGTTAACCCTGATGGCACAATAGAGTCCTGGAGCCTTTAAATGTTTCTGAGGTTAAGATTAAGCATCAGTGGCTTTAATCTATCAGAAACTTGGTCTTTACTTGCCTCCCACCGCTTCTTCCCTCATTTCCTTCATCTTCTCTTCCCTATCAAATCCCACCGCTTCTTCCCTCATTTCCTTCATCTTCTCTTCCCTATCAAATCGTGTGGAGGGTGCAGCTAGTACCTGGCACTTTAACAGAATGTCATTAGGATCTGCTTATAAGCTTGGATCTGGAGAGCTTGTTATGAAGAGAACTAGGCAACTTATTGAACGTATTGGGATATAAGTAGAAGTAGAGAAGTTAGCAAGTTTCATAGCATGTCTGTGTTCAACATACAAACCAAACTAAAATATTCACATGTCCCCCCTTTGGTAGCCATACTGTCTGCATTATCTGTTCTTGTAGATATTTTAGGGTAAAAGTGTGATGGCTTTAACCGTAAGTGTCAATTATTAGCCTCCAGAAGGTAGCAAGAGGTGAAGGAAGGCATGTGCAGGCAGGCTGTGCGGGGTAGCACTCGCTGGGACTGGGCAGAAGCCTCTTGAGGTGGTACCTAGTGCACATTTTCATCAAGCCAAGTAGGTTTTTATTATTTTTAAATTTGACACCATCTTACAATATATTACTGTATGTACTGTCCATTCACAAATACAGATGATTACTTAAGGGGTTAATAACCTTATCTTCTTGTACATCAAATATAGTGAATATTATTTCTGGTGTAGTTTCTTAACACATTTCAGATAGTGTTTCTTAAGTGCAGAGAAAACAGAGAACAGATATACACAGATGCCCAGTCTCTTGCAACCTGCATTTGATTGCCCGTGTCATACTGGTAAGGTGCTCTTGTTGCAAATGCCCAAGTGTAACTCAACTTCAACATAAAGGATTTCATGATTAAGGTCAAAGGCTGAAGGGCATCTTAGGCCGTTTGAGGCTATAAGTACATGAGTGTTAAGTCATGGACCCTAGAAAAGTAATAAAAAAAGAAAATATTCACCTGAAAGTGGGCCTGGAGTTTTGGGAAGAAAACCTAATTCTTAATCTTTACAGGAGTCTGTTTCTCCATTCTAACATCAATTAAAACTCAAAAGAAATTTGAGGTCTACTCTTTAGTTTTATCTTTTTAAGAGGCCATTTTCAATTAATATGCACTTTCTTTGCCCAAGTGTCCCCAATTTTTTCTTTGCTAGGTCTTTGAGGACACACTCCCTAGATACGCACATTAAGCTTTATAATATACTTTGATGAACTGAAGTTGCACAACATCGAAGGATGATGGTTCAGCATCATATGGAAATGCTATTGTGTTTTACCTTGAAAGGAATATGAAATTACTCCTCATCACTTGTCAGAACATAGCAGCCGCTACACACAAATAGTACATTTAACTATATCAAAGTGCTGTCTACCATCTTTGGATAATTGGGATGCAGGTTTTTTCCCCACAATTAGGCTTTTATTTATTAAAGAAGTGTGCTTTGTAGCATATGTGAATTTTAAAAATGTTTCCTACAGTCTTATGAATAAGGACAATAAGTTGTTTTGTTTACATTTGCATCCATTCTTTAAAATGTTGCTGGCACCTTCATTCATTCGTTGCTCTACTTTGTGATCCTTTTGAACTGTGGCATTATTAGTCAAGATCTATTTTCATGTTCCTGCTTCCTAATAGAAACTCTCTTAGGAAACAAGTGGGCTGAATGTGCAGGCTTGCATTTAGAGGCACCTAGGATTTGATATTTTAAAATCTCACTTTGTTTTTCTCGTGTGCTGCTCAAAAATGAGCTGTCTAATGTTTCCTTGGCAGCATAGTAATCACACTAATGCCTTTCTCCACTTTTTGGAATATCTATACTGCTATCTACTGGCCACTGGAAGCATTGCTTTATACAGGGAGTATCTTGTTTGTTTTACTGTTGTTGTTTGGTTGGTTGGTTGGTTGGTTTTTGGTTTTTGGTTTTGTTGGTGGTGGTGGTGGTGGTGGTGGAGTGGTGTTTTGTTGTTTCTGTTATTTTGTGTGTTTGCTTGTTAAGGTATAATTACATCTCCCCTCCCTGTTGTTGTGTGACGCTATTCCTGGGAAAATATGAACAAATGAGTACCCACTTCAGATAGGGAGCTGATTGATGACTGAGCTAAGTACAAATACCAACTTGTTGAAGCAGTGAGTTTTTGTGGGCTTACTTAAAGGAGTATGGGTGAGGGATTACTTACAGCAGCAGGAATAACTCACAGACAACTGCATCATTAAAGTCTTCCCCAGCTGGGGTAACAGCTAACAAAGGTGGAAAATCATGAACATACTATACAACTTGCAGGATGCTTAACAGGTATGACAGTGTCCATCCTTTGTAGATAGTATAGTAAGCATGCGTATGCTCAGACAGTCTCTAGTTCCAGGCAACTGGGTTTCTAAGATTCTTCAAGGTAGTCTGGCTTGTTTGCTCTTTACTGTTTCTATACATCCATAGGGAGGGAGGGACCTGCTGAATCTGGTCAGTTTCAGGCAATTCCTGAAGATAATTTGACTTGGTTACTCCTGAGCTTCCCTGTTGTTTAGGAGTAGGATGTAATGTTTTGTCTCTCTTTAGAACAAGTGCCCCGTTGTTTCACCTTCCTTTAAATATTATATCTTAAAATATTCTGTTGTTTACCCTGCTGTCACATTCTTCATCTTAAAAAAATTAAATTTAAAATGGAAGATTCCATGCTAAAAAAAATTTACTGCACAACTGCATTCATTCTCCTAATTTCTCATATGCTCCCCCATTCATACCCTGATATTCATCTATTTTATATGTGTATATGTAACATTTAATACAACTACTGAACATAGGGCTATTGGTATGTGCATGACAACTTAAGGAAACTCATCCCTGAGGAAGACTGATCTTCCTCCTCTCAGCAGTCAACAGTTGCATGGAGTTCTCTGTGTATGGGTAGGGCCCATGTGAGATGTTCCTCTTTCACATTATCGTATTCTTTGATGTCAGTGTTTGTGTCTTGATTAGGTACCCATGTTGTTGTGGTATCATCGATGAAGCTATCCCATTGTATCTAGGAAACACAATCACATGGCACATTTCCTGGTCCTATGGCTTTTAGAGTTCTTCTACCTTTTCTGTCGTGTTCCCTAAGGCTTAGGTATAGGAGCTTTGTTGTAGATGTATCAGTTAGGGCTGGGCAATCCAGTATGAGTTCTTCTTTGCATTTTGCAGTTCTCTCCATTTGAAGTTTTGGTAATGCTCTTCCTCAGTTTCAAAGAAAAGATTCTTTGACGAGAGATGAGAGGTAATAAAAGGATATTTATTTAGACTACAGTTTAGAATCATGTTGATCTACTAAAGTGGGGATAGTAATTTCTTTTCTATGATCCATGACTTCATTAATCCTGGTTAGTTGGCCAGATTTCCAAGTCTCAGGCATGATTTACCTACTATTGATAAAGCCTTTAGTACAACTAGACAAATATTGATTACTGTTAAAGTATGGGTGTCACTATTGTATCCTTAGTACTATTTTGCTGTGTTGGTCATTGCTATAGTTCATAGGCATCACAGCTGGGTAGGACTATTGGTTGCTTCTGTTACTTGGCAACTTACAAAGTACTTTTCAGTACTAAAAAGCTAATCATGTGAAGGTTGCTTTCAAGTCAAATCTGGCTCATATTCTGAAACCCGTGTCTGAAGTGGGTACTTTCTTCAGTAAGAGGGACTTGACTTCAAACTCTGGAAGACAATCAAGGGCAATATAAATAGCCTCTTGGACTCCCTTGACCTTGACCCATTATTCAAAAAGGAATTTCTCAAGCCCAGTATTAGGGTTTTGTTAGATAGTCTGTAGCTATTGGGAAGAGGATTGTTTACTCAAGTGGTATAGCTTCATTTAAATCAAATATGTGTATGTAGCCATATACACTTATGTGTCATTTTAGTTAAATAAAAAAATTTTCCTTATGACACCCTTAACATCTTTTAACATCCATAGTGCTAGTTTTTCCTCTTCCCTCTCTTTCTCCTTCTGTATTGACCTACACACACACTCTTCAATTAAACCCCATATTATCTCATTTTTCCCTTCATATCACTTGTGTACTGATCTCCTACTCTCTCATGCCATCTCCACTGTCCCTCAGTTTACCATTTTAGTTCCCTGGTTTCTGTTATTATTCCAGTTGTATTGTCAAATCTGAAGATTTGTAGCTAGGAACCACGGGTGAGAGAGAACCTGTGGCATTTGTCTTTCTGAGTCTGGCATGCATCAGATCTACAAATGTCATAATTTGAATTTTTTTCTTTATAGCTGAATAGTATTCCTAAGTATATGTGTAGCATATTTTTGTTATTGTTTCCTCAGTTTGAGCTTATTTAGATTATTTCCATTTATAGCTATTCTAGAAATCAGTGTTGAGTATCCCCAAAAATCGAAAAATAAATAAATTCCATTCTTTGATATATTTACATCTTACTCTGCAGACACTTTCTCAGCCATGTTAATTACCACCATTTTCATAACAGGCTGATTTTTTTTTTCAGATAAATTGCTATGCTTCTTTCTGTGTGGAGTTACAGAATATGTGTTGGGAACAAAAAAGGAGGGCCCGGGGGGAGTGGGGGAAAGACCCACACCCCGCCAGAGATTTCCCTATTCTCTGGTCTGTCAGGCGTGGGAGAGCTGCCATACACTTTCCACTCAGTCCTGGGTGGGCATTCAAGCCTCTGACCCACTCTTCAGGGGGTGGCCCTACCTGGGGACCCTGGAGCTACTTTGCTAAAGCCACCAGGATTATAGGAGAGAGGGTTGAGGGAAGAGGTTCCCAAAACCTGTGAGAGTGCATCAAGCAGTGGATCTAGATGAGCAGAGACTCTCTATGGTTTTAGAACTTTATTATAGAAATGCAGGGGAAAAGAGGGAGAGAGAGAGAGAGAGAGAGAGAGAGAGAGAGAGAGAGAGAGAGAGAGAGAGAGAGAGAAGAAAAACTAGAGAGAAAGAGAGTAAGAGAGGAGAGAGGAGAGAAGACAGAGAGGAGAGAGGAGTGAGAGAAGTGAGAAATAAGAGAACAAAGGAGTGAGAGAGACAAGTAAGAAAGCAAGCAGGAGCTGGACAGCCCTTTTTATGGTCTTACTGTTGCTAGATAACTGGGGAGGAGTTTAGCTGAAGGTCAGAAGCTTGGGCCATTGCCTATGTGACAACTGACCATGCTTCTCTTGTGGGGGCTGTGGGGGCCGGTAACTTAGGCAGGGGCCAGAGTTCCAGGAGCATAAGGGAACACCTACAGTGTCATGAAGGTGAATTATCACTATCCTCGGGTTTCAGACCTCAGCTCAACTGGAGACCAGCCTGTCTGTGCAGAGCCCAATGCCCCACAAATATGTACTAAATACTTTAGTACATTAAGAACATGCTTTTGTGTACATTGTTTCTGGAGATCATACGTTGTCTCCTGATAGGTTCTCTGATTCGGGGGTCATACAAGTTATAAATGAAATGTGATGAGCAGGCAGGTGTCCATTTTTCCTTCTTTTTAAATGGTTACCATAATAGTTTACATTTAATTTATATTTTGCTAAGTAACAAAAACAGATAAAATCAAGCCATTAAAGCAAAATGATCCATTTGTCTGTGAATTCCATGAAGGCATTGTTTTTAATAGCTGAGTAGTACTCCATTATGTAAATGTATCACATTTTCTGTATCCATTATTCTGATCAAGGACATCTAGGTTGTTTCCATCTTCTGGCTGTTATAAATAAGGCATCTATGAACATAGTGGAGCATGTGTCCTTGTTATATGATGGAACATCTTTTGGGTTTATGCCTAATAGTGGTATAGCTGGGTATTCAGGTAGAAGTAGTTCCAATTTTCTGAGGAACCAGCAGATCGATTTCCAAAGTGGTTTTACCAATTTGTAGTCCCTCTAGCAGTGAAGGAGTGTTCCTCTTTCTTCACATCCTTTCCAGTATCTGCTGTCATCTGTGTTTCTGATCTTAGCCATTCTGATTATTGTGAGGTAGAATCTCAGGTTCGTTTTGATTTGCATTACCCTGATGACTAAGGATGTTGAACATTTTTTAAGTGCTTCTCAGCCATTCCAGATTCCTCTGTTGAGAATTTTTTGTTTAGTTCTGTATCCCTTTTTAAAAATTAGGGTTATTTGTTTCTCTGGAGTCTAACTTCTTGAGTTACTTTTATATTTTGTATATTAACCCTCTATCAGATGTAGGGTTGGTAAAGATCTTTTCCTAATCTGTGGGTTGCTGTTTTGTCCCATTGACAATGTCCTTTGCCTTACAGAAGCTTCTTAATTTTATGAGGTCCCATTTGTCAGTTGTTGATCTTAGAGAATGAGCCATTGGTGTTCTGTTCAGGAAAATTTCCCCTGTGCCAATGTGTTCAAGGCTCTTTCCCACTTTCTCTTCTATTAGATTCAGCATATTAACTTTCAAACTTTAATTCAAACAAATCTTTTACTGGTTTATCTAACTGATCACCAAGACCTGGCTTAAAGTTCCTTCTGCATATGAGTACCACTTATAGACAATTTAGTCCATGACCAATAGGACAACTATGGTTTAGTTATTGTCTTTGAAGTCCTTCAATTCTACATAGAAGGGGGAACCGAATAATCATAGCAGGTAGATGGCGGGAGGGACCAGGGAGGGAGAGAGGTGTGGGAGTGAAAAAAAAAAAAAACAGCAGGTAGGATGAGGGGTTGGAAGGAACAGGAAAGAAATATAGAGGGTCAGGAAATTGAATAGAAATATGTAGCAGTGTGGATGGGGAACTGGGGGCAGCCACTAGAACATCCCAGACTCCAGAGAAGCTAGAGGCTCCCATGACCAAACAGGGATGATTTTAGGCAAAATTCCCAGCAAAAGGGAGATAGAACCTGTAGAGTCCACCTCCAGTAGATAGGCAATGCCCCTGCCTATCTCAAAATTGTTAACTCAGACAAGTTCTTGTCCAAAGGAAAGACAGAGACAAAAAAAAAAAAAAAAAAAAAAAAGGAACAGAAACTAAAGAAAAGGCCATACAGAGACTGCCTATCCTAGGGATCCATCCCACCTATAGACTCCAAATCCCCACACTGTAGCTGATAATAAGAAGTGCTTGCTGAGAGGAGCCTGGTATGGCTGTTCCCTGAAAGGTTCTGCCAGCACCTGACTAATACAGATGCAGAAACTCACAGCCAACCATTGCACAGTCAACCATTGAACTGAGCCCAGGGACCCCAATGGAAGAGCTAGGGGAAGGAGTGAAGGAGCTGAAGGGGACTGCATCCCCATAGGAAGAACAATATCAACTCACTGGATCATCCAGAGATCCCTGAGACTAAACCACCAACCAAAGAGTATACATGAAGGGATCATTGACTCCAGATACATATGTAGCAGAGGATGGCCTTTTCTGGAATCAATGGGAGGGGGGCCCTTGGTCCTGTGGAGGCTTGATGTCCCATTGTAGGGTGATTCTAGAGCAATGAGGTGGGAGTGGGTGAGTGGGTGAAGGAGCATCCTCAAAGAGGCAAATGGGAAGGCAGATGGAATGGGGGTCATGCATTGGAAACAAGGATATCATTTGAAATGTAAATGAATAAAATGATTAATAGAAAAAAGGAAAGAGGACTGGAGAGATGGCTCAGCAGTTAAGAGCACTGACTGCTCTTCCAAAAGTCCTGAGTTCAATTCCCAGAAACCACATGGTGACTCACAACCATCTGTAATGGGATCAGATGCACTCTTCTTGTGTGTCTGAAGACAGCTACAGTGTACTCATATAAATAAAACTAAATAAAATCTTAAAACAAAAAGAAAAAGAAAAAAGAAGTCCTCTGGGTCACTTACAGATGTTCTGAGAAGACTTCTATCCCTGGCTGGAGCCTGCCACATCCACTCCAGTAAAGTCTGTGTGGCAAGTCCAAAAGTTTGGCTGCAGTCCTGAGGCAAAATGCTTCACAGAAACTTAGTTTCTTGGAGCCTTGGCATCCCATAACATGAATGCTCCAAATTCATCCTTACAATAGCTGATGAATGGATCTGTGTGCTTTCTTTCAGTATTGTTTTATTATAGGTGCCTCCAAGGAATGACTTGTCAAATACCTAAATTAGGTTAAATTTTGCTTCCTAGGAAGTCCTTGAACTGACTCTGGGCTTGGAATTTCATAAGAATGTTACTCATTCAGAGGAAATGCCCCCAGTGTTGATAGTGATCAGGCATCCCACAGTTTGCTGGATAAGAGCTAGAAATCTCAGGACTAGTTCAAAATAGTAAACATAGAATTCTCATTACAGATAGGAATGGCAACCTAAATTACATAATAGTAGAAAGAAGGAGCGTTGTGGTTTAAGGAGGAAGTAGATAGAGTATTGTATTATTCATGAAAGGGTTAGTAGAATGGAACTCCCCTGGCGCATGTTTTTTTCACTAGGCCCAAAAGAATAGCATAATTGGGTGTTTACTAAGGGACCCTTGGTGGTGGAGTTAACAATATACTAGTATTGTACCTGGTCATGTCAGCTCTTTCATCTGGCTCCAGTGAATAGTTGATTTTAGATAGGGCTGATCTCATCTCAGTTGTAAACACTGCCTGGCTCCTGTAAGCTTTTATGTATGCATTTTCTCTGTTTTGTGTAAAGCACCATTATGCATCTTGATGTACCTTGGCTGATGTATTGCCTAGCGTTCTTTTTTTTTTTCTTCTGTATTATAAGTCTGATGCTTGTTTTGAGAAATTACATTTAGATACAGCACTCTCTCTGTGATTGCGTCTGTTTGTCATTTTTCTGCCAAATCCTTGCCCACCTGAGTACCGGGACCCTGAATTCCCCTACAGATTGAGAGACTGCTGCAGGATCTCCCTAGTCCTGCTTCACCCTGCCCACCTTAATCTGAACTATTGAACCAGAAACACACAATTTAGATCCCTTTCCTGTACCTGTTCCCCTGCTGGTTGAATCATCTGGGACACACTTAGCTGTGCAGAGTGGAATGCTGTCTACTCCCTCAAGCTTTGTTGTCCTACCACCTCCATATAGACATTTCCTCCCAACCCCCTACCTGCTGAGTCACCTTCAAAAACCCTGATGCTGGGAAATTTCCCTTGCTCCCCTAGTTCCATTGTCAATCTCAAGACTACCTACCAGAGGCCTGATGCACCAGGAATATAAAGGTTAAATCCCATCCCAATAGCTGCTTCATCAGGAATATCCAGGGATAACCTGATGGGTAAAGGACAGCATAAGGACTCAGTCAACATTTTTAAAAATTACTTCTTAAAATTTGTAAGCAAGTTCATGGAACTAGAAAATATCATCCTGGGTGAAGGAAGCCAGACACAAAAGAACAATCTGGTATGTACTCACTGATAAGTGTATATTAGCCCAAAAAACTAAAAATATCCAAATACAACACTCAAACCATATGGAACTTTGTTTTAAGTTTATTTTATTTTATTTTATTTTATTTTATTTTATTTTATTTTATTTAGGTATTTTCCTCGTTTGCATGTTCAATGCTATCCCAAAGGTCCCGCATACCCACCCACCCCCAATCCCCTACCCACCCACTCCCCCTTTTTGGCCCTGGCATTCCCCTGTACTGGGGCATATAAAGTTTGCAAGTCCAATGGGCCTCTCTTTGCAGTGATGGCCAACTAGGCCATCTTTTGATACATATGCAGCTAGAGAAAAGAGCTCCGGGGTACTGGTTAGTTCATATTGTTGTTCCACCTATAGGGTTGCAGTTCCCATTAGCTCCTTGGGTAAATTCTCTAGCTCCTCCATTGGGGGCCGTGTGACCCATCCAATAGCTGACTGTGATCATCCACTTCTCTGTTTGCTAGGCCCCGGCATAGTCTCACAAGAGAGAGCTATATCTGGGTCCTTTCTGCAAAATCTTGCTAGTGTATGCAATGGTGTCAGCATTTGGAAGCTGATTATGGGATGGATCCCTGCATATAGAAATCACTAGATGGTCCATCCTTTCGTCACAGCTCCAAATTTTGTGTCTGTAACTCCTTCCATGGGTGTTTTGTTCCCATTTCTAAGAAAGGGTAAAGTGTCCACACTTTGGTCTTCATTCTTCTTGAATTTCATGCGTTTGGCAAGTTGTATCTTATATCTTGGGTATCCTACGTTTCTGGGATAATATCCACTTATCAGTGAGTACATATTGTGCAAGTTCATTTGTGATTGGGTTATCTCACTCAGGATGATACCCTCCAGGTCCATCCATTTGCCTAGGAATTTCATAAATTCATTTTTTAAAAGCTGAGTAGTATTCCATTGTGTAAATGTACCACATTTTCTGTATCCATTCCTCTGTTGAGGGACATCTGGGTTATTTCCAGCTTCTGGCTATTATAAACAAGGCTGCTATGAACATAGTGGAGCATGTGTCCTTCTTACCGGTTGGGACATCTTCTGGATATATGCCCAGGAGAGGTATTGTGGGATCCTCTGGTAGTACTATGTCCAATTTTCTGAGGAACCACCAGACTGATTTCCAGAGTGGTTGTACAAGCTTGCAATCCCACCAACAATGGAGGAGTGTTCCCCTTTCTCCACATCCTCGCCAGCATCTGGTGTCACCTGAATTTTTGATCTTAGCCATTCTGACTAGAGTAAAGTGGAATCTCAGGGTTGTTTTGATTTGCATCTACCTGATGATTAAGTATGTTGAACATTTTTTCAGGTGTTTCTCTGCCATTCGGTATTCCTCAGGTGAGAATTTTTTGTTCAGCTCTGAGCCCCATTTTTTAATGGGGTTATTTGATTTTCTGGAGTCTACCTTCTTGAGTTCTTTATATATATTGGATATTAATCCCCTCTCCGATTTGGGATAGGTAAAGATCCTTTCCCAATCTGTTGGTGGCCTTTTTGTCTTATTGACGGTGTCTTTTGCTTTGCAGAAGCTTTGCAATTTTATGAGGTCCCATTTATCAATTCTTGATCTTACAGCACAAGCCATTACTGTTCTATTCAGGAATTTTTCCCTTGTACCCATATCTTCGAGGCTTTTCCCTACTTTCTCCTCTATAAGTTTCAGTGTCTCTGGTTTTATGTGGAGTTCCTTAATCCACTTAGATTTGACCTTAGTACAAGGAGATAGAAATGGATCAATTCGCATTCTTCTACATGATAACCGCCAGTTGTGCCAGCACCATTTGTTGAAAATGCTGTCTTTTTTCCACTGGATGGTTTTAGCTCCCTTGTCGAAGATCAGGTGACCATAGGTGTGTGGATTCATCTCTGGAACTTCAATTCTGTTCCATTGGTCTACTTGTCTGTCACTATACCAGTACCATGCAGTTTTGATCACAATTGCTCTGTAGTACAGTTTTAGGTCCGGCATGGTGATTCCACCAGAGGTTCTTTTATCCTTGAGAAGAGTTTTTGCTATCCTCGGTTTTTTGTTATTCCAGATGAATATGCCGATTGCCCTTTCTAATTCGTTGAAGAATTGAGTTGGAATTTTGATGGGGACTACATTGAATCTGTAGATTGCTTTCGGCAAGATAGCCATTTTTACAACGTTGATTCTGCCAATCCATGAGCATGGGAGATCTTTCCGTCTTCTGAGATCTTTAATTTCTTTCTTCAGAGACTTGAAGTTCTTATCATACATATCTTTCACTTCCTTAGTTAGAGTCACGTCAAGGTATTTTATATTATTTGTGACTATTGAGAAGGGTGTTGTTTCCCTAATTTCTTTCTCAGCCTGTTTATCCTTTGTGTACAGAAAGGCCATTGACTTGTTTGAGTTAATTTTATATCCAGCTACTTCATTGAAGCTGTTTATCAGGCTTAGGCATTCTCTGGTGGAATTTTTAGGGTCACTTATATATACTATCATATCATCTGCAAAAAGTGATATTTTGACTTCTTCCTTTTCACTTTGTATCACCTTGATCTCCTTTTGTTGTCTAATTGCTCTGGCTAGGACTTCAAGTACAATGTTGAATAGGTAGGGCAAGAGTGGACAGCATTGTCTAGTCCCTGATTTTAGTGGGATTGCTTCAAGCTACTCACCATTTACTTTGATGTCTATTGGCTTGCTGTAGATTGCTTTTATCATGTTTAGGTATGGGCCTTGAATTCCTGATCTTTCCAAGACTTTTATCATGAATGGGTGTTGGATTTTGTCAAATGCTTTCTCAGCATCTAACGAGATGATCATGTGGTTTTTGTCTTTGAGTTTGTTTATATACTGGATTACATTGATGAATTTCCATATATTGAACCATCCCTGCATCCCTGAGATGAAACCTACTTGGTCAGGATGGATGATTGTTTTGATGTGTTCTTGGATTTGGTTAGCAAGAACTTTATTGAGGAATTTTGCATCGATATTCATAAGGGAAATTGGTCTGAAGTTCTCTATCTTTGTTGGGTTTTTTTTGTGGTTTAGGTATCAGAGTAATTGTGGCTTCATAGAATGAGTTGGGTAGAGTACCTTCCGTTTCTATTTTGTGGAATAGTTTCTGAAGAACTGGAATTAGGTCTTCTTTGAAGGTCTGATAGAACTCTGCACTAAACCCATCTGTTCCTGGGCTTTTTTTTGGCTGGGAGACTATTAATGACTGCTTCTATTTCTTTAGGGGATATAGGACTCTTTAGATCATTAACCTGATCTTGATTTAGCTTTGGTACCTGGTATCTGTTTAGAAACTTGTCCATTTCATCCAGGTTTTCCCATTTTGTTGAGTATAGCCTTTTGTAGAAGGATCTGATGGTGTTTTGGATTTCTTCAGGATCTGTTGTTATGTCTCCCTTTTCATTTCTGATTTTGTTAATTAGGATGTTGTCCCTGTGCCCTCTAGTTTGTCTGGCTAAGGGTTTATCTATCTTGTTGATTTTCTCAAAGAACCAGCTCCTCGTTTGGTTGATTCTTTGAATAGTACTTCTTGTTTCCACTTGGTTGATTTCACCCCTGAGTTTGATTATTTCCTGCCATCTACTCCTCTTGGGTGAATTTGCTTCCTTTTGTTCTAGAGCTTTTAGGTGTGTTGTCAAGCTGCTAATGTGTGCTCTCTCTACTTTCTTTTTGGAGGCACTCAGAGCTATGAGTTTTCCTCTTAGGAATGCTTTCATTGTGTCCCATAGGTTGGGGTATGTTGTGGCTTCATTTTCATTAAACTCCAAAGAGTCCTTAATTTCTTTCTTTATTCCTTCCTTGACCAAGTTATCATTGAGAAGAGTGTTGTTCAGTTTCCACGTGAATGTTGGCTTTCTGTTATTTATGTTGTTACTGAAGATCAGCCTTAGGCCATGGTGGTCTGATAGGATGCATGGGATAATTTCAATATTTTTGTTTGTGTTGACGCCTGTTTTGTGAACAAATATATGGTCAATTTTGGAGAAGGTACCATGAGGTGCTGAGAAGAAGGTATATCCTTTTGTTTTAGGATAAAATGTTCTGTAGATATCTGTTACGTCCATTTGTTTCATCACTTCTGTTAGTTTCACTGTGTCCCTGTTTAGTTTCTGTTTCCATGATCTGTTCATTGGTGAAAGTGGTGTATTGAAGTCTCCCACTATTATTGTGTGAGGTGTAATGTGTGCTTTGAGCTTTACTAAAGTTTCTTTAATGAATGTGGCTGCCCTTGCATTTGGAGCATAGATATTCAGAATTGAGAGTTCCTCTTGGATAATTTTACCTTTGATGAGTATGAAGTACCCCTCCTTGTCTTTTTTGATAACTTTGGGTTGGAAGTCGATTTTGTTAGATATTAGAATGGCTACACCAGCTTGTTTCTTCAGACCATTTGCTTGGAAAATTGTTTTCCAGCCTTTCACTCTGAGGTAGTGTCTATCTTTTTCTCTGAGATGAGTTTCCTGTAAGCAGCAAAATGTTGGGTCTTGTTTGTATACCCAGTTTTTTAGTCTATGTCTTTTTAATGGGGAGTTGAGTCCATTGATATTAAGAGATATTAAGGAAAAGTAATTGTTGCTTCCTGTTATTTTTGTTGTTACAGTTGGCATTCTGTTCTTGTGGCTGTCGTCTTTTAGTTTTGTTGAGGGATTACCTTCTTGTTTTTTCTAGGGTGTGGTTCCCGTCCTTGTATTGGTTTTTTTCTGTTATTATCCTTTGAAGGGCTGGATTCGTGGAGAGATAATGGGTGCATTTAGGTTTTTCGTGGAATACTTTGGTTTCTCCATCTATGGTAATTCAGAGTTTGGCTGGGTATAGTAGCCTGGGCTGGCATTTGTGTTCTCTTGTGTCTGTATAGCATCTGTCCAGGCTCTTCTGGCTTTCATAGTCTCTGGTGAAAAATCTGGTGTAATTCTGATAGGCTTGCCTTTATATGTTACTTGACCTTTTTCCCTTACTGCTTTTAGTATTCTATCTTTAATTAGTGCATTTGTTGTTCTGATTATTATGTGTCGGGAGGAATTTCTTTTCTGGTCCAGTCTATTTGGAGTTCTGTAGGCTTCTTGTATGTTCATGGGCATCTCTTTCTTTAGATTTGGGAAGTTTTCTTCAATAATTTTGTTGAAGATGTTTGCTGGTCCTTTGAGTTGAAAATCTTCAATCTCATCCACTCCTATTATCCGTAGGTTTGGTCTTCTCATTGTGTCCTGGATTTCCTGAATGTTTTGAGTTAGGATCTTTTTACATTTTCCATTTTCTTTGATTGTTGTGCCGATGTTCTCTATGGAATCTTCTGCACCTGAGATTCTCTCTTCCATCTCTTGTATTCTGTTGCTGATGTTCGCATCTATGGTTCCAGATTTCTTTCCTAGGGTTTCTATCACCAGAGTTGCCTCACTTTGGGTTTGCTAGTGTATGCAATGGTGTCATCGTTTGGAGGCTAATTATGGGATGGATCCCTGGATATGGAAGTCTCTAGATGGACCATCCTTTTGTCTCAGCTCCAAACTTTGTCTCTGTAACTCCTTCCATGGGTGATTGTTTCCAATTCTAAAAAGAAGCAAAGTGTCCACACTTTGGTCTTCGTTCTTTTCAGTATCATATATTTTGCATATTGTATCTTATATCTCGCTATACTAAGTTTCTGGGTTAATATCCACTTATCAGTGAGTACATTTCATTTGAGTTCTTTTGTTATTGGGTTAGCTCACTCAGGATGATGCCCTCCAGGTCCAACCATTTGCCTAGGAATTTCATAAATTCATTCTTTTTAAAGCTGAGTAATACTCCATTGTGTAAATGTACCACATTTTTTGTATCCATTCCTCTGTTGAGGGGCATCTGGGTTCTTTCCAGCTTCTGGCTATTATAAACAAGGCTGCTATGAAAATAGTGGAGCATGTGTCCTTCTTACCGGTTGGGACATCTTCTGGATATATGCCCAGGAGAGGTATTGTGGGATCCTCCGGTAGTACTATGTCCAATTTTCTGAGGAACCGCCAGACTGATTTCCAGAGTGGTTGTACAAGCCTGCAATCCCACCAACAATGGAGGAGTGTTCCTCTTTCTCCACATCCTTGCCAGCATCTGCTGTTACCTGAATTTTTTTATCTTAGCCATTCTGACTGGTGTGAGATGGAATCTCAGGGTTGTTTTGATTTGCATTTCTCTGATGATTAAGAATGTTGAACATTTTTTCAGGTGTTTCTCAGCCTTTTGGTATTCCTCGGTGAGAATTCTTTGTTCAGCTCTGAGCCCCATCTTTTAAGGGGGTTATTTGATTTTCTGGAGTCCACCCTCTTGAGTTCTTTATATATATTGGATATTAGTCCCCTATCTGATTTAGGATAGGTAAAGATCCTTTCCCAATCTGTTGGTGGTCTTTTTGTCTTATTGACGGTGTCTTTAGCCTTGCAGAAGCTTTGCAGTTTCATGTGGTCCCATTTGTCAATCCTCGATCTTACAGCACAAGCTATTGCTGTTCTATTCAGGAATTTTTTCCCTGTGCCCATATCTTCAAGACTTTTCCCCACTTTCTCCTCTATAAGTTTCAGTGTCTCTGGTTTTATGTGAAGTTCCTTGATCCACTTAGATTTGACCTTAGTACAAGGAGAGAGGAATGGGTCGATTCGCATTCTTCTACATGATAACAACCAGTTGTGCCAGCACCATTTCTTGAAAATGCTGTCTTTCTTCCACTGGGTGGTTTTAGCTCCCTTGTCGAAGATCAAGTGGCCATAGGTGTGTGAGTTCATTTCTGGGTCTTCAATTCTATTCCATTGGTCTACTTGTCTGTCACTATACCAGTACCATGCAGTTTTTATCACAATTCCTCTGTAGTACAGTTTTAGGTCAGGCATGGTGATTACACCAGGGGTACTTTTATCCTTGAGAAGAGCTTTTGCTATCCTAGGTTTTTTGTTATTCCAGATGAATTTGCAGATTGCTCTTTCTAATTCGTTGAAGAATTGAGTTGGAGTTTTGATGAGGATTGCATTGAATCTGTAGATTGCTTTTGGCAAGGTAGCCATTTATACAATGTTGATCCTGCCAATCCATGAGCATGGGAGATCTTTCCATCTTCTGAGATCTTCCATAATCTCTTTCTTCAGGGACTTGAAGTTTTTATCATACAGATCTTTCACTTCCTTAGAGTCACGCCAAGATATTTTATATTATTTGTGACTATTGAAAAGGGTGTTGTTTCCCTAATTTCTTTCTCAGCCTGTTCATTATTTGTGTAGAGAAAGGCCATTGACTTGTTTGAGTTAATTTTATATCCAGCTACTTCACCGAAGCTGTTTATCAGGCTTAGGCGTTCTCTGGTGGAATTTTTAGGGTCACTTATATATACTATCATATCATCTGCAAAAAGTGATATTTTGACTTCCTCTTTTCCAATTTGTATCGCCTTGATCTCCTTTTGTTGTCAAATTGCTCTGGCTAGGACTTCAAGTACTATGTTGAAGAAGTAGGGAGAAAGTGGGCAGCCTTGTCTAGTCCCTGATTTTAGTGGGATTGCTTCAAGCTTCTCACCATTTACTTTGATATTGGCTACTGGTTTGCTATAGATTGCTTTTATCATGTTTAGGTATGGGCCTTGAATTCCTGATCTTTCCAAGACTTTTATCATGAATGGTGTTGGATCTTGTCAAATGCTTTTTCCGCATCTAACGAGATGATTATGTGGTTTTTGTCTTTGAGTTTGTTTAAATAATGGATTACATTGATGGATTTTCATATATTAAACCATCCCTGCATCCCTGGAATAAAACCTACTTGGTCAGGATGGATGATTGCTTTAATGTGTTCTTGGATTCGGTTAGCGAGAATTTTATTGAGGATTTTTGCATCGATATTCATAAGGGAAATTGGTCTGAAGTTCTCTATCTTTGTTGGATCTTTCTGTGGTTTAGGTATCAGAGTAATTGTGGCTTCATAGAATGAGTTGGGGAGAGTTCCCTCTACTTCTATTTTGTGGAATAATTTGTGCAGAACTGGGATTAGATCTTCTTTGAAGGTCTGGTAGAACTCTGCACTAAACCCATCTGTTCCTGGGCTTTTTTTGGCTGGGAGACTATTAATGACTGCTTCTATTTCCTTACGGGATATGGGACTGTTTAGATAGTTACCTTGATCCTGATTTAAATTTGGTATCTGGTATCTGTCTAGAAATTTGTCCATTTCGTCCAGGTTTTCCAGTTTTGTTGAGTATAGCCTTTTGTAGAAGGATCTGATGGTGTTTTGGATTTCTTCAGGATCTGTTGTTATGTCTCCCTTTTCATTTCTGATTTTGTTAATTAGGATGTTGTCCCTGTGCCCTCTAGTGAGTCTAGCTAAGGGTTTATCTATCTTGTTGATTTTCTCAAAGAACCAACTCCTCATTTGGTTAATTCTTTGAATAGTTCTTCTTGTTTCCACTTGGTTGATTTCACCCCTGAGTTTGATTATTTCCTGCCATCTACCCCTTTGGGTTAATTTGCTTCCTTTTTTTCTAGAGCTTTTAGATGTGTTGTCAAGCTGCTAGTATATGCTCTCTCCCGTTTCTTCTTGGAGGCACTCAGAGCTATGAGTTTCCCTCTTAGAAATGCTTTCATTGTGTCCCATAGTTTTGGGTATGTTGTGGCTTCATTTTCATTAAACTCCAAAAAGTCCTTAATTTCTTTCTTTATTCCTTCCTTAACCAAGGTATCATTGAGAAGAGTGTTGTTCAGTTTCCACGTGAATGTTGGCTTTTCATTATTTATGTTGTTATTGAAGATCAGCCTTAGGCCATGGTGGTCTGATAGGATACATGGGACAATTTCAATATTTTTGTATCTGTTGAGGCCTGTTTTGTGACCAATTATATGGTCAATTTTGGAGAAGGTCCGGTGAGGTGCTGAGAAGAAGGTATATCCTTGTGTTTTAGGATAAAATGTTCTGTAGATATCTGTTAAGTCCATTTGTTTCATAACTTCTGTTAGTTTCACTGTGTCCCTGTTTAGTTTCTGTTTCCATGATCTGTCCATTGATGAAAGTGGTGTGTTGAAGTCTCCCACTATTATTGTGTGAGGTGCAATGTGTGCTTTGAGCTTTACTAAAGTTTCTTTAATGAATGTGGCTGCCCTTGCATTTGGGGCATAGATATTCAGAATTGAGAGTTCCTCTTGGAGGATTTTACCTTTGATGAGTATGAAGTGCCCCTCCTTGTCTTTTTTGATAACTTTGGGTTGGAAGTCGATTTTATTCGATATTAGAATGGCTACTCCAGCTTGTTTCTTCAGACCATTTGCTTGGAAAATTGTTTTCCAACCTTTCACTCTGAGGTAGTGTCTGTCTTTTTCCCTGAGATGGGTTTCCTGTAAGCAGCAGAATGTTGGGTCCTGTTTGTGTAGCCAGTCTGTTAGTCTATGTCTTTTTATTGGGGAATTAAGTCCATTGATATTAAGAGATATTAAGGAAAAGTAATTGTTGCTTCCTTTTATTTTTGTTGTTACAGTTGGCATTCGTTTCTTGTGACTGTCTTCTTTTTGGTTTGTTGAGGGATTACTTTCTTGCTTGTTCTAGGGCGTGATTTCCGTCTTTGTATTTTTTTTTCTGTTATTATCCTTTGAAGGGCTGGATTCGTGGAAAGATAATGTGTGAATTTGGTTTTGTCGTGGAATGCTTTGTTTTCTCCATCTATGGTAATTTGAGTTTGGCCGGGTATAGTAGCCTGGGCTGGCATTTGTGTTCTCTTAGTGTCTGTATAACATCTTTCCAGGCTCTTCTGGCTTTCATAGTCTCTGGTAAAAAGTCTGGTGTAATTCTGATATGCCTTCCTTTATATGTTACTTGACCTTTCTCCCTTACTGCTTTTAATATTCAATCTTTATTTAGTGCATTTGTTGTTCTGATTATTATGTGTTGGGAGGAATTTCTTTTCTGGTCCAGTCTATTTGGAGTTCTGTAGGCTTCTTGTATGTTCATGGGAATGTCATTCTTTAGGTTTGGGAAGTTTTCTTCTATAATTTTGTTGAATATATTTGCTGGCCCTTTAAGTTGAAATTCTTCATTCTCATCAACTCTTATTATCCGTAGGTTTGGTCTTCTCATTGTGTCCTGGATTTCCTGGATGTTTTGAGTTAGGATCTTTTTGCGTTTTGTATTATCTTTGATTGTTGTACTGATATTCTCTATGGAATCTTCTGCACCTGAGATTCTCTCTTCCATCTCTTGTATTCTGTTACTGATGCTCGCATCTATGGTTCCAGATTTCTTTCTTAGGATTTCTATCTCCAGAGTTGCCTCACTTTGGGTTTTCTTTATTGTGTCTACTTCCCTTTGTAGGTCTAGTATGGTTTTGTTCATTTCCATCACCTGTTTGGATGTGTTCTCCTGTTTTTCTATAAGGACTTCTACCTGTTTGGTTGTGTTTTCCTGCTTTTCTTTAAGGACTTGTAACTCTTTAGCAGTGTTCTCCTGCATTTCTTTAAGTGAGTTATTAAAGTTCTTCTTGATGTCCTCTACCATCATCATGAGATATGCTTTTAAATCCGTGTCTAGCTTTTTGGTTCTCTGGGTGCCCAGGACTCGGTGGGGTGGGAGTGCTGCGTTCTGATGATGGTGAGTGGTCTTGATTTCTGTTAGTAGGATTCTTACGTTTGCCTTTTGCCATCTGGTATTCTCTGGAGCTGTGCAGGATACACTCGGCAGGGTCCTGGAACAGTGATGTCTGCTGCCAATGCTCAGGCAAAGTGCTCCTGCACTGGGCAGATCCCAATCCTCAGAATTCTTAAGATCACGTGACTGGTTTTGTGGGTATCTGGCAGTAGTCAGTTGACTCTGCACCCTAGCTACCCCGGTGCTGCTCGGACCAGAAGGGGCTTGTGCCCCTACTCAGACCAGGTTTTCTGCTTCCCTGACAAATGCAGTCTCAAGTCCTGCACGATTGGATTGGAGCAGATGATGTGTTCCACTCACCAGAAGTCTCAAGATCACTTGGCGGGTGTTGTGGGTAGCTGGCGGTTGTCAGCCGATTCTGTGCTCTAGCTACCCCGGTGCTGCTCGGACCAGAAGGGGCTTGTGCCCCTACTCAGACCGGGTTTTCTGCTTCCCTGACAAATGCAGTCTCAAGTCCCGCGTGATTGGATTGGAGCAGATGCTGTGTTCCACTCACCAGAAGTCTTAAGATCGCTTGGTGGGTGTTGTGGGTAGCTGGCGGTAGTAAGCCGACTCTGCGCCCTAGCTACCCCGGTGCTGCTCAGACCGGAAGGGGCTTGTGCCCCTACTCAGACCGGGTTTTCTGCTTTCCTAACTAATGCAGTCTTAGGTCCCACTCGATTGGATTGGAGCAGATGCTGTGTTCCACTCACCAGAAGTCCTAAGATCGCTTGGCAGGTGTTGTGGGTATCTGGCGGTAGTCAGCCGACTCTGCGCCCTAGCTACCCTGGTGCTGCTCGGACCGGAAGGGGCTTGTGCCCCTACTCAGACTGGGTTTTCTGCTTTCCTAACTAATGCAGTCTTAGGTCCCACTCGATTGGATTGGAGCAGATGCTGTGTTCCACTCACCAGAAGTCTTAAGATCGCTTGGCGGGTGTTGTGGGTAGCTGGCGGTAGTCAGCCGACTGTGCGCCCTAGCTACCCCAGTGCTGCTCAGACTGGAAGGCAACATGTCAATTCTTTAATCCTATAATAAAGGAATACAAATAAACACAGGAGGTAGAGGGATGAAGGGACCTATGAGGAAGAGAGTAGGGGGAGGTAAAAAGGGGGACAGGTTCATGTCTGGAAAGGGATAGGAGAGAAGTAGAGAAAGTTAGAAAGTTGAATAGAAATATGAATCGGTTTGAGGATGGGGAACTGGGGGGGTAGCTACTAGAATATCTCAGACTGCAGGGAAGTGAGAGGCTCCAGGGACCCAACAGGGATGACTTTAGCCCAAATACCCAGCAAAGGGGAGATGGAACCTATAGAGACCACCTCCAGTATATAGGCACAGTCAGCAGATGAGGGATGGGGCCACCCACCCACTTCAAAAATTTTAATCCAGAATTGTTCCTGTCCAAAGCAAAGACAGGGCCAAAAAAAAAAAAAGAACAAAGTCTGAAGGAAATGCCATCTAGAGACAGCTCACTTAGGGATCCATCCCATCTGCAGACACCTAACTCAGACACTATTGCTGATGTCAATAAGCACTTGCTGACAGGGGCTTGATATGGCTGTTCGCTGAGAGATTCTACAAGTACCCGAGTAATACAGATGCAGATACTCACAGCCAACTGTTGGACTGAGCTCAGAGACCCCAGTGGAAGAGCTAGGGGAAGGAGTGAAGGAGCTGAAGAGGATTGCATCCCCATTGGAAGAACAATATCAACTCACTGGATCACCCAGAGCTCCCAGAGACTAAAACACCAACCAAAGAGTATACATGGAGGGATCCATGGCTCCAGATACATATGTAACAGAGGATGGACTTATCTGGCATCAATGGGAGGGGAGGCTCTTGGTCCTATGAGATCTTGATGCCCCAGGGTAGGGGGATGCTAGAGTGGTGAGGTGGGAGTGGGTGAATGGGTGCAGGAGCAGCCTCGCAGAGGCAAAGTGGAGGGGGAAGAGCATGGATGGGATGGGGCTTTATGGAGGGGACACAGAGAAGGGTTATATCATTTGAAATGTAAAGGAATAAAATGATTAATGAAAGAAAAGGAATACAGTCAACAGAAGCTAGGGCAGTAACACCTTTAGAGCACATCTTTCCTACTGTAGCAAGCAGTGGATAATCTCATTGAAACACGAGGAAATGACCTTAAATTCAATCTTATGAAGATGAAAGAGGTCTTTAAAAAGGAAATTTATAAATCCCTGGACAATACAGTCAAACAAACATATCTTGTATGTTCATAAACATATCTTTCTTTAGGTTTGGAAAGTTGTCTTCTATGATTTTTTAAATGATAGCTATTATTTATTTCTTCTTTAATGAAGAAACACATAGGTCCTTTAAGGAAATACAAGAAAATATCATCAAGTGACCCACGCTACCGTCTCGCCAGCAAAACGCACGCAGGCCACTCGGATCCTTCTGCAGTACAGCTTTAATACATCTTGAGAGATAGATGATCAGCTTCAGGAGAGGAGACCCAGAGAGCAGAAAACCCTTCCCTTTTATAGGCTTCGAAAAAACGGTTGGAGACGTGCACCACCAGGATTGGCTGCCCACTATCAGTCAGTTAATGCCACGAGAGAGGCAGGGCTCAGGTAATGGAACGATACCCTGATGCATGCGCACATTTTACTACGAGCAACGGATGTCAGCGCCATCTTGTAACTGCGACTGTGAGGGCGGCTCCTCACATCTCCCCCTTTTCTTTTATTTTAGAAGCAACAGACCACCCAGTACTGAGAGTGAAGATAGAGGTCAAATCCCCAGTGTGCAAGCATAGGGGCCTTACACAAAACCTCCTCCCAGGCTAGTCACCCGGAGGGGTTTTGGTCCGCTCCCGTGTCGTTTTTCCTGGGGGAAGGACACTTGGACACTCAACTTTCATACAAGATGACATGTCTCCCTAGAATAGGCTCATCTTATGCCGCAGAGCCTTTCTACTGCAGTGCTTAGCCGTACAACTCTCCCGGGCTGCTGAAGCACACTCACTCTATCCCATGCAATGAGACTAGCCTCGTGGGATGCAAGAGCTGAGCGGCCAGCGACCTATTGCTTAAGCATCGATAATCGTATATCGGGGGAGGCACCATGCTCCAAAGCAACAAGCACCTGGGTTTCTACCATCCTGTCCCTCCTTGTTTGGGCTTTAAGTTTGCAGATCATCCATAGTAGGAGCAGTACTCCACCGCACACAGCCACTCCAAACAAATCCACCCCTATCCATTCCTTGAAGTAGGAGAATGCTGCAGAAATCCAGGTAGAAAATCCTTCCGTCAATGACAGGTCAAGACATGTCGAATTGACTTGTAAGACAGCGATCCTCAGCTCCCGGAGTGTCTGTTCAAATTCTATGGTCCAATTCTGTAACAAATAACGAGACAAAGCCTTTGACAGGTTAGTTGCTCTTGTAAAATTCTCAAATTGTACTGAGGTGATACAGAGGCTAGGCAGCTTATGTTCGCAACTCAGCTGAGCCATTTGCCACAGGACATCCACCTGTTCTTGGACCAGATCAATCCGTTGGTTTACCAACATGAGGCCTCCCTATATCTGGGAGTTGGCCGTGGCCTGCCTGTCCAGGGTCGATGTCACTCTTGCCAAAAGGTCATTGATGGTTTGTGTTGTCTGAACCGTAGCAGACAAGGCAAGGGCCGAAGCAGTGATAGAGGCAGCTATTGCTGCTGTTGCTACCAAGCCAACTATAACAGCAGAGATTCTAAAATCTCTCTTTTCTTTAAATAAGCTTAAACTGCTAGTGGCTTCCACAGGAACTGGAACAAACTTAGGCATGCGAGTATCCAAAGCAAAGGGATACTTAGTAGCATCCCAACACAGGGCATAGAAATATTCATTAAGCAAGTAATCTAACTCTAATTGATTACTATTTAAACTTTTATTATTTACCACCCACAGAAAGGGGGCCAAACACTCTATAAGGATATATACTGCCTTTGGTCTTTCAAGTCAAAGATCATCACAAAACACAGGCTTCCTTTGAGGGAAAAGTTCTATTTTCCATCAGAGCCTGAATTTGCCCATCCAATGGCAAAAAGGCAAGTCCCAGCTCCCTATTAGCAGTAAAGAAATGTGGAAACACTTGTGCACTGTGCATGACAGGCATGGGCAGGGGAAAGGTGGACATAATACCCCACACAATTCCCCTGATATACTAGGAACCAGGATCTCCGGTAGAAGGGTCAGTATCCATCGTTGTTTCAGTGTTCCCTCTTTTGTCCACATCTTCTGAAGGGGAGATCCTTCAGGTGAGGCGTTCTGGAACCCAAAGATGATTGTCTTCTTCCTGTGGAAAAACACAAATAGCTCCCCTGGATCTTATTAAAATAGGATCCGGGCCTCTCCATTTTCTGGTTAAGACATCCTTCCATTTGATCATTTCTCTAGGTCTGTTTGGTTCCGAACAGTGACGATCAGCCGCAGTGCGGCCTTGTTCATCAAGATTCAAAAAATTAAGAGTAAAGAGTGCCATAGAGACGGCCACTCTCGGTGTTAAGGGCAGAGCCTCATCGACTCCCCCTTTTCCATTCCATATATTGTCCCATATTAGGGAGTGTAGCCTTTGCTATCATTTGCCAATCTGACGGGGTCATGGCCATATTGGCGAATCTCTCAACCTGAACCAGAGTAAAATTGGCACTGACCCCATAGTTACGGACAGATTCAGCAAGTTCTTTAAGTTGTTTATAGTCCACTGGGGTATGCATACGCCCCGCCTCCCCAGTATCAAAGACTGGAAATGCCATCTGCATCTTTTTTAACTCTTCCTGAGGAAAAAAAGAGTTAGCACTATACTGCAATTCATAAAGTGGTGGCACTGTGGGCACAGTAGCTGATATGCTACCCTTTTTGTTACTTCTTGATCGTGACTATCAGTCAGGGTTATATCTTTGTTCTTTATATTTTGCTGCCTCCTCCTCTAATTTAGCCTCCTCACTGGGGTCTAGATCTTTGGACCCTGAACTATCAATCTCTAAGGCCTCCAAGTCATGGATAGGATAAAAATTAGTATAAGGCTTTTTCTCTCCCCTTCCTTCTGAATCCTGGGGAGGTCCTTTTTTTCTTAGACATGTCTTTTTTTGAGCTCTTATTCTCTCGCTTCGTTCAGTTTCTGACATACTGTCCTGAACCTCTTCTAGTGTTCCCCGTCCCTCCACAATGGTGGGTCGGCAGGTTTCATCCTCTAGACAGTTTTTTATCAGCTTCCAAATTGCCTTGGTGCCTAGGCGTAAGTCTCCCTCTTCATGCTTACGGTCAAGGTCCCTTCCTAGCTTATTCCATGAGGCTACAGTTAGAGACCCCGAACAGGCATACCAGGGAGAAACGCCATCCACCTCCTTAACAAAATTCTGCAGCGTACGGGAGGTGACCTGCAGATCGCGTTGCTTTAGCACTGCCTGTAATGCAGTGATCACTGACTGTGAAGATCCCATGATAGAATGAGTACCTGCGGCTGATCTACGCCCTACTTATGGTACTCCTTAAGCAAAGCCGAAAGTAAACACGGTGCTCTGCTTCCTTATCTACGGAAGGCTTACAAGATACCTAGGTGCTGCCGCTTATCTACGTCGGACTGACCACACCTCAAATTTCAACACCAGCCTCGATGGACAAAATAAGAATTTCAGCACCAGCCTCGATGGACAGAAAATTTTAGCACCAGCCTCGATGGATAGCAATTTTCAGCACCATCCTCGATGGACAGCAACCAAGACTAGTGCTTCTACCGCCCCTTCTTAGGGTGAAAACCGAAATCAAAAGGGATAAGAGGTTCACGATCAGATATATCTCTCCGAACTCACCTTTTCCCTGCAGTTCTGAATCCGCCCGGTCTCCGGGGGTTCTCCCCAACGCCAGCGATGTTAATTCCTGGGATTCTGGCAACCAGGTGACCCACGCTACCATCTCGCCAGCAAAATGCACGCAGGCCACTCAGATCCTTCTGCAGTACAGCTTTAATACATCTCGAGAGATAGATGATCAGCTTCAGGAGAGGAGACCCAGAGAGCAGAAAACCCTTCCCTTTTATAGGCTGCGAAAAAACGGTTGGAGACGTGCACCACCGGGATTGGCTGCCCACTATCAGTCAGTTAATGCCACGAGAGAGGCAGGGCTCAGGTAATGGAACGATACCCTGATGCCTGCGCACATTTTACTACAAGCAACGGATGTCAGCGCCGTCTTGTAACGGCGACTGTGAGGGCAGCTCCTCACAATCAAGCAAGTGAAAGAAATAAATAAAACTGTTCAAAATCTGAAAATGTGAAAGTACCCAAGGAGCTAAAGGGATCTGCAACCCTATAGGTGGAACAACATTATGAACTAACCAGTACCCCAGAGCTCTTGACTCTAGCTGCATATGTATCAAAAGATGGCCTAGTTGGCCATCACTGGAAAGAGAGGCCCATTGGACACACAAACTTTATATGCCCCAGTACAGGGGAACGCCAGGGCCAAAAAGGGGGAGTGGGTGGGTAGGGGAGTGGGGGTGGGTGGGTATTGGGGACTTTTGGTATAGCATTGAAAATGTAAATGAGCTAAATACCTAATAAAAAATGGGAAAAAATCTGAAAATGTAAATAGAACTAACAAAGAAAACACAAACTGAGGGAATCCTGGAGAAGGAAAGCCTGGAAAGAGAACAGGAACAACAAATGCAAGAATCACCAACACAATAAAAGAGACAAAAAGAGAAAATTTCAAGCATAGAAAAATAGGATAGAAGAAATCAATACATCAGTCAATGAAAACATTAAGTCTAAATAATTACTAACACTAAACATCGAAAAATTCTGGAATAAAATAAAAAGACATAAACTAATAATAATACAAATAGAAGAAGGTAAAGAGTCCCAGCTCGAAGGACAAGAAAATACTTTCAATGAAATCATAAAAGACAACTTTCTCAACCCAAAGTAAGATATGTTCATAGAACACCAACTAAATTTGTCAAGAAAAGAAAATTATCTTATCACACAATAAACAAAGCACTAATTCTACAGAACAAAGAAAAAAACATTATAAGCTGCAAGGAGAAAAACCCAAGTAACACACAAAGGCAGACCTATCAGAATTATGTCAGACTTTGTACCAGAGGCTCCAAAAGCTAGAAGGGCCTGAGCAGATGTCTTCCAGCCTCTAAAAAAACCTACAGATGACAGCCTAGACTACTACATCAAGCAAAATTCTCAAAATACATCCATGGTGTGTTGGTTTGTATATGTTCAGGAAGTGGTACTATTAGAAGGTGTGGCCCCATTTGAGTATGTGTGGCCTCGTTGGAGTAGGTGTGACACTGTGGGTTTAAGAACATCATCCTAACTGCCTGGAAGCAAGTATTCTGCTAGCAGCCTTCAGATGGAGATGTAGATCTCTCAATTCTGCACCATGAATGCCAGGACACTGCCATGCTCCCACAATGATGATAATGTTCTGAACTGGTAAGCCAGCCCCAGTTAAATGTTGTCCTTATAGAAGGTACCTTGGTCATGCTGTGTTTTCAAAGTAGTAAAATACTGACTAATACACACGGATCACATTCATACTCTAAAGCCAGTTATCTTGACAAATAAATCACACAAAGGCTCAACAAATACAAAGAATTTCAGACTAATTTCTTTTATGAGTATTGATGTAAAAATACTCAATAAAATACTTGAACACTGAATCTAAGAACACATTAAATACTCATCTACAATGATCAAGTAAGCTTCATCTGAAGGATGAAAGGATGGTACAGTATACAAAAATCCACCAATGCAATCCACCATATAAACAAAGTGAAAGAAAAAAAATCACATGATCATTTCATTGGATGCTGAAAAAGCCTTTGACAATATCCAACACTCCATGTTAAAAATCTTTGAGAGATAAACATAAAACATATAGCAATCAAATAGCCAATATCTAATTAAATGGAGAGAAATATAAAGCAATTTCACTAAAATTGGGAAAAAGGCTGCCCATTCTCTCACTATCTATTCAGTATAGTACTTGAAGTCCTAGAGAGAGCAATAAGACATATTGGAAAGCAAGAAGTCAAAGTGTTGCTATTTGCAGACAATAGTTAGTATACATAAGTGATCTCAAAACCCTACTAGATTATTCTTATAGCTGATAAACACCTTCAGTAAATAGTCTGCATACAAAATTAACTGAATAATTACAAAAATAAGCATCCCTTCTGTGTACAAACAATAAAGTGTCTGGGAAAGGTATTAGGGAAATGATATACTTTATAATAGCCACAAATAATATAAAATATGTTGTTGTAACTCTGCACAAGCAAGGGAAAGACCTGCATGAGAAAAACTTCAAGACTCTGAGGAAAGAAAGAGAAAGATATCAGGAGATAGAAAGATATTCCATGCTCATAGACTAGTATGAGTATGATTAAAATTGTAAAAATGGCAATCTTAGCAAAAGCAGTCTAAACATTCAATGCAATTCCAATCAAAATTCCAACACACATCTTACATATCTTACATATTTTACATATCTTGAAACAGCAATTCTCAACTTCATTTGGAAAAACAAAAGAACAAAAAAGTCCAGGATAGCCAAAATAATCCTGAACAATAAAAGAACTTAAGGAAGAATCACCATTTCTGACATCAAGTTGTACTAAAGAGAAATAGTGATAAAAACTGCCTGATAGTCATACAGAAACAGACATGATCAGTAGAAATGAATGGAATAACCATAAATAAACCCACTCACCCATGGACACTTGATTTTTGATAAAGAAGACAAACCTATATAATGGAAAAAGAAAGCATCTTCAATAAATGGTGCTGGTCTAACTGGATGTCTACTTTATCACCCTACATAAAACCCAAGTCCAAATTCATCTAGGACATCAATGTAAAACCAAATATACTAAATCACATAGAAGAGAAAGTGGGAAGTACCCTTGAACACATTGGTGTAGGAGACAATTTCCTGTACAGAACACCAATGAGTCAGGTTGTAAGATCAACAATTGATAAATGGGTCCTCATAAAACAGAGAAGCGTCTGGAAGGCAAAGGACACTGTCAATAGGACAAAATGGCAGTCTACATATTGGGAAAGGATCTTTACCAATCCTACATCTGACAGAGGCCTAATATTCAAAATTTACAATGAACTCAAGAAGTTAGACACTACCAACCCAAATAACCCAATTAAAAAATGAGAACCAGAGCTAAACAGAAAATTCTCCACAGAAGAATCTTGAATGCCTTCCTCCCCTCCCCCCCCTTTTTTTTTCAAGAGAGGGTTTCTCTGGCTGTCCTGTAGACCAGGTTGGCCTCGAACTCAGAAATCCACCTGCCTCTGCCTCCCAAGTGCTGGGATTAAAGGCATGCACCACCACTGCCCGGCTTCTTGAATGTCCTTATTTATCAGAGAAATTCAAATCAAATCAACCTTGAGATTCCATCTTATACCTGTCACAATGGCTAAGATCAAAATTTAAAGTGACAGTACATGCTGGGGAGGATGTGGAGCAAAGAGAACTCTTGCATTGCTGGTAGTAATACAAACATGTAGAACTTTGAAAATTAAGTTGGCAGTTTGTCAGAAAACTGAAAATAGTTCTACTGCAAGAACCAACTATATCACCCCAGGGCATATACCCAAAATATACCCCAGTATACCACAGGAACTCTTGCTCAACTATGTTCATAATGGCTTTATTTGTAATAACCAAAAACCCTAACAACTTAAATGTTCCTAAACTGAAAAATGGATAAAGAGAATTTGGTACATCTACTCAATGAAATACTATTCAGCAATTAAAAACAAAGACATCACGAATTTTGTAAGCAAATGGATGGAACTTGAGAATAACATCCTGAATGTGGTAACTCAGCCACAAATTCATGAATTGTATGCACTAATAAGTGAACACTAACCAGGAAATGCTACAATCCCCAGAACCAAAGAAACTAGGTCATAAGGAGGTCATAAGGGAGTATGAAAACCTCACTCAGAAGGGAAACTAAATAGTCCTTGGTGATGGATGGAAGGAGGGAACTGACCAGAACAAGAAGTGAAGGAGGTCCTGAACATCGGCAGCAGACATCTTGGTTCCTGGACTCTGCCGAGAGTATTCTGCATAGGTGAGAGTGCAGAATACAGAAGCTAACAGCTTCTGGGAGAGGCAGGAGCCACAAAGCTTCTAAGGCAGCCCCCTTTTCGGGCCCCAGATATCCGACCACTTTCTCGGGCAGAGGATAGGGGTCCACCCAGCCTGGGAGCACTTGGCCTGAGCATAGGCTGCAGACATCTTGGTTCCAGGACTCCTCCGAGAGTATTCTGCACAGGTGAGAGTGTAGGATACAGAAGCTAACAGCTTCTGGGACAAGCCAAAGCAACTCAGCTTCAGGACAGGTCCTGTTTTGGGCCTTCATATTCGGCCAGGAGGGAGGTTCTAACGCCAGATATCTGTGCACCTACCCTGTAAGAGGAGATCTTGCCTGCAGAGAGTGCTCTGACCACTGAAACTCAGAGGAGAGAGCTACTCTCCCAAGTCTGCTGATAGAGGTTAACAGAATCACCTGAGGAACAAGCTCTAACCAGAGACAACTAAATCAACTAACTCCAGAAATTACCAGATGGCGAAAGGTAAATGTAAGAATCTTACTAACAGAAAGCAAGACCACTCACCATCACCAGAACCCAGCACTCCCACCTCACCCAATCCAGGGCACCCCAACACACCTGAAAAGCTACACCCAGATTTAAAGGCATATCTCATGATGATGGTAGAGGACATAAAGAAGAACTTTAATAACTCACTGAAAGAAATACAGGAGAATACTGCTAAACAGGTAGAAGATCTTAAAGAGGAAGCACAAAAATCCTTTAAAGAATTACAGGAAAACAGGACCAAACAGGTGATGGAATTGAATAAAACCATCCAAGACCTTAAAAGGGAAGTAGACACAATAAAGAAAACAGAAGTGAGGCAACGCTGGAGATAGAAACCCTAGGAAAGAAATCTGGAACCATAGATGCCAGCATCAGCAACAGAATACAAGAGATGGAAGGGAGAATCTCAGGTGCAGAAGATTCCATAGAGAACATCGGCACAACAATCAAAGAAAATACAAAATGCAAAAAGATCCTAACTCAAAGCATCCAGGTAATCCAGGACACAATGAGAAGACCAAACCTACGGATAATAGGAATTGATGAGAATGAAGATTTTCAACTTAAAGGGCCAGCTAATATCTTCAACAAAATAATAGAAGAAAACTTCCCAAACATAAAGAAAGAAATACCCATGATCATACAAGAAGCCTACAGAACTCCAAATAGACTGGACCAGAAAAGAAATTCCTCCCGACACATAATAATCAGAACAACAAATGCAATAAATAAAGAAAGAATATTAAAAGCAGTAAGGGAGAAAGGTCAAGTAACATATAAAGGAAGGCATATCAGAATTACACCAGACTTTTCACCAGAGACTATGAAAGCCAGAAGAGCCTGGACAGATGTTATACAGACACTAAGAGAATACAAATGCCAGCCCAGGCTACTATACCCGGCCAAACTCTCAATTACCATAGATGGAGAAACCAAAGTATTCCACGACAAAACCAAATTCACACATTATCTTTCCACGAATCCACCCTTCAAAGGATAATAACAGAAAAAAAGCAATACAAGGATGGAAATCATGCCCTAGAACAAGCAAGAAAGTAATCCCTCAACAAACCAAAAAGAAGACAGCCACAAGAACAGAATGCCAATCCTAACAACAAAAATAAGAGGAAGCAACAATTACTTTTCCTTAATATCTCTTAATATCAATGGACTCAATTCCCCAATAAAAAGACATAGACTAACAGACTGGCTACACAAACAGGACCCAACATTCTGCTGCTTACAGGAAACCCATCTCAGGGAAAAAGACAGACACTACCTCAGAGTGAAAGGCTGGAAAACAATTTTCCAGGCAAATGGTCTGAAGAAACAAGCTGGAGTAGCCATCCTAATATCGGATAAAATCGACTTACAACCCAAAGTTATCAAAAAAGACAAGGAGGGACACTTCATACTCATCAAAGGTAAAATCCTCCAAGAGGAACTCTCAATTCTGAATATCTACACTCCAAATGCAAGGGCAGCCACATTCATTAAAGACACTTTAGTAAAGCTCAAAGCACACATTGCACCTCACACAATAATAGTGGGAGACTTCAACACACCACTTTCTTCAATGGACAGATCGTGGAAACAGAAACTAAACAGGGACACAGTGAAACTAACAGAAGTTATGAAACAAATGGACTTAACAGATATCTACAGAACATTTTATCCTAAAACAAAAGGATATACCTTCTTCTCAGCACCTCACGGGACCTTCTCCAAAATTGACCATATAATTGGTCACAAAACAGGCCTCAAAAGATACAAAAATATTGAAATTGTCCCATGTATCCTATCAGACCACCATGGCCTAAGACTGATCTTCAATAACAACATAAATAATGGAAAGCCAACATTCACATGGAAACTGAACGACACTCTTCTCAATGATACCTTGGTCAAGGAAGGAATAAAGAAAGAAATTAAAGACTTTTTAGAGTTTAATGAAAATGAAGCCACAACGTACCCAAACCTATGGGACACAATGAAAGCATTTCTAAGAGGGAAACTCATAGCTCTGAGTGCCTCCAAGAAGAAACGGGAGAGAGCACATACTAGCAGCTTGACAACACATCTAAAAGCTCTAGAACAAAAGGAAGCAAATTCACCCAAGAGGAGTAGATGGCAGGAAATAATCAAACTCAGGGGTGAAATCAACCAAGTGGAAACAAGAAGAACTATTCAAAGAATTAACCAAACGAGGAGTTGGTTCTTTGAGAAAATCAACAAGATAGATAAACCCTTAGCTAGACTCACTAGAGGGCACAGGGACAAAATCCTAATTAACAAAATCAGAAATGAAAAGGGAGACATAACAACAGATCCTGAAGAAATCCAAAACACCATCAGATCCTTCTACAAAAGGCTATACTCAACAAAACTGGAAAACCTGGACAAAATGGACAAATTTCTGGACAGATACCAGGTACCAAAGTTGAGTCAGGATCAAGTTGACCATCTAAACAGTCCCATATCCCCTAAAGAAATAGAAGCAGTTATTAATAGTCTCCCAGCCAAAAAAAGCCCAGGACCAGACGGGTTTAGTGCAGAGTTCTATCAGACCTGCAAAGAAGATCTAATTCCAGTTCTTCACAAACTATTTCACAAAATAGAAGTAGAAGGTACTCTACCCAACTCATTTTATGAAGCCACTATTACTCTGATACCTAAACCACAGAAAGATCCAACAAAGATAGAGAAATTCAGACCAATTTCTCTTATGAATATTGATGCAAAAATACTCAATAAAATTCTCGCTAACCAAATCCAAGAACACATTAAAGCAATCATCCATCCTGACCAAGTAGGTTTTATTCCAGGGATGCAGGGATGGTTTAATATACGAAAATTCATCAATGTAATCCATTATATAAACAAACTCAAAGACAAAAACCACATGATCATCTCGTTAGATGCAGAAAAAGCATTTGACAAGATCCAACACCCATTCATGATAAAAGTCTTGGAAAGATCAGGAATTCAAGGCCCATACCTAAACATGATAAAAGCAATCTACAGCAAACCAGTAGTCAACATCAAAGTAAATGGAGAGAAGCTGGAAGCAATCCCACTAAAATCAGGGACTAGACAAGGCTGCCCACTTTCTCCCTACCTTTTCAACATAGTACTTGAAGTATTAGCCAGAGCAATTGTGATAAAAACTGCATGGTAATGGTATAGAGACAGACAAGTAGACCAATGGAACAGAATCGAAGACCCAGAAATGAACCCACACACCTATGGTCACTTGATCTTCGACAAGGGAGCTAAAACCATCCAGTGGAAGAAAGACAGCATTTTCAACAAATGGTGCTGGCACAACTGGTTGTTATCATGTAGAAGAATGCGAATCGATCCATACCTATCTCCTTGTACTAAGGTCAAATCTAAATGGATCAAGGAACTTCACATAAAACCAGAGACACTGAAACTTATAGAGGAGAAAGTGGGGAAAAGCCTTGAAGATATGGGCGCAGGGGAAAAATTCCTGAACAGAACAGCTTGTGCTGTAAGATCGAGAATTGACAAATGGGACCAAATAAATTTACAAAGCTTCTGTAAGGCAAAAGACACCGTCAATAAGACAAAAAGACCACCAACAGATGGGCAAAGGATCTTTACCTATCCTAAATCAGATAGGGGACTAATATCCAACATATATAAAGAACTCAAGAAGGTGGACTTCAGAAAATCAAATAACCCCATTAAAAAATGGGGCTCAGAACTGAACAAAGAATTCTCACCTGAGGAATACCAAATGGCAGAGAAACACCTGAAAAAATGTTCAACATCCTTAATCATCAGGGAAATGCAAATCAAAACAACCCTGAGATTCCACCTCACACCAGTCAGAATGGCTAAGATCAAAAATTCAGGTGACAGCAGATGCTGGCGTGGATGTGGAGAAAGAGGAACACTCCTCCATTGTTGGTGGGAGTGCAGGCTTGTACAACCACTCTGGAAATCAGTCTGGCGGTTCCTCAGAAAATTGGACATAGTACTACCGGAGGATCCAGCAATACCTCTCCTGGGCATATATCCAGAAGATGCCCCAACTGGTAAGAAGGACACATGCTCCACTATGTTCATAGCAGCCTTATTTATAATAGCCAGAAGCTGGAAAGAACCTAGATGCCCCTCAACAGAGGAATGGATACAGAAAATGTGGTACATCTACACAATGGAGTACTACTCAGCTATTAAAAAGAATGAATTTATGAAATTCCTAGCCAAATGGATGGACCTGGAGGGCATCATCCTTAGTGAGGTAACACATTCACAAAGAAACTCACACAATATGTACTCACTGATAAGTGGATATTAGCCCCAAACCTAGGATACCCAAGATATAAGATATAATTTGCTAAACACATGAAACTCAAGAAGAATGAAGACTGAAGTGTGGACACTATGCCCCTCCTTAGATTTGGGAACAAAACACCCATGGAAGGAGTTACAGAGACAAAGTTTGGAGCTGAGATGAAAGGATGGACCATGTAGAGACTGCCATATCCAGGGATCCACCCCATAATCAGCATCCAAACGCTGACACCATTGCATACACTAGCAAGATTTTATTGAAAGGACCTAGATGTAGCTGTCTCTTGTGAGACTATGCCGGGGCCTAGCAAACACAGAAGTGGATGCTCACAGTCAGCTAATGGATGGATCATAGGGCTCCCAATGGAGGAGCTAGAGAAAGTAGCTAAGGAGCTAAAGGGATCTGCAACCCTATAGGTGGAACAACATTATGAACTAACCAGTACCCCGGAGCTCTTGACTCTAGCTGCATATATATCAAAAGATGGCCTAGTCGGCCATCACTGGAAAGAGAGGCCCATTGGACATGCAAACTTTATATGCCCCAGTACAGGGGAACACCAGGGCCAAAAGGTGGGAGTGGGTGGGCAGGGGAGTGGGGGTGGGTGGATATGGGGGACTTTTGGTATAGCATTGGAAATGTAAATGAGCTAAATACCTAATAAAAAATGTTAAAAAAAAAAAAAGAAAGAAAGAAATTCAAGAACCAAGACAGTTGGGTGGTGAAGAGCTCTAGGTCGGCGGCGCCCCGCCCCCCACCGTTCACTGCACAGTAGAATAACTGCCAGGCACAGAGATGACCACCTTTCATTTCCAAGACATCTTAATGACAAAGGTTAACATACTAGTCACCAGCAATGAAAGCAAGGCAGGTCCCTCCTCGCTCTAGTTTTCTGGGGGGAAAAGGAAAAGCTTAGGAAAGCTGATACATCTTTTGCCACATAACTCCCAACCTGCTCCTCGGCCCTGACGCCCAGTCCCAGTTACCTGTTATTTCTGTCTCTGTCATTCGTGACATCATCTGCAAATCTGACCGTTTTCTGAACCGTGGCAACACCATCTCTGCTCGGAGCCTTGTGGATCTTTCCAAAAGCTCTGTCGCCTTTTGAGCTGTCTGAAAGAACTGAGGCTAGGAGCATCCCAGCACTGCCCTCTAGGGCGCTGGAAGGACCCCCTCTGGCTGGTGGAGGGGCCAGAGGAAGAATACCTTGGATTCCTGTTGCCAAAGAACTTCTCCATAGTGGAGTTTCCCACCCACCCACCCCGAGTCACCCTAGCCCTGCCCTCCCCCTTGGTTTTTGGCCACCCTCCGAATCAACAAACTGTTATATATCAGAAAGGAAGCCAAGTGAGTTTTGTCACCACCACCACCACGACAAAGCTCCCACAATCAGGCTCAGTAGGATAGAGTCCAGGCAGCACAGGTACTCCTGTCAACTGAAGTCCATCCGACTGTTGCCAAGCAACGCATCAAAACACAGGCATGCGCACTCCAACCAATTAGAAAGCCTAGCTCAAACAACTATGATAGGAGTTCTCAGAATTCTTTCTGTTTATGCTCATGGCCTGATCTGGGAAATTGGGTTACTAGCTCAATCTAGCCTTGGATCAGAGAGACCACGCGTTTGCTGGGCACTGCTGGAGCATGCTGAAGCCTGCACTGGTTTAGTCTCCAAGAGCAGTTTCCTAAAAACCTGTCAGTCCCACTGCCCTTTCTTTGACTTCCTTCCCATGGCAAAATGCCACTGTGCCCCCACTGGTCTCTCTGAGGATTTAGTAGGAGCCACTAGGCAAGGAAGAAGACTTTGGTGACTCCAAAAGCAGTGACATTATGTTGGTTTTCTTGGTTGGTTTGGTTTGGTTTGGTTTGGTTTGGTTTGGTTTGGTTTGGTTTGGTTTGGTTTGGTTTGGTTTGGTTTGGTTTGGTTTGGTTTTGGAGTGTTTGGTTTTTGTGTTTGTTGTATTTTGTTGTTGTTGTTGTTGTTGTTGTTGTTGTTGTTGCTTGGGGTGGTGTTTTTTATTCCAAGATGGACTTTCACTAATGGATAGCAGGCTAGACAAACCTCCAAAACTATCCTGGCCCAGAACTCACAGAAATCTGCCTGCCTCTACCTCAAATATGCCAGGATTAAGAAAATGTACCACCACACCCAGCCATCTTTGCAATTTTTTTTTCAGTAGAAACATGTACCACTTAGTGTGATGCCTGTCTTTTCTGCCCCTTGGAGCAGTCTTGCCTTCATTGTATTCCTGCTGCTGGATGTGTCTGCTTGAGTTAGGAACATTTTCAACATTTTAATTATTTACTCCTTTACTTATTATGAGCCCCATAATTTCTTTTTTCTCATGGTAATTATGTAAGTGTGATATGTGAGTGAACATGAGCCTGGAAACAACAAAGGAAAGAGTGTTAGTCTGCAGTACACTATTTTTGAGTTTCTGCATCCAATATCCTGCCTCCAGCTCAAGCCTTGGTTTCCATGATAAGCAGACATGAACACTTTCCTCCTGATCTGGTTATCATCAGGGTTGTATTATAGAAGCGTTGGGACACTCAGATATTAAGGTTTTAGTCTCCCATGTATGGACAGCATTCCTGAGCTAGGTGCAAAATGGAGGACTGTCTTGTCTTAGTGGGAATTCCTCTTCTCTGCCTGATTTGGGGAACCTGACCCCAACATTCTCTTCTTAAAGAATGTCACTACTAGCTACTGGATGGATCACAGGGCTCCCAATGGAGGAGCTAGAGAAAGTACCCAAGAAGCTAAAGGGATCTGCAACCCTATAGGTGGAACAACATTATGAACTAACCAGTACCCCGGAGCTCTTGACTCTAGCTGCATATATATCAAAAGATGGCCTAGGCGGCCATCACTGGAAAGAGAGGCCCATTGGACAAGCAAACTGTATATGCCCCAGTACAGGGGGATGCCAGGGCCAAAAAAAAAAAAATGGGAATGGATGGGTAGGGAAGTGAGGGGGAGGGTATGGGGGACTTTTGGGATAGCATTGGAAATGTAATTGAGGAAAATATGTAATAAAAAAATATTAAAAAAAAAAGAATGTCACATAGCCTTGTTGAGATTACAGGTTCAACTTCCTTTCTCCTGATAAGAACCTGTACAGCAAGCACTAGGGATTCCTGCTATGCCTCTCCATGCAAATGAGGCATTCCCAGTACCTTAAGCTCCAGCCAATAATACATACTCAACCTGGAAATACCCACCCTCTTCCCCAAAACTAGATAGCCATTCCTCACCCCAAATAAAGCAGAGCTGCCTCAATGAGGCTGATCCTGGAAGTCAGTCATTCTGTCACAAACATACTCTCTGCTACCCAAACACTGCCCACCTAACTTCAGCTCCCCCAGCACTCGTGGATTAGTAGCCAATGACCCATGGAGAAGGAGGACACACACAGCAACAGAGCCATGAACTGGGACAGGAAACTGGCTAAAAGCACTCTCCTTATGATATCCACAGGTTAGAAGCCCCCTCCCACATTTACATGACTTACATTGGAGTTTCCCTTGGTAGTCTATAAACATCTGCAATTTGGTCAAGCATCATCAACATGTGGGTCAAATAAACATCTCACCAGGATCTCACTGGAAAGCTGATTTTCTCCCCACTGTTTTTCTCACAGTCGTCAATCTTAATGGGTGCCATGATCATTCTTCCACTTCCTAACAGTCAATAAATAGTTCAGCTCAAAAGAAAGGCTTCATTAGAACTACTAGTTGAGCTAAATCTGCATTGTTCACAATGTAGAGTGTTAGTGCTGCACCTGTCATTGTAGTCTTTTTCATTGTTACAGTATGGGTGCCACTTGTAAATCAAAGTACTAATGACCAGATAAGAGTTCTATACATAGTGTTAATTCCAGTTGGTCATTAGCTGGTGTTGCTCTAACCTTAATGCTTTGTGATTGTTGACCTTTGCTGCATATATTTTACACTCTCCCAAGTTATCTTCACTGCTGTATGATTGTTCTTTGTTGTTATGTTATTTCCTCATGTTAGCAAAATATGAAATTCTGTGAAGAAAAACCCTTTACTGTTAAGAAACAAAAAGTACCCTATTTGCATAGCAGGAAACAAATTGCTTGTCCTTGAGGACTTTTCCATCAGGAAATTAGAATGAGGTCTCTTCTGTCACTTTGATCTTTGGTCAGTTTTCCAGCACACTTAGAATCAGTTGAGTTTCTGGCACCACTAATACTCTTCATCACTTAGTGATCAGAATATGATGGAACTGCCTCCACTATGCCCTGCCTGCAGGAACTAAGCAAGATATTGCTGTAAATTGAACAAAGTTCTGCCCGAATGGACGGACTGTGAAAAATGAACCACTATGTCTACTTGTGGACAAACTGTGTTGCAGTGGGCCCAGTGCCTATGAAATGAAACATATAATTCATCATACAATATCTTTATTCTAAAAAAATAACTAAAAAAATACCCCACAGGGGTACACTGTGCTTTGTCCCATTAGTTCCATCCTCTGGCCCAGACTCTGCCTGCCTTTCCATGTTGGCTTTCTGGGTCCCAGGAACATCCAGGTGAGACACCTACCCCGCAATCCCCTTCATGTTAGTTACAACTGAGGGACAACCAGCAAGCCCCTTCATGCTAAATGTCTTAAAGAGATGGATAGAAGGTGCATGTCTGAATATAATAAAGGAACCATACACTAAGACAATAGCAAACATTAAATTAAAGGAGAGAAACTTAAAATAATCTGACAAAAATCAGGGACAAGATAAGGCAGTCCACTCTCTCCCTTTCTACTCAATGTAGTTCTTGAAGTTATAGCTAGAACATTAAGGCAACTGAAGGAGATTAAAGGGATACAACTTGGAAAGGAAGAAGTCTAAGTATTGCTATTCACAGATGATATGAGAGTATAAAAAGTGACACCAAAAATTATACCAGAGACCTGCCACAGCTGATATACATAGTCAACAATGTGGCAAGATATGAAGTTAACAGAGTATCATTAATACTGTCAGGGATTCGTGCTCACCAATGGTGTGGGAATGCCACTTGAAATTTTAAATTTAAACAATAATTGGTTGTAAGATGGAATATCAGAGTCATTTTGATTTGCATCTTCCCCGTGACTAAGGACATTAAACAGTTCTTTAAGTGCTCCTCAGCCACTAGAGATAAAGGATTGTATTGGAATTATAATGGGTATTGCATTGAATCTGTAGACTGCTTTTTGTAAGATGGCCATTTTTACTAGGCTAATGTTTTAGATTCATGAGCATGGAGATCTTTCCATCTTCTGATATCTTTCTCAATATATGACTTCAGAGACTTGAAGCTCTTGTCATACAGGTATTTATCTTGCTTGCTTAGAGTTACATCCAGATATTTTATATTTTTGTGGATATTTTGAAGACTGTTGCTTCCCTAATTTCTTTCTCAGCCAAATTATTTTTCCTATAAAGCACTGCTACTAATTTGAGTTAACTTCTTTTGTTCAAAATGGAATTTGGCCTGAAATCTTTTTTTGTTGAGTCTTTGTATGATTTAGGAATCAAGGTTGCTGTAGCCTCATATAATGTGCTGGCATTCATTGTTCAGCTCTGAGCCCCATTTTTTAATGGGATTATTTGATTTTCTGGAGTCCACCTTCTTGAGTTCTTTATATATATTGGATATTAGTCCCCTATCAAATTTGGGATAGGTAAAGATCCTTTCCCAATCTGTTGGTGGCCTTTTTGTCTTATTGACGGTGTCTTTTGCTTTGCAGAAGCTTTGCAATTTTATGAGGTCCCATTTATCAATTCTTGATCTTACAGCACAAGCCATTGCTGTTCTATTCAGGAATTTTTCCCCTGTACCCATATCTTCGAGGTTTTTCCCTACTTTCTCCTCTATAAGTTTCAGTGTCTCTGGTTTTATGTGGAGTTCCTTAATCCACTTAGATTTGACCTTAGTACAAGGAGATAGAAATGGATCAATTCGCATTCTTCTACATGATAACCGCCAGTTGTGCCAGCACCATTTGTTGAAAATGCTGTCTTTTTTCCTCTGGATGGTTTTAGCTCCCTTGTAAAAGATCAAGTGAACATAGGTGTGTGGGTTCATCTCTGGGTCTTCAATTCTGTTCCATTGGGCTACTAGTCTGTCACTATACCAGTACCATGCAGTTTTTATCACAATTGCTCTATAGTACAGTTTTAGGTCCGACATGGTGATTCCACCAGAGGTTCTTTTATCCTTGAGAAGAGTTTTTGCTATCCTCAGTTTTTTGTTATTCCAGATGAATCTGCCGATTGCCCTTTCTAATTCATTGAAGAATTGAGTTGGAATTTTGATGGGGATTGCATTGAATCTGTAGATTGCTTTTGGCAAGATAGCCATTTTTACAATGTTGATCCTGCCAATCCATGAGCATGAGAGATCTTTCCATCTTTTGAGATCTTTAATTTCTTTCTTTAGAGACTTGAAGTTCTTATCATACAGATCTTTCACTTCCTTAGTTAGAGTCGCGCCAAGGTATTTTATATTATTTGTGACTATTGAGAAGGGTGTTGTTTCCCTAATTTCTTTCTCAGCCTGTTTATCCTTTGTATACAGAAAGGCCATTGACTTGTTTGAGTTAATTTTATATCCAGCTACTTCATTGAAGCTGTTTATCAGGCTTAGGAGTTCTCTGGTGGAATTTTTAGGGTCACTTATATATACTATCATATCATCTGCAAAAAGTGATATTTTGACTTCTTCCTTTCCAATTTGTATCCCCTTGATCTCCTTTTGTTGTCTAATTGCTCTGGCTAGGACTTCAAGTACACCTGAGGAATATCGAATGGCAGAGAAGCACCTGAAAAAATGTTCAACATCCTTAATCATCAGGGAAATGCAAATCAAAACAACACTGAGATTCCACTTCACTCCAGTCAGAATGGCTAAGATCAAAAACTCAGGTGACAGCAGATGCTGGCGAGGATGTGGAGAAAGGGGAACACTCCTCCATTGTTGGTGGGATTGCAAGCTTGTACAACCACTCTGGAAATCAGTCTGGCATTTCCTCAGAAAATTGGACATAGTACTACCGGAGGATCCAGCAATACCTCTCCTGGGCATATATCCAGAAGATGTCCCAACTGGTAAGAAGAACACATGTTCCACTATGTTCATAGCAGCCTTGTTTATAATAGCCAGAAGCTGGAAAGAACCCAGATACCCCTCAACAGAGGAATGGATACAGAAAATGTGGTACATTTACACAATGGAATACTACTCAGCTATTTAAAAAAATGAATTTATGAAATTCCTAGGCAAATGGATGGACCTGGAGGGTATCATCCAGAGTGAAGTAACCCAATCACAAAGGAACTCGCACAATATGTACTCACTGATAAGTGGATAATAGCCCAGAAACTTAGGATACCCAAGATATAAGATACAACTTGCCAAACCCATGAAATTCAAGAAGAACGAAGACCAAAGTGTGGACACTTTACCCTTTCTTAGAAATGGGAACAAAACACCCATAGAATGAGTTACAGAGACAAATTTTGGAGCTGTGACAAAAGGATGGACCATCTAGTGACTGCCATATGCAGGGATCCATCCCATAATCAGCTTCCAAATGCTGACACCATTGCATACACTAGCAAGATTTTGCTGAAAGGACCCAGATATAGCTGTCTCTTGTGAGACTATGCCGGGGCCTAGCAAACACAGAAGTGGATGATCACAGTCAGCTATTGGATGGGTCACACGGCCCCTAATGGAGGAGCTAGAGAAATTATTACCCAAGGAGCTAAAGGGAACTGCAACCCTATAGGTGGAACAACAATATGAACTAACCAGTACCCGGGAGCTCTTGTCTTTAGCTGCATATGTATCAAAAGATGGCCTAGTCGGCCATCACTGCAAAGAGAGGCCCATTGGACTTGCAAACTTTATATGCCCCAGTACAGGGGAATGCCAGGGCCAAAAAGGGGGAGTGGGTGGGTAGGGGGTTGGGGGGATGGGTATGGGGGACCTTTGGGATAGCATTGAAAATGTAAATGAGGAAAATGCCTAATTTTAAAAAAAAAGAATGTGCTGGCAATGTTCCTTCTGTTTGCATTTTGTGGAATTATTTGAGCAGTATTGGAATCAGCTCTTTGAAAATCTTGTAAAATTCTGAGTATCAAGGTAATTATGGCTTCATAGAATGAATTAAGTAGTGTTTCTTCTGTTTCTATTTTATAGAATAGTTTGAGGAATGTTGATATTAGCTCTTCTTTGAAAGTCTGGTTGAATTTTGCACTAAAGCCATCTGGCCCTGGGCTTTTTTAGTTGGGAGATGCTTAATGACTGCTTCTATTTCCTTAGGGTATATGGGTCTGTTTAGATAGTTTATCTGCTCTTGATTTAACTTAGGTACAGGGTATCTGTTTAGAAAAATCAAACATTTCATCTACATTTTCCAGTTTTGTTGAATACAGGCTTTTGTGGTAGAACCTGATTGTTTTTAATTTCCTCAGTTTTTCTTGTTATTTATTTATCCCTTTTCATTACTGATTTTGTTAATTTGAGTATATCTCTTTGCCCTTTAAATTAGTTTAGTTAGTTTGGCTAGGGGTTTATCTATCTTGTTGATTTTCTCAAAGAACCAACTTTTGATTTTGTTGGTTCTTTGTATTACTCTCTTTGTTCCTATTTGGCTGATTTCCACCATGATTTTGACTATTTCCTACAGTGTATTCCTCTTGGGTATGTTTGCTTCTTTTTGTTTGAGGGACTTTTAGGCATGTTGTTAAGTTGCTAATGTAGGATCTCTCCACATTCATTACAAGGGCACTTAGTGCTATGGATTTTCCTCTTAGCACTGCTTTGGGCTTTGTGTCCCATAAGTTTGGGTATGCTGTGTCATCATTTTCAGTGAATTCCAGAAAGTCTTTAATTTCTTTATTTCTTCCCTGACCAAGTTATCATTGGGTAGAGAGTTCAGTTTCCATGGGTATGTGGGATTTCTGTTGTTTTTGCTGTTACTAAAGACCACCCTTAGGGCATGGTGATCTGATAGGATGCTTGGAATTATTTCAATCTTTGTGTACTGTTTTGAGGGTTGTTTTGTGACCAATTATATGGTCAATTTTGGAGAAGGTACCATGAGGTGCTAAGAACAAGGTATATTCTTTTGCTTTAGGGTGAAATGTTCTGTAGATATCTGTTAAATCCATTTGGTTCATTACCTTTCTTAGTTTCACTGTGTCTCTTAGGTTCACTGTGTCTCTGTTTAGTTTCTGTTTCAAGGATCTACCCGTTGGTAAGAGTTGGGTGTTGAAGTCTCTCACTATTATTGTGTGGAGTTCAGTATGTGTTTTGAGCTTTAGTTAAGCTTCTTTTATGAATGTGGGTGCTCTTGCATTTGGGGCATAGATGTTTAGAATTGAGAGTTCATCCTGGTAGATCTTTCCTTTGATGACTATGAAGTGTCATTCCTCATCATGCTTGATAAGTTTGGGTTGAAAGTCTATTTTATTGGATATTAGGATGGCAACTCCCACTTGTTTCTTAGGACCATTTGCTTGGAAACTTCTTTCCAGCCTTTTACTCTGAGGTAGTGTCTGTCTTTGTTATTGAAGTGTGTTTCTGGTATGCAGCAAAATGCTGGATCATCCTTGTATATCCAATCTGTTAGCCTATGTCTTTTTTATTGGGGATATTGATATTGAGATATATTAAAGACAAATGATTGTTAGTTCCTGTTATGTCTGTCATTGTAGGTGATGTTATGTGTATGTGATTCTCTTTAGTTTTGTTGTGATATGCTTAAGATCTTGTGTTTTTTTCTTTTGTGTAGATACCCTCCTTTTGTTGGAGTTTTTCTTCTTGCATCTACTGTAGGGTTGTATTGATACATAAATGTTGTTTAAATTTGGTTGTGTCCTGGAATATTTTGGTTTCTCCATCTATGATGATTGAGAATTTTGCCACTTAGAGTAGCCTGGGCTGTCATTTGTGTTCTCTTAGGGTATGCCTGACCTCTGTCCATGCTCTTCTGGCTTTAAGGGTCTCTGTTGAGAAGTCTGGTATAATTCTGATAGGTCTGCCTTTATATATTACTTGGCCTTTTTCCCTTACAACTTTCAATATCCTTTCTTTGTTCCATGTATTTACTGTTTTGATTACTCTGTGGTGAGAGGATTTTCTTTTCTGGTCCAATCTATTTGGTGTTCTATGGGCTTCTTGTACATTTAAAGCCATCTCTTTCTTTAGGTTGAGGAAGTTTTCTTCTATTATTTTGTTGAAGACGTTCTCAGGTTCTTTGACCTGGGAATCATAGCTCTCCTCTATTTCTATTATTCTTAGATTTGGTCTTTTCATTGTGTCCTGTATTTCCCAGATGTTTTGGGTTAGGAGATTTTTATGTTTTGAATTTTCTTTAACTGTTGTGTCAATTTCTTCTACAGTATCTTCTACACCTGAGATTCTTTCTTCTAACTCTTGTATTATGTTTTTGATGCTTGAATCTACAGTTCCTGACCTCTTTTCTAGGTTTTCCATTTCCAGGTTTGCCTCTGTGTTTTCTTTATTGTTTCTACTTCCATTTTTAGGTCTTGGACCACTTTGTTCAATTCCTACATTTGTTTGTGTTTTCCTATATTTCTTTACGGGGATTATTTGTTTCCTCTTTAAGGGCTTCTACCTGTTTACTTGTGTTTTGCTGTATTTCTTTCAGTGAGTTATTTGTATCCTCCTTAAAAGGACTCTATTATCTTCATGAGATAGGATTTTAGGTCATTTTTCTGGTGCGTTGGGATATCCAGGGCTTGCTGTGGTAGGAAAACTGGGTTCTCATGATACCAGAGTATATTGACTTCTGTTCCTTATGATCTTGCACTTGCCTCTCACTACCTGGTTATCTCTAGTGTTAACTGGCCTGGGTATCTCTGTCTAGAGCCTGCCTGCTGGGTCCCTGCATTGCTACAGATCTCCTGGGAGGCCTGTGGCCCTGGCTATAGCAGACCTCCTGGAAGGCCTTCAGACTGTGGGGTCTTCAAAGGGGCATGCACACCAGTGATCTGCTACCCTGGCATGCAGCAGATCTCCTGGGAGACCTTCAGACAGTAGGGTCTGTTGCCCTGGGTACAGTTGATCTCCTGGGATGCCTTCAGACTGTGGAGTCTCCAGAGGAGCAGACAAGCTCATGATCTGCTCAGGTGGGAGGTATAGGCCAGAAAACAATTTGAAATTGCTAAACTCATAGGTTTACACTTTGATAGCACAGCAAAGGGATACAGGCTGGATGGATGTTTCTTGGCTATGTGTCTTTTGAGGCATCTGGGAATAGGGTTGCTATAAACACTCTCATACAAAAACAAGACCTATGTACACAGGCAAAAGGATGAATTACATTAAAACCACAACTAGATTTGTCTATGCAAAGAACACTGCTCTTCTTCTGATTGTACTTTCCACAGCTATCTTCTGTCCCCATGTGTGCAAGACAAACACATAAGCACACATACATACACACATACACATTCACACACACACACACACACACACACACACACACACACACATACACACATTAACTAAATGCAATTGTCAACCCAGGAATGCAAGCAAACACTGTCAAGACTGAACCAGGCAAGTGCAGCATGTCTGACATCTCAGAAACCAGGAGACTGGAGCTATGGATGGGATGGGTAGTTCTAGGTAGACAAGAGTGGTGATGATAAGAACCTGGACTCCCAGGCTCCTGCCTTCCACTCTGTTGCCTTCAAGCTCAGGAATTGGTAGGTTTTCTTGTTCAGGGATTTGTGGAATTTTTTTCTTGTAGGGAAGGGCTTGGTCACTCTCCCTCCTTGGAGCTAAAAAAGACCTTTACAGCTATTAGAAAACCAACAGTTAGGGCCCTTAGAAAGTCTGGGAGTGGGGCCTTGTCTCTGGAGCTCCTTAGGCCTCCAGTTTGGCCACTTTCTTGCCTTGATGGTTTACAAAGTATACAAAGTTTATAAAGGTAGTGTTTTCTCTGTCACCTGAGTTAGTGGTTTCTGCACAAATGAAAGAGCATCCTGGGACCCTGACACCCAGGAACCACACAGCTCTGAGGTAGGACAGTACCCCAAGGGAAGAGTATCCTGAGATGTGAGATTTTAGGAACCTTACAGCTCTAAGAGGAAGCCTCCTCAGCAGAGGCACTGCAGCTCCCCAGGAAGGATATGTCCAGCTGAGCTGAGGCACTCAGGAGCCTCAGCCCAGCTTCTTCTTCTCTGCTTCTTCTAATCTTTGCTTCTTTTCTTCTCAGCTTCTTCTGATGAGTCATTCCAGGCAGTAAATCTCACAAAGGAGATTTACTGAAGGGAAGAATCTAGGAAGAGGAGGAAGGAATCCAGGGAAGGCTGCCCTCTGCTCCAGTAGTGGACAATAGGAACTGGACAAAGGGGCAGTGGTTATGTATGATTTCTGAAGGAATGGAGTTTCTCAGGGCAGAGATTTCCAGAGTGAGGATTGGTGGAATCTCAAGTCCTGAGCTTGGGACAATGGGAAGTGCTCAGGGATTGCTGGGTATTGTGGGAAGCTCGGGGATTGGTGGCTTTTTTCACCCCCTTTCCCTTATATCAGGCCCATGGGTTAGTAGGAAGTCCTTTCTGGCTGTAGATAACTATTGCCTCTCTATTCTCCCTGATCCCTTGTCCAGATAGCCAGCACTTCATCTCTACAGCCTACCCCTTGACTTCCTCCCAGTTTCAGTCACTTGCTCTTCCTGTCTCAGCCATTCCTTCCTTTACTGCTGAGAATAAGCCTATGCTACACTATGGCAATATCATCCAGGCTCATAACCTTGTGGCACTTTCACAAGACCGTGTAAGCATTGAGGTGTCTAGGAAAGGGGAGGGTACCAACGCTGTCACATTGATGTCCAGGACCCAGAAAGGTCCAACTCTGGTTGTAAGAGGATGGTAAGGACAACTGACTTTGATTCCAGAAGCCCAGGATTTCCTTCATGGTGTTAAGGGTGGGCCTTGCTCCTCCCTTGGCTACCTTTTTCCCCTAAGCCAGATGGAGCATGAGCAAGCAAGTCCAGCAACTGCCACAGCAAGCTGCCCAAAGGCAGCAGTACTAAGACTTCTGTCAATTGCCAGGTGCAAGGGGGTGGAGGAGTGGTGGTGACATACCACTGTTGACAGGCAGCACTTGTAAACACAGGAGGATGGGTGTCTGCTGGATACTGGACAGCCCATGTCAGCCAGCACAGAGTAGTCCTGGCCACTATTAGGGAAGCATGGTTTACCTGGACTCAAGACTGCAAAGACTGAGGGGATGTTCTGCTAAAGGCTTTCTAGCTCAAATACCTGGGGTTTCAGCAACTTCACTTCCTGCAAACTGCATCTAGCCCCAGGTGGTCTCCAAGGGAAGTTAGCAGGTGCTACAGAAAGCAGTTTCCTGGCTGACTCCAGTGTTGGTGGCTGGATGTGAACTTTGGAGCAGAAACAGGCTCCCCTGCCAGATGAAATGGAAAGCTACAGTGCCTGCCTTGCCTACTTGCCTTCAGCACAGCCTTTAGTTCCCACATGTGCTCAAGGTTCTCCTTATAAATTTGAAAGGAACCTTACACTTAAGAACATGGTATCATGTTCTGGACATTTCAAGCCCCTTTTCCGTTATGCTTCACAGGCTCCTGAAACTCTGTTTTCTCACTAAAAGTTATGGGGTCATGACTGGATGTGCCTGTTCATCCAGGATTGTCATTCAGTCTAATATCTGAATTTTTCCTCTTCCTCCCCCACCCCTTCCTCATCGAGATCTTCAAGACCTCTTCCATCTAAAGCTGTGAGATCCTCCAGAACTGGTGCTTCACATTTTATCTCTAGGCAATGTCAGGAATGAATGACACTTGCTAAGGATTTTTTGGATTCTCACCATCATCAGCACCCTCCAAATCTGGCAGATGCTCTTTCTATTGCATTCTCTATTGTACCAGGTCTTTCCTTCCCTTGACCTCCAACTTGATTCTCCTGCATCAACATCCCAGTGCTGGGACTATGAATGTGGAGCACCAGGCATATGTCAGGAAGGGGTATCAAATCTGAGGCTTGGTACCTGATAGGCAAACATATGACTACCCCCATACTTGCCAAGAAATTCTATACATATCAGATTAAACCTCCATGCTCCATATTCGCCATCTATTCTCAGCACTAAATTTTTTTTAAAAAAAACAAAAGCTAGGGATCTTAGTTCAGTCCTGCTAGTGTGTCCCTTAAATCTCAACACTTCAGCAGCAGACAGAGTCATTTGGCTTCAAAGCCATTCTGATCTACACAGCAAGTTCCAGGCCCTGCAGGGCAACCTAGTGAGACCCTGCCTCAAAAAAACAAAACAAAAGAAAGCTAGAATGTTCTCCTTTCTCTCCAATAATGCACTCTATGAAATAAAAGACATACTCAGAATATACTAAATAGATGTATATCATACTGCTGACATCTAACATATGAAGAATACAGTCATTTTCACATAAAAGCGCATGTGTTATATTTAGTGAAATAATTCAAAACAACCCTTTCCACAGTGAAAAGCCCGTAGTTCTTCCTTAAACTCATTTGCTAGTTCTAAATGTTTTAAATCATAAAAACATTTTGAATCCACTAATGTTCATAACATTTTTTTATCAACTCAGTTTCTTGCTTTCTAGCACAGAACTATTCTAGCATAGGACTATCAATACTCTGTTCTAGACTGATTCAATCAACCTGCTATGTACTGAAGGAATAAATCTTTTATAGGAAGTCCTTCTGAAGTGAGCAATCAATCAACAGTCTGTAGAGATAATTTTAATTAATACATAATACCATTGGTTATCAATAAAAGCTGAACAAAGTCATCTCAGTTTTTATTTTCATGTTTACAAGTATTCCATGATATATGTGGGTTTGTTTTCCACTTTATGAAACTAAGCCTGAAGGACTAAAGTACAAGGATCGCACAGTATGTATACAGCCAGTATTCTTACAAGGTCCAGAATTCCTCTCTGCATGAGGGCAGCACCAACATTGAAAGAGTTCTTTAAAATATTTCTTTCATCACAGATCGTCCCTAAGACCCTGATCATGTTCTTTGAGGCCTGGCTAAAGTAGATATTTTCTAATCATATAACTATATCTTTTCTCTTTCAGCTGTTCATGGTAGCCAACTTCATGCTTTCAGGAGTCATGATAACTATGGGCTTCGATTTTCAGTGGCAGCATCTGTCTTTGCACTTCGTTGTCCTGGGTTCTGTTAGTCACAAAAGAAATATGTATGGTTTTAACAGAATGAACTAATTATGAATGATACTGCTGTAATTTTTGTGTGTTTCATTTACCATCATGCATCCCTGTGTTCATAGTCATTTCTGCCTTCACTGTACTACAATGTAGCTGCACTTGATGAAATTCCCATTACTTGTTTCTGATAATTTTTTCAAACTGGTGACCTCACCACAATGACGGTGGAAACAGGAACTGAATTGTTAATTGGAGGCCACTTAAAGAGCTATTCAAAATCTAAAGACGTGAAAGAGGAACCCTTATAGAAATTACTATTTTATGGATAAACACTGTGGGAAAGAAGTTGAATTTCAAATATCTAGAAAAGACTGCATCTTTACAATTTTTAAAATGCACATAGAGAGTTTGAAATATAAAAACTAGTAACCTGTGTATTAAGAATACAAGAAGAGTCTGTACAGATACATTTTAAGAACTTTATTAACAATAAACCCTACACAGAATAACAACAGTGAGAAGAAACTCTATGTTCTGGTTAGTATTTTTATCAACTTGAATCAGGCTAGACTCATCTGGAAAGAGAGTTCATACCAAGGAATTGCTTCCATTGGGGTTCATGGGCAAGTCTGTGGAGGTGTTTGTTTTCTTGATTGGTGATTGATGTGGGTGGGCACAGCCTACTATTGAGTGATGCCACCCCTGGGCAGGTGGTCCTGGGTGATATAATGATACCAGGTTGAGCAAGCCAGGGACAGAAAGCCAGTAAGTAGCATTCCTCCATGGCCTCTGCTTCAGTTCCTGCCTCCTGGTCCCTGCTTTGGGATCCTGCCTTGACTTCCCTTGGTGGTCAGTTACAACACAACTCTAAGCTAAAATAAATCATCTCTTCATGGGGATGCTTTTGTAATGGTATTGACACAACAAGAGAAACCTAAGTCACATTTTTTTTCAGAAATGATATGACACAACCTCTCCTTTTGCATTTTTTCATAGCACCATAAAATTGAAAGGAGAAAATCAATTTATTAAATGGTTTTCAATAAGGTATAAATAGCATACTGTCAAAGTTGTCTCATTTTGCCCAAGGCCATATTAACTAAATTACAGTTGGTAATACTTTTTAAAAATATATTCTATGCCACCATCGTGGCAAAATATATGCAGTATTTAACATTTAACCTTGTCAGACCTCTAGAAGTGTTTGTAATCTGTTTAATTCATTTTGAATTATTGCTCACTTAGGACACCAGTATTAGATAGCTGAATGGTCTTTGCACCCACTGTCTTATTTTGAAATTTTTGTCATATTACCATCCACTTTGCTTAAAATATAAGTGTTATGAAATGCTAAATAAGATTCATCCAGTGTTTGAACTAGAAGACCCTGGAGATAGCTTGCATAGTCACAAAGAGTGCATAGTAGAATCCTGGATACAATGTAAGATGATAAACACAGTTTTTAATATTATATACATAGATAAAACATTTGCATGACTTATTTCATTTAATAACCCAATGTTGTCTTGACCTCACAAATGACAAATTTAAGGCAAAGTAAGTTAGTTTAACCAAAGTTAAAATATATTAAATTCCAACACCTTTACACAGATTGAGGTTTCCTATTAGTGTCACCTCCTACTAATCTTACATTTCAGATTAGTCTCCTCTTTCACACAGCTGGATTGGATTAGGCTCAAATCAGGCTGCACTAACTTAGGCTCCTGCATTCCCTGCAGGCCTTATAAGAGGTGCCTGATTGGGACTGGAGAGATAGCTCAGCGGTTAAGAGCCTGACTGCTCTTCCGAAGGTCCTGAGTTCAAATCCCAGCAACCACATGGTGGCTCACAACCATCTGTAACAAGATCTGATGCCCTCTTCTGGTGTGTCTGAAGACAGCTACAGTGTACTTACGTATGATAAATATGATAAGTAAATAAATCTTTTTTAAAAAGATGACTAATTAAGACCTTCTGCCACATACCTGTCTATGATGTTATCTGTCTCCATAATAGCTTCATTACTAAATCTTACTAATTGTTCCTAGTAGCTACTCAATCATTTTAAATGAACAGATTACCTACTGAAAATAAATTGAAACATTTAAAAAGGAAAGTAAATATGTGGGTTCACAATACAACTCTATGAGTTTCCTCCAATGATTTAGGCAGTTGCAGAACTTTCTTCTGTCTCCTGTACCCCAATGTAGACTTGGTAAATTATGAATTCTCTGGAATTAGAACTTTCAACATTGCTAAATTTGGGAAAATTAATAATGTCTTGGTCAACCTATGACCTATCTAAAATATGAAAAGACCTCCAAAACTTGCAAGTAATTATACCAGGACAGCATTATCAATGGAGAGGCTGTGAAAATAGGGATACATGTTTGCCAGAACTACCCTCTGAGATGGAGAACTTTCTCAAGACAAACCCTAGCCCTTCTGGGTAGATCTGTCAGCATATGATACATTTTAGTGTTTGCCACATTTATGCTGCCAGATCTAACGTTCACCAAAATGGTCTGGCCTAGCTTGCTTAAAGTGACTCACCTGAAAAGTTGAGCTTTGGATAATTTAAATTATACAAAACAGAAATTGATATTCTAGTAATAACAGATATATTGTAGTCTATGTACAATTACACTTACCTAATTATGAAATCCAATTATGTTCATAGGATACAACAATTTGTTAATCAGATCAATAGGCTTATTATTAATTTGAAAAATCAGTAAAATTTTGAGACTCTATAGATATAATATGGCAATATCATTATTAAGGTTCTTTTGGATCTAGAAGAACCCTAATAATGATATTGCCACATTAGTCAAAAACTATTGTCCTAAACCAACCAGATAAAAGTGAGTAGTGCATTTTTAACTATCTAGCTGGCAGAATCTTGGTTAGTTTCTTTTAACTATGCTAAAGTCTTAAAGCAAAGCAGCATTGTTGACAATTCAACTTTAAATATTTACATACCTGCTGTAGATTATTTATAGTCTCTTTGTAACTGATTTCCTCTTCTAATGAGAACACCTCTAGTTCAGATTCTGCTAATTATAATAAATTATGAATAACAATTGCCTAAAAACAATCATCTCTATTATCATCAGTAGAATTCATTTTAAAATCAGAGATAATTTTATCCAATTAAGTTAAAAGTCATTTGAAAAGAATATTTGCTTTTTTAAGACAAACATCTAATTATATAAAATATCAGTATGCCTCCCAGACATACCCTGAATGCTGCTATGTTTGAGATAAGTAAACAACCAAAAGATCTATTTATCCACCAAAACATGTGAACTCTCTGGAAATATATTTTAAACCATATTGTAAAATATAATGGAAAACAAGTCCAGCCTGGAATGATGTGAACAGCAGCACATGCACATGTGGCATCTAGATGTTGAACTCTTCCACCCCTGATATCCACCAGGTTTTTGACACAGCATTTTTTTCTGTACTTGGAGTTCACTAATTACCAGGGTGGCAGGTCAGTAGCCCCATCATGTGTCTCCACCTGTTTCTTCAAAGCAACTTTATAATAACCAGAAGCTGGAAAGAACCCAGATGTTTCTCAACAGAGGAATGAATACAGAAAATGTGGTACATTTACACAATGGAGTACTACTCAGCTGTTCAAAACAATGAATTCATGAAATTCTTAGGCAAATGGATTGAACTAGAAAATACCATCCTGAGTGAGGTAACGCAATCACAAAAGAACACACATGGTATGCACTCAATTATAAGTGGATATTAGCCCAAAAGCTCGGAATTCCCAAGATACAATTCACAGACCACATGAAGCTCAAAAGGAAGGAAGACCAAAGTGTGGATATTTCACTCATCCTTAGAAGGGAAAAGAAAATATTCATGGGAGGAAATATGGAGACAAAGTGTGGAGCAGAGACTGAAGGAAAGGCTACCCAGAGACTGCCCCACCTGGGGATCCATCCCATATACAGACACCAAACCCAGATACTATTGCAGATGCCAAGAAGTGCTTGCTGAAAGGGGCCTGATACAGCTATCTCCTGAGAGGATCTGCCAGAGCCTGGCAAATACAGAGGGGGATACTCACAGCCAACCATTGGACTGAGCACGAGGTCCTCAATGGAGGAGTTAGAGAAAGGACTGAAGGAGCTGAAGGGATTTGCAACCCCATAAGAAGAACAACAGTATCAACCAACCAGCCTCTCCACCCTGAGCTCCCAGGGACTAAACCACCAACCAAAAAGTACACATGGAGCGACCCATGGCTTCAGCCACATATGTAGCAGAGGATGGCCTTGTCAGTCATCAATGGGAGGAGAGGCCCTTGGTCCTGTGAAGGCTTGATGCCCCAGTGTAAGAGAATCCCAGGGCAGAGAGGTGGGAGTGGAGGAGTGGGAAAATATCCTCATAGAAGCAGGGGGAGGGGTCATGGGATAAGGGGTTTCCAGAGGGGAAGCCAGAAAAGGGGATAACATTTGAAATGTAAATAAGTAAATTATTCACTAAAAAATAATATGGAAGTCTAATTATTCAAACAGTTTTACTATAAAACTGAACTCAGAAGAGGTCTACATAATTAGCTATTTAATTTTTTTTCTCTTTAAATAGGAATATAATAAGGAATAGAAAAGACAAAACTGCGCAGGGCCTGACAAATTAGAAAAAAAAATGAAGAAAGCTTGAATTTTGACAAAGTGTGGTATAATGATTCACTATCTTCTGTTGAAACGTTTCCCAGCTGCTTCACCCAAAACCTGGATTTCTCTTATGAAGCGGCTGTTGTAACTGTGTTATGGTCTGATTGAGACTTACAAACATCATCTCCCTCTCAGGAGACTGTTTCTGGGCAAACGTAACAACTCTCAAATAAACTTTTTTTTTTTTTTTAAGAAAACAAGTGACAGCAGATGCTGGAAAGGATTCATTCTCTGTGGGATTTCAAACTGGTACAGTCATTCTGCCAATTGGTGTGGTGAATCAGCAAGAAGCTAAGCACAGACTCACCATATGATGCAGTTATTCCACCCCTCACATGTGTCCAAAGCACTCATCCCTACTCTGTATATGTTTGCTTAGTCATGTTCACTGCCACTCCATTCACAGTAGCTCAGAAATGGAAACTACTTAAATATTGTTCAATTAATAATCAATAATAAATACATGATACATATATATTACAGAATTCTATCTAGCTGTAAAGAAAAATGAAGTCAGGAAAATAGATGGAACTAAAAACAGTATGTTGAGTGAGGTGAGCCAGACCTAGAAAGACCAATGTCAATTTTGTTTTTATTCCTATCTTGGAGTCTTTACATGTGAACATATAGCCTGGAGTAACTGCAAGAACCAAGCAGATTAAAAGGGACCATGGCAGGGAGTGACATGGGGAAGAAGCTCTAATTGGGGGAACGATAGTATGAAACAGGTGTTTTGAAAAGGAAATGTAAAAGACTGAGCTAGGTGTAATATGGAAAGGAGCTGGAAGACTGCATAGAGGTAGAAGAAGAGAAGAGGAATAAATAATGCTATGGTGTTTTTAAATTCTATAGGTAAGCATTATTTTATGTTTACCTAAAATTAAATGTGTGTGTGTGTGTGTGTGTGTGTGTGTGTGTGTGTGTGTGTGTGTACATATACAAATATTTTAAATGAAGCTATACCATTTGGGTGATAATACTCCCTTCAAGAGCCATCTAACCATCTGCACTCAAGAGCTGAGACTGTTCTACAGCCCCCCTGTGCACGGGTCCCACCAGGAGAGACCTATTCTTCCTAGAGTATTATCATTCCCATGGGATAAAAGATGTATAAAAAAAGACTTCAAGTCTCTGAATAAAGAAATTGAACAAGATCTCAAAATATGGAAAGATCTCCCATGCTCATGGATTGGCAGGATTAATATAGTAAATATGTCCATCTTTCTGAAAGCAATCTACAGAATCAACAATTCCCATCAAAATTCCAATTCAATTCTTCACAAAGTTATAAAGAGCAATTTGCAAATTCATCTGGAATAACAAAAAACCAGGATAGCAAAAACTATCCCAACAATAAAAGAACTTCTGGTAGAAATCACCATCCCTGACCTCAAGCTGTACTACAGAACAATTGTGATAAAAAACTACATGGTACTGGTACAGTGACAGGAAGGTAGATCAATGGAATAGAATTGAAGACCCAGAAATGAACCCACACACCTATGGTCACTTGATCGTTGAAAAGGGAGCTAAAACCATCCAGTGGGGGGGGGGGGGTTAACAAATGGTGCTGGCTCAACTAGCAGTTAGCATGTAGAAGAATATGAATTGATCCATTCTCATCCCCTTGTACAAAGCTCAAGTCCAAGTGGATCAAGGACTTCTACATAAACCAGATACACTGAAACTAATAGAAGAGAAAGGGGGAAAGAGCCTCGAAGATATGGGCACAGGGGAAAAATTCCTGAACCGAACAGCAATGGCTTGTGCTGTAAGATCGAGAATCGACAAATGGGACCTCATAAAATTACAAAGCTTCTGTAAGGCAGAGGACCCTGTCAATAGGACAAAACAGCAACCAGCAGATTGGGAAAGGATCTTTACCAATCCTCCATCCAATAGAGGGCTAATATCCAATATATACAAAGAACTCAAGAAGTTAGACTCCAGAGAAACAAATAACCCTATTTTTAAAATGGGGTACAGAGATAAACAAAAAATTCTCCACTGAGGAATATTGAACTGCTGAAAAGGACCTAAAAAAAAAAAAAAAAAAAAAAAAAAAAAAAAAAAAAAACAATGTTCAGCATCCTTAATCATCAGGGAAATGCAAATCAAAGCAACCCTGAGATTCCACCTCACACCAGTCAGAATGACTAAGATCAAAATTTCAGGTGACAGCAGATGCTGGCAAGAATGTGGTGAAAGAGGCACACTCCTCCATTGCTGGTGGGATTGCAAGTTGATACAGCCACTCTGGAAATCAGTTTGGTGGATTCCTCAGAAAATTGGACATAGTACTACCGGAATATCCAGCAATACCATGCTCCAACATGTAATAAGAACACATGCTCCACTATGTTCATAGCAGCCTTATTTATAATAGCCAGAATTTGGAAAGAACCCACAAGTCTCTCAACAGAGGAATGGATACAGAAGATGTGGTACACATTTACACAATGCAGTACTACTCAGCTATTCAAAACAATAAATTTATGAAGTTCTTAGGCAAATGGATGGAACTAGAAAATATCATCTTGAATGAGGTAACCCAATCACAAAAGAACACACATGGTATGCATTCACTGATAATTGGATATTAGCCCAGAAGCTCAGAATATCCAAGCTACAATTCACAAACCACATGAAACTCAATAAGAAGGAAGACCAAAGTGTGTATACTTCTATCATTATTAGAAGGAAGAACTAAATACCCATGGGAGGAGTTGCAAAGACAGAGTGTGGAGCAGCCACTGAAGCAATGACCATCCAGAGACTGCCTCACCTGGGGATCCATCTCATATACAATCACCAAACACAGACATTTTTGTGGATGCCAACAAGTGCTTGCTGACAGCAGCCTGTTATAGCTGTCTCTGGAGAGGCTCCACTAGTGCCTGACAAATACAGAAGTGGATTCTCACAGCCTACCATTGGACTGAGCACAAGGTCCCCAATGAAGGAGCTATTGAAAGGACCCAAGGAGCTGAAGGGGTTAGCAGCCCCATAGGAGGAATTAACCAGTACCTCCAGAGCTCACAAGGACTAAATCATCAACCAAAGTGCCATGATGGGACTCATGGTTCCAGCTGCATATGTAGCAGAGGATGTTCTAGTTGGTCATCAATGGGAGGAGAGGCCCTTGGTCCTGTGAAGGCTCTATGCCCCAGTGTAGGGAAACCCCAGAACCAGAACGAAGGTGTGCGTGGGATGGTGAGCAGGGGGGCGGGTGAAAGGAATAGGAGGTTTCAGAGGGGAAACCAGGAAAGGGGACAACATTTGAAATGTAAATAAAGTTAATATCTAATTTTTAAAACATCATCTAACAAAACCTACAGGACCATGCATGAGAAATCTGCTTTAGGGTTTCTGGGCAGGGTAATCCAAGAGATCCCCAACTAACATAAGCTATTGTTTCCCTTGATTTCCTCCAAGATTTTGAAGGTAAGTCACTTCAGCTAGAAATAACACATACTTTGGATGTAGGTCTTTGGGTCATCAAGTTGGGTCTGACCCATAAGCCTCTTCCATGAAGAATAGCTCTGACAGCAACAGAGGGTACAACACCAGCTGGCAAGGAAAAAATGCAATCACTAGTCCTACCAGCTGGGACTAGCATGGCAGGATGTCCCCAAAGGTGAAATAGTGGTACTTATATTTTGGAGCTAACCAACATCTATCTAATTGGATTTAAGGTCTGCTCAATGGGAGGGAAAGCATGCCTGGTACTGTGAACCTGGCTAGCCACTCATGACTGGTGAAGTCATGGGACCTACAGGAAAACCCACTACTGCCACTTTCCTAACAGTATAAGTCCTAACTGTGTCTTGGGTGGGAGGTAAGCGCGTGATAAGACACTATGAATGCAACTTAAGAGGAGAAGGCTTATTACAGCTCTCAGGTCATAGTCCATCATTGAAGGAAGCTAGGGCAGGAACTCAAGGCAGGAACCTAAAGGCAGGAACTGAAGCAGAGGCCATACAGGAATGCTGCTTCCTGCTTTGCTTCCTATGGCTTTCTCAGCCTGCCCTCTTAAACCATTCAAAACCTGCCTAAGGGTAGTATCAAACACAATGGGTTGGGGCCTCCCACATCAGTCAGTAATGAAGAAATGTCCCACAGGCTTGGCTATACACTGGTCTTATGAAGCTTTTCCTCAACTGAGGTATCCACCTCTCTGATTATACCAAGCTGACAAAAATTAACCAAGCCCAAACAGCATTCTAAATGTTTAGTCATACAGTCAGTTAAGTATGGTTCCAGCCCCTCATCAAAGAAACTTTTTGCAGCTATTGGAGACCATCGATCCACAATTGACCAAAACACAGAGAACACCTGCCAGTGGGGTGGCCAGACCCAACTAATATACATACAGTACCTAAGACTCAGAAACATCATGGAAAAGGATGTGGAGACTTGTAAGTCAGAGGACCAGGACATGTGCACCCATAGAAACTTGACAATATAGTTGTCTAAATGAGACATGAACAAAGCAAAAGCTGCTGACACGCCAATGTGGATGGACAAAACCTCACAAAGCCCCACCCTAGATGAAGAACCACCAGCAACTAATGGCTGATGAGAGAGAATCAGTCTTCCCCAGAGATTAGCCCATAATCCATTATCTAGTAGCAAGTGGTCATCCCTTAAAACATATACGTATGTGTAACACTGAATGGGCTGAGCAGGTTGCATTAATATATATTTGTGTATGTGTGAATGCATGCATGTGTATAATAATAATTAAAGAAAAAGCATAAAGATGAGAGGGAGGAGGAAGGAGCAGAGACAGTAGAGGAGATGGAAAGGAAAAGGGGAGGATGAATATTATAAATATGAAAAGAAAATATCTACAATTTAAAAATATTTTCTCATGGTTGTATATAACTTACTTTGTAGTATGGATGTTGGCAGTGCCACCTGCATCTTTTACATAAAATCTAATAAGTCGTAAAGATGATGGGAATAGTTTGTCTTCAATATTCTACACAACTTATTTTCAGAGTTTGTTTCTGAATTTACCTGGTCTGCGGGTTTGTGTCTTCTCCACGCTTGCTTCATTGGTTGTAAAAGGGTCTTGCATTTCAATCACTTTCTGGATATATTTTGAAATAAGATATTTTATAATGTTGTATAATTAATAACTAATACTCAGTAATACAAAATTAAAATTATAACTTATTACCCTCCAGTGTGGACATTTCTTACCCCTTGCTAAAAAGCAAAAGGTAATATGACAACTCAAATAATAAAACCAAGAAAAATTAGGAAAAAAACGGAGTTCTCATAGGTAACTTTCAAATTAATCACTTAAGTTCATGGCCCTCTGACAGAGGGTTAGTATATAGAATATATAAAGTATTAAAAATATATACAAAACTAAGCATCAAGGAAAAAAACTCGATCATATAATCAGAGGTGAGGAGGACACAACATCTGCCCCAACACTGGGGAGTAACTATGACCAGTGATACCCAGGCACCCAGGAACTCTGCCTGACCAGTGGCACAGGTTCCTTTTGGTCTGGGCCAGTGCCCTGAACAGACCTTGGGGGATGTATTAGTCAGGGTTTCTATTCCTGGACAAAACATCATGACCAAGAAGCAAATTGGGGAGGAAAGGGTTTATTCAGCTTACACCTCCACATTGCTGTTCATCACCAAAGTAAGTCAGGACTGGAATTCAAGCAGGTCAGGAAGCAGGAGCTGATGCAGAGGCCATGGAGGGATATTTTTTACTTGCTTGCCTCCCCTGGCTTGCTCAGCCTGCTCTCTTATAGAACCAAGACTACCAGCCCAGAGATGGTCCCACCCACAAGGGGCCTTTCCCCCTTGATCGCTAATTGAGAAAATGCCTTACAGCTGGATCTCATGGAGGCATTTCCCCAACTGAAGCTCCTTTCTCTGTGATAACTCCAGCCTGTGTCAAGTTGACACAAAACTAGCCAGTACTGGGGAGAACTCCATAGTCTGTCCCACAAAACCCAGAGGGAGCTCCACTCCCAGGCTAACACTCCCGGGATGACAGGATCAGAGGTGCCCTGAGCAGAACTTGGGTGCTAATTCCACAGCCAGTCCCTCAACACCCAGAAGAAGCTCCACTCCCAGGCACTCTAATATACCCAGGATCAATGAATCACAGAAGCTTGGTCACACCAGGATTTCAGGGACCCAGATGCAGCTTGACTCCCAGGAGCTCTGAAACACCCAGGATCTCAGGATCACAGAATCCTAGAATCACAAGATGACAGAGACAGCTGAACTTTGAGGAGTTCTGACGCAGTCAAGATCACAGGAATGACAGGCTCCAGTCAGACATAGCAAGGGCAGGAAGAACTAGAGATAATCCGATGGTATGAGGCAATCATAAGAACATAAGCAACAGCACCATAACAAGACTTGGATACACCATCACACCAGAAAAGCAAGATTCAAATCTAAAATCACTTCTCATGATGATGGACTTTAAGAAGGACATAAATAACTCCCTTAAAGAAATACAGGAAAGCATAGGTAAACAGCTAGAAGTACTTAAAGACAAAACACAAAAATCCCTTAAAGAATTACAGGAAAACACAATCAAACAGGGGAAGGAGATGAACAAAACCATGAAGATCTAAAAATGAAAATAGAAACAATAAAGAAATCACAAACAGACAACCCTGGAGTGAGAAAACCTAGGAATGAGATCAGGAGACATAGATGCAAGCATCACCAATAGAATACAAGACATAAAAGAGAGAATCTCAGGTGCAGAAGATACCATAGAAAACATTGACACAAGAGTCAAAGAAATGCAAAAGACAAAAAGCTCCTAACTCAAAACATCCAGAAAATCCAGGACACAATGAGAAGACCAAACCTAAGGATAATAGGTATAGAAGAGAGCAAAGATTCCCAATTTAAAGGGCCAATAAATATCTTCAACAAAATTATAGAAGAAAACTTCCCAAACCTAAAGAAAGAGATGCCCATGAACATACAAGAAGCCTACAGAGTACCAAATAGATTGGAACAGAAAAGAAATTCCTAGAGCTAGTCTCCCAGGTCTGCTGATAGAGGCTAACAGAATCATGGGAGTAACAAGCTCCAACCAGAGACAACTATAACAACTAACTCCAGAGATTACCAGATGGTGAAAAGCAAACGTAAGATTCTTACTAACAGAAACCAAGACCACCCATCATCATCAGAACCCAGCACTCCCACCTCAGCCAGTCCTGGATACCCAACACACCCAAAAAGCTAGACCCGAATTTAAAAGCATATCTCATGATGATGGTAGAAGACATCAAGAAGGACTTTAATAACTCACTTAAAGAAATACAAGAAAACACTGCTAAAGAGGTAGAAGTCCTTAAAGAAAAACAGGAAAACACATCCAAACAGGTAGAAGTCCTTAAAGAAAAACAGGACAACACAAGCAAACAGGTGATGTAATTGAACAAAACCATACAAGACCTAAAAAGGGAAGGAGACACAATAAAGAAAACCCAAAGGGAGACAACAATGGAGATAGAAACCCTAGGAAAGAAATCTGGAACCATAGATGCGAGCATCAGGAACAGAATACAAGAGATGGAGGAGAGAATCTCAGGTGCAGAAGATTCCATAGAGAAAATGGGCACACAATCAAAGAAAATGCACAACGCAAAAAGATCCTAACTCAAAACATCCAGAAAATCCAGGACACAATGAGAAGACCAAACCTACAGATAATAGTAGATGACAATGAAGATTTTCAACTTAAAGGGCCAGTAAATATCTTCAACAAAATTATAGAAGAAAACTTCCCTAACCTAAAGAAAGAGACCCCCATGAACATACAAGAAGCCTACAGAACTCCAAATAGACTGGACCAGAAAAGAAATTCCCCCCCAATGAATAATAATCACAACAACAAATGCACTAAATAAAGATAGAATATTAGAGGCAGTAAGGGAAAAAGGTCAAGTAACATATCAAGGCAGGCCTATTAGAATTACACCAGACTTTTCACCAGAGACTATGAAAGCCAGAAGATCCTGGACAGATGGTACACAGACACTAAGAGAACAAAAATGCCAATGCAGGCTACTATACCCAGCCAAACTTTCAATTACCATAGATGGAAAACCAAAGTATTCCATGACAAAACCAAATTCATACAATATCTTTCCATGAATCCAGCCCTTCAAGGGATAATAACAGAAAGAAAAAAAAAAAAAAAAAAAAAACAAGGACGAAAACTACGCCCTAGAGAAAGCAAGAAAGTAATCCTTCAACAAACCTAAAAGAAGACAGCCACAAAAACAGAATCCCAACTCTAACAACAAAAATAATAGGAAGCAACAACTACTTTTACTTAATATCAATGGACTCAATTCCCCAATAAAAAGACATAGACTAACAGAATGGCTACACAAAGAGGATCCAACATTTTACTGCTTACAGGAAACCCATCTCAGGGAAAAAGACAGACACTACCTCAGAGTGAAAGGCTGGAAAACAATTTTCCAAGAAAATGCTCTGCAGAAACAAGCTAGAGTAGCCATTCTAATACCGAATAAAAACTACTTCCAACCCAAAGTTATCAAAAAAGACAAGGAGGGGCACTTCATACTAATCAAAGGTAAAATATTCCAAGAGGAACTCTCAATTCTGAATATCTATGCCCCAAATGCAAGGGCAGCCACATTCATTAAAGAAACTTTTTTAAAGCTCAAAGCACACATTGCACCCCACACAATAATAGTGGGAGACTTCAACACCACACTTTCATCAATGAACAGATCCTAGAAATAGAAACTAAACAGGGACACAGTGAAACTAACAGAAGTTATGAAACAAATGGATTTAACAGATATCTACAGACATTTTATCCTAAAACAAAAGAATATACCTTCTTCTCAGCACCTCATGGTACCTTGTCCAAAATTGACCATATAATTGGTCAAAAAACAGGCTTCAACAGATACAAAATTATTGAAATTGTCCCATGCATCTTATCAGATCATCATTGACTAAGGCTGATCTTCAATAACAACATAAATAATAGAAAGTCAACATTCACGTGGAAACTGAACAACACTCTCCTCAATGATACCTTGGTCCAGGAAGGAATAAAGAAAGAAATTAAAGACTTTTTAGAGTTTAATGAAAATGAAGCCACAACATACCCAAACTTATGGGACACAATGAAAGCATTTTTAAGAGGAAAACTCATAGGTCTGAGTGCCTCCAAAAAGAAACTAGAGAGAGCTCACAATAGCAGCTTGACAACACACCTAAATGCTCTAGAACAAAAGGAAACAAATTCACCAAAGAGGAGTAGACTGCAGGAAATAATCAATCTCAGGGGTAAAAATCAACCAAGTGGAAACAAGAACTATTCAAAGAATGAACCAAACTAGGAGCTGGTTCTTTGAGAAAATCAACAAGATAGATAAACCCTTCGCCAGATTTACTAGAGGGTACAAGGACAACATCCTATTTAACAAAATAAGAAATGAAAAGGGAGACATAACAATAGATCCTGAAGAAATCCAAAACACCATCACATTTTTCTACAAAAGGCTATGCTCAACAAAACTGGAAAACCTGGATGAAATGGACAAATTTCTAGACAGATAGCAGGTACCAAAGTTAAATCAGGATCAGATTAATGACCCTAAAGAGTCCTATATCCCCTAAAGAAACAGAAGCAGTCATTAATAGTCTCCCAACCAAAAAAAAAAAAAAAAAAAAAAAAGCCCAGGACCAGATGGATTTAGTGCAGAGTTCTATCAGACCTTCAAAGAAGATCTAATTCCAACTTCTCAAACTATTCCACAAAATAGAAACAGAAGGTACTCTACACAATTCAATCTATGAAGCCACAATTACTCTGATCCCTAAACCACATAAAGACCCAACAAAGATAGAGAACTTCAGACCAATTTCCCTTATGAATATCGATGCAAAAATATTCAATGAAATTCTCACTAACCGAATTTAAGAACACATCAAAACAATCATCCATCTTGATCAAGTAGGTTTCATTCCAAGGATGAAGGAATGGTTTAATATATGGAAATCCATCAACGTAATCCACTATATAAACAAACTAAAAGACAAAAACCACATGATCATCTCGTTAGATGCTGAGAAAGCATTTGACAAAATCCAACACCCATTCATGATAAAAGTCTTGGAAAGATCAGGAATTCAAGGCCCATACCTAAACATGATTAAAGCAATATACAGCAAACCAGTAGCCAACATCAAACTAAATGGTGAGAAGCTGGAAGCAATCCCACTAAAATCAGGGACTAGACTAGGCTGCCCACTTTCTCCCTACCTATTCAATATAGTACTTGAAGTTCTAACCAGAGCAATTCGACAACCAAAGGACATCAAGGGGATACAAATTGGAAAGGAAGAAGTCAAAATATCACTATTTGCAGATGATATGATAGTATATATAAGTGACCCCCAAAATTCCACCAGAGAACTCCTAAACCTGATAAACAACTTCAGTGAAGTAGCTGGATATAAAATTAACTCAAACAAGTCAATGGCCTTTCTCTACACAAAGGATAAACAGGCTGAGAAAGAAATTAGGGAAACAACACCCTTCTCAATAGTTACAAATAATATAAAATACCTTGGCGTGACTCTAAGTAAGGAAGTAAAACATCTGTATGATAGGAACTTCAAGTCTCTGATGAAAGAAATCAAAGAAGATCTCAGAAGATGGAAATTTCTCCCATGCTCGTGGATTGGCAGGATCAATATAGTAAAAATGGCTATCTTGCCAAAAACAATCTACAGATTCAATGCAATCCCCATCAAAATTCCAACTCAATTCTTCCACGAATTAGAAAGGGCAATCGGCAGATTCATCTGGAATAACAAAAAAACTAGGATAGCAAAAACTCTTCTCAAGGATAAAAGAACCTCTGGTGGTATCACCATGCCTGACCTAAAGCTGTATTACTGAGCAATTGTGATAAAAAAAAAAACTGCATAGTACTGGTAAAGTAGGAGACAAGTAAACCAATGGAATAGAATTGAAGACTCAGACATGAACCCACATACCTATGGTCACTTGACCTTTGACAAGGGAGCTAAAACCATCCAGTGGAAAAAAGACAGCATTTTCTACAAATGGTGCTGGCACAACTGGCGGTTATCATGTAGAAGAATGCAATGCGATCCATTCCTATCACCCTGCACTAAGGTCAAATCTAAGTGGATCAAGGAACTCCACATACAACCAGAGACAGTGAAATTTATAGAGGAGAAAGTGGGGGAATGCCTCGAAGATATGGGCATAGGGGGAAAAAATTCCTGAATAGAACAGCAATGGCTTGTGCTGTAAGATCGAGAATCAACAAATGGGACCTCATAAAATTGCAAAGCTTCTGCAAGGCAAAAGACACTGTTAATAAGACAAAAAGGCCACCAACAGATTGGGAAAGGATCTTTACCAATCCTAAATCAGATAGGGGACTAATATCCAATATATATAAAGAACTCAAGGAGGTGGACTCCAGAAAATCAAATAACTCCATTAAAAAATGGGGTGCAGAGCGTAACAAAGAATTCTCACCTGAGGAATACCGAATGGCTGAGAATCACCTGAAAAAATGTTCAGCATCCTTAATCATCAGGGAAATGCAACTCAAAACAACCCTGAGATTCTACCTCACACCAGTCAGAATGGCTAAGATCAAAAATTCAGGTGACAGCAGATGCTGGCAAGGATGTGGAGAAAGAGGAACACTCTTCCATTGTTGATGGGATTGCAAGCTTGTACAACCACTCTGTAAATCAGTCTGGCGGGTTCTCAGAAAATTGGACATAGTACTACCGGAGGATCCCACAATACCTCTCCTGGGCATATATCCAGAAGATGATCCAACTGGTAAGAAGGACACATGCTCCACTATGTTCATAGCAGCCTTATTTATAATAGCCAGAAGCTGTAAAGAACCCAGATGCCCCTCAACAGAGGAATGGATACAAAAAATGTGGTACATTTACACAATGGAGTACTACTCAGCTATTAAAAAGAATGAATTTATGAAATTCCTAGGCAAATAGATGGACCTGGAGGGCATCATCCTGAGTGAGGTAACCCAATCACAAAAGAACTCACATGATATGTACTCACTGATAAGTGGATATTAGCCCTGATACTTAGAATACCCAAGATATAAGATAAAATTTGTGAAACACATGAAACTCAAGAAGATAGAAAACCAAACGTGTGGACACTTTGCCCCTTCTTAGAATTGGGAACAAAACACCCATGGAAGGAGTTACAGAGACAGCGTATGGAGCTGAACCAAAAGGATGGACCATCTAGAGACTGCCATATCCAGGGATCCATCCCATAATCAGCTTCCAAACGCTGACACCATTGCATACACTAGCAAGATTTTGCTGAAAGGACCCTGATATAGCTGTCTCTTGTGAGATTATGCCAGGGCTTAGCAAACACAGAAGTGGATGCTCACAGTCAGCTATTGGGTGGATCACAGGGCCCCCAATGGAGGAGCTAGAGAAAGTACCCAAGGAGCTAAAGGGATCAGCAACCCTATAGGTGGAACAACAATATGAACTAACCAGTACCCCCCGGAGCTCGTGTCTCTAGCTGCATATGTATCAGAAGATGGCCTAGTAGGCCATCAGTGGAAAGAGAGTCCCATTGGTCTTGCAAACTTTATATGCCTCAGTACAGGGGAATGCCAGGGTCAAGAAGTGGGAGCAGATGGGGTGGGGAGGATATGGGGGACTTGAAATATAAATGAAGAAAATACCTAATAAAAAAATACTCTCACACTATGTCAGATGATATCATATAAGTGCTTTTGAATATATTTCTTAACAATTTATTTTTAATATTCCATGCTCTTTTAGTATGCTTAATTCCCAAAGAATATTTTATATGTTTTGACACATTTTAGTATTCAACATTAGATATAGGATCCTTAGTTATGGATAGTATTAAATGTTCATTAATTATATTTTTAGGGTATGTAAGGATATGAATATAAAAGTTGAACAAATTTTTATGTATCATTTGAGTCTCAAAACACTCAATGCTATTAATATGTTTGATGTATAAAATGCATTTAAATAAATAAAAACATTAAGAAAAATGGGAAAAACTCAAAAACCAACACATAAATCTAAACAAAATGTTCTCAAATGATGAAATAAAAATGGCTATAAAATATTTTAAATATACAATATGCTTAGCTATCAGGGAAATGCAAATGAAAGCTACTTTATGATTTTATCTTACCACAGTCAGAACTTCTAAAATCCAAAAAACAAATGATGACACATGCTGGTGTGGAGGTGGCAAAGAGAACCACAGCTTCACTGCTGATATACTGGTGCCACCACTATAAAAAACACTATGGCAGTTCTTCAAAGAGCTAGAAAGAGATCTACAACATTATGAAGCTGTATGACTCTTGAGCATAGATCTAAAGGTTTCTATTCTACTATAGAGATGCTAGCTTATACATGTTTATTGGTGCTCTATTTACAATAGTCAGGAAATAGAAATACCCAAGATGTCTATCAACTAATGAGTGGATAATGAGAATTTGGTACGCTTAAACAATAAGATATTGTTTAACTGTTTTGAAAAAAAAATGTGAAATCCACGGGAAAATGAATGGAGCTGGAAACAGTCATTCTGTGTGAGGTAACCCAGATCTAGAAAGACAAATACTGCATGTTTTCTCTCATGTGTTAATGCTAACACTGGCTCTTCAGATATATTCCATTTGTAGTATTCATTGATGTCAGAAAGTTAGTTAGGAAGTATGAATGTGGGAGGACCTCAGGGGAGTGGAGATAGAACACAGTGGAATAAAATGTTAAAGGAAATAATGGAGCAAGCAGGACTAAATTAGTGTGGGAAAAGGCAGAATGGCAAGGGATTATGTTGGTAGGGTAAGTAAAAATTTGAGAAAGTCATGAAAACCTACTATAGAAGACTCCTAAAATATATACAATGTAAAATGTTAAATGAAGTTACGCGACAATAGGCCAACAATACCCTCCCAGATACCACAAGCTAGCTAATAAAAAATCTCAGTGATAGAAATAGGTTACTCCTTTTTGAGTTGTTGGCCAATGTGGTGCCACAGACCTCAAATACTACAGGCTATAGCCAATACTCATGGTTTCCCTCTATTACTTAGTGGTAAAACTGTATTGATGAAGACACCAAATACTCTGGTGATAGAATGTAAAGAAATCAGCTGGTATTCACCTGGATGCTACATTCCTACTACCTAACTTTCATAGTGCATAAGTTACCAGAGGAAAAAATAATCACCAATCTTACCCAGACGTGAACACTACAACATAAACAACCTGGCAAGACATGCCCTTTGGTGTAATAGTGGCATAAAAATTATAGAAGGAATCAATCATGGGATGATTGAATTGGCCCACCACTGGTTAAAACCCCTACCTGGTACCAATATTTGGCCAAGAACCTGTGACTAAATTGGTCACAGAGAATCATCTAATACTCTTTTTCTGCTAAATTGGTAGAGTATTAAACTAATGGCTAAAGATTTATTATTACACACATAGATTAATGCATGTCTTAGTTAGGGTTTCCATTGCTGTAAACACTTATAAAGGACAATATTTAATTGGGGCTGGCTTACAGTTTCAGAGGTTAAGTCCACTGTAATCATGGCAAGAAGAATGGCAGTATCCAGGCTGACATGGTGCTGGTGAAGGAATTGGAAGTTCTACATCTAGATCCAAAGGCAGCCAGGAGGAGACTGGCCTCTGCAGGCAGCCAGGAGGAAGCTCTCTCTTCTGCACTGGGCAGAGCTTAAGCATTAGGAGCCCTTAAAGCTGGCCTACACAGTGACACACTTCCTCCAACAAGGCCGTACTTATTCCAACAAGGCCACACCTCCTAACAGTGTCACTTCTGTGGGCCAAGCATAATTCTACCCACCAAAGTGCATCTCTTGGTGCTCACCAAAAAAGCTTCTTTTGCTGTAGATAGTAATTAATACAGAGACCTACAGCTGGCCAAGGTCCAGAGAATACAAGATGGCAGAATCATCAGGCCTAACCAGGACTTCTATATCATAGGTTTCCCCCCTCAGTCTCGGGGATCTCTGTGGAGGAAGTGGCAGAAAGATTGTAAGAGCAACAAGTGATGGATGATTACAAGGAAACTGTTTTTCACACACAGCAGAGCAGTTGAACATATGTACTTACAGTAGTTGAAACAGCATACATAAGCCGGAACAACCTCAAGCCACAAAATGTCCCAGCATGTTGAGGGAAGTCAGTAAAAAGTCCTATCCACAGCTAAGGAGCTATAGGCAACTGATAAGTTCTGAGAGCAGAAGTAAAGTCCAGGCTGGGAAACCATGCTCCAGTAAAAGGCCACATCGCAGAGCATATGGGCAGCATCAACTGTACTTGATGAGGTTTTTCTTTACGTTTGTTTGTTTGTTTGTTTGTTTGTTTGTTTTTAGAGGACCTGAAGTTGGATAGTTAGTAACGTGGAGATGGATCTGAGATGAATTAGGTGAGCAGGTAGAAATGATCAAATACATTATTCAAGATTCTCAAAGAACTAATAAAATGAGGGAAGAAAGACTTTCTAAAGAGAATTCAACATTTACCTTCCACTTGTTTATTTAGTATATATTTACTTTTATGATCTTCAACCTCAAGTAAATCGTCAGCACATGTCTATGGAAGAGTCTCAGAGAGATTTCTGATAAAATTGATATCAATAAAGTTTCCATAAGATATCTCAACTTCGTATTTTGAATGTAATTAAACTTCAAGAAGAGAATGTGCTAAAATTAGAATATTACAATGCATAACCTCATATACATTCTCTAGATAAAGCTTAATGTTTAATCTTCATGTGACTGAATATTAAACACAGAAGCGGAGAAAAAACACTGATAGATAAATGCTCATGTACACATTTCAACAAAGGAGCTAGCTTTACAAGTTATACTACTGAATTTCCTACCAAAACTAAGATAGATTTTTAAACCAACATTTATATTAGTGCTTACATCTTTTTGTTTTGTATTTTCAAGACAGTTTCTCTATGTAGCCCTGGCTGTCTTCAAACTTACTCTGCTGACCAGACTATCCTCAAACTCAGAGATCTTCCTGTCTCTTTCTCCCAAGTTCTGGGATTAAAGGTGTGCACCACCATGCCAGTCATCATGAATATCTTAACTTAGTATAATAAGTCATGAAAATCTCAAAGACTTCTATTGTAATGACATCAATTTCATATGAAGAAGGCGGGGTCAAGAAGGACATCAATGTATGTTACATTGGGTCCAATGAGAATATTTTGGAATTAGTGTCATACAGGTGAACAGGGTTTTCATAAATTGTTTTTGTAAGAAAAATATTGATAACATATGGGCAACAGAAACTGGACTCTATAGGTTTAAAAACCAAGGCATAAGAATAGGGGAAGGGGAATGGAGGATGGGAATAGTTGAACAGGTAAAACGCACCTGCTGTCAAGCATGACAATCTGAGTTTGATCCATGGGCCTCCTTTTAATGCCTAAGGTCTACAAGATGGAAGGAGAGAACTGAATCTAGCAAGTTATCTTCTGCCCTCCTCATGAGAGCACACACACATACACACAATCAATCAACATAAATCAATAAATTTAATTTTTAAGATTAAAAAAGACAAATGATTGGGTAGAGAAGTAGGTGTAGATCTGAGCAGAGTTTAAGGTGGGGGATAAATATGATTAAAATTCATTGTATGAAATTCTCTAAAAATTAATTAAATGAGAAAGAGAGTAATGGTTATTAAATCCTAAGTAAGAAATGAGTATTAAATCCTAAGTTCAGCAATGAGTATGTTTCCCCAGGACCAACATTACGAACCTCATTTGCCGTAGGTGAGGTCACTTCAGCATCAGCTTTGTTGATAAGCCTTCAGAGCAAAAGGTACAGCAATGTGTTTAAGTATGAATCTTTAAAGGTTTTAAGAGATCAGCTTATTATACGTCTTTACTTTGTTACTATAATTTGGCTTATGTGTTTAAACCATCTTTAGTTAACCATTCCTGCTTCCACCTATCCTGACTTAATAACTGCTCAATGGTGTATTACTTATAGTTTCATATTGTAACAATATTTTGGCAGCACCTTGGAAATACTTTGCATTTAAAACGGCCTACTATGGAGGAAATGAGCTAAAATTCCTATCAATGGTTCACAGAGATGAAACAAACCTGACAGCATAAAACACATTACAGTGATGAGCTCTTCCCTCTCCATTCTCCAATCCTGGATCAGACACCAAGCTTTATTATTCAAGGGTGGTACATTTTTTTCTTCATTATAGAATGCACATTGAAAAGAACCCATTGCAAGGCTGAGGAGATGGCTCATTTGGGGGGGGGGGTCTTTCTTTTTTTTGTTTTTTTGAGACAGGGTTTCTCTGTGTAGCCCTGGTTGTCCTGGAACTCACTCTGTAGACCAGTCTGGCCTCGAACTCAGAAATCTGGCTGCCTCTGCCTCCCGAGTTCTGGGATTAAAGGCATGCGCCACCACGCCCGGCTGATGGCTTGGTTGTTAAGAGCACTTACTGCTCTTTTGAGGGGCCCAAATTTTGTTCTTAGCACTCATGCCAGGTGGCTCACAAGGACATGAGATTTCAGCTCTTCAAAGGTCTTCTGCCATCCACCAGACCTGCTCAAACATGTACAAACACACACACATATACATAACCTTTAAAAACAATTTAAATCCATTACTTCTCTTTGCCTGAAGAGAATAGTAGAGGGATTCTTCTGAGACATTTTAAAACGTTGAGAGATAAATCTGTAAATTCTAAGAATATGTTTCCAGTTAATTCTGAAAATGTTTCTCACAGAAAGGTTGAAGCATTGAAAATTATAGTACTAGAACACAGAAGATATAAAAGGGAAGGGAATACCTGGAGCCAAAGGTTTAAGTAGGGGAGAGGGGGATGAGGGGAGAACGGGCAATACACTAAGTATGTTCAAAAGCCATATAGAAGCACACCCTTTGACTAGCTTCGTATATATACATATATATGTGTATGTATGTATGTATGTATGTATATACATATATATATTAAAGATTTTTTATTAGTTTTGTTTATGTGTAGGTATGAATAACTTTGTGTTGGCATGTACACATGTGTATAGATGCCAGCAGAGGTCAAAAGAGAAAAACAGATTCTCTAGAAATGGAGTTACAGACAGCTGTGAGCCATCTCACATAGATGTCAAGTATCAAACTCTGGTCCTCTGGAAGAGCAGTATATGATCTTAACTACTGATCCATCCCTCCAGCATATAACTGTGTGTGTGAGAGAGAGGGGGGGAAGGTAGGAAGAGGGAGAAGGAGAAGGAGAGGGAGAGGGAGAGGGAGAGGGAGAGGGAGAGGGAGTGGGAGAGAGAGAGGGAGGGAGGGAGGGAGGGAGAGAGAGAGAGAGAGAGAGAGAGAGAGAGAGAGGGAGAGAGAGAACCAAAATCCCAACTCTGTGTGTATAATTCTTCCCCTGGAGTTGTTGTTCAAAGGAATCCCAGAGACACCCCAACAAAACAATAAAGCTGTTGCTATTAATCTCAGTTTGCCCACCAGAGCTGGATGTAAGACTCCATTGCTGAAGACACCACATAATGTAGTCACTAGGAACACCACATACTGTGATCACAGGGAATGAAGAAATCAAACTGGTACTTACTAGGAGGCTTCCTTCTTCCTGACTAGCTCTCATAGGACTATTCAGGCAGTAAGGTAAGAAAAGTAAAAGTCGTACCCAGCTGTGAACACTATGGGCAACAATAATTAACAGCCAGGCAAGAGGATATGGCTGTGCATAAAATAATGCTACAAATGCTGTGAGTAAATAAACAGCTTTCTGATTTATTGAAGCTCCTCACAGGAAGAAATGTATGTATAAATTCAGCAAATGATTCATTGCTGGGAAGCTCATAGGCCCTAGAGGAGAACCCACTACTATTAGTTTGTTTAGAGTGCAAAAGTATCAGGCTTCCTTGTAAATATTTGTCTCTAGACCCATAGAAAAGTGCAGTTCTTGGTTTCCCTCAGAAAAGTGTCTTTTTACAAAAGACCAGTGGTTGATATAGAGACTCACACATGGTCCAACTGCAGAGAGTATGTGTCTGTGGAGTGCTCAGGCTTAAATGAGACATCTTAGACACAATCCCTACCCCAAAGGCTCAGGGCATAAGGAACAAGAGGGCACAGAAAGACTACAAACGCCAGAGATTAGTGAGGACTACAACCAACAGTGTTTGGTGGACATGAGGCCATTGAACTCATGAACTCACAGCAGCTGGATGCTAACTGTTAAGCTCAAGAGTCTTTTGCCAACCAATTATAAACCTTGACCATAAATGTACATAAGAAGAACAGCAGTGAGTTGGAAAAGAAGTTCCATTGAGGGGTCACCTGGTCAGTGTACATAAGGGACTCTAATCCACTCTCTATAAAATGAGGTCAAGTAAATAATGCAGCATCCCTAGTGTCTATAGAGACATTCTCCAGTGTCTTGGGAAATATTTACAATTTTCAGTGGGAATTTTATCAATTCCCAGTACTAAGCAAACAAAAGAAAAAAAAATTGTCAGAATTACCTTGAACCCCTATGTTCACATGCCTATATATAGAACCATTCAAGGTCTCATGTCTATAATTTTATGTTATCTTTATTGGACTTATCATAAAACCAGGATCCTGATATCTGCTCTAAATTCCTGTTCCTTTGAATTAAATCCAATATCGTTCCTTTCCAAATTTGCCTTGCCCCATTTATTCCATCATTAACCTCTGCCTTTTCAATCATTTGCTAATTTCATCTTCTTACAATGGGATGGCTAGACTTACTGATCCATTCTATTATAAAATACTCACCCATAAACTGATAAATGAGATAACTGGCCTTAGAATTAATTAATATGAGTTTCATGTTTACTATGCCCAGAGATACTACTTCAGTATCTGCAAGTCTAAAATTCTCCATCACAACTGCCACTTGTTCTGTGATATAAACTCAGGTTAATGAGCTAGAGGCCAGTTTGTTAGCTTCCAAAGATTACTTAAAATCTTGAAATCCTTGTGCTTTTTCCCCTCTATGAGCATGAAAAGGTGTCCTGAACCAAAGTAAAAATAAGCTAGGCAGTGGTAGTGCACACCCTTAATCACAGCTCTCAAGAGGCAGAAGGAGGTGGATCTCTGTGAGTTTGAGGCCACCCTTGTCCTCACACTGAGTTCTAGGACATCTAGGGCTATGCAGAGAAGCCCTGTCTCAAAAACAAACAAAAGAGTATGAAATCAGGAAAAAAAGTGCAGTTGTAGAAAAAGGAAAAGAAGAAAAGGAAGACTATTTTCCTAGTCTGGGACAAATGTTTGCAACAAAGGCCAACTAAGGAATTAGTGTGTCAAGTTTAAATCTCCATCTATATGCACATTGCACATGCAGTCACTCTGCACTTTCAGAAAAGTGCACTTCCCACAGTATTTCTCCATATTACTATGTACCACATGTGATTTCATACCACCTTTAAGTGAGATCTGCCCAAAACACCTTTGGTGCAATAAAAGATATTTTTAAAAATATTTTTAAAGCATTAAGATACATTCGTGGATTATAGATGTGTTTCTTAGGCAATTTCTAAAGTATATTTAACATAAAATCATAATTGATTTTCTGAACTGACTTTATATGTATCTACTTCTTGTCTATGACAAGAAACAAGATAATTCATTATAGGATGAGGTAGTCTGACATTTACATCATGGGCTGAATACTTGTTAATCATAACTTCATAGAACAGTTAATCAGACTCTGAATGGTGGTTGCTTTAATTAGTAAAAAAAAAAAAATCAGAAGAGCACAGGTCCTTTTGCACACGTGTTACAACAACTATAATAAAGAACATGTTTTAAACATACAACATGGAATTAAGGGCAAAGTACAGCAACACAAAGTTTCCTTTCATCCCATTCAATAATCAGTTGATTATATTACGTTCTTTCTTAAATTCACAAGTCCTACCTGATTGAAGAGTTTTCAGAACTCTGAAATGCTAACAAAGAAAAGATACAAGTTACCTTGTGTAGATAAAATAATACTGTTAAGTATTAAAAGTGCAGTATTGAGTGTGAGAACATTCTACTGTCAATATGAATTATATTACTTATGAGCAAGTGATGTCTTAAAGGTTATTTCTCCTTATCACTATTGTATACAAGAAAATGGAATATGTCAAAATGTAATGCTTTCCAGTAGATTGCCATGTATCACAACCACAATGCCAGCTGAGCACAAAAGACTGACAGAGCATGGTGCCATTAGTAGAATTAGTTTCTTCCATAAACTGGCAGTGTCATACAAACAGCTTAATTTTCTAAACTAATTACATAAGGAATAACTCTAAGAAGAAATTAATTCTCTTTTGTCTTGACACAACTTAATCTCTTTAGAAATTCACCCAAACTATTTAGTTGAAGGTAAAATGCTCTTATCACAAGAAAGCCTACCGCCTGGTCATTACACTGTGCGGTAGAACAAAACACAGGACAAGGGCTCATCTGGGGTGGTTTAAATAAAAATAAGATGCCCCCCACAGGCCCAGATGGAGATGTGTCTTGTTGGAGCAGGTATGGTTGCTGGAAGAAGTGTGTCACTGTGGTAATGGGCTTCTACCTGTTTAGCAGTGTTCTCCTGTATTTCTTTAAGTGAGTTATTAATGCCCTTCTTAAAATCTTCTACCACCATCATGAGATATGATTTTAAATCCAAGTCTTGCTTTTCGGGTGTGTTGGGGTATCTAGGACTCGCTGTGATGAGTGTACTGGGTTCTGATGATGCCGAGTGGTCTTGGTTTCTGTTAGTAAGAGTCTTACCTTTGCCTTTCACCATCTGGTAATCGCTGATGTTAGATGTTGTAGCTGTCTCTGGCTGGAGCTTGGTCCTCCTATGATTCTGTTAGCCTCTGTCAGCACTCCTGGGAGTCCATCTCTCTCCTGAGTCCCAGTGGTCAGAGCACTCTCTGCAGGCAAGCTCTCCTCTTGCAGGGAAGGTGTCCTCTGATCTACCTCCTGAGTCCTGGGGTCAGAGCCCTACCTGTAGGCCTACTCTCCTCTGGCAAGGAAGGTGCCCAGGGGTCTGGGTCTCAGCTCTGCCTCCTGGCTGAGGATGAAGACTCAAAGGGACCCTGTCCATGAAGCTCTGTTGCTTCTGTAGCCCACGTGCTCTCCAGTGATCACGAGGTTCTGGGTGTGCTAGGGGTCCTGTGGCATGGAGAGTCCTCTGGGGCCCTTGATGCCTTCGGCTGGGTTCACTCGGAAGATGGTGGGGCTTGCCCTGACCAGAACAGATCCCAGCCTCTGATCGGGCAGGGTTTCTTTGTCCCTGTTCCTGCTGGCACAAGACCCTCTTTGGAGCTGATGTTGTGTTCCACTCACCCGTGATCCTGAGGTGATCCTGAGGTCCTGCGGTGTGGAGTCCTCTGGGGTTCTTGGCAGCCTCTGCTGGGTTCAGGCAGAAGATCTTTCCTACATTTCTTTAAGGGAGATATTAATGTCCTTCTCAAAATCCTCTACCATCATCATGAGATATGATTTTAAATCAAAATCTTGCCTTTCCAGTGCGTTGGGTATCCAGGACTCACTGTGGTGGGAGTACTGGGTTCTGATGATGCTAAGTAGTCTTGGTTTCTGTTAGTAAGATTCTTGCATTTGACTTTTGTCATCTGGTAAGCTCTGGTGTTAGATGTTCTTGCTGTCTCTGGCTAGAGCTTGTTCCTCCTGGGAGTCTGTACGCCTGTGTTAGCACTCCTGGGAGACCAGCTCTCTTCCAGCAAGACCGGTGCACAGAGGTCTGCAGAACAGCCCCACCTCCTGGGTGCAGATGTAGTCCCAGAGGACCCTGCCCCAGCTGCTCTGCTGCTTCTGAGGCCTGTGCCATCCTGAGTAGGCCTGCCTTAGAGTCACCAGAGAGAAAATGGCAATCTCCCCTGATTCCTGGGATCAGAGCACTCCCTGGAGTCAAGCTCTCCCCATGCAGGGAAGGTGCACCTCATTAATTTCTATTCTCATGTTTGTTGTGTATTGTTATCTGGGTTTTTTTGGGGGGTGGGGGTTATTTTCCACTCAAAGAGGGTGTCTGTACGCAGGTGAGATCAGGTGAAATCTTATTAGTCAGATAAGGCTGGAGTCTATGATTGGGCAGTGAAACAGAAGGCAGAGCAGAAAAGTTTTAGACAGGACACAGAGAGAGGGAGAGGGGGAGGGGGAGAGGGAGGGAGAGGAGGAGGGGGAGGGGACAGGGACAGGGAGAGATGGGAGAGGGAGATAGGAGAGGGAGAGATGGGAGAGGGAGAGGGAGATGGGGGAGACAAAATGGTACCTGAAGGAGAGGATGATGAGCCAGAACCATATGGTCCTAGGAGCCATAAGTAACTAGGGATTTCGCAGATGAGTGAGTAATGTAGAGCAATATACATGTGCAGCTTGTGTCCATATCAGTTGAGTTTTGAGTTCTTTGTGTGGGCATTTTGGGAGTTGAGGATTTACTGTTATAAATCTGGCTGGTAAATGACAAGCCTCTGGAGTTTTCATTTTACAGGGCTAGGGGATTGGCTAGGCATAGGGAGAAGATGGATGACTCGAGAAGTGCAAGCAGTTCTGCAGCAGCTAATTGTGGGAACCCTGACAGACCATTTTTGGACTCTACTAGACCTCAGTTTGGTTTCTTTTGGGTTTTCCAAATTCTAGACTTGTACCATTAAGTTGTTTATTTGTACTCTTTCTGATTTTTGACTGCAGGCACTCACAGCTATGAATTTCCCTTGTAGTACTGCTTTCAATGTGTCCCAGAGGGTTGGTTGTATTGTGCTTTCATTTTCATTTAGTTCAAGGTATTTTTTAAATTTGTCTTGATTTTTTACTTGATATGCTCATCATTCAGTGGTGAGTGTTTAATCTCCATGAGTTTCATTTGTTTTATTTCTATATTCTCATGGCTATGTGCATTTCTCTCTTGAGTCTGAAGTATTGTTTCCAGTTTCAGTATTAAGTTGATTTGGTGAGCATGAAATATTTTAGCCTGTTTGTATCATGGGAAATTTCTCATTCTCCTTCAACTGTGGTAGATAGTTTGGCTGGGTTCAGTAATCTATGTTGGCATCCATGGTCTTTCAGATCTTGGTGTGCAACTACTGCTGAAGACTCTTCTAGCTATTAAAGTTTCAACTAAGAAATCAGCTGTTATTCTGGTGGGTTTTCCATTCTATTCTATCTAAAACTCAGCCAACATTATCCTAAATGGGGAAAAGAAAAAAAAAAAAAAAAAAAAAGCTTGAATCAGGATTACTTTGGCTATTTGGGCCTTTTGTGGTACAAAATGGATGTTAGGGTTTTTTTTTTTTTTTTCTAGGAAGACATGAGATGGGAATTATATTGGATTCGCATCAAATCTGCAAATTGCTTTAAGTTGAATGGTAAATTTCACAATACTAATTCTATCAAACCATCAGCATGAAATGGCTTTCCATTTTTTAGTTTCTTCCTCAAACTCCTTCTTCAAAGATTTAAAGTTTTCATTAGAAAGGTGTTTTACTTTCTTACTTGAGGTTCTTCCTCGACAGTTCAGGTTTTGGAGGCTGTTGTGAATAGCAGTGTTTCCATGCTTCTTTCTCAGAGTGTTTTGCTGCTCGCATATAGAGAAGCTACTGATCTTTGTAAGTTGATTTTTGTAGCCTGCCACTTTGCTAAAATTGTTGATCACTTCTAGACATTTTCTGGTGGAATTTTGGGGATCTCTTATGTATAATAGAATGTCATCTTCACATAGGAACAACTTAACTTCTTTTCCTATGCATTTGCCTTTAATTTCTTTTTCTTCTTTTACTATATTTACTAGTTCTTCAAGCACCATATTGAAAACATGTGGGGATAATGGACACCCCTGTCTCATTCCTGATTGTAATGGAATTGTTTTGAGTAGCTGGTGGGTTTCAGCACTTACCTAGAGTGGGACTCTGGACTCAATCCCCTGGCAAAAATTAATGATGTTTTAATGAAATATACACTTAGTCAGCCTAGTATTTCTGTGTATTATCATAAGAGTTAGTCACATAAAGTGGAGATGTTTAGAAATCACAGACTTGATCCTATGCAGGTCCCACTCCTACCTGAAGAGTTATTGACATTTATGGCTTCTTTTGGAGGAAGAGTCAGTTTTCCTCAAGGATGTTAGCTCTGAGAAGCTACCCATCTCTAGTAGATGGTACCACACCCATGCATGTATAGCAGCACTACATGGACTCGTTGGATATTGAAAGACGGAAAGGGCACACATGAAACTGGAAAGGGAAAATTATGGATGTTACAGGTGGGGAATTGGAGTGAAAAAATAGGAATGTGTTTGATAAAATATAGTATATTCATGTGCAACTATTAGAAAAATTATACAAAACCACAGAAATAGTAAATGAGTATTATAGTATAGATTGGATAGTTTGAAAACAGAGAAAGTCAAGTTTTTTTTACTAACAACACAGGAACAAAAACAACATGCTTTAACATTATTCATGTTTAGTGACACATATTACTAAGTAAATAATATTCAACTATGTGATACAATATATTCTTTTTTTTGCTCTTATATTTATTTATTTATTTGTTTGTTTATTTTTGGTTTTTTTTTCTAGAAGTGCCCAGGTGGGCTTAAGGCTGCCAGACACAGGCACATCTACAGCAACACAGCAACAAGGGCTGCTTTCTATTCCATCTAGGAGGATCAGGAGAAGGGAGGGAGGCAGGAAGAGAGATGAGGAAAATCTACCTCCCCCAGATCCCACCCACCACAAGGAGACCTATGTGCCAAGCATAATGGAAGTGTGTGCTCCCAACAACTGGCTCCACACTGGCTAATATTCTGCTGGTTTTCCTCAGACATCTATTTTGGAAAAGCTTTAAAAAAAACACAGGAGATTTTGAAATAATTCAATCCTGGCAGAAATTAAAACTAGAAGCAAAATCATCATTCACTAAATTAATCCCCTTTCCTTTCTTTTTTCTTTTCTTAAACATTTTATTCGTGTAATAGAGGGATTTCTTTATCGTTTGCCTTCTTCTCAATCATTAGGAGTTGAGGAGTACTGAATCCATTACTACTCTGATGACACAGGTAAGAATCCAGCTTCACATTTCCAAGTACCAAGAGTTCCCTCTAATGCCACGATCCAGCCAGCCTTCCTGTACCTCTACTGAACACAGCAGTGCCCATTGGTATCTCTGAAGCGTAATCGCTTCTTAGGTCGGTACTTCTCCAAGTAAAGCAGCTGTTTGGAATTGAATGCTCCTCTTCTTTTTTGTCTTATGAATTGAACAGCATCTTCGTACTTCATTCCGCATTCAATCAATGCAAGTGCGACTAGCACAGGAGCCCTTCCCAATCCTGAAACACAATGCACTGCAACACAAGAGCCTAGCTCTTCACGAAATTTGATTTTTAACAGGTTTAGCCAATCATCTACTATCTGATTAGAGGGTGGAGCTCCATCATCAAACGGCCAATCTAGAACGTGGATTCCTTCTTTTTCAACTGGAGCTTTATCATATGTAGCATCACAAACTCGAACCAAAGTTGTTACTCCGTACTTCTTAAGTTCCTATGTGAACTTGTTGAGAGTCGCATTGGTGGGGTTGTGAGTTATCAGAAAACTCATGTTCTCATAAGAGATCTCCACAGGGGCTGGACGGTTCATTATGGCAAATAAAAAGTGTGAGCGTGCGTGTGTGAGTGTGGTGGGAAAAAAATGGGGGGAGGAGGAAATCAATAAATCTTGAAATGTTTCGCAGCAGAAAACATTAAAACATTAAAACGACCACTAAAATGCCTTTTATTGATCACTACTTTCTCTATTCAACTTGCTTGTTCCTTAGGAAGCTTCTCTCTTCAGCACAGGCAGAAGTATTAAGAATCCACTTGAATCCAAATTCAACTTGAGCCTCAATGTCTGCAGATGGATACCTTCAGCTTCCAAAATAAATCCAACTACACACAAAATTTAAGCAGCCTTTACACTACATTTAGGCACTAGTGAGACAAGTTAAAAGTGTAGGTTCTTCTCCACTTTTGTTTACTTGATGCTTAATTTTACTGGAGTCATTGAAAGAATATGCTTGCAATTTAAAAAAAAAGCCTACTACTTCTGAGGCCAGTCTCGGTGTCCAGAGTCGTCAAGGCAATGTTAATTATAGCACGTATAACCCCAAACTCACTTGTCAGCGCTGGGAAAGGCTGTGCTGAGCCTGGCAGAAGTCTGCCCTCACGCTCAGAATCGCCATAAATGTACAACGTAAATTCCAACGAAAAACGCTGGCGAGCTGGGGACTGGACATTGAAGGCCGGCGGAGGCGGAGGCGCCTCTCTCCTCAGTCACCTCGGAGGCGGCGCTGGCCGCGGCGACGACTCCCGACCCCACCCCACCCCCACCCCCCTACCCCCCCCCACCCCACCCCACCCGCCTGGGCGCGCGACACCCGGCCCGGCCCAGCGGCGGCAGCGGCGCGTGTCCTCGAGTCCGTCTTGCTGCTGCTGCTGCTGCTGCTGCTGCTGCTGCTGCTGCTGCTGCTGCTGCTGCTGCTGCTGCCGCGACCTCCGCTGTGCCCCCCCGCACCCCCCCCCCGCACCCGCTGCCGCCGCTGCCCCTGCTACTGCCGCTGCCTGCTGGCGTCGCCTCGCGCCATGCCGGCCGCTGCTGCCACTCCAGCCGCTCAATATATTCTTATAAACAATTAAAACCCATTTTATAACAGGCCCATTTTGTTACAATGTGATGGTTAATATAACATATACTAATTTTGAGATTCTTTTTTATATATATAAAAGGACATATAATATTTTAAGTGCCAAAATTAGTCCACTTTTCTCCTCAAACAATGCCATTTCAGGTTGAAAATTTCATATAATTAATTTCTTCATAACTCCAAACTCTAAACTAGTAAGAAAAAAATAAAGGCAACTTACAGATGGTTTTGCAAACTTTTAGAGTTAGAACTTCCCTATTCTGACGTTACTTCTGGAATACAATTACCAAGAGATCTTACCTCGATTTCTCTTTCTTAACTCCAAAAGCATTGTCCTCCTGTCATATACAAAAGAGTGGCATATGTAATCATTACTTTAAAATTGATATGAAAACCTGAAACACACTAAGTATTTCAGGCAGTATCAGAGTGCGTTGGTATTGTTTTCATAACTGTGAATTTGAGCATATTTTTAATAAGCTTTTACTTAAATAAAGAAATTTACAAAGAAATGGTGACGAATAAAGGCAGCACATGTTGTATTAATTACTTTTCTGTTATTGTAATAAAATACGACATCCAAGGCAACTGATAGAAAGAAAGGTTGATTATGGCTTATAGATACAAAGAAATGAGTGTCCATTGTGGTGGGAACAGATGCAGAGACTCACAGCCAGACATTATGTAGAGATAGTCTAAATGAGGGGTCTCTATCAAATCCCTCCTCTCAGAGTTCAGAGAATACCATGGAAGAAATCGTGAAGTGGATGGAAGAACAAGGTCCTCTCAATCAACTAAGCAAGGCACATAGGAGCTCACAGAGACTAAACAGCAAGCCCAGGGCCTACATGGTCTGCACCAGGTCCTCTTTGCATATATTATAGCTATTAGCTTAGAATTTCTATGGGACTCCTGACTGAGGAGAAAGAGTGGGTCTCTGACTATTGTGCCTCTTCTTGGTAAACTATTCCTCTCTATTTTCAATATAAGAAAAACATATATACCAAAACAAGAACCTAAATCTAACACCCACCTGACCCCAAAGAAGAGTCCTTCATAGCAGAGAAGCACAGAAGCAAGTAGCAGGCCTGGGGCAGAAGAGCAGAAGGCTGAGAGCCCATGTCTTCAAATATAGATATTGAAGAGACAAGGTGAACTGGAATTCTGGTGAGGGTTTTAATCTCAAAGCCTGATCCAGCGACATACTTCCTCCAGCAAGGCTGCACCACTTTAGGCTCCCTAAACTATGCCACCAACTGGGGACCAGTGTTCAAATGTCTAAGACTGAAGGAGACATTTCTCATTCAAACCACTACAATCGCCAACAGATTTTGAAGGTGTAGCCTTTTTATACATGACAAGACATTATGGGACTTACATTTGCCAAAAACAGGTAATTTGTTCAATGGCTTATGAGAAAAAATTTGAAAATATACTGAAATCTTGAAGGACAGATTTATGTAGCTTGGAAAGTTTTTATCAATTAGTGACTAAGAATTGAAACTGGAGAAATAGAATAGATTTTTATGGGTGGACGCAGGGCAGATGGGAATGGGAACAGAAAGGATCAGGCACGGTGTGGGGTGGGAGAAATGGAGAGAATACGGAAACAACTGGAATTGGGGTGGGGGAGGGGCATTTGGGGATGATGTAGAAACCTAGTGCAGTGGAAAGGCCCTGGAATCCACAGCAGTAACCTTAGTGAAGTCTTCTAGTAATAGAGAATGTAGAGCCTGAACTGCCATCTTCTATAACCAGACAAGATGCTCAGCAGTGAGACTAGGACATCAACCCAGCCATAAAACCTTTGACCTACAATCTGTCCTGCCTGCAAAATGTGCTGGGACAATGGTGGGACAAAACTTGTGGGAGTGACCAAACAATGACTGCTCCAACTAGAAACTCATGCCTGACACTGCCTAGATGGCCAGGAACCCGAGTCAGAATAGCCTAGGATAAAGCCAAACATGACTGGTGTGGTGGTCTGAATAAAAATGTTCCCCCATAGGTCCAATAGAGTGTGGCAGTATTAGGAAGTGTGGCCTTGTTGGAGTAAGTGTGACTTTGTTGGGAGTGTGTCACTACGGGGTGGACCTTGATGTTTCAGAAGCTCAAACCAGGTCTAGTGGTTCACAGTCTTCCTTCCTGCTACCTGCCAATCTGGACGTAGAACTCTCAACTACAACTTTAGACTCTATCTGCAAGCATGCCACCATGCTTCTTGCCATGATGATAATGGACTAAACCTCTGAACTGTAGGCCAGCCCCAGTTAAATGTTTGTTCTTTATAAGAGTTGCTGTGGTCCTGGTGTCTCTTCACAGCAATAAAACCCTAAGACAATTGGCAATAATAATAATAATAATAATAATAATAATAATAATAATAATGATAAAAATTTAAAAATAAAATAAAATTATTCCTAATGATGTCATGCTATTCTTATAGATCCATGCCTAGCCTAACTGTTGTCAGAAGGTCATCATCCAGCAACTAATGGGGACAGATGCAGAGACCCACAGCCAAACTCTAGATAGAGACAGAGGAGCCCTGCGGAAGACAGAGAGAAAGGACTGTAGGAGTCAAAGGGGTCAAGGACACCATGAGAAGATGGCCCATAGAATCAACTAAGCAGGGCTCATAGGGGCTCACAGAGACTAAAGCAAGTGTCACAGACTCTGTATTGGTCTTCACTAGGTCCTCGGCATATATGCTATGGTTGTGTAGCTAGATGTTCTTGTGTGACTCCCAACAATAAACGTGTGGGTGTTTTTGGCTCTTTTGCCTCTACTTTGGGGCCCTTTCCTCCTATTGGGTTGCCTCCTCCAGCCTTGATATGAGAGCTTATGCCCAGTTAGGCCATGTTTGGTGATCATCCTGGGAGACCTGCTCTTTTATTTAAGGGAAATGGAGGAAGAGTAGATCTGTAGGAGAAGGGAGGAGGGGGATGGACTGGGAAGGGGGGAGGGAGGGGAAACTGCAGTTGAAATGTAATGTATAAGAGAATTTTAAAAGGTTAAAAAAAATCAGAATTGGATCCTTCCCTGACTAGAATGATTTAGAATCACCCACACTTGGAAATGGGGCTATTCAAACTATAAAGGGTTTCAGAATAAAATCAAGTGTCAAAGAAGAGCAGACGCTTTGATTTCTTCTTGCTATTGGACTATTGGACACTAGCTGATATTTTGGAGTGGTCACAACACATATTTAATGGCAGAATAGCCATAATCCTCTTAGGTAACAATTCATGAAGGTCTAGGGTATGATGACTGCAAATAGAGGTTTTGAACAAATGGAAAAAGAACACATTTAGAATAATATCCATATGAAATGAAGAAACTGTTCTAATGATTATGTGAACATTACCACAAAAGCTTAGGAATCTGAATCAATAAAGGATGACCACTAAGCAGCAGCTATCCTTACAATACTATAGGAGTTATTTTCATAGCAAAGCTATAACAACAGAATCAACAAGGAAAAAAGACATGATTGGAATTTCTTTCTCTTCTATGACTTGTTTTTTTATTTGTTTGTTTGTTTTTTTGTTTTTTGTTTTTTGTTTTTTCGAGACAGGGTTTCTCTGTATAGTCCTGGCTGTCCTGGAACTCACTTTGTAAACCAGGCTGGCCTCAAACTCAGAAATCCACCTGCCTCTGCCTCCCAAGTGCTGGGATTAAAGGTGTGCGCCACCACTCCTGGCCTCTCTTCTATGACTTGTGAAGGAGGGTTGACTCCCTTGTACTTTCCAAACTAGTTGGTTTCATAGAATTTCAAGTAGCAGCAATAGAATACAGCTTTTGTGGATTCTCTGCTAAAATGGACATTATAAGACTAAAGTAAACAATTAAATGAAAATATGACACTGTGTCTGATGCACAAGGGTTATGTTTGGAATGCAACGGATTATTTGAAATAATGAATGTTAATTAGAATTACTTACACATCACGATCACCTTCAATAGCATAACGTAAAGCAGTCCATCCAAATAAATCTTTCAAATTTATGTCGACACCTTGTTGAAGAATAAGGTTGACCATAACTGGTGAGTCACACCTTACAGCATACATGAGAGAATTTCTAAAAATAAAAATAACTTTACTTACAAACCTTAATGGTTATTTAAATTTAAAAAGTATTGAATGCACTTTGACAGATAGCTTGTTCAACTGTATAGAATTACTAAAAGACATAACTATTTTGTGAAATTCAGTATTCGACACTATAAGTTATCTTCAAAGCTAAAAGATATAACACTCTAGTAGACTCCGTTCCCACTACTCTATTACATAGGAAGATTCTCAAGTCAGTATTCTTTGATAGACAACTACGGTACTAAGGAAAACTTATTTGAAGTACATTAAGATTTAGAAGAATTTATGAAGTTCTTAGGCAAATGGATGAATCTGGAGGATATCATCCTGAGTGAGGTAACCCAGTCACAAAAGAACACACATGATAGGCACTCACTGCTAAGTGGATATTAGCCCAGAAACTTAGAATACCAAAGAATCAGTTGGCAAAACACATGAAACTCATGAAGAAGGAAAACCAAAGTGTGGATACTTCATTCCTTCTTAGAATGGGGAACAAAATACCCATGAACGGAGTTACAGAGGCAAAGTTCCTAGCTTAGATAGAAGGAAGGAAGAACCATCCAGAGACTGCCCCACCCAGGGATCCATCCTGTATACAACCACCAAACCCAGACACTATTGCATATACCAGAAAGATTTTGCTTACAGGGCCCTGATATAGCATTCTCTTGTGAGGCTATGCCAGTGCCTGGCAAATACAGAAGTGGATGCTCACAGTCAGCTATTGGATAGAACACAGGGCCCCTAATGAAGGAGCTAGAGAAGGTACCCAAGGAGCTAAAGGGATCTGCAACCCTATAGAAGGAACAATAATATGAACTACCCAATACCCCCCAGAGATGTGTCTCTAGTTGTATATGTAGCAGAGGATGGCCTAATCGGCCATCAATGGGAGGAGAGGCCCTTGGTCTTGTGAATATCATATGCCCTAGTACAGGGGAATGCCAGGGCCAGGAAGCGCGAGTGGGTGGGTTGGGGAGCAAGGCAGGGGGAGGGTATAGGGGACTTTCGAGATAACATTTGAAATGTAAATGAAGAAAATGTCTAATAAAAAAAATATTTGGGAGATTTCTCTATTCCTTCCATGGCTTAATGTGATGTCTTGCAATTTATACTCATATCAAATAAGTGATATTATTTTGTGATTAATATAATAATAGTAACAATATAAAATTATATTGATAATAGTGGCAAAGATAGTTACAATGAGAGACCAGATCTTTTGGGTTCAGACTCCATCTGAGAACCTCACCTAAGGTTGAACTTGAGTTAACAAATAAATTGGCACCTAGAACCAGTTTCCAGGTTACTCCCCAACTAATATACACCTCCAGGTTACAGGCCTTCTCCTGGCATTTCACTTTCTAACAACCACAAATCAGGAGAAAAGCAGAAGTTAAGTTTGTGGTTTGGTTTCCAGCACCAGCCAACTATGTTAAAGGCCAAATGGCCCCCCAATCAAATGTGTGATAGGTTAGAAATCCCCTTGCTTGTTTGCTTGCCTCTATAAATGCTTACGTGAAATTAGGCTATGGGCTCCACCTTCCCATCCTCCTGTGTAAAGGTTGGCCGGGAGCCCAAGCTCAGCTTATAACAAAGAGACCCTAATGCAATTGCATCAGAATCAGCTCCTTGGTGGTGTTGGGATTGGGGGGGGGGGGTGGGGGGGGGCGTTAATGAATGATTCCTGGCACAACAATAATACTTTCAGTTAATGATGTTGATTACCACATGATGGACACTGAGGTAAAACATGTTATTTTTTTTTTCAAACAGGGGTTCAATACATGTTTCAGGCTGTTGATCAAGCTAACCTCAAATCCAGAGATACCCATGCCTCTGTTTCCTGAGTGAGAAGATTAAAAGTATGCACAGCCCCAGCCAGATGCCTTATGAATAGTCTTACAATAACTCTTCATGTGTGTTATTACATTTTTAATATATTAAAGATGTGTTTTCCCTGGCTTAGCCATACAGCACTGAGAAGTGATACTAGCCAAGACAGGTAGCTTGTTATCAGTATGGCAGCAGAAGATGTCATCATCCATGTGGTGCTGGTTTGAGACATAAAGAATGCAAAAGTTATAGGATTGTTGAGATTTACAGCAAGGTTTTAGAAGAAAAATAAATAAATCTATGAGGCCAGGCAATGAGTAGCAGACGAGGATTTCCTGCATAGATTTCCTAATTGAGTTTTATGTTGAGTTGTGAATGGGAGTCTTACAGTGGAGACCTTGGAGTGTTGGGGGCTTAGGTACACAGGACTTCTTGGGAGGAGTTCTCCCACATTCTCCCAATCACGGGGATAACATGGGATGCTTTCCTTGCTAAGATGGAGAATACATTCTGAGGTCTTGAGCCAAAATAAATCTTCTCTCCATTAATCTGCCTATGTCATGTATGCCTATATGAAAGGTAACTAACATACAATGATTTTTTTACTCTTATACTCAATATAAAACTTTCTAAAGTGTGTTAAAATAAGATTAATACATTTTAGCTAATACAAGACTATATGTACTAGTATCAGAGTAAAAAATAAATAAGTCAATTTTAATAAGAAGAGAATGAACCTTATATATAACTCTAAATTACTGAAATTTCAATCTGGGAGTGGCCCGGGATTTTAATCCCAGTCCTTGGTAGGCAAAGGCAGGCAGATCTCTGAGTACAGAGCGAGTTCTAGGACAGCCAGAGCTACACAGAGAAACCTTGTCTCAAAAAAAAAGAAAAAGGCCGGGCGTGGTGGCGCACACCTTTAATCCCAGCACTTGGGAGGCAGAGACAGGTGAATTTTTGAGTTCAAGGCCAGCCTGGTCTACAGAGTGAGTTCCAGGACAGCCAGGGCTATACAGAGAAACCCTGTCTCAAAAAACAAAAAACAAAAAAAAAAACAAAAAAAAACAAAAAAAAAAAGAAAAGAGAAAAAAGAAAAAGAAGAGAAGAGAAGAGAAGGGAAGAGAAAAGTAATTCTACCTAATAGATAATAGATATTACTTTTGAGTATATTTCTGCAAGTTAATCTTAGTGTTCCTATTGGTGTAATATTTTTATGTGCATGGCTGTGCCCATTGAAATGTTTTTAGGAATCAAGTGGCTCTACCTTCTCTGTGAGTCAACTGCATGCACGCTTGCTTCCATCCTTACTAAGAATTGTGCCATCTTCAGTCTGTTCTCCCTGAGAGCAAGCAAGAGTGGTGTGAGGTTGTCCTGTAAAATAACAAAATAAACTTAACGTTTTGCAAAGACCCAATAGGTATAAATGTTGGCATTTAGTCTAGGCTCCACCCCACAGTTACCTGGCAACAGCCAGTTGTGCCTGACTCACTATAAAAGGGGCTGCTTGCCCCCCTCTCTCTCTTGCCCTTGCTCCCTTACCTTCTTACCTCTTTCTCCCCACTCCCACCCCCCCTCCACAATCTCATGGCTGGCCTCTACCTCCCTCCCCCTCCCCCTCCCCATCTCCCTCCCCCTTCCCCTCCCTCTCTCTCTCTGCCTTTCTTTCAACTCCCCCCTCCAATGCCCTGAGTAAACTCTATTCTATACTATATATACCATGTAGCTGGTCCCTAAGGAGCAAGGGATGTATGGGCCCGCAGAGACACCCCCTTCCTTCACACCTGACTACATATCAATCAAACATTCTCCTTCATTCCTTATATTTTTTATAAAACACAACATTTGGTGCCAAAACTCAGATTTAGAAGTGTCCTGATGCCACATTCTGTGCTGCCACATGGAGAGACATTGCTTGCTAGCCCAAATTTCAGAGAACTGGTAAATTCCCTTCCTCCTCTGGTCAACATAAATGTCCTCTGTTCCCAGGGGAGAGTTCTTGAGTTCAGAGCCATCCCTGTGCTTCCATTGAGGACAGACAGAGACATTTACTCTTTATGACTGTTTTTTTCACTGACCCTCACTCATTCTAGGAACTCTAACCCTTGGGTGATCCACCCCCTCTCAAAAGCAGTTTTCATGATCCCTCCCCTCAGGCTCTTGCATCGGTACAAAAACCCCTAAGCTTAAATGAGTCCAAGACTCTCTACAAGCCCTAGTGTCCACATGACAACCCAGTACATCTAACCTGGCTACACATTTGAATTTTATTAAATTTCATTCTCAAGAGGCTGGTAGGAACATTTTAAATAACTTTCACAGCCAACAGGTTGGTTTTCACCATCTTCTCCCTACTTACTGGGGCATTTCTAGGTCTAATTCACAGTACCCAGCAAGCAATATCTCTAAATGGTTATTTAACGGACACTTTTAAAACAACTCTCCCACTAGTGCTCTGTAGAGTTCCCCCTCCCCCATATACTCTCTTGCCCTGCCAACTCACTTACCCTGCTCCTGGCTAGCCACTGGAAAAAGCAGGTCTCAGCCCACCCCTTAGGCCCTGCCTGGAACACTATTTGCTGAGGCACTGCCCTGCTTTCCTGCAGCTATCTGCCTCTGCCTCTTTGCTCTCTTTTGTGCATGCATACCCACTCCCTCTCCCCCCCCCCCCCGCCCGAGACTTCTCCCCCAAACTGCTGCCACTGCCCCTGCCCTGCCGGCCTACATTTCATGGCATGAGCACAGGAGAAGCACACATACATCCCTGTGCCATCTCTGCAGGACAGCAAGGACTGCAGATGCGGGGAGAGGGAAGGGAAAGAAGCAGGCCTGCACACCATCCATCTGGCCTGTTGTGGCTCCTCATGGCCTGCAGGCTTCAGGCTGTGTGCACTTGAGTGCGCTTGTCTCCTGCTCTGTGAACCAGCCCAGGATGGAAACGGAACATTCTCAGGGGATCAGTGCTGCTTGCCCATAGTTCACAGCCCAGATTCAGGGCTGCCTGGCACTCCCACACCCCCAGGCTATTACCACAGCTTACATCCCCACCAGCTCGCTCTGTGGCACAGGCCTGACATGTCCAGACACACTCACTTTCTGTCCTAACACCATGGTCTCACACCACTTTCTAGTTTCTTTCTCTTCTGGTCCACATCAACTCTAAGCCAAGTGTACACTAAACAAAACTCTGCCATTTGTCTCTGCGAAGGCAACCTGTCAAAGTTACTTACAAGATAAGGTTTTCATTCAATCCTGCCTTGATAAATAATGATTTTTAAACAATATAAAGTTAAAGATCACTGCCTTTTATAAATATAGGTTTGTTTTTTGCTACTGCAATTAAGTTATAGGGTGCTCTATTGTCTAACTCAGATTATACTTAATAGATATTGCTCTCAGTCTTGTCAGAAATCTGCTAAGTTCAATAATATTTAGTCTTATGACAGACAGACTCCCAAAGCCTCACTCCCTAAGTTCTCCAAGTAGATACGGACACAGCAACAAGAATCTACCTAGATTGTGGTATAATAAACATTGAGAAACACTGCCATTGCCGTGCCCACTGCCAGGGCTTGGTCTACACTGTGGATAAACAGGATTCCCTGAGAGCCAAATGTCTCATATTGCCTAAGTCAAGGTGGGTCATTTCTCATTTCACACATATCTATCCCAAAGACAAAGCTTTTTGTTTTCTGGGCTTGAAAGCCAGACTGACTCTACCCAAATTGCCATAGAGACCACAGGGACCCGGGAACTGTTTAGGTAGTGGACAATAGATGAAACTCTCATTTTTAATTAATACATGACTCCTAGATTATAATTTATTCTTCCCCAGATTTCTGACTACAATGACAGCTAAGGTAACTGACAGCTAACTTGACAGCTAGAAAACAAACCTAGCTCCTTACCCTAAGGTAATCCACCTTTTTTGCCCATTAATAAATTAGTTCACTAGCTAAGAATACCAGATTTCTTATCAAAGACAGACATGTTTTTCTTTCTCACAGGCTTAACAACAAACAACACACAAGTTCAGATGTAAGCTTTCCACATGTAACCTGTTACTTCCTTGCCTAAATTCAGTTTTCAGCAACTAGTTCAGATGTAAGCTTTCACAAATTTAGCCTGTTACCTCCTTACCTAAACTCAGTTTCCAGCAACTAAATGCTTCATATTTCCTCTTCTTCCTATGCCACTGTCTTAACATTATTCAAGTTCATATAAGTTTGCCTAACCCTAATAAAACACTCCACTATATGATCCAATTGTATAATCACAAATTCAAGTTTTAAGTTTTCTTTGATTGTTTTTTATATTTCTCATGTTAAACTATATGATTAATTATGTTCACAATGTCAAGGTTTTGAGTTTCCTTTGTCTCTCAATTACAAACTTAAAATTGTTTCTCATTATGTATATTGTTTCCTAGACAGAAGGAACAAACCCTTCTTGTTCCTTCTGCTCCAAGAAAGGTTTTTTGTCTTTCCTAAGCTCATCTTAAAGACTGTTCATGTTGTTAACAAATTTATCTCTTTTGTAAACTTATAAGCTACAGGAAACCCACACTGAGACCTACCTCTCATGGACCAAATAGACTTCATCCAGATAAATACATCTGCTAATCAATAGCCTAAAGTTCCCACTTACTACCTATTCCAGAGGATGGGATTCCTCTCCTGTTGCTGGGATTGGGACTCCCTCAACCCACCACCAAGACCTAATAGTTTCAAATGTACAGGATACCCACTCAGATCTACCTCTCATGGACCAATAGACTCCGTCCACATAAGTATACCTACCTATTCCAGAGGGTGTGGTTTCTCTCCTGTTCCTGGGATTGAAACTCAACTCTCCTCCAACCACCAAGGGCTAAGGGTTCCAAATGTCCTTTCAAATGTCCTTTCAAATATACCCCTAAGAAAAAATTTCTCCCAAACATATGTGCTTAACTTAACTTTATTCTCTACCTATAATGTGTGTGTGTGTGTGTGTGTGTGTGTGTATGTGTGTGTGTGTGTGTGTGTGTGTGTGTGTGTGTGTGTGTGTGTGTGTGTGTGTTTCATTAACTTGTTAAGTCCAGGCACGTTTACTGCATCCAGGACAGCTCCAGAGAAGAAACCCCCAGATGCTCTCACAGACACAGATGCTTCTACTGGACCTGTTCCTTCTGATCTATCCACAGATGGTTCCACAGACCCTGGACAGTGAGGAAACACCCCACTTTCCTAACACTGGACCAACATTCCCATACCCATTTTCCTAGGTTCCCAAGAGACACTTCACCCCAAAATCAGCAGGAAGTAGCTAAAGATCATGACAACCTTATTTCTGCTCCACCATCACCTCTTTCTATATTTTTTCCTCTTTTAATTAAACCAAAACAGGAATGTTGGCCCTTAGTCTAGGCTCTGCCCCACAGTTACCTGGCAACAGCCAGGTGTGCCTGACTCACTATAAAAGGGTCTGTTTGCCCCCTCCTCTCTCTCTCTCTCTCTTGCCCTTGCTGCCTTACCCTCTTCCCTCTCTCTCCACATTCCCTTCTTTCCTCTCTCCACATGCTCACGGCTGGCCTCTACTCCTCTTATCTCCTTTCTCTCCTCTCTCTCTCTCTCTCTCTCTCTCTCTCTCTCTCTCTCTCTCTCTCTCTCTCTTTTCCCCATGCCCTGAATAAACTCTATTCTATACTATACTGTCCATGTGGCTGATCCCTCAGGGGGGAGGGATACTTCAGCATGAGCCCACAGAAGCACCCCCTTCCCCGACACCTGACTGCACATCCACCAAACATATTTCTTCTCTTCCTTAAATTTTTATTAAACACATGAAGCAGATAGAGAAAAAGTGAAGATGAGGCCTCCAGACATGAGGGATAAAGGAGAGGACATTAAAAGCTATCCTTCCTTTCTCGCCCTACTATACTTTCATGTATGCTGCCCATTCTCTGAAATTTCACCACCTGTCTACAGCTGTGACTTGAACCCCCATCCTCTCCAAAACTCACTTTGAGAGAACTTCACTTCTATAAAATTTTGCTCCCCTTATTGCATTTATCTCAGTATCTTAGGGTCATGTAATTGCTCCCAACTAAACCTCAGTGTTCTTGAGGGCAGAGACTGTATCTGTATCTCAAACACCCAATCACAAACACAGTAACAAAAGTATTCATTGCTTTATTGAATTAATGAACCATGTCTAGAGCCAAAAAACTTATTCCCATTGCAGAAGTATCATGCTAAAACAGAAAGACTTTGTGATCAGCTATTTTACTGCTCTAGTCTATGGAGTGAACCTGGGAGAGCAAGAGCTAAAAATGAGGTGACTAAAGTCTCATAGTCGCAAGGACAAACTACACATGGCAAAATCATGTTTTTCCATAGAGGAATATGAATAACAACAGCTGAAGAAAATTCAAGCCTATTTGTTACACTTGGAGACGCACAAAATACATTCCAAGAACAATTTTGTTTTGAAGAAATAGATATCACAAGACATGTTTTCTTGGAGTTTTCTCACAAGCAGTCAGAATTTTCACATGATTCCATATTGGACTGTGTTCCAACAATCAGCTATTATAATATGTGAGAACACCATGCATTTTATGCAACTTTAGTTTTTGCTTAATTTTCATTTGGCAATGCATTTTGAGCCAACAGTTAGCATTTGAACAAGTCAGCTGAAGAAAGTTTTGAAACCTTTCTACTGACTTAGACACTACATCCAGGTCTTGAGGACACCTTGCAGATGTTAAAGCAAGTTCTCAGACAGAAACTGTGCCTTCCACTAAACCTTCTGCAAGGCTGATTAACTGATTAGAAATTCAACAATTATAAAGAGATTGGAATGTCACAGTTCAGAGCCAACTTATTTTAGGCCATCTCCATCTCTCTTAATGGACATGTGTTTCCCTCCTCTGTATGTAACCTGACATATTTTGATCATTAGGTAAATTCCCATTACAAACAGTCATCTAGCCCACACCAACCAAAAAGCTAAGAGCATCGTCAGATAACATCTGAGGACTATAGCAAGATCTCCCCACTTCATTTTAACCATTCTCTTGCTGTTTCTATGAATGAATGTGAAAAATATCTTTATTTATGCTGTCTTTGTTCTATTACTATAAACATTTCATGAAACTGCTCCCACTTTGGAACATTCAGGACAGGAATTTAGGGTGACCTAAATCTGTGTTCCTGAACCATGGTTATTTATGTTTTGAGATAGAATAAATTATCTTTCATTCCCTTTAATGTAAGAATTGTACTCTTTTTAAATATATCTTTACTTAACTATTTCTTTTTATTATTGGTTATTTTAATTATTTACATTGCAAATGTTATCCCACTTCCCAGTTTTCCCTCCACAAACTCCCTATCCCATCCTCCCTTGCCCCTGCTTCTATGAGGGTGATCTGACACACACCCACCACTCCAGCCTCATCACCCTAGTATTCCCCTACACTGGGGCATTGAACCTTCACAGGGCCAAGGACCTCCCCTTTCCATTGATGCCAGATAAGGCAATCCTCTGCTACATATGTAGCTGGAGCCATGGGTCCCTCCATGTGTACTCTTTGGTTTGTGGTTTGGCCCTTGGGAGCATTGTATTCTGTTTCAACACAGGACCCAGAAATCAACCTTAGTCTACAACTCCACATGGGTCACTACAGAAACTGACTTGTAATTAGATCTAGCATCTTCAAAATGACTTTAAATGCTTCTGACTAAGTGCTCTGTGTCTTTTCTGATATTATAAGTTGAAGACTGTCTTAGCTATTAGAAAGCTTAGGACAAAATGTCTTCTCACTATTAATAATAATAGTGTGACCCAAGTATTACAATCTTTTTGAGGGGTTTATGGTCCCAATTGTAGCCTAGAGTGGCATGAACTCATGTTCCACCTGTTATAGCTTCCTAAGTGCTAAAATCACAGGTATGTGCACTTATCCTTGATTATCTAATATTCTTAATTCACATTTATTATGGCTCTATTTTAATTACTATTTGTAGCTACTTTTCATTTGGTCAAATTAAATTAAATTTCATTTAATCATAAATTAAAATCCAATGACTTCTCAATGAAATTCCAATAGAGATATAGATACATACATATATAATTTATAATATAACAAAGCTTATACTATTTAAAGAATAATGTGAAAGATAAAACAAAAATATTGTTTGTAATATACCTCTTGTCTGTCTAGTTAATATAATTAACCAAAAAAGATTGCAGATATTCCAATGGAAGTTTCATTATTTATAGTATAAACAAGGGAAACATTTGCCATGCTGGAGATGAAGGAAACATAGAGTTGTGATCATGCTCAGCAAGCACTCTGCAATGTGGAAGCCAGAAGAGGGTTGATCCTTGGTATCAGATACCCTGGAGCTGGAGTTACAAATGGTGGTAAGCTGCCTGACTAGGGTGCTGGGACGCGAACTCAGGACCTCTGGAAGAGCAGCAATGGTTCTTATCTGCCAGGCCATCTCTCAAGCCCAGGCCAAGAAAAATTTCAACATGCCAACTTAATATAATGTTTAAAACTCAGAAACTTATATCACAATATACCATAAGTAAAGGGTTGTAAATTCACATACTAACACAGAATAACTGCATGACACAAAGAAATACTCAAATGGATTCCTTGTAGACTGGAGCAAACTAAGGTCTCAGATAATGGATGTGTTCTCTGCTTAGGCTCAAATCAGTCAGATGAAATCATAAAGACTAGATTTGATTCTCTAAGAGACCTCAAAGTCTAGGTATCTGCAGAATTATAAAGTTAAATTGTGGACTGTTTATACCCTTATTGATGGTGTGTTTACCAATGGATGATTGTTTAAAAACCACTTATGTGAAATATTTTCTGTTTGCAATAATCGGGTGTCAAATTTAATTTAAAATAGAAATTGCCTAGTCTTGACATTTTCTGGCACATGATTTATACTTTGTACATATTCATTTCTCCCAGTGAATAATTTTTTGCACAGGACAGCTAAAGCTAAATTACAGAAAGGATTCCTATCACCATTATTACTCTTAGGCTTTCAGTATTTACAACTGCAGGTCCTGAACTAACAGCCCTTCCCAGTGCCAGGCTCCTTCATCTAGAAAGTGAGTTCATATCACAGTGGATATTGGTAACCACACTTGCTGCTCCCTATCCCCTTCCACACTTGGGAATCAGAAAGCCCTGGTGCTGGACCTGACCTATCCCTGAATCCCTGTGCCCTCCACCTAGTCAAGCAGTTTCCTCTCTTCCGTGGCATTAATGCTAAGAAATCTCTCCTGAACTCTTGCTGTGCTGAGTGTCAACTTGACACAAACTATAGTCATCTCAGAGGAGCAAATCTCAGCTGAGAAAATGCCTTCTTAAGATGAGGCTGTGAAGCTGAAAGAAGCACCACTTTGTTTCTAATAACATTATTTAATTTTATGCAAAGTGTTTACATAGCAATGTCCCTTTATTTTTGTGTCTTCCCTTGTACTCTTTTTTCTGCTTGTCTTACCTAATTCTATGTATTAGCTTTTCTTTTATCTTATTTTATTTTACTATTATCTCTTAGAAATCTGTTTGCTTTCTAATGACAGACAGAAATGAGTTAGATCCATATGGAATGATATGTGGAGAGAGACTGAGAAAAGAGAGGGTGTGGAAACTTTAATCCGTATGTGTTACGTGAGAAAAACATATTCTCAATACAAGAAAAAAATAGGCACTGTTTCAAGCAAAAAAAAAAAAAAAAGTCTTTAGGAAATGAGCTATAATGTTTCCTATCTTCACTAAGTAACCATGAATGCATTTGTGGAAATGAATGAATTTATTGTATTTTGGGGCTGAATGTAAATCTGTACAGGCATATGAATATGAAATTATTTCCCTACTTGATAGCATTAAAACTATGTATTATGAATGATAAAAAAAAAGATGGGGCTGTGACCCAGAGCCCTGAGCAGACCTTCAGCCTGAACTCTGTAGCCAGTCCCACAACATCCACAGGAAGGTCCGTTCCTAGGCGCTCTAACGTGCCCAGGATCATAGGATCAGAGATGTGGAAGATACATCTGTCCCAACACCACCAGGAGTAACTGGGACTAGTGGGATCTAGAAAAGCAGAAACCCTGATGAGTGGCACGGGTTCCTTACAGTCTGGGTCAGTGCTTTGAGAAGACCTTGGGCCCAAACTCTGCAGCCAGTCCTACAACAACCAGAGGAAGCACCACTCCCAGGCACTATAATACGCCCAGGATCACAGGATCATAGGAGCTTGGTCAGACCAGGATCTCAGGGTCTCAGAGGCAACGTTGCTCCCAGGAGTTCTGACACACCCATGATCTCAGGATCCCAGGATCCCAGAAACAGCTGAACTCTGAGGTGTTCTGACACAACCAGGATCACAGGAAGGACAGGCTCCAGTCAGATATATTGAGGGCATCAGATATAGTGAGGGCAGGTAGTACTAGTTATAACCAGATGGCAAGAGGCAAGCATAAAAACATAAACAACAGAAACCAAGGTTACTTGGCATCATCAGAACCCAATTCTCCTACCAGAGCAAGTCCTGAATACACCATCACAACAGAAAAGCAAGATTCAGATCTAAAAATCACTTCTCGTAATGGTAATAGAAGACTCTAACAAGGACACAAATAACTCCCCTAAGAAATACAGGAGAACATAGGTAAACAGCTAGAAGCACTTAAAGACGGAACACAAAAATCCCTTAAAGAATTACAGTAAACACAAAAATCAAACAGGTGAAAGAAATGAGCAAAACCATCCAAGATCTAAAAATGGAAATAGAAACAATAAAGAAATTACAAAGGGAGCCAGCCCTGGAGTTAGAAAACCTAGGAAAGAGATTGAGAGTCATAGATGCAAGCATCACCAACAGAATACAAGAAATAGAAGAGAGGATCTCAGGTGAAGAAGATACCATAAAAAAACATGTCAGCACTTAAACTGAGCATAAGGCATACAAACAAACACGTATCTAGGACTAATTGGCTATTGTGGGTCTTTTGTTGTTCCATATTGAGGATTTTCTTTTCATTTATGTGAAGAATGAGATGAGGATGTTAATTGTGATTTCACTGAATCGGTAAACTGTTTTGGTAGGAAGGTCTTATTTCACAGTCTTAATTCTACCAAGCTAAAAAATCTAGGAAAGCAAAAACTCTTCTCAACAATAAAAGAACCTCTGGTGGAATCACCATCCCCGACCTCAAGCTGTACTAAAGAGCAACTGTGATTAAAAACTGCATAGTACTGGTACAATGACAACAGGCAGATCAATGGAATAGAATTGAAGACCCAGAAATGAAACCACACACCTATGGTCACTTGATCTTTGACAAGGGAGCTAAAACCATCCAGTGGAAAAAAGACAGCATTTTCAACAAATGGCACAACTGGCAGTTATCATGTAGAAGAATTCAAATTGATCCATTCTTATCTCCTTGTACAAAGCTCAAGTCTAAGTGGATCAAGGACCTCCACATAAAACTAGAGACACTGAAACTTATAAAGGAGAAAGTGGGGGAAAGCCTTGAAGATATGGGCACAGGGGGAAAGTTCCTGAACAGACTGGCAATGGCTTGTCCTGAAGATCAAGAAGCAACAAATGCTCTTAAAATTGCAAAGCTTCTGTAAGGCAAAGGACACTGTCAATAAGACAAAATGGCAACCAACAGTTTGGGCAAAGATCTTTATCAATCCTAAATCTGATAGGGGGCTAATATCCAATATATACAAAGAGCTTAAGAAACTGGACTCCAGAAAAACAAATAACCCTATTAAAAATGGGGTACAGAGCTAAACAGAATTCTCAACTGAGGAATAACGAATGGCCAAGAAGCACCTGAAAAAATGTTCAACATCCTTAATCATCAGGGAAATGCAAATCAAAACAACCCTGAGATTCCACCTCATACCAGTCAGAATGGCTAAGATCAAAAACTCAGGTGACAGCAGATGCTGGCAAGGATGTGGAGAAAGAGGAACACTCCTCCATTGCTGGTGGGATTGCAAGCTGGTACAACCATTCTGGAAATCAGTTTGGCGGTTCCTCAGAAAATTGGACCTGAGGACCCAGCTACACCATTCCTGGGCATATACCCAGAAGATGCTCCAACTTGTAATAAGGACACATGCCTCACTATGTTCATAGCAGCCTTATTTATAATAGCAAGAAGCTGGGAAGAACCCAGATGTCCCTCAACAGAGGAATGGATGCAAAAAATGTGGTACCTTTACACAATGGAGTACTACTCAGCTATTAAAAACAATGAATTTATGAAATTCTTAGGTAAATGGATGGATCTGGAGGATATCATCCTGAGTGAGGTAACCCAATCACAAAAGAACACACATGATATGCACTCACTGATAAGTGGATATTAGCCCAGAAATTTAGAATATCCAAGATACAAGTTGCAAAACACATGAAACTCAAGAAGGAAGACCAAAGTGTGGATACTTTGTCCCTTCTTAGAATGTGGAACAAAATACCCATGGAAGGAGTTACAGAGACAAAGTTCAGAGCAGAGACTGAAGGAATGACCATCCAGAAACTGCCCCACCTGGGGAATCCATCCCATAAACAACTACCAAACCCACTATTGCAGATGCCAACGAAAGCTTGCTGACAGGAGCCTGATATGGCTGTCTCCTGAGAGGCTCTGCCAGTGCCTGACTAATACAGAAGTGGATGTTCACAGTCATCCATTAGACGGAGCACAGGACCCCCAATGAAGGAGCTAGACAAAGTACCGAAAGAGCTGAAGGGGTTTGCAGCCCCCTAGGATGAACAACAATATGAACTAACCAGTAACCCCAGACTAAACCACCAATCAAAAAAAAAAAAAAAACACATGGAGACACTCATGGCTCCAGCTGTATATGTAGCAGAGGATGGCCAAGTCGGTCATCAATGAGAGGAGAGGCTTTTGGTCCTGTGAAGGTTCTATGCCCCAGTATAGGAGAATGCCTGGGCCAGGAAGCAGGAGCAGGTGGGTTGGGGAGCAGGGGAAGTGGGAAGAGGATAGGGGATTTTTGGAGGGGAAACTAGGAAAGGGGATAAAATTTGAAATGTAAATAAAGAAAATATCTAATTTAAAAAAAAAAGAAAAAAGAAAAAATATTCTACCAAGCTATACACTTGGGAGGTCTTCAAATTCTAGCATGTTTCTTAATCTCTTTCTTCACATATTTAAAGTTTTCATTGCAGAGTTTTTACCTCTTTTGTTATGTATATGCTAAAGATTTTATTTTATTTGAGAAACTGGGAAGAGGAGCGTGTCCATGTTGTTAGTCATATGTATTAAGACTGGTAAATGTTGTAAGTCAATTTTGTATCATAACACTGCTGAAATTATTGATAATTTCTACAATTTTTCTAGTCAAATTTTGGGAACAATGGGTATAAGAGAATATAATCCTCAATTGAAAATAATTTGACTTAATATTTTCCCATTTGTATCCCTTCTCTTGCCTTATTGCTCCAGCAAAGGCTTCAATCACATTATGGATGAGCAGTAGGGACAGTGGGCAGTCCTCTCCCATTCCTGATGTTAATGGGGCATATTAATAGTTTTATTCATTTAGGATGATATTGGCCATGGGTTTGTCATACATAATCTTTATTACGTTGGAATATGTTTCCTACAGTCCTACTCATTCTAGAATTTTTATTAATGCATGCTGAATCTTATCAGACTTTTTCTTTTTTTTCTTTTTTCTTTTTACTTCCATTGAGATGATCATATGATTTTTGTATTTTTGCCCATATATTTGGTTTATTACATTTATTTATTATATATGTTAAAATAAGAAATAAAACAATGAAATAAAACAAGAACAAAAAGAAAAAGAGATGGGGCAGTGAGTCAGCCATCATAATTAGTGATTGATGGGGGGTGGCCCAGCCTATTCTGAGTGGGGCTGTCACTGGATTGGTGGTCCAGGGTTCTATAAGCAAGCAGGTTGAGTAACCCATGATGAGCAAGCCTGTAAACAGCACTCCTCCATGGTTTCTGCATCAGCCCCTGCCTCCAGGTTCCTGCCCTGTTCCAGTTCCTATACTAGCTCCAATGATGAACAAAGATGTGAAAATGTAAGCCAAATAAACCCTTCCCTCCCCATTTTGTTTTTGATCATAACGTTTTGTTGCAGCAATAGAAACCCTAGCTGAGACACCGGCCCTCTTGAAAATAAGAGACTCGGATCCTCTACTGAAATGCATAACCCTTTAAAGACCTCCCCCTTTTTCTTGCTGCTGCCTCCATATCCAGTATAGGCCCCTGTCTTTCACATCCTTGGGAGCCTGTTCATCTCTGAATCAAGAAAATCCCATGCTGAGTCACATGCCTTCATGTCTAGTCCAGGACTGTTGCTCGGCCATTGTATATTTTGGGAAAGAGCCACAATGTTCTCCTCCACCCCACCCACCCCAACCCCGTGCCACAGTTGCTCAGTCATAGCTCAGTACATACGGAAGAGGCTTTCAAATAAGAGGGTTACAACTGTTCCTGTAGTCTACAGCAAAACTCTGTCTACCCAGACTACCTTTAGCAGTTGATGTACCCACACTCACATCTCTCTGTTTTCAAACTTCTCTCTGTGTGCCACTTTGGTACAAGTGAAAGTGATACCATGTCCTTACTCTAATATTGTTAATTTACCCAGACCCCCTGCTTTATTAAAGTCAAAATTTTAAAAACTCCTTACTCCCCAGGAATCGGCCCCAGTGTCCCTCTTGAGCACCCTGAAACTTACAGAAAGTCACTATATCTCCCTATGAAAAGTTAATGTAACATCAACTGTGTGCTCTAAAAGCTGCCCTCTGATATATTTTTAACTCAGTGACATCTTCTCTCAAACTAGGCAAAATTATCTGAAACTAAAGAATGTCCTATCCATACAAAGAAACTGGAAAAATTCTAAACAACTAACAAAACCTTCTTGGCATTTTGTTTTAATTACATAATTCCCAAATTGGCTTGAATATTCCTAGTCAATTTGTTTCCATTATTCTTCCATTAGCACTACCATGACTGAATAAGTAACTGATAGAATTTGTCAACAGCATTAATAATTCCACTTAATTCAAAATTGTCTTGAGTTTTAAGATGATGTGTATTTGCAAGGCTAATCTTGTTTTATTGTCATTTTTACTTTTTACAAAATATGTTTATAAATTATTGAATAAAACACAAGTCTTACCTTTAAGAAATTCAGTGTTTTCACATACATTTGTCTTTTGTGTAAAGAAGAAAACTGAACTTTCGAAAGTATTAATACTTAAAATATTTCCGTTCCAAATGTCTAAGCATTTTCATTCGGAGAACAAATGAGCTTCTAAACATGGGTGATTAGCCCTGCATACATCCCACCTGTTGCTAAGCAGAGTGATCCTTACTTTTGTCCTTTCCTCAATATCTGCTCCGTACTGTAGCAGCCTGGCAGCCGTTGCTAAATTCCCGCTATAGACAGCATAGTGCAGAGCAGTGTTACCCATGCTGTCTTTAATGTGCAGGTTAGCATGGTGCTCTAGCAGAAAACACACGATTTTATCTTCCCAGCTTTGGACAGCCTTAAGAGATTGTAACAAGAAGCACACAGTCAGCTTAAAAAAAATTATGATACACACTCATGGGTTTCAACATTAATTATAGTTATACGAGATGAATTCATTTTTACTTCAATCACAACCATATCATTCTTAAAATGGTGACTATGGTATACCTTCATCAGGGGTGTGATGTTATGATTGTCACACACATTAATCTCACAACCACGCCTCCAGAGATATATCACCAATTCTAAATGTCCATAGAAGCAGGCAAAGTGCATGGCATTCCTATAGAGAAATCACAGTGCACTATTTCAATATATGCAAGTATTCTTGTAACTGGAACTGTTAAATAGCATACAGTGCACGTGCCTTTTAAACAAATATGTAATGCTCTTCTGAAGAAATTTGTTTTCCCTTGTGAAATTTCTTCCAAACATACGCACACATGAGCGCGCGCGCGCACACACACACACACACACACACACACACACACACACACATCAATCTGATTCATTTGCATTAAGCCTTATTTACAAATTCAGATCCTTTGCCAGAATATAACACAAATGGCTTTTCTCCCAGTTTACTATGGCCTCTTGTTTCCAGTTCTCCTGAGCCAGTCTTTTCCTGTTTGTTGATTACCACTTGGCCTTCTGCACTTACAGAACAGGACATTGAGCTCTGCTCATGGTATTATTCTTTTACACTCAACTTCAAGCTTGCCCACATTCCTACCACACAGCAAGACTATTGCCCTATAAGCCACATGCTTAAGGTGGTGTTCAGGAAACAGAGAAGGGACCGGAACCAACAACTGGCTATACCCTCCCTAAAGCCTGACCCACAGTAATGTCCACCTGTTCATAAGGTTCCTCAACTCCCAAATCAGAGCTACCATCTAATGACCAAATGTTCACATGCATGCGTCAGGGGCGGGGTGGGGGTGGGGAGACCTTTGAACTCTAGCAGATTTTACTCCTACTCTAAGCTCTGTTAACTACACATTATTTCTTACCCTTTCTGGGCTTCATTTCTGCTTCAATAAAATAGAATATTGTGGTGATTCATTAAGAATATATACACAAAAATTAAGAAAGTTTTACTTATAACATGCTAGATAATCATATTACTCCAACTTTACATGGTTAAACAGGTTAGTAAAACAATTATATACAATTATACCCATTTTGTAGATGTTTTATGGATTCTACATTTCAACAACTGTAAGGTGACTTTTTTGAGCCAGGATCTTCATATCTAGACTGGCAAACACTCATGCTCCTCCTGCCAAGATACTGAGGCTAGAATGACCTTCTTCTGTTTTAAAACTATAAATGATAGCACCTTTTAGATTTTATTAATAATCAAAAGAATGGGTCAGAATGCAATCCTATATAAAAGGGGTCCTTTGAAATCTAGTTATGCCAATTGCACTTAATAAATTTTACTTTTTACAAATACAGCAAGAACAGCACAAAGTAACCAGAGCTTTGGTTTTCAGACTTTTAAGCCAAAGAAAGAAATTGTGGGAATCAAACGATGAAGTATCATTTAATTTTAGTCAACAATGCAACTCTGGGCAAAAGAACCATGAGGTTTTCAAGGAGGAATAGATCCTGAAAAATAGTATTATGTATGTAGTAGATATTTTGGTTAAATCTGATTGAGATTTAAATGGATTGAGAGAATGGGAGGGGATTCATTCTCCTATATAGGAACTATTACAAAATAAGACAATTCCTGTGCAATATTAATAGCTGTATATATTTGCTATCTTTTATTTTCATACTTGTGAACAGTATCTTATCTTGAAATTCTTTCACTGTAATGAAACACCATGACCAAAGCAACTTGGGGAGGAAAGGATTTACTTAGCTTACACTTCCACATCATCATCAAAAGAAGACAGGACAGGAACATGGAGGCAGTGGCCATGAAGGAATTTGCTCTTTATGGCTAGCTCAGCCTGCTTTCTTACAGAACACAGAACCACCAGACCAGGGATGGCACTATCCACAATGCACTGTGCCTCCCCTATCAATAACTAGTTAAGGAAAATGTCCTAGAGGCTTCCCTACAGCTCAACCATATGGAAGCATTTTCTTTATTGAGGTTCCCTCCTCTCAACTTGTGTCAAGTTAACATAAAACTATCCAGGACAGATGAGCGGGGGCCGTCCCTAATTGTTCCTGCCTGTGAATCCCATTCCCATAACTTGGCTGCCTTGGCTGGCCTCAGTGGAGAGGATGTGCCTGGTCCTGAAGTGGCTTAATGTGTCAGGGTGGGATGATGCCAGGAGTGAGGATTTTCCCTTCTCTGAGGAGAAGGGAGGGGTAAATGGGGTGGGGAAGATCTGCGTAAGGGGGAACTGGGAGGAGAGGGTTGGTATAAGGATGTAAAGTGAATAAATGAAAAGCAACCCTCCAACACAATTAGTCTGCAATTATATGTATAAGTCTATATAGGACAAAACCATGTTCAATAATATTTATACAATATAAAAATCTATAAGCACAGATAAATAGATTCTTCTCAGAAAAAACTAAGTAGCACCAGAAAATATAACTACACACACACACACACACACACACACCAAATTAAAAGAGTGAGATTCTCTTCTGTACATTAAACTCTTCAAGTGACTATTTGAAAGAATAGTACAAGCATATGCAGGACCATTACCAACTAACTACACAGGAGGCACGAGAGACTCAATGCCAACACACTGCTTTTTCTTTTTGTAAATTGGATATTTTCTTTATTTACGTTTCAAATGTTATCCCCTTTCCTGGTTTCCTCTCTGAAAAACACCCTCCCCCTATCCCCTCCCCTCTTCCCCTGCTCACCAACCAACCCACCCACTCCTGCTTCCTGGCCCTGGCATTCCCCTATACTGGGGCATAGAGTCTTCATAGGACCAAGGGCCTCTCCTTTTATTGATGACCAACTAGGCCATTGTCTGCGACATATGTAGCTGGAGCCATGAGTCCCACCATGTGTGCTCTCTTTGGTTGGTGGTTTAGTTCCTGGGAGCTCTGGGGATACTGGTTAGTTCATATTGTTGTTCCTCCTATGGGGCTGCAAACCCCTTCAGCTCCTTGGGCACTTTCTCTAGTTCCTTGATTGGGGATCTATGCTCAGTCCAATGAATGGCTGTGAGCATCCACCTCTGTATTTGTGAGGCACTGGCAGGAGAGAGCTATATCAGGCTCCTGCACACTGCTTTAAAGTAGATTATATTCTCTAGCACTGAAAATAAGCTAGAAAGAAATAAAAAGATGGCTAGAAACCAAATGTTCAAATTAAACATGTACGTCAGTGGTTCCTATCCTGTGGGGATCAAATGACCCTTTCACAGGGGTAGCCTAAGATCATCAGAAAACACAGATTATGATTCATAACAATATCAAATTACCATTATGAAGTAACAACAAAAATAATTTTATGGTTGGGGTCACCACAACATGCAGATCTGTATTAAAAGGTAGCAGAACTGACTGCTGATTTAATGAGTAAAAAAGAGGAAAATTCATTTGCAAGTTAAATACTTGAAAATAATACATTAGATTTGTACGTATAGTTTGTTAATTTAAGTTTCCAATCAATGCTTGTTTAGATGCAATCAAACTGGTTTGTCACTTAGCATAGTAAGCTATATATGACTAGGCTAATATTCCTCTATGTCTGTCTATGCCTTCTTCAAGGTAAAATATTCAATGAAGTCATTGAAATTTTTTATAACTGTGTTCTTCTAATAATTTGACTTTTAAGGCAGGCTTATAAAAGTAAAGTGCTATGGGTTTCTTTTCTTCCTACTGGAAGCAAGAGGTAGAGGTGTACAGCTTATAACTGTGGCAGGGGAAACAGAAACCCTCAGTTCAGTTTCTTACAATACACATCAGGCTTAATATACATATACATAAACATATATATATATACTTAATATTCTAATATATATTCTGATACATATCATATATAGTGGATACTGGGTTTTACTTAGAATTTTAGGCTTGAAGGTAATAAATACATTATAAAATATTCCTTTTGTAAGAATTCTTCACTTTTTGGGGGGCCAGGTGTGGTGGCGCACGCCTTTAATCCCAGCACTCCGGAGGCAGAGGCAGGCGGATTTCTGAGTTCGAGGCTAGCCTGGTCTACAGAGTGAGTTCCAGGACAGCCAGGGCTACACAGAGAAACCCTGTCTCGAAAAACCCCAAAAAAAAAAAAAAAAGAATTCTTCACTTTTTAAAAAATGTATCTAACGTTGTACTCCTAATATTACACAAAGTTAAAATGATGATTTGTTCTTGTTAATTGACACTTTCAAATAGTCTGTTGACTCTCTAAAGGTCTCATGAGGAAGGGAAAGCAACCAGACTTCTGCCCTTGCGTTGGCTGGGCCAGGGGTTCCTCCCAGGTGTGCTGATCACAGGTGCTGAAACGGTCACTATATAGTGGCAACAATCAGCGCTGGGCCCTCCCCACTCCTGTTCCTGTCCCGGGAGTGAGTAGAGGTGTCTTCTTCCACACTGCCCACACTGCCCTCAGACCCCAGGTCTGAAGAATCTCTTACCTATTCTCCCTGTCTCTGTGATTGACTTCGTATTTACCCAGAGTAAAGTACAGCCGCACAAAAGGTAAATCGCCTGCACAGGCCGCCATGTGCAGATCATTGTCAGGAAAGTAAGCCATGTCTAAATAAGCAGGATCCTCCCTTCCAAAGCTCAGGTTACTTCTCCGTGCCTTAATATCGCAGAAACCCAAGGGGGTCTCTTCCCTATTTGTTTTCTGACAGCAACACAGCGCAGAGAAGCCTGGAAACCCCAAAGGCCTCCTCTCTTCCCCACGGCTGTACTTTCCTCCCATCTCAGGCAAGGTTATTTATAACAAACCAACCGTTAACTGCCCCAGTATCAACGTTATTATAACAAGCAGACTCTCCCCATCTCATATCGAATTATAAGTCCACCCTCCTGTTTTTAATATTTATAATTAGCCCATTATTCGTTATCTAAGTATCAACGATGTAATAAGCCCACTCATCCTTATCCAAATATTATCACTTGTCATAGGCTTGCCAAGTCTCTCCCACAGTCCCTGTCCCTTCAAGTCTGCTCCCTGGTTTAGTGTCTATCAACTGCAGGGACAGTTGGCAGAACAGTTCTTGTCAAGCCATACTGGTGGACGCAAATATGCAAGGGTGTGCGTGAACGTGTGCGTGCCTGTGACCCTCGACTACCTGAAGCCAATAAAGGTTAATGCGCATGTGCGTAGTCCAGCCTGTCAAATCTCTGCAAAGTCAACTTGTGTTGTTTCAAAAATCAGAAGAGGCTGGAGGGATGGGCTCAGTGTTTACGAGCAAGTACTGCTCTTTCAGATGGACCTAGCTCAGTTTCCAGCGCCCACCATAGCTGGCTTACAGTGCCATCTTTTGGACAGCAGGCACCTATACTCGCAGAGGCGCCTTCCCTCACATGCATATGAACGAAATTTTAAAATTACGAACTTTTTAAATGTCAAAAGTCAAAAGAGGGCTAGATGACCTTTGGTCGTTTGTTCGAGGCTGACTTACAGCCATGGGAAAGCAGTCCTTGTACATGGCTGTTGAAAGTGATGGGGGACATGGAATGCCAAAGGCCAGCTCTACAGGAAAATCTCTTAACAGAATGCTCTCTTAATTTCTATTGTTTATTTTCCACATCCAGTGCGGTATGGGAATTAAGCAGTGGAACTAAGAGTAGTCCGTTTTCACGGTTTCAGAGGCAAATTTTGAAGAGAAACTCATGCACACTGCATGCAAAATGAACATCCACATCCACCAACAAACCTCCTAGCCTTTTGCCCTGACTATATTTTTATGTTCGGCTTTATTTTATTTTCTCTTATAAAACCTACAATAATTCCAAGGTGTTTTTTTAGAGAGCAACATATTTAAATTTTTTAATCGGCAATTTTCTTTCCCCAACCTATCTTTTCTCACTAGGTTACAATGGTATTTTATGTATATGTGTACGTGTATGTGTATGTGCGCGTGTATGTGTTTGTGTATGTATATGTATATTCAGTGGATTTCTCAGCCCCCAAGAACTACCTGGCTTGAACCATCCCTGCCATTGCTGCATTGCTGCATGCCTTCCATTCCTGCATGCCTTCGTACTCCCCTTCCCAAGACAAATAATTTCCTGCTCCTCTTCTTTCTCCTCACCCCCACTTACCATGCACCCAGAACCATATCCCCTCCAGTAGCAATGTCAGTGTCTCTGACCAGGGAACTCAATTAGACAGACCTTTTACAAAGCACACGGCCACAGAGGTAGCAAGATTTGTCAGTTTTGACCGTCGTTCAGTCTTTTGACGTGCTGAAAAGGTTTCAATGCCCTTATTTTCAAATTGCAGCTGTCCAGTGAATTACCAGGACCTCCAAACCTCAGGACTCCTCTGTCCAATATCACCTCTGTCCATTGATGGAGAGTCACATGAGTTCATAGCTCCTGTACTTTACTCATTTAATGGAGCAGGTAATGGTACCCTTCTTCCAGGATACTTCTGTTACCAGGAATTCCCCCCAGTTCTGTTCAATGCTGTGATTCATGGCTGATGGCTGCTGAACAGCGTCTTGTGGGCATCAGTGTGAGCTTTGCTATATAGGTTCACCTGCTCTGCAAAACTGAACTGTACTGGCTTTAAAAATCTTGCCCATTTTCATCTCTTAAAGCCTCTATCAAATAGTTTTTCTCCAAGAAACAATGTAATAAAAATACTTTAGCATTTTACACCATGTAGTTGTAAAAGCAGTATGTGATGTGGGAAAAAAATGAGCTGACATACATCCCTGGACAGTTTGAAGATATCTTCTAATGAGATAAAAATAAAGCCAAAAAAATAAAAATTTTACACCAAATATTTAAGGTATGACAGGATTGGTTTTCATTAGTTTAAAATGTCAATGACCTTTACTCTGCTAATTATGTACTAGTGTAAATAATTTATATAGATAACACAATAGTATTCCTGATACTTCCCTTATCATAAAAGCCTAATGCTCAGAAGACTTGCTTCCAAGAGCAAATATATCCATGCTTAGAATTCGACTCTCTTAGTAGCACATATTATTTTTATGAAATGGACTTGATTGCAATATTTTTGTATGTTCATATGAAGCACTTGACCATATTAATCCCATATCACCATCTCATAAACCCTTCTCCCCACTCCACCCCTAGTCCCATTCTCCTTCCCAATACTCCACCTCCAACATGCATTTTATTTCTTAATTTCTGGACTCTACTTGTAAGATAAAATGTGTTTTTTTCTGAGCCTGGTTTAGTTCATCTACCATGAAGACACACTGTTCCATCCTTTTTCTTAATAAATCACACATGTACAGAGAATCTACATTCTTTAACACTAATGAAAACTCGCACCTTTTGCACATTGGCACAACTTTAAATACACAATCACACAGCTACACAAAATCATTCTCACACACAACATATGGTTGCTCACATTTTCATTCACAATTACTCATGCCTACCTGCATCCTCAAACATTCTCACACTCACAAATTAACATTTTCATACTCTGCATACTCACAATTACATTCTTGCACACTTATCCACCCAACCATGGCCTCCTCCTTCTACCAAGGGCTGTTAGATCATCCAAAACAATGTCATGCGTTTCATCTACTCTTAGCATGAATCCCAGAGGGATCCATGCAACTCATTCATTATTATCCCTATTAAGCTCCCAAGCAGCCATGATTGGTCATCACCCCATCCCAAACACTTGGGTCCCAAATCCTTAAGGGGAAAATGATGTGATAAAAATGCATAAAGTAAATGTTAAGATGTTAAGAATTGAAGGTATATATATAAATGGTCTTACGAGATAGGCAAATTAACTAGATAAATGTCAGGGCTCTAAAAGTAAAGCAGATTTTATAGTCATGAAAATTTTGTTACATTTGGCCTGAAATACATAAAATCAATAACCTATTTGCTACAAAAAAACTTGAAGTAGAAATATCCTACAGCAACACATAAGCAATTTAAGAGTCAATGTAATGTACATTGTATTGGTAAACTGTGTGTGCTGTCAGAATTCACTGACCCGATTACCTCCCACTGTAATTTCCATCTCAAATGTTTGTCTCAAAGTGTCTCCAAGGCCCCTTTTGGCAGATTTAGGTAGTTCCTCACCACTGTGACAGGGAGGATAAACCAATCAAAGAGGAGAAATAGGTTCTTGAAATCAGTTTGAAGGTAAACAATTTCAAATGGTCATTACTGTTGTTTATTCTATAATATCAAAGTGCAGACAGTGAGAATTCAGAAGTTCAGTCAGAGAAAGTTCACTACAGGATGTTGATCCAGAGTGGAAGGGACATTCTCAACCAGAAATTCCGGAAACTGCTCCAACTTTCCCAGTCCACTCCTGCAGGATATTCTCAGCATCTGGTTTGGTATCTCTCTGCTATTTGTTCTCTTACTTAGCATCTGGTTTGGTATCTCTCTGCTATTTGTTCTCTTACTTGGTAGCCTGAGGGACTGTTCTGCTGCTCTGCCAAGAGACCCCACTGGGAACTCCCCTGCCTTAAAAGGGCCTTCCACAGTTTCTCTTGGATATTTTGTGCACTTGGCTGGATGTTTTGCTTTCTACCACCTGTCATTTACTTTTTAGTCTTTAAAAAAAAAATACTGAGTTTATTTCACATGTATATTTGTGTCTCGCTACCATTTCCACATCTGACCTCCACTATTACTATGTCCTATCATAATGTTCTATACACACTTAAAACGGAGTAAAGGGTGAAGTCCCATCCTTGAAAACTAAACAGGCATTTTAGACAACACATTCTTGGCAATTGAATCTGAACATTTATCAAACACAGTAGGTAAAGTTCTTACTTGGCATTATAAAAAGGTCAGCCAGATATCAGCTATTACAGAAATGAAGTAAGACTGAATATTTCAAACTGTTTAAACCATTTTCTTAGAGACTTCCTCTGTGGGGCATTGGGCTATACAGTCTGGTTTCCAGTCAAGCTGAGGTCTGAACCCCGGGTCCCAGTGGTGATAATTCACCTACATGGGACGGAAGGAGTTCTCTCATGTCTCCTGGAACTCAAGGCTCCTTTCGAAGTTATCACCTCCTCAGCCCCTCAAGAGAAGCATGGTTAGTAGTCTGACCTTCATACTAAACTCCTCCCCAGTTACCTAGCAACAGTAAGATAAAGCAGCCCACTATAAGAGGGGCTGTTTGGCCCCTCCTCACTCTCACTCCTCTGTCTTCTCCTCTCCTCTCTTCCTCTCTCTCCCTTATTCTCTAGGCTTTATTCTCCCTCTCTCCTTTCCCCCTTCTTTCCTCTTGGCCATGGCTGGCCTCTCTCTCTCTTTTAACTTCTCTCCTTCCCCCTGCCTTTCTATAATAACGCACTAAAACCATAGACAGTCTCTGCTCATCAAGGCCTACTGCACAGATTCGCCTGTTTGGGAACCTCTCTCCGTCAGCCCTTTCTCCCATAACCCGGGGGGCGACAGGATGTTTCCCTGCCCTCCCTGTCCCCCCTGCCCCTCCCTCTCGGGAGCTGCCCCTTGTCCACCACCCCCAACCCCGTCTAGTGGGGTCAGCGGCTCCGTGGCCCAGTGGAAAGCATCAGGCAGCCCTCCCGCATCCGCCTGCCCAGAGCATAGGAGGAACTCTGGCCGGACATGTGCTATCCTCCCTTCTCCCCTCTTCTCCTGCCCCCTTTTAGTTCCCACATTCCTCCACTACCAGAAATCTTGTACGGCCTCCTGGTCAGTCATCAGGAACAATTCTTCAGATAATTAATGAACTTGGCTTCCACTTTGGGAAAAGAACCACCTTTTTCTATACTTGCTTGCATTTTTGCCTTGATGTCTTCCACAGAACCAGTCCTTTTGGTGTTTTAGTTTTTTCCTGTTTTTTTTTTTTTTTTTTTTTTTTTTTTTGAAGGACTCTTGATCCCTTGATCGTGGTATTGACAGTTTTAAGTCTTTTCCATTTTAGCTTGGTTTTTGTGCATTTTTGGCTGGGGTATCTTGTACACATTTCTTCACTTGAACCTTTTCTTCAGTTTCCTCTCATCAAAATCACCATTGTCATCATCATCATTGTCATCTTTTCCCTCCTCCTCCTCCTTCCTTCCTTCCCTTTCTTCTTTTCTTCTCCTCCTCCTTTTTCTTCAAGTTTTACCTTTTTCTGTAGAACCTTGTTGCCACCTCCAGGAGCAGACCACTTTCCAGACACGACTAAGAGTTTTACATTCTCATCTTCACCTTCTGACTCTGCCTCTTCCTCTACAGCATCTAGGTGCACCCTGAACCACACTTCAACCTTAAAACCACGGTTATTTTGAAGCCCCCAAAGGAAACTGTTGGTTGTACAGATATTTTCAAAGTTACCAGTGTTACTTTAATTGGACTGCCTTCATCGTTCATTGCTTGTCTTTACAATGTGTGACACATCTTCTGGCCCTGCCCCTAAACTGAGTTTCTTAATGATAACTCATGCTCATTTTCATCATTATCCACTTTATGTGATAGTCTTTGTCAGCCTTTAGTTCACAACCAAAAAATTAGTTCTGAGGCCTAAGAGGGCCCATGTCCATTGAGTCTTCCATGAGGTGGAGGTGTGCACTTCGGTGTGGGAGAAACTGGATGGAAAACAACTGCCTGCTGTTCCACAGAACAGACCCGCAGGACGGAATCATGCCCGCTTTTTAGTCTTTTAATTTGGCTTGCTGTATACTTAGCAGTTTGCTTTCTATTGCTATGATAAAATTAATGAAAAATAGCAACCTGGCAAGGAAAGGGTTACAACCCTAACACTAAGGAAAGCCAAGACAGGAACTAAGATGACAACTTTGATAAGGAAAAATCATCCTCTATTTCTTACACCCAATCTATAGTATGTTGTCACAATCCCCTAAGAATTATTGTAATTATTTTCCTATTAACATCTACAATAGCAGAGCTCAACCTGTGAGTCACAATACCTTTGGGGATCAATGACACTTTCACAGGGCCACCTAAGACCATCAGAAAATATATTTACAATTCATAACAGTAGCAAAATTAGTTATAAAGTAGCAACACGGGGCTGGAGAGATGGCTCAGCAGTTAAAAGCACTGATTGTTCTTCCAGAGGTCCTGAGTTCAAATCCCAGCAACCACATGGTGGCTCACAACCATCTGTAATGAGATCTGATGTCCTCTTCTGGTGTGTCTGAAGACAGCTATAGTGAACTTAAAATATAATAAATAAAAATAAATCTAAAAAAAAAGTAGCAACAAAAATAATTTTATCATTGGGGTCATGAGGGTCACAGAATTGCAAAGGTTGCAATCTATCCTAAAAGTATGGATTTAAATATAACCACCAGAGTGCTCTAAACTTTTATCAGACTTTGCAGTATACTCTTATCAAGTTCCTTTGTTTGAACAACTCCCTTTTGCATTTTTTTCAACAAGTCTGAAGGTGATGCCTTCTCAAGGCTTTTGTCTGAGGCTGCTTTATTTCTGAAGGTCAGCTTTATCGAGTGCAATATTCTTGGCAGGCAGTGTTTTAACTCAGCACTTTGAATATATTATACTATTTTCTTAATCTGCCAAGATTCTGCTATCTACTGTTAGGCATAAAAAATATTCTTCATGTGAACTGCTTTTCTCTTGATTTCTGTCCTTCACTGTCATTTCACTGTATAACCAGGTAACTCTGTAAAATACCTTAAAATAACTTTTATATCTTTCTACAGGTTGGAAAGTATTTTTGTTCTGTATTACCTCTTCAAATAAAATTTCTAACCCATTTTTTCTATGCCCAACTCAACAGCTCCAATGTACATTCCCTTTCTGTTGTGTCCCAAATCCTGTTTTCATTCCTCTTCTTTTCATTCCTCTTCCAGTTACACTTAATTGTTTATGTGTGGGCACCAGTAGAGGTGAGAGGAAAACTTCAATTTGTCTTGGCTTTGCTGTTGGTGTCATAAAACACAGCAAAACTAACTTGGAGAGGAAAAGATTTGGCTCATCCATCTCAATCACAGCCAATGAGGGAAGTCGGGGCAGGAACTCAGATAAGGACAGAAGCAGAAACCTACAAGAGAGCTGCACCACAAGCCTGCTTTCCAGGTTTATATCCAGAAACCTTCCCTGTGCCTCCCAGGTACACCTGCAGAGATGTCACCACTTGCAATGGGCTTGGTCCTCCAAACGGATCACAAATCACTAAGACTCAAGACTTGCCTTAGGTCAATCCGATGGAGACATTTTATAACTTGAGGCCCCTCTTTCCAGTTGACTCTAGTTTGTGTCAACTTGATAAAACAAACCCCTACAAGAACAGTTGGTTCTCTGCTTGTACCATGTGTATGGCTTAATGTCATCAGTCCCAGCAGCAAATGCTTTACACTTGAGTCCTTTCACTGGCTCCTGATTTTTTTTCATTTTCATTTGTTAGGGGGCTTTTTTGTTGCTGTGTTAATTTCTCACAATTTTATTGCTACTGCTCTCTACCACCATTTTATGCTTCACTCACAGTATGTATAAACTCAAAAGATTAAAAAAATTACTTAAATCTATTAAATTGCTCTAACTTCAAAATTACTACCTTGAGGTTTATATTTTCAAAAGGGGTGCTATATATTCTTTGCCACTGACAGTTAAAATTTCCCCTTTTATCTAGTAGTACCTTGACTTGCATCTTGATTTGCTATTTTTCTAATTGTTTCTGGCCTACTGCCTGCTCACTGAAGCTGTGCTGAATCCAACCTCTGTAGCCTAACTTTGCAAAATGGCATTCCATAGTAAGCCTCCCCAGGTCTTCTGTTAAGATTCTTAAGGTCACGATCACTGGAGCTGCAGAAGAACTCTAAACCTAGAACTACCGTGGCTGGATGTGGCATTCAGAGGGAACGGAATCAAGACTGCCGAGGGCTGAGGCATACCTGTTGCTATAGGTTACTCTGAGCTGATGGCCATTACAGTCAGTCACCATCTCACTGTCACCACGGGAAAGTGTCCGTGGGGATCTGTGCAAGCCCAGTATTAGAGTCTGAAACCGGATTCTGTACTTTCTTCCTTTGTCCCCACGGAGAGCATGTATCTTCATGCTCTGCTGTTGAGATGTGGGCAAGTGTAACCTAAGTAATGCACAGCTGTCTTTCTATCATTCCCAACTTAGGATGCTGCAACCAGGCTTGCTTGATACACGTCAAGGTATTTTCACATACAATGAATGATTTAAGTGGGTGTTCATGCTGGGAGATAGAAACAGGAGAGACCAATTCTCATAATTCAATTCAGGCATTTGGATGGCATTGAATATGAGCTCAAAAAAGCTTAAAATTCTTTTCTAAATTCACTCTCCTTAAAATGCTTCAGTTGGAATGTGATAAAATATATCAGGATAAATTCATTTTTATTTGAAAAGAGTCAACTACAAACCTCAACGAAACCAAAACAACCAACCATTCTATGACTCCAGGAATTAACAAGAGACCTACAAAAAAGTATGACTTGTTTCTTCATGAAAATCACTAAATTTAACCCAGAACATGATTCTTTGGTGGTCCTGCCAACTCAGGGCAGCTCCTAGTCCCAAGTTCAAACCAGGGTGAAGAAAGACCCTGTAAATAAGATATGTGTGCCAAGAATGATGCACCCAGAGGCTCAGGTGGAAGGATGTCAGTTGGAGGCTAGCCTAGGCTACAAAACAGAACTTTCTGGAAAGGACTCCAAACTAAACAAACAACAAAAAACAAGCAAACAACAAAAGAACCCACCCCAAGAAAAATATAAAAAAGGCTTATCCTCATTTCACCAGAGAACTCAGCTGCCTTGATGTAGTACTGACTAAATCGGATCGCAATGATCAGCCGCTTACTAGCCTAAAACTGTTGGCTACTCTGCAAGATACAATCAGTGTGATCTTTCTGTGATATGAGAAACCCAGAGGACGTTGATAATCACTTCATGAAATATCCTAGGTTTACCAGACATACAGAGCAGAAAATTCTCCAGCTAATTATATCTACACTTGGTTATTAAAGTCTTTGCATACACACAAAGTAGAAGCAATAAAACCAACTAAACTCAAAAGCCACAGTAAACTTGCTATATAATTTACTGAGACTGGGATTCAATTTGGATGTCGATAGTGAAACAGCACTTTTATGTTGAATAGTGATGAAGCTGAAACTTTACATAATACAAGATACAAAACTGTGTAGTCACTTTGAATTTTGAAGGCTTGAAAAAAATTGTCCTAAAACCTAATTGAGGTAATTACACAATTTTAAAAAGGGGGTGGGGGGGTCTTTGGTATCTATATTTACAATGGATATGTTTTATAACATGAAAATTACAGCTCTATGGGACTGTAAAAATGTCTGAAGTCAGGTTAGATAAAACACCGATGTTTTTCCATATGTGTATGCATGAATATGTAGAGAATGAGGGCACAAGAGAGAAAGAACAAACACATGAACATGAGTGACAATGGAGACAGCAAAAAGCAGTGAAAATTAAAACCTGTTGGTCTTAATCAATATAATGGAGCTCTATCAACATTTTTCACTTTGAAATTGTGAAATTTGTGTGTATCAAAAATTTAACATTAAAAAAGGTCAAAATATCATGTAACAAGGTCCCTTTAATTATATCTATCTTCTTTAATAAGGACCATGAACATCCTCAATAAGAAAACAATGTAATTTTAATAGTTCCTTCAAGAATGTAACTTGGTTGTAACACCAATAAAATGCACTCACACTATGGTCTACTGATCTGAATATGAAATTACCTTGTAAACCCTATAATGTGCAGATGGAACAAGCCTTCCAATTCTGACAAGGCGACAGAGAAAGATCATTTTTGAAAGGAATTGAGTTTTTGGTTTCATTTTGATTTTGAGATTCAATGTAATTATACAGATATTCAGAATATAATGTTACTTGTTTACTTCATAAAATATTGTTGTTCTGAAACAAATCTTGTCAGTGAGATAGTAATATTTGAAAAAATGGGCATACATGCTGCATTTTTAATCCATTACAATCATTTAAATTCTGAGTATATCGTCATATTTACAATTCAAATAGTTTCTTTTAAAGGCCATTTTACAAGGTCAATCAAGAACATAATTAAGTACATCTCAATGGCATTTCTACTAATGTAAGTAGAAATGATTTATCCACAGCATTGTTTTCCCCACAGAGAAATGTTACTATCAGGAGATGGTAGCTTTTCAAATTTACCTTCCAAAAAAAAAAAAAAAAAAAAAAAACCTTACCAATAGATAAAGGCACAATTTTTACTCACTTGGAGTAATTACCCACAAAATGATTGCTTGCTTTCAACATGATTGATTGACATTTTTCAATGTCTTTCTTTAATCCTGACAGTTCTTTATTTATCCTTTCACGTATTTGCTATGAGTTACTAATCTCCAATGGTATCATCACAGGAATAACCAAAATCAAATAATGGGACAGAAGATTGACAAAGTGTTTCACATCCTTGAATTATATACCAAGTCAGGAGTGGGGGTTGAAAAATGTTGCAAAGGAGACTGCAGGACTAAGTATATTCTTGTAATAAAACCAGCAATATCAACAGAGTTATCATCTCACTTCCAATTTCTTTCCCTCAAGAACAATTTGAATCTCTTTGGCATCCAAAGTCTCATAGGTCAGCAATGCTTCTGCCAGGTTCTTATGTTCTTTCGCATGTGTTTTCAAGATATGTTTTGCTCGTTCATATGACTCCTGAAAGAGAAAAACAAGTCATATAAGAAAGTATAGAGATGCAAAAAACATAGGTAAGAAAAATATAAAACTAATGTGGTTTAAAAAACATGTTGATTATGGCCTAGTCGGCCATCACTGGAAAGAGAGGCCCATTGGACACGCAGACTTTGTGTGCCCCGGTACAGGGGAACGCCAGGGCCAAAGTGGGGGAGTGGGTGGGTAGGGGAGTGGGGGTGGGTGGGTAAGGGGGACTTTTGGTATAGCATTGGAAATGTAAATGAGCTAAATACCTAATAAAAAATGGAAAAAAAAAAAAAACATGTTGATTTATACTTTAAAAAAGCATTTAAAAGTTTTGTTTAAAATGCAAATTATTTGTACATAATATAAATAGTATATGCAATGCATTACAATAGAAGAATTCAGAAAATGTTTCAAAAGAGCCTTTGCCTTTCCAAAATGTTCATTTTGTCAGTTTTAACTACTAAGGCATTTCTTTTTTTTACCCCCCAAAGCAGCTAAAGCCTGGCTGTGTCCTTGGAAACCTGCTTTCCTGAAGTTCTTACTCTCATGCTAGATGCTTCCCTGTTCCCACCACCATTTCCCTATCATCAGTAGCCTACCTCTTGCAGAAAACACTACTCCCAAGGAGTAAACCATCTGAATACTGCTACCAAAGCCCCTTCACGCCATCTAATTAATACTGATTACATTCCTCATTCAATAGGCACTGCGCCTCAGTGAGGTCTTTTTACCTTAAGGGATGAGCAACTTCAGTATCTAAGAATATATAAGCAACCTTTCTAGTAAGCTCCAGACCAACATACCTATTTCTAACTTAAATCTTCATTATGGTGTCCAAATTGAATAACTTCTCATTAGAAAAAAACAATCTACCTACACCAACAGTTTACATCCCAGTTTCGTCTCCATGTTCTTCAGGTAACGGCATAAACAATATAGTTACCAGAGGCAGAAATCTGAAAAATGTTTCCAGCTGCTCTCTTACCTTTTATAACTGATACCTAATGTTTTAAGTCTACATTTTCTTGAAGATGATTTCAAATGTACTATGAAGCCAAAGGTGACCGCGAACTTTCAATCCTCCTGCTTCTACCTTCTAGATGCTAAGATTACAGGCATGTGCTCACAGGACTCGTTTCTGTGGTGCCTGGAATTGAACCCAGTGCTTTGTACATGCTAGGTAATCCCTAGCAACTGAACCACATTACCAAATCTTCATCATTATCTCTTGAACACACTCAGTATGTCTTTGCCTGCTGCATTTTGCACGGTGAGATTTAAAAGCCTTAGTTATCATCACTCATTTTTGTTTGCAGTGCTGGGGATTAAACCCCAAGGCATTTCATAAGCTAGACAAGCACACTCTACCAATGAACGATACCTCCCTTATTATTATTTTTAAAAATACTTGGGCACATCTTGTATTAAAAAAATAACAATTAAAAAAAAAAATCAAGCTCAGAAAAATATTACCCGTAGAAGGATTCTTATTTCTTGTTCAATGGCTGATTGAGTTTCAGGACTTAGTTTTCCTGTATCACTGTAGGTCATAACTCCAAGCTAATATCAAAGGGGATAAATTAAACAAATTACTATCAAGAAATGGAGCACAGTAACTACCAGCCTATATATAAACAAATGTATGTGGCAGTATGAGAAAAAAAATGCAACATAAAATGTTGAGTGCAATGAAGTGTCATTCTTTGGAAACCATAAAGATAAAACAAAGTAGCAAACGTGAATAGGATATAAAAGTTTAAGTCCTTTTAAGTGTCTTCTCAGAAAACCCTAGCAGTTCTCCCAAATATAGCAATTCACTTCTTGTGCCTCATGGAGAGCAATGATAAAGTAGGAATGTGAAATATTGAAAATGTAAAATAGAAAATTTAGAAAGATGAGCTAAATAATTTATTTTATACTTTCTTATTAGTTCATGATGTTTAAGCAGAAGAAAACCTATTACTAGTCAGAGCAGTGCTTAGAATAAGTCATAATCAAATTAGGAATCAGACAAGGAAAGGAATGTTATCAACTCATAAATCTATCAAAGGACCACATGGTAAATCCAACTACCTTTTCACTCATTCCAAATTTGGTAACCATCCTCTTAGCAATTTTTGTTGCATTATCAAAATCACTAGAAGCACCTAGATTAAAAAAATAATAAACATAATTTGAAATATCTTTAAAAGAATGAATATTAAAAACTTGAAGAAAATACTCTTATCAAAAACCAACCAGTTGTAATATGATCAGTTCCAAATATGAGTTCCTCTGCCACTCTTCCTCCCATGCTAACATCCATCTGTGCAAGCAGCTGGGCTCGAGTTTCATTCCATCTGTCATTCTCAGGCAACAGTGATACCTATACAATTTAATAATAATGGAAAGGCATTCAGACACACTTCTGAAATAAGTTTACATTCATAACTAAAGTTATTTAATTTCCTCCCTCAGACAGTATGATAATGCTGAAAGCCAAGAGCATGGTCAGCAAATAACTCAATGACAAAACCAACATGAGAAACAATAGGTGCATAACGCTGCAAGTGGGCTTTCTCCTAGCTGCACAAAAACACATAAGATTCAAGACTGAAACATGTACTAACAATTATCTTGGAACTATGAAACCAGCCACTAAGACATATAATGTATGTGTAGTAGCTTACTTAGATATTTAAAAATTATAGTCAATAGTGAGTCTTCCATTGCATTTTAGTATAAATATGTTTACATCTGAAATACATTATGAAACCAATTTGAAAGAAAATTACAGCACATAGATCTTACTTCAGTGGTGTTCACAAAATCAAAAGGGATAAAAAATCATTAGGAATTTGCAATCTCTTATATATGCTTCTAGAAAGCTGTATTTGAAAATGAATTTTAAAAGAAGAAAATGAGGTATATTAAGCAAGGTGGTTCAAATATGTGTTCTCAGGATTTGTGAAGGCAAGGCAGGAGGATTACAAGTTCTAGAGAGACTACAATTTCATGGAGAGTTCTAGGCCAATCTGAGCTACTTGAGAAGAGAAACCCTGACTCAAAGAAAACAAAACTAGTAAACAAAAACAAACAGGTACACAGCTCAGTGGTGAGAGTTTGATTCATATGCATGAGTCTCTGAGTTCCAAGCACAGTAATGGGAGGAGGGGTGAGGAAGGGCTATAAGAAACTTACATGTCAGAGACTGCCCCACCTGGGGATCCATCCCATAATCAGCCACCAAACCCAGACACTACTGCATATGCCAGCAAGATTTGGCTGAAAGGACCCTGATATAGCTCACAGTATTCTATAGGATGGAACACAGGGCCCCCAGTGGAGGAGCTAGAGAAAGTACTCAAGGAGCTGAAGGGATCTGCAGCCCTATAGGTGGAGCAACAATATGAACTAACAAATACCCCCAGTGCTGGTGTCTCTAGCTGCATATGTAGCAGAAGATGGCCTATTCGGCCATCATTGGGAAGAGAGGCCCCTCGGTCTTGCAAACTTTATATGCCCCAGTACAGGGGAATGCCAGGGCCAAGAAGTGGGAGTGAGTGGGTAGGGGAGCAGGGCGAGGGGAGGGCATGGGGAACTTTCGGGATAGCATTCGAAATGTAAATAAAGAACATATATAATAAAGAAAAAAAAACTTACATGCCCAAGTGTTGGCCCTCGAGGCATGATTGTAGCTTTATTAATTGGCATTGCATCCTTTGTGTAATATGCAATAATAGCATGACCAGATTCATGATAGGCTGTTATAGTTTTGTTTTTGTTATCAATTTCCACACTTCTTCTTTCTGGTCCTAAGATAAGCAACATATAGGACAGTATACTATATTATATACTATACCATACCCAGTATAGGCTGCATATGGTAGCCTATAATCCTATCACTCCAGCGGCAAGAGAATAGTAAGTTTCAGGTTAGACCATGAGTCTCTGTGGTAAGAAGAAAGTCAACAGATAAACCACACACAACTCACGGGGGTGGAAGGGAAGACACACACACACACACATACACACAGAGAGAGAGAGAGAGAGAGAGAGAGAGAGAGAGAGAGAGAGAGAGAGAGAGAGAGAGAGAGAGAGAAAACAGAGAGAGACAGAGCGAGAACACGCACGCACTCCTTATGGAGGATGGAGGCATGGTGGTTAGAAAGCTGAGGCAGGATGACTAGCTAAAGTTCCCAGCCAGCCTGAAAGGTGAGGGCCAGTTGATCAGCTTGGAATATAGAATGAAAGTCAGTCTCAAAAATAAAAAACTAAGACAGAGTAAAAACAAAGAAAAAGATGAACTGCAAGAGAAGTCGTGAGGAAGGAAGACATACCCATTAGAATTTTATCCTTGGAAAACTCTAGTTCCTTCATGGTAACCATTTCTTTTCCATCAACTGCTGCCTTTAGTGCAGCTTGGTTCACAAGATTCTCCAACTCTGCTCCAGAGAACCCAACAGTCCCTCGAGCTATGATTTCTGGATCAACAGCTATAGAGAAAGAGAACATAATACATCTCTTATCAGTTCAAGCTCTTCCCATTCAACTTACATTTTGAAGGTAGAAAGAACACAACTACTCCAAATTACAACCTAAAACACGTATCTTAAAACTAAAACTGAACTTAAAACTTAAACAACAAAATATACCATTTTAAGTTAATGTTATTAATTACTATTAATTAATATTATTAATAATAAATTATCATTTCAATAATAAAACTTCCAGAAGAGGTCTAAGTTTTACTAGCTTTCTGAAAACAACAAAAAGCAGTTACTAAGTGGAATTAGAAACTCGAAATATAACCAATGCTGGGCCTGGAGAGATGTGCCAGCAGTTTAGAGTACCAATTGCTCTAGCAGAGGACCCAGGTTCAGTTCTCAGCACCCACAGGGCAGCTCCACTTCTGGCCTCTATTGGTACTGCACATATATAGTAAAAAATAAATACATGCAGACAGAACAGTTATACACATAAAAGATAAAAATAATCATATCTTAGATACACTCTACATTAGATACACTCTACATGATTGGCCACAAATGAAAATGCAAGCCCACAGTTCAAATTGTTTTCTCTAAAATTTCACCTTGAAATGCCTTGGTCTCTCCCTGTGATGGGAGATATCCTTGAAAACCCTGCAGCGCCGGGTGTGGTGGCGCACGCCTTTAATCCCAGCACTCGGGAGACAGAGGCAGGCGGATTTCTGAGTTCGAGGCCAGCCTGGTCTACAAAGTGAGTTCCAGGACAGCCAGGGCTACACAGAGAAACCCTGTCTCGAAAAACCAAAAAAAAAAAAAAAAAAAAAAAAAAAAAAAAAAAAAGAAAACCCTGCAGCTTTCAAGCGTTCCATATTTCTATATGCCTTTGTTTCATAGTTTGTTTTCTTCCTAAATGGAGCCTATTTTTTGTATTTTACATTTTGATTTAAAAATCACACATACACGGTCATATATACATGCATTTAATACACACATACATATATGCATGTCCATAAACCCCAAACCAAATTTCCTTTGGAATCGGGATACAAGAATAAGATAATATCCTGTATACACACACACACACACACACACACACACACACACACACACACACACCACACACACATATACTGAAGCACACACATTTAAATGGGTATAAAGAGGAGCAAAAAATTAACTGGTCTGAGATATAAAAGACCATAAAGGTCCAAATAAGGACCAAACAGAATGGTTAGATATTTCCATCTTCCTGAAATAACAGTATTTGAATTAAGAAATTGGACTCACATTTATCAAACTTTATCTTGTTGAGATACCATTTCAAAATTTCAGTTCGACCCTTCACATCTGGCCTTGGAACTGTAACTTGCATATCAAAACGACCAGGACGTATTAAGGCACTAGGGGAAAAATGAAAAGTATATAAATTAATAAGCCAAAGATGCTAGCACACATTCAACATAATGGGAAAACAATGACAACCAAAGATAAGAAAGAATTCTGAATATAAATGTTCAGACAGTTCCCTCAGAAGGTCAGAAGTCATAAGTCAAGGCTCACAGGAACTACACACCCATAGTCACAAAACTCAAGAAGCTAAGGAAGGAGGGAGGCCCAGGACTTCATAGTCTAACCTGGTGTGAAATAACAATGAATAGAAGGAAGGAGAAAGGTTCCCATGGATATTATATGTGCCACTCAGGTAGCATTCTCTCTCTTCTCCCTATTTAGAGACCCTTCAGATCACTGGTTCCCTACTGTGTTCCTCTCTATTGCAGCTGTAGCTCCTCTCCAATGGTCCTTTTATACTTTCTTAGTTTGTGCAGCTATTTCAGGTTAGGTACTCACATCTGAAGACTTTCAACTGGATGCATGGTTTCTATATCAATCTATCATAGATTTTTTTTTTTGACTAATGATATATGCCTTTTTTAGACAGGGTTTCTATATAGTCCCAATAGTTCTTGAACTCAATATGTAGCCCAGGCTGGCCTCAAACTCACAGAGATCTGCCTGTCTCTTCCTTCCAAATGCTGAGATTAAAGGGGTGTGGCAAGATACCCAACATATTTTAACTGTCTACCTAAACATATCTATAATATGTGTAAGTCTGTGTCTCCCTTCCAGTTTGGTGATACTTCCCCAAAGAACCAGAGAGAGAGAGAGAGAGGGAGGGAGGGAGGGAGGGAGGGAGGGAGGGAGGGAGGGAGGAAGGAAGGAAGGAAGGAAGGAAGGAAGGAAGAAAGAAAGAAAGAAAGAAAGAAAGAAAGAAAGAAAGAAAGAAAGAAAGAAAGAAAGAAAGAAAGAAACCTTAACACCGGGCATGAGTTTGTTGGTCAGAGTTGTCCAAGAAACTCTCAAAACATTATAAAACAGCTATTGTCCTTGCCTGCCCCAGCAGAGGTGGGAAATAAGTCTGTATGGAAGAAGGTACATGCACCTCAGAAACAGGATCTAGAGACCTCTGAGCTGGAACTGACTGGAATGCCTCTTCCCTGAAGACTAGCTTTCATAATATTAGAAGGCACCATGAAAGCTTCCAAAGAGAGAAGCAACCAACAGTCCTACCCAAGTATGATACCTATGAAGCACGACATTAACCAGCCTGGCACACTAACCCCAAGAGTTCAGTAAAGGCATGCACACTTCAATAGTAACCAACAGCTCTTTAATTGGACTTAAAATCCACTCGACAGGAGAGAAATCATTCCTGGTGCTGAAAAGCTAGCCAGCTACCCAGGGATAGTAAGGATCTTAGAGGAGAACCTATAACTGCTTTTTTGCCAAACCAGCACAATCCCTAATTACATTCTAAATATGTGTCCTTATAGCCACTGATAAGAGTAGTCTTCACCCCTCATCGAGGAAAGTTCTCTCTGTAACTGACAGAGACCACTATAGAAAACTACACCTAATCAAAATGCAAAGTTGTAGAGCCCAGTCCCAACAGATAAATTGAGAGCAGAACTCCTACACCTATGGCTTAGGGATCATTTTGGAAGAGGGGATGATAAGACTGTAAAAGACAAAGAGTCATGGAGCTTGTTGTAAAACTATCTCCTAGAAATGTCAGAAGCGACACTCAAGTCTCACTAACGTGGCTGCCTAAACATGACCTCAAAAACGGTGATGCTATGTTATGCAAATGGAGACGGGAAAGCTCATCAAGTCTCATCCCTAGACAAAGAACTACATGTAAGTCAAATTGCTGAGAACAGGAGCAAGTCTTAACCAGGGAAGAGCATTCCAATCAATCAGCCATAAAAAACATACACATACAAGTGACACTACACACACTGAACAAGTTGTACTTATGTATTTAGGTACACACACAAACTGAAAAAACAAAAACAGAGACAATGGATTTAGAAAGGAGCCTAGTTGGGGGTGGGAGTTACAGGGGATGACTTGAATGAAGGGAAGAGAAGAGAAGGGGGGGGAAATGATGTAATTATAACCTCAAAAAAATATAAAGCAATTATCTTTAAGAAGATACACTCCCTTTTTAATTGCGACTTAGAGGGCTCTAGGAAGAAGAGACTTGATAGGGAAGTACCCTCGGAACTCATCGTTTAATGAACTAAACATTGTTTATTGTTTATGATTTGGGCATTGGCTTTATAGTCATTTTTTGAAGTCACAACTTGATGGTCCCAGCTTATAGTCCCAGCATTTGGGAAGCTAAGGCAGAAGAATAGTAGCAAATGTAAAACCAGCCTATGCTACATCGCAAGAACCTATCTCAAAAGTAAAAGCTTAATAAAAGTCAAAATAAATAAGTAAATCAATAAAGCAATTATTTTAAAAAAGACATACTCCCTTCTTAATTGTTATTTAACATGCTGGACTGTTATATCAGAAAAAGACAAGCTACTAATCAAAGAAAAAATAACTCACATAAGTTTTTTACTTAATTTAACCTTATTTTTGTTTCTAAATATGGAAGAGGCACGCCTACAGTGGCCAAAGGAAAATGCTCAGTCCCTGAGGGCTGGAGTTATATAATGCTGTAAGCTGGAGAGCCTGAGTAAAGGGAACAAAACTCAGATCCACGGCAAGCTCAGTACACTCTGTTAACCACTGGGCCGTCTCTAGCCTCAACCCCAAGACAAACCTTTAATGCTATAAATTTGTATTTTTAAATTGCTTTCTGTTTAAATGTGATATATGTTTTCAGTATTATTGAGCAGTAATTCTAACAGTTCTAAAGTCAAAGTAAGTAAGCCACCCGGGTTTAATATTAGTATTATTTACTTATTTACTTATTAATTATTTGCAAATCATTAATGTATTTGCAAAACCTAATATATTAAACGTCACTTTGAAATAATTTTAGAATTATTTTCTTCCTTAAGATTTTATGTCGGGGCGGGGGAAAAAAAAAAGAATTTTATGTCCACTGGTAATTAGATCATGTTCTCCAAGCCTTTAGCAGTCACTATCTATCTCTGGATTTGCACATTTTGAATATTCTCTATAAACGGAACTGTACAAGTTATTTTGTGGTAGGCTTTTCTTAATACAATGTTGTAGCACATATTCTTCACAGAATTTTTCTTTTCATACTTACTTATCTAATGCCTCTGGGAAATTTGTGGCACCTATAATGATTACTCCTTCATTGGGTTTGAAACTAGAGAGAGAAAAAAAGTACCATTTCACTGAAAACTGAAATATGGCTTACATGTAACAATACCTATATACAAAACTGTTCTTTGCTAGCCTTAGCTGATAATAAACCAGTGGTTACACAAATCACAAACCAACTGTTCCTTAGAAAAGAAAACTGACATTAAAAAGCCCGGGTTCCTCTTTAAATTTTGAAAAATTATTTTTAACTTTATCAATTCAAATTATATGATACACGACCTTTATTTAGTCAAAATGTCTTACACTGACATTAAGATAATTTATTCAGGGCAGTATTTCTTCCTTTTCAGTCATCAACTATATAGAAACTAGTGTATTATCCCTTATGTATGTTGGGAGGGGAGTGTATGAGTCAGCACTGGGGACCTAATTCAGAAATTCATATATACTAGCGGTAAAAGATTCACCATTAAGCTATACCTAAACTCCGTATCTTTCTTTAAGTCAACCAGTTTGACCTTGAATCAGTTTTCCACTTATAACTAGAATGAATGAATAAACAAATGAGAGGAGTTGATACATCAATTAGTAAGGGAAACAATATTCAAAGAAAAATTTGACTTCTTACATTTGACTGTTACCTAAACATATATAACATTTAATATCTATACAATTTTACCAAATCTTCCATGAGAAGAATTTGCATAAAGCCAACTTTGTAAATATCAAATAATGGAAGGTACCTGTTACTCTAAATTGCCATTAAAATAGGATAAATGCTAATTTTCAAAATATTTTATCATATTTAACCAAGACTCAATTACCCATCCATTTCAGCAAGAAGCTGATTGATCGTCTGCCTTGAATACGGGTGCATTGGAGATTCAATTCTCTTTCCACCAACAGAATCTAATTCATCGATGAATATAACACAAGGAGCATTTGCTTTTGCTTCTCCTAAGAAAACAAAAAATATTCAAATAACTTGAAAGAAATCAACACTTTTTGAACATAAAAATATTAAAAACTGTAAGACTATCAAAGAGTCATGTTTAAGAACTGGTTTCCACTCTTCCTATTTGTACAAATTAATATAATTAGAATTAAAGCTAATAAATATTAATTACATGCTACAGAATTGATAAATAAAATAAAAAAACAAAAAAACTCAAGAATTTTTCAACATCAACAGTCCCTAACTTCATCTAGCACATCTACCAGGCCTTATGATTGTTTAGCCTATATTAGAAAAGAATGCAGGGCCAGTAAGAGAGCTCAGTAGCAAACGGGCTTGAGTTCAATTCCTGAACCCCCCAAAAAGGTAGAGGAGAATATTTACTTTGTATATATTTCACACATATGTACAAAGTAAAATTGTTTAAATAAAGCACATAGCTTCATTAAGTTACCTGAAACTAAAGCCAATTATCAAGGAAAGGATAAAGAAAACATTACTGTTTCTCTACCAGTTTGAAATATACACCAAACATACTAAAAAGATTTCTGATCCTGCTGGCTCCTACGCCCACAAACATCTCATCAAACTCTGATCCAGAAGCATAATAAAAAGGGACGTCAGCTTCTCCTGCCACAGCTCGGGCAAGAAGCGTCTTCCCTGTTCCTGGTGGCCCAACTAAAAGAATTCCTAGAAGAAAAAGAGACAAGAACAAGTCATTAATTTTTAAATCCCTCAATAAGAAGCTCTATCACAAATACTCACTGCTGTAACAGTAATGTTCAATATTGCTAAACATGGCAGAAACAAACAAACAAACAACAACAAAGAGAAAAAACAACCAACAAGTTTCTGTTTATGTTCCATTTTAAATTTTTCTCTGTACCATTTACATATTACTTGTAGCAAGGAGAGGTTGTCCACACCTTTAATCTTAGCACCTGGGAGGCAGAAGCAAAAGCAAAAATTCTCTGTGAATTCAGAACCAGCCTTGTTTTTACAGTAGTTTCAGGCCAGCCAGGGGGAACAGAATGAGAGTCTATATCAAACTGTGTGTGTGTGTGTGTGTGTGTGTGTGTGTAAAATCCACATATCAAGAAGCAAGACAAGAAAAGAGTACTAAGACAAAGGAATACAGATTAATTTATAACAACATAAAATTCACACTAAAAAATAAACAGCCAAATATAAATGAAATGATAAATAACTTCCATAAGAGACTAAAAATATTTCCTAGAAAAAAAATATTTTCTAGAGACATAAGGTATAAACTAAAAACAAAACAAGAGAAGCCAATATTAAACAAATAATGCGAATTTGGGCTGCGTTAGATAAGACTAGAGCAGCATCTCTACATTCAGGTGGCACAGTTGATATTTATAGCTCTCTTATGTTCAAGGGAGAAATGAATGCATATAGGCAAACACAGAAAAATTATTTGACAAAATGTCAAATACTGTTGGGTCTATATTGATAATACATAAATGTTAACTGCTATTATTCCAAGGTTTCCCAAATATTTAAGTTTTCATAACAGTAAGACTTTCCCATAGTAAGTTGGAAAAAGGTAATCCCTTATTTGTATATAACTTTTCTAATTTACATTAAAAAGCAATAAAGCTGCAGTGATGTTGCAATTTTAACATTTTTTAAAAAGTATAGACAAGCTAAAAAGCAGCATGAAGGTCACATAGTATTACCGTGCTTTAGTGATACCTGACTGGCTTAAGTTGCTTATCAGTATTAACTTAATACATTTTAGTATATATCTCAAGATCTTTCCATAAATTTATGATAATGCTTTATTAGAAATTAAGTGCAACTAGTTTTAAATATTCTCTCTATAATATTATATCTCCATGTCCCTAACTGGGAAAAGTTTTGGGAACATACTCCTACTTTCTCTGTAGAACTCCCAGAAGAGATGTTCCCAGTAGTCTAAAATCTTGCCTTACACTGCAGTCTGGATCATTTGAAACACCTATCAATTAATTGCCTGCTAAAGGCCTGCCTAAGCTACTGCTGAAAGACTGTCAAAACTTAAGAGAGACAGAAGCTAGTGAAGAGATGGGCCACTGAAGGGTGGATTTTATCTCCAATCCTGTTCCACATTAATAGCTGAGCCTTCAAAGGACAGACTGTGTATTTTACCCTGAGCCACACATGCAAAGGCGTGCCTTCGAAGGGTAGGCTGTGTCTACTACAGCGAACCACCTTCTCCACTCAGCCCTCTACTGTGAGATGAGCTTTGTGCTACCATGCACTGTAATGCTTAGCCTCACCTCAAACCTCAATGATGGATCAGGACTGTGGAATCAAACCTCTAAAACTACAAGCCTGAAACAAACCTTTAAAGACAACAAACAAAAACGAATTATAACCTTTAACATAGAAATTCTATTCCTATAAATCTGTTCCCTTTTTTAAATATAAAGCTAAGTCTCGGATTATTGAGGCTAACCTCAAATTACTCCATTACCTGCTTTACCTCCCACAGGCTGGGTTTACAGGCTCAGTTTCTACCATGGGGGGAATCAAATCTTGAGCTGTTAGACATAATGGATAAGCACCATACAAACTGAGATGCAGACCCACCTATCCCTTACAAAACTATTCTAAGTAACAATCTGACTGAAGGGCAAAACCTGGGTTAAAGTGGTCATCAAACTGCCATCTTTAGTAGAAAAAGAAAATCATATAAATGTTTACATAAAAGTACACATGCTAAAAATAATTACCATTTTGTCTTTATAATTACAAAGATCATGAGTACAATTTCCATAGTTTCACTTAACAAAAAACTTCAAAATTTTTCTCATATATATATTGAAAAACAAAACAAAACAAAACACCTGAAGAGTTGGGTATAGTTCAATGTTAATGGCACTTAGCAACTTTGCACAAGGTAAGTGAGTTAGATCTCCCATACAAGATCAAAAACATCAGTGCTTAGTGTGACCCTGGATTCATGCCTGACCCTGATGGGGGTGACATTAAATAGATTGAGACTAGAACAAATGATGAATTTTGTGTATAAACAGAGAAGTTAACAATTCTAAATCCATGTAAAAGTGCTAGTCTTAACTATACAAATGCTATAGAAAAAAAATATATCTTTATGTCAAGTTAGAGAGATGGCTCACTATTTAAAAGCACCGGATTCTCTTCTAGACAACACAGTTTCAATTCCCAGCACCCACATAGCAATTCACAACCTGTATAACTCATCTTGGGAAAAGCTGATGCTCTCTTCTTCCCTCTACTAGCACCTGGTATACACAGGCTAGGCAGACATACACATAGGCAAAATAATACCATATACATAAACTTTAAATTTTTTTTAATTTAAAAAATCCTTTTTGGTAAATATACAGCCAAGTATTAAGAGAAGCATTATATCTCATTAAAAAGAAGTCATAGAACTTTATGTGTGCAATAGGCACATATCTTTATAAACAATAATTAGGAATTGAATTTCAATCAGTTATAATATTATCAAATAAGATCTGTAATATATTACTTTATGTTTTACACCAAATCATGATAAGAGGGAGAATCTCTTACCTTTGGGAAGTTTACCTCCAAGCACAGTAAACTTCTGTGGATTTTTCAAGAATTCAACCACTTCCTGTAACTCTTGTTTGGCTTCCTCCACCTTAAACAGTCAATTTACCAAATAATAATGGTTAGACTATCAAAGATTATCTTTGGTAATCATATATTTAATGTAGGTTTGAGTGAACTTGGCCTTTTTCAGTGAAAAGTATTTTTAACACACGAAAGGTTTTCTGTCAAACCTTATTTCTAATTACACTGCATCCTTATTTTGCCAACAAAGGTCCTGTGACATTCTCATCTTTACTCAGTAGGAGAAACAAGTCAGGCTTCAACTGAAACTATTACGGAGATCACAGCTCAGAGACAAAGGGCAATCTGAACAATCGAAACTGTTTAGGTCATGATTATATTTCTAGAAAATTTCCCAAAAGTATATGAACTACCACTCCATGGCACAGCATGGCTAGATCCCAACCAAGACCATCATGCTGAGCAAAGGAAGGTACAAAACAGGGCATTCTGTGTGTACTCCAGCTATTAGGATAGAAAAGTAGAAGCAAAGTGAAGTGTCTGACAGAAGGGAGACTCTCCTCTCACTGATGCAGACAGTAACAGAAGAGGCCTCTGGGAGGCTGTGGGCTTCTAATGTTCTTTGTTGGGCTGGAAACTGATGAAACACATGTGCTCATTCTTGAAATTTATTATGTATGTACTTTTAAGCAAATATGTTAAATTTCAAAAACACCTGAATGAGTTCCTTTTCTAAGAAAACCCAAGGGCACTGCACAGTGAAAGACTAAAATATCTTTACTTAAAATAATGAGTAAATGGTAATTTTAAAGTCTAAGAATAAAGTAAGAGATACCATTTACTTCTCAAAATAAGCATTATCTGCCCCCACTCTCTGTAGCAAAAAATATCTCTAGTTGAGCAATAGGAAAGCTACTGGGTTGAGTTAACAGCATCAAGATACTAATATTCTAAACAGCTCTTATATTTTAGAAGCAGTGCTATATATACATGCATACTCAAAAATTCTGAGCCAGGCATGGTGGCGCACGCCTTTAATCCCAGCACTCGGAAGGCAGAGGCAGGTGGATTTCTGAGTCGAGGCCAGCCTGGTCTACAGAGTGAGTTCCAGGACAGCCAAGGCTATACAGAGAAACCCTGTCTCAAAAAAACCAAAAAAAAAAAAAATTCTGGGCAAGAAATGATTATTATGTAAGTTTAAAAAGTGTGGCAAAACTGTGCAATAGCAAAACCTATTATGGTAAATTCTGCCAAGTTACTTTGCTCACATGAACTTAAATTTTGTCAGAATTTACTCAGTTCTGTGGTTTAGTTGCCAGTCTATCTCTGGTTCTATACTCAGACATTGCCTCATCCCCTCTGAAGCAAAAAACTTCAACCAAAAACAGCTTCAACAAGAATTCATTTTTTTAAAGATTTACTTCATCACCAGGCATGATGCCACATGTCTATAATCTCTCAGTACTCAAGAGGTAGAGGCAGGTGGATCTGTGAGTCTGAGGCCACGCTAGTCTACAGAGTGAGTTCCAGGACAGCCAGGGCTGTTACACAGACAGACCATCTTGAAAAACCTACATAGATAAGTAGGTAGGTAGGTAGGTAAATAGGTGGGTGTATAGATGGACGATGGATGGATGGATGGATGGATGGATAGATAGATAGATGTGCTGTAATTTTTAATATTATGTATGCCTGTGTAGAGTATGTGCATGCTGAGTACAGGCGCTCATGGAGGCCAGAAGATGAGTGGGATTCCCTGGAACTAAAGTTATAAGCAGTTGTGAGCTACCTGTGCGTAACTGGAACTGAACTTAGGTCTTGTCAAGACCAGTAAGCACGCTTAACCACTACAGCATCCCTCAGACAGAATAGAAAGGTCACGGCTCCATATTAATGATTAAATTTTTTTTTTGTCAGCTAGAGGCCATTATTTTTATTATTTTTTCTAACATGCCTGTAATGATTCAAATTTTACATATCAATCATATCAACCTTTTCCTAAATTATTCACTTTCTGTAATTCAAACAGAGCTCACAGCTTTAAATTGCAAGAAAAATTTGGGGCAGCTTGATATAACCAGATGGAAGCCTAATGCAGAGTATCAATTAGACAAAATATAAGAAAACAACAAAAAAAGAAAGAAAAGCAAAAGAAAAAATTCTTAACTTACCCCTTTAACATGTTCAAAAGTGACATTTTTCATCTGGACAGGGTCTACCGCAGAATCAAGTCCTGTAGTTGTCCGAAAGCGCACTAACAAGAAGAAAATATTCGAGCATATTTGATTTCAAAGTCTAGAAAAATTGCCTGTCTTGGAAGCTTTATCAAATTAATCTGAAAGAAATGGTGTTTTGAGCCGGGCGTGGTGGCGCACCCCTTTAATCCCAGAACTCGGGAGGCAGAGGCAGGTGAATTTCTGAGTTCAAGGCCAGCCTGGTCTACAAAGTGAGTTCCAGGACAGCCAGGACTACAAAGAGAAACCCTGCCTCGAAAAACCAAAAAAAAAAAAAAAAAAAAAGAAAGAAAAGAAAAGAAATAGTGTTCTGGATTCTAGACCATGTTTAACAACAGTTAAGATTTTCAGTAACAATTTTCCTCTTTTTTGGGGCGGGGGGGGGGGGTGGTATTTCGAGGCAGGGTTTCTCTGTGTAGCCCTGGCTGTCCTGGAACTCACTCTGTAGACCAGGCTGGCAATGAACTCAGAAATCCACCTGCCTCTGCCTCCCGAGTGCTGGGATTAAAGGCGTGCATCACTATGCCCAGCTATTTTCCTCTTTCTATAATCTTGGTTTTTTGGGGTTTTTGTTTTGTTTTGTTTTGTTTTTCGAGACAGGGTTTCTCTGTGTAGCTCTGGCTGTCCTGGAACTCACTTTGTAGACCAGGCTGGCCTCGAACTCAGAAATTCACCTGCCTCTGCCTCCCAAGTGCTGGGATTAAAGCATGTGCCACTACGCCTGGCCTCTTTCTTTCTATAATCTTAAAATTATATGATTAAAAATCTTAAATTGTTTAGGAAACTGAGTTAAAGTCAGCATTTATTTTAAAATGTTTGTTTTTATCAATCCCTATCTAAACGTACAAAATATATATTTGAAACAGCTAGTCATTCTTCAAAATTGGTATTAACTGGCCACACTGAAGAACCAAAGCAAACGAGGATACAGGGCTAAGAGGACAGCCAATATTTGGCCTGTCATTCAATGTCAGCAAGGTCCCAGAAAAGGATAGAATACTCCTAAAACTGTACTACAGTGTTATAAACCCCAGTAATTCACTGCTCCTCTCCATCAGAGATGGTGGAGACCCTAGGATGCTATCCAGCACACAATCTGCAAATAGAATGATCATTATAGACAAAATGTCTCTGATGTTACCATGAGAATCCATGTGGTCAGCAACCCTGACCCATCTCAGAATATGGCAGAGATTATGGGCAGAAGAAAAACTAGACATGCCAAGGGGCTCACCCTAAATTCCTAAAAGGAACCCTAAGGAGTCTTCACAGTAAAAAGAAAATAGGCAAATTTTTGGCCACCTATATGGTTTTAAACACCCAGCAGGAAAGCACTGACAAAAAAGTAGATTAATGACAATATAAAACAAACAACTAGCATATATTTTTAAAAAGACAAAGAATGATTCAGTCCTTATAAGCTTTCCCATTGCACTCTAAGTGTGGGCTACTGACATGCCATGCCATGGAAGACATTAAAAGAAACTAACACTATAATTAGAGCTAAGTGTAAATAAATATTTTCTTCTGCCTAAACTCTGATGTTCTACTAAGAGCTATCAACCTGACACAACCTAAAATCCCCTGGTGAGAGTGACAGGGAACCTCAATAGAGAATTGCCTTGAATAAGTGGATATTAGCCATAAAGTACAGAATACTCATGATATACCCCAAGAAGGTAAACAAGAAGGAAGGCCCAAACAGGGTGCCTGAATCTCACTTAGAAGGGAAAACAAATAGTCTTAGGAGGTAGAGGGAGGGAGGAAAATGGGCAGGAGAGGAATGGGTAGGCAAATGGGTAGGGAGGATCAGGTGCAGGGAGAGACAGGAGGCCCAATGAGCCAGGAGAATGAATGGAAATCTGCAGCTGCCTGGGTGGAGGGAGGGGAGAATCTTTAGGAAGTCCCAAAGACCTGGGATAGGGGAGGTTCCCAGGAGTCACTGTGGATGACATTAGCCAAGATGCCCAACTATAGGGACATGGAACCTGCAGAGGCCACCTCCTGTAGTCAGGCAGGACCCCCAGTGGACAGATAAGAACACCAACCTACCTACTAAATTTTTGACCCAAAATTTGTTCTATCTAAAAGAAACGCAGGGAATGGAGCAGAGACTGAAGGAATGGCCAACCAACAACCAGCTCAACTTTGAAACCCATCCTATGGGCAAGCACCAATCCCTGACATTACTAATGATACTCTTAGGAGCCTAGAATAACCTCTGATAACCTCTGTTGAGACTTTACCCAACAGTGGACTGAAACAGAAGTGGATACCCACAGACAAATATTAGACGGAGGTGGAGGACATCTATGGAAGAGTTGGGGAAGGACTAAAGGCCCTGAAGTAGATGGGAACCCCACAGGAAGACCAACAATGTCAACAAAACTGGACCCGAGAGCTCTCAAAATCTGAGCCACCAACAGAAGAGCATTCACAGGTTGTAATGAGCCCCACTCTCTGCCCCCAGCACATTTGTACTACACAGGCAGTTCAGTCTTCATGGAAGAGGATATGCCTAAACTGCCAGGGTAGGAGGATGGGGCGGGGTGAGGGTGGGGGGTCCCACCCTATCAGAAGAGAAGGGGAGAACTCAGGAAAGAAGGGACTAGGAGTAGGAACAGCATTTGGGATGTAAACAAATTATTTTTTTAAAAAAGAATTGCCTTGATCAGACTGCTTTGCAGACAAAGATTATCTATGGGGCACTCTTTGATTGCCATCTGATGGAGAAGGACTCAGTCCACTGTAGGTAGTAGTACCATCACTAGGCAGGTAGGTAGTCTTCATCTGTGTAAAAAAGGCTACACACTGTGTTAACTTCCCCCAATGATGAATTGTAACGTGGAAGTGAAAGGCAGATAAACCCTTTCCTCCCCAAGTTGTTTATCACAGCAATAGAAAATTAGAATGATTGAAATTAGAATACCTAACAAGGACTTCAACACTGTGATGTTTATCACTGTCAATTTGATAGGCTCTAGGTGAGAAACTTCTGGGCATGCCTACAAGGGAGTGTCTAAATTGGATTGAGACAGGAAGAGCAACCTAAATAAAGGTGAGGGTCCTATCCTGAATAAAAAGAAGAAAGTAAACTAAACACCAGCGTTTCACTTCTCTCTGATTCCTGACTGAAGCTACAATGTGACCAGCTACCTCAAGCTGCTGCTATCCTGGAACTGTGAGGAGCCAAAATAAATAATCCCTTCCTAAAGTTGCTTTTGTCAGACATTGTTTCAGCAATGAGAATAGTAACTGATATACTTGTTGACAAAGGCTGAGTCTCTAAGCCCAAGGCCCAACTATTATCCCAAAATACACATCAGAGCTCCTTCAGTCAATCCATACCCCAAGCCATCCAAGGCTAATTATTTTGGGGACTAACAGCTGGGATGGTTTGAATTAGAACACTGAAGTAGACATAGGTATGTGAACACTTAGTCCTTGGTTGGTGGTGCTATTTAGGGAAGTTATGGAATCTTTAGGACAAGAAGTCTTCCTGGTGGAAGTGTAGGCTTTGAGAGCTTATAGCCTTATCCCAATTCCAGTTCACTCTGCTTTCTGCATGAATGAAAATGTTGAGCCATCTTCCTGCTCATCTCCACCTATCATGCCATCCCTGCTTTTATGAACTCATTACATAAACCAAACAGAAACTGGTACATAAACCAAAATAAACTTTTTTACTGTTTTTTTGTTTTGTGAGCTTTGTTTTTGTTTTTTGAGACAGGATCTCACTATATAGCTCTGGCTGGCATGGAAATTACTATATAAATCAGACTACCCTTCAACTTAGATATATACCTTCCTCTTGCTGAGAGTAAATGTGTGCACCATGAATCCAGTTACCAGATATTTATAAAACCAGCTTGGAATTAGATTATCATCGATTTTGATCTTCATGGTGGAAATATATGATCTCACTGGTCAAAAGTCTTTGGACTTTGCTTTTAGGGTTTTTTTTTTTTTTTCCTTTTGTTTTTGTGAAACAGGGCTTCTCTGTGTAGCCCTGACTGTCCTGTAACTGTTGGACTTGAACTCACAGAGATCCACATGCCTCTGTTTCCCAAGTACTAGGATTAAAGGTGTGCACTACTCCCAAACTTTGCACCCTTACCTGCTGTTTAATGTTATTTTTCTAGTTCACTGTTGTTTCTCCCTCAGATAACCCTGTAGTAGTAAATGCCATATGTTTAAGTTCTTTTGATTTCTAAGGCCTTGAAAGCAAAAATCTCTACAGCCCATTTTATCCATCATTATTATTAGCCAGACTGAATAACCCACCTCCAAAGTGATTTTAGGGTTCCAGTTCTTCAGGGTATATTGTTAAGTAGCTGGTTGGATAGCTATCAGCAGGCTTGAGGGTAACCGGGGATAGACTCCTCATTCATAATCAGCTTTTAAAACCAAGAACTGAGCTGAAGGACTACTACTGGTCAAAATATGGGAGCCAAGTCTTATTCTGAACTATGCAGAAGGTCATCACTAAATAGCTAAACTTGACAAGATTACTACGATTCAGCCGGAAGCTGATGAAGCATAAAGATACAGGGGGCTTGAGGGATAGCTTAGTAGTTAAGAGCACTAGCTACTCTTGTAGAGTACCTGGGTTAAGTTCCTACAACCCACACACATCTCACAATCACTTTAAACTCCAGCTCCAGGGGACTCAATGCCCTTCTCTGGCCTCCACGAGAACCAGATACACATGTGCACACACACATTCATACAGGTAAAACACTCACAAATCTTAAAAAAGAACTCCTTAGTAAAAGAGCTCCTCAGTAAAGGTAAACCCAAGTGAGCTACTCAGTCACCTAGACAGAAAAAGGTGCCAACACTGTCTTTTTAGAGGCTTCAGAAATGGAGACTGCCTGAAACGTAGGATTAATGTAGTTATAATCTTTGTCGACACTCTCTACTCTGCAAACAACTCCCTAGCTTTCACTCTGCTATGCGAAAACAAGCAAAGCCTCTGTGGCTGCAAACCCTGTAATCCTAGCACACAGGAGGTGGTCAGGAGCACCAGGAGCTCAAGGTCAGCTCTAAGTCACAGAAATCTTGAGTCCAAAATTTCTCAGAGCTGAAATAAAGCTCTATTGGTATGGTGATCATCCATCATGCATGAACCTGAGTTTAATCCCCAGTGCCCCATAAATTAGACATGTAATTACATGTCTCTAATCCCAGCACTCAATCTTGTTTCAAAGAAAAAAAGGATGGAGAAAAAAATTCTTTAATGGTTTTCAGAGTTTTGTGAATAATAATCTTATGAGGGACATATTAATGAATGCTTAGAAGACATCATTTTTAAAAACTACAATAGTTTTAATTTTAAAATTATTCATTTAACGGCTTGAGAGATGGCTAGGTGGTTAAGAGCACTGAGTACTCTTCTGAAGGTCCTGAGTTCAAATCCTAGCAACCACAAGGTGGCTCACAACCATCTGTACAGCTACAGTGTATTCATATACATAAAATAAATAAGTCTTAAAAAAAGGAAAAAATTATTCATTTAATAACTTATTATTCTGATATAACTAGCCACAGAAGTAGAATTTTGAAAATATTACTTTAAACCCAGCATAAACAAATGGTATACTAATTTTTTTAAAGTCAAACTAAATGAACCTCACTTCTCAAATATTCTTCCCCATTAACAATAACTCTAAGTTCAACAAAAGAAAATTTTGGTATGATAGTAAGTAAAATTATTTGTTACAATTGTAAAAAATATAAAAGCCAGATGTTTAAGGAGGAAATAAATTAACTCAGATATATGAAAGTCTTTACCAGATAAAAACGGATTTTTTAAGAGTCCATAAATGCCAAACAGGAGCAAAACAAAGAGGATCAGACGAGTTCGCCTTAAGGAATCTGAAAGAGGAAAAGGACTTGAATTAAATGACAACAATGAAATATAACACCTTTATGGCCAAGCATTAGTTAAGACTTTAAGATGAGAATATTGTCACTGGTGGAATATTTATCATGCCTGAAGCCCTACGTTGAATCCTCAGGAGAACAACAAAAAATTGTTTTTAAAGTTTAGGTTTATAGAAAAGTTGAAAGTGTATTTTTACCACCCACCTTGCCCTGACCACCAACTAACATGCATTTATGAAGTAAACTTGTTAGCAAGAAAACCAGTATTTGTACAGTTGTATCTGGTATAATTTATATGAGGGCTTAATCTGGGTATGAGACAATCTTCAGTTAGCACACTGACTAAGGTTTTCATTGTATTTCTTGGTGTGTGTGTCTGGGTTTATGCATGTGTATGTGTGTGTTTATGTGTGTTTGTGTTTTCTCTTTGCTGGTCACCTTCCTTCCCCTACAACAGTTGTCCTACTTTCATATTATTCGTATACATGTATCTCATACAGTTTACCTTCGATTCTACATGCAAAAATACTGCAATTTTTGCCCCTCCTGTTCCCTTTAAAGCCCGATCCCTCCAACTTAGAAAACAAACAAATGTGCACATATGCACAAATCCTCACAGAGATTCTGCATTAAAATAAACATACAACACTTATCAGAATCTGGCTTTTATATTTAAGATAGTAATAGCCAAATCCATCCATTTTCTTGCAAGTGACATTTCATACTTCCGGATAGCTGAATAATAAAATCTCACTATATGTAAATACCACATTTTCATACATTTTCTGTTGATGGGTATTTGGGCTGGCTCTGATCTCTTGGCTACCATCCCTACAGTTAAGTAAGCACCAATGTACAAACCTCTATGCCATGCTTAAGATTCCTTTGTTTACAATTTCAAAAATGGTAAATATAACTGTTATATTCAGTTCACTTTTCAGTTTCCTGGGGAATCTTCATGTTGTTCTTAAGGGCTCCACCAGATAGGTATCCTGTCATCAGCAGAGTATAAAGGTTCCTCTGATACTCTGATTAGTGGTTGTTCTGACTGGAGATAATCTCAGTTGTTCTGACTGGAGATAATCTAGAAGAGTTTGAATTTGAATTTCCATAATGGCTGAGGAATTTGGAACTTTTTTCATAGACTTACTGGCCATTTGTAGTTCTCTTTTGAGAACTGTCCAATTCATTTAACCATTTACGGATCAGATGATTGAGTTTTATGGTGAATAAAAATTGAACAATTATTCATAGATTCTAGACATTAATCTCATCATGTTGGCAGAGTTTTTTCTTCTATTATAGAAAATGTTACTTTATGTTCCTGATTTCTTTTGCTGTGTGCAAGCTTTTTAATTTCATATACTCCCATGTGTCACAAATTGCTGGAGTTCATCTTGGAAAATCCTTTCCTATGCTTGTATATTAAAGTGTTATACTTGTGTTTTATTCCAGAAGTTTGAGTTTTAAATCTTGCATTAAGGTCTTCGTTCCATTTTAATGTTTATATAAAGTGAAAGGCAAGGATCTAATTTCATTAATCTACATGTGGCTATCCATTTCTCCCAGCACCACTAGTTGAGAGGTTATCTTTTTTTCTAATGCACATCATTACTTTTGTCAAAAACTAGACAGCTACCAGAACATTCTCTAAGAACCCTGTATTTATCAAGGCACAATTCCTACCCTTTATTTTTATTTCCATTCCCATACAGCTTAGGAAAACTTAAGTTTTATGGTGGATCATAACCAATATTGAAACTGATTTTCTTAAGTTTCTACAGCACAGTAAGATTGTTCGGCAGGTAAAAGCTGGCCTTGCAAGCCTTGCGACCTGAGTTAGAAGTGCTAGAATCCAGAGGAAGGAAGGAAGGAAAGCAGAAGGAAAGAGCTGACATTCAAAGTCATGGGGTCTCCACACCTGTGCTGTGGCACAGCAGCACCTTCACTCGCATCACACACTGTGATAACTTTTACAATTAAGAAAAGTTTTTGTTAACACTTTAAGGAGAGGACTAAGCATCTTTCCAACTCTCCTTCCTATTCATCATACCATTGGTCTTCTGTGTAAGAGCTTGAGCTTTGAGAAAACCCTCTGCAAAACCAGTTTTAAATGCATCTTGGTGAGCTTCAGGTATGTTTTTAGTTTTCATAAGTTTGTCCAAACTCTCAAGATCTGTTCCTCTGTCCCGCAAAAGAAACCCCTAAAAATGTAAGAAAATAAAACAGTGTCAGAAAGATACGAAGAAATGATGCAGTGTCTGGAGATTTTCAATCTACTGGACAAAATTAAACAAATAGGCATACTTTACAAATAATTTTGATATTCTGCTAGAAGCAATATGTACGGCAATATAATGACTGCTAGCTATGGAAAACAGAATTTCTTACTGGGGCTAGAGAGATGGCTCAGCTGTTAAAGGCAAGGCTTGTAACCAAAACATCAAGAGAATGGGATCAAAACCACACGGTTGGAGATGTAGATTAGTTGACAGTGTTTGGAGATGTGGATTAGTTAACAGTGTTGCTGAGCATACATGAGGCCTTCAGGTTCATCCACAGAACCACATAAACTGAACTTGGCAGCAAGAGTATGCAATGCCAGCACATGAGAGGTAAAAGCAGGAGAACTGAAAGTGAAAGGTAGCCCTTAGTACACAGAGTCATGTGCTACATGAAACCATCTCTCCAACTTCCTCGCCCCTCCCCTGAAAGTCATATAGTCAAAGGCATCATGTCACACGTCTGTAATCTTAGGACTTAAGAGGATGGATTAAGTTCAAGGCCACTCTGGGTTGAAGAAAACTGTCACAGACACACACACAAATATGTACACAGGAAACAGACATCATGAGCAAACAATTTGAAAGAACAATATGAAATAATGTCCAAAAACTGTAAATAACCTGGTAAGCATAATGCCAAGAAGAGATAAGGGCATTTAATAACCATATTCAAGATGAGAACAGAAAAATGGTAAATAAAGTACAATAAAGCACTGTGTTATGTAAGGCTATGTTGAGTAATAAAGCGGAGCAATGCAATTAATAAAAAGCAATGATGATACAAGTTTGGAGGCAAGACTAAAGTAGCAAGAGTAGAAACAAAGGATTAAACGAGTACTCAGTGGAGTAATCCAAACAATAAAATGTTATACTTGTCTATGAATGGCAGTGCAACAAAGAGGAAGGGAAAATTTTAAGAAATGTTAGCTGGGCAAAGTGGCTCACACTTGTAATCCCAGCTTTGAGAACCTGAAACAGTTCTGTCTTGAGTTTGAGGCCAAACTAGGCTACATGGTAAGGTTTAGAACAACCTGGGCTGCAGACTGCAAGTAAGAGAAGCATTACAGATTAGTGGTGTCGATCAGCAGCAGATCATTTGGCTAGAATATATAAAGCCTAGGTTCAATGCCTAGGACCACCACTTTCCCACCAAAGTTACTTATGAGTGTACACTGAAGAAAGGATGGCTCTTTCAACAAACAGTACTGGGAAATCTGGACTCTAAAAAGCAAAAAAAAAATAAATAAATAATTTCTATTTCTAATGTGAACATAATTCAAGCCCAAATGGATCAAAAACTGGAAGACCCAATACCCTGAAACTTTAAGAAAGAAATGAGGAATAAGGCTTCTACTTATCAGCAGACATACTCACGGTTCTGAATAAGACTTCAGTAGCATAAGAAGTAAGAATAATAAACAAATAGGATCTCAAAACATTTCAGTGCAGCAAAGGAGACTAACAAGCAAGTGAAGACAAAGTCCATAGAATAGGATATACCTACCAGCAACACATGTGGCAGAGTTTGTGTCTAGAACATACGAAAGAACACAAAATACTAACCGTCAAGAAAATAAGCACCCAGTTAAAAACTGAGCAGAACTGTACAGGAAATTCTCAAAAGGATATATAAATGGCTAATGAACACTTTAGAAAGTGTTTGGCATATTTAGCCTTAAAGAAAAAGAAAATTAAAACTAAGACTTGAGGAACACAGATAAAAAACAAATGTTGGTACAGGTGTTTGGGAAGGGAACCCCTTATACACTGTTGGTCAAAGTATAAACTAGTACAGCCACTCTGGAATCCAGAGACTTCTCAAAAACTGAAAATAGAACAGCCACATAGCTAAGCTATACCACGGGCAGACACCTAATAGACTTTATATGCTACTACAGAGACGTACACATTACTATTCTACTTTTAATAGTAAGGAAGTGCAATCAACCTACATGGTAATGGATGGATAGGAAAAACATGAACTGGTCATGGTGCTACACACCTTTAATCCCAGCACTTAGGAAGCACAGTCAGATGAATCTCTTCTGAGTTAGAGACCAGCCTAGTCTACATAGTGAATTCCAGGTTAGTCAGGGCTATGTAGGAAAACCATGTCTCAGAGAGGGACTGGGGTAGGGGGAGAAAGAGGGAGGGGGAGGGGGAGGGGAAGGGAGAGGGGGAGGGGGAGAGAAGGAAGGATGCATATACCCAAGGAACTGTTATTCAGCTGTAAAAAAAATTTAAATATGTAGGTAAATGTATGAAATGGGGGGGAGGGGAATTATACTAAGGTAACAGGCTCAGAAAAACAAATGGAATGATCTCTCTTACATGTAGATTCTAGCTTCAATTTTTTTGTTTTGTGTATTTAACTTGGAGCCTAAGTGGAAAACAAAGAAACTAGATAGTGGCCTTTTGGGAGGAAGGGAGATGTAGAAGAACAACATCCACATCTTAAAGAAGAGTAATATTATAGCCAAAATGAGAGAGGTGGAATATTAGCTGCAGAAAAACTTTAATGGGGCTAGAGAGATGGCTCAGCGGTTAAGAGCACTGGCTCCTCTTCTGAAGGTCCTGAGTTCAAATCCCAGCAACCACATGGTGGCTCACAACCATCAGTAATGAGATCTGACCCCCTCTTCTAGAGTGTCTGAAGACAGCTATAGCGTACTTACATATAATAGATAGATAGATAGATAGATAGATAGATAGATAGATAGATCGATCGATCGATCTTTGGGCTGGAGCAAACGGAGCCAGAGAGAACAACCATTCATAATGAGATCTGACACCCTCATCTGGAGCATCTGAAGACAGCTACAGTGTACTTACATATAATAAATAAGTAAATCTTTTGGAAAGAAAGGCTTTAATGGGTATGGGGGAAACTTGGATTGGAAGGAAAGCTAACGCTTATTAAAAATATAAGTACATGAAAAGCTGTATCTCACACCCCAATTTAAAAATATGTGAAGGTACAATAGGACACTTGTGAAGTCAAAGAAGAGGGGAGAGAAGTGGAGGCTAAAGCTTAAGCAGATATAGGCAGGTAGATGGGGGTTAACCAAAACTAAGGATGTAGACAAAAGCCTTATACAAGCCAATGGTACGCTAATTTCAAAATAAAACTTAAAAAATAGTTCAAATGAAATTATCTTGCACAGATAGACAATGTGTTTCTCAAAATATATAAGCAATTAAGTCATAAAACAAGGAATGAGAGACTTCTCTACATGTCACTGATCAGGGAAGCCCTAGGGATCATCAAAACAACACAGGCTACTGCCATTATCCTTGTTACACAGTAAACCTCAATTGCTATAGATACCACACATGTTGGTTATCAGTCCATAGAAAATCAATCTCAAACTGAGAACCTTCCTTCCTGCGTGCTAGCTTTCATGGTGTTGGAAGGTACAATGCAGGTTTCTGGGAGAGAAAACTATCAATGATCTTAACCAGCTGTACACCCTGCATGCTCCAATACTGATCAGTCAAGCAAGAAAAGCCTATTGGTACAATAGACATGACTGTTACTAAGGCACCTAACCTCTTCCTGAGAGGAGAGGAGAGGAGACTGTTCCACTGAAGGGAAGTCCATGCCTGGCACTGTAATCCTCTTCAAAAAGCCCATGGTCATAGATTCTAGGGTAAAATCTGCTATTTATATTTTTACCAACTGGTAATGCTTTCAAGTGCCTTCTAAATATTTATGTTTATAACCGTAGAACTGGCCTGCTTTCAACCTTGGTCAGACAGCTTCTTTTTTCACTGTGCAGCAGCCAATGAAAAGATACAAAACTAGTAAAGGTACTAAAAATAAGAGAATGAGTGAGTGTTCAGCCCTAAACAGGACATCTATATCAAATACCTCTCTCCAGCAAGACTCAGGGAATATGAAGGAAGATGCAGGAAGAATTTAAGAGCTATCGCACAGGAAGGAATGCTGTGAATACTGTCTTCTAGGCATGATGCAGTTATAACCTTCATGAACTCACAGCAACAGGTTACCTGCACAAGATCAAGCCAACCAAAATTCTGACATAGTTGTGGTGGAGAATTTCCAGGGCTACCACTTACTGCGTATCTTTTTATAAGGATGTGGTAGAATATCCATGCTACAGTGAATAACCCCACACAGATGCATATATGAGCAGCACCAACTGGACTAAGTAGGTTATATTTAAAAAAAAAAAACAATTTAACTTTAAAGATATGAAATTGGGAGGCAGACACATGGATGGGAAAACAAATGGGAAACTGAAATAAAAAATAGGAGGTAGATATATTTCATTGACTACATGTACGAAATTCTCAAGAATAAAAAAGAGAATTGTGTTTAAGGATTTATAAGCACATTTAATTAATTAATTATCAGTGATGTAGAGAAACAGGGTGAGGGCTCCATCAACCAGAAAATGAAGTTTATGGTCTCAATAGTTGAAAGTTACTACTTTCTAAACTACAAAGAAGTGATTACCTTCACAAATGATGGTGCTATATTCTGTGCTTCTACTAATCTTTCAGAGGTAGACTGCAAACGTCGTGTCCTTGATTTCAACGTTTTGAAACCCCGAGACTGTATGAAAACTGAACAAAACAGTGCCTGTTAATTTGCAGCTGTAATACAGGAAAATGATCAGTGTAAAGTCTAACTCTAACTGTACATGCTAACTAGTATCTAAAGTGTAAAGTCTAACTCTTAACTGTACATGCTAACTAGTACCTAACTAGTACCTAAGTTCTAGAAAGTTAATTCTGTTGACATTTCCATATGCTTTACATTTTTTCCAACACCTTTGAACATTTTTTTTCATGTTGACAGGAGAAAAAGTAAAAAGGATTTATAATATAACATAAAAAACAAAGTAGTAATTTTTGACACTTTCCAAAAAACAAAAGCTAAATTATTGAAATTGATTAAATATAAACAACTTTAAATCTTCTTTGATAGTTGTTTCTCGTACAAAAAAATATCAAACCAAATATTAATTTCTTACATTTAAAGTCTATTTCCCAAAGTAATCATTCTTAATAATTCTGTAACTACTCTTAAAGCCTGTACACACATACTATCTTTTACTTACTTGCTACGCTGGAGTTCACAATCTTCTAGCCTTTCTAATGCCAAGAGCACACACAAGGCTACACACACACTCTTCCTGCCAAAAAGGATTTGAAGTGGAGTAAGCTAGCATGTGCCTATAATCCCAGCACCCAGGAAGATGAAACAAGACCATGAAGTCCCTTAGACTATATAGTGAGACATGGTGTCAAATAAAACATTCTAGAAATACAGTTTGTTCAACTCCATGGAAATATTTCAGAATACAACAGATTACATTCAGTTTATAATCTTTTAATTTACACTAAAGACTGTTTTGAGAGTATTGTATTTTTGTTTGCTTTTTTGCTGCTGAGGGTTGAAGTCATAGCTCAAACACCCTAAACACACTCGCTACACTAAGCTCTAATTCCAGATCCCCAACCATTTCACTGCCAAACATAATACTACAATAAATTTTCATGCTTTTTAAACATATGAAGATTAAATTCCTAAAAGTAAAATTAAGTTTAAATGGTGACATAAAAAAACTACTTTCTAAAAGGATTTTCTATGAATATTTTTCATATCAGGCTTCAAGGTCTAATTTCAGTACTGATTTTTTCGCCAGCCATGAGATAATACTTGCAAACTGACTGAAATTCTAAGTACTCAGGTATGCTTATATTTTAGCTCTGTCTGATAATCAACCTTCCAGAATTCCATAAATTCTTAACATAAGTATCATCTGCCTTCTGTATTCAGCACTAGCCATTTCTTCAGAGGATTACTGGTCATTGCTGAATTTGGTTCCTTCTTTTTCATGCTAAGTACTCTCCTCAAATGTGGAGAGTCCTGGTATCTAGTACTTTTCTCTTTCTTTTTTCTTTTTCTTTTTTTTTTTTTTGGTTTTTCGAAACAGGGTTTCTCTGTGTAGTCCTGGCTGTCCTGGAACTCACTCTGTACACCAAGCTGGCCTCGAACTCAGAAACCCGTCTGCCTCTGCCTCCCAAGTGCCGGGATTAAAGGCGTGCGCCACCACGCCCGGCTCGGTACTTTTCATTTTAAAACAATCTTGCCATATAGCTCATGTTGGTCCTGCTCTGCCTCTCAAGGGCTGGGTTTATAGCTGTGTATCATCATAGATGGCTCCCATTTCTATTTGTAAATAAGAATAGAGTGGGCAGTACTAAAAGAAAATGTTGGTGCTGGAGAAATGGCTCAGCGGTTAAGAGAACTGATTTCTCTTCCAGAGGCCCAGAGTTCAATTCCCAGCAACCACATGGTGGCTTACAACCATCTGTAATGGGATCTGATGCCCTCTTCTGGTGTGTCTGAAGACAGCTGCAGTGTACTCATATAACTAAAACTAAATAAATCTTTAAAAAAAAAAACAAAAACAAAAGAAAGAGAGAAAGCAAATGTTTCCTCAATACTAACAAAGCAATAATGTACTGAAACTACAAATCATGAATTATGTGAATGAAGACAAGTGTATACACAATTCAAAGCCAAAGCTTACTTTTCTTCTTTGGCATCAAGACCCAAACCAGAGGTCTCGAAAAATAGATTCCCCCAAATACACATACAAATGCAGTGCCTATAAGGAATGGTGTTTGTTGCTAACTGTAACCTAAAAGTTAATTCCTATATTTGCTCTATGATTGGCCCATTCCTGGCAATCTTTCAAGTGTTTATTGCATCTACAATCCTGTACTAGTTAGTTAGCTTTTTATAAATGTGGCATAAACTAGGGTCATTCGGAAATAGACAACCTCAATTAAGGAAATGCCTTCGTAAGACTGGCCTGGAGGCAAGTCTTAATGACTGATGTGGGAAGGTCCAGCCCACAAGGATGCTAACCCCACTTGGCAAGTGATACCAAGTTACATGGGACTTCTCCATGGCCTCAGCTTTAGTACCCTCAGTGATAGATTGTGATTAGGACCTGTGAGCCAAATAAACCATTTCCTCCCCAAGTTGCTTTTGGCCAGTGCTTCATAGCAGCAACAAAAGCCCAACTAGGGCAAATTCTAAAGCCCATTGTTACTGATTCCAAGTTTGGCATGTTCCCTAAGTTCTAGAAATAAAATCGTTCACATCATTTATGACACTCCTATCCCAGTGGGTCTCAACCTTCCAGTTGCTGAGACCCTTTAATACAGCTTCTCATGATGTGGTGACCCCCCAAGCATATATTCATTTCATTCAGTATAATTTTGCTGCTGTTATTAATTATAATGTACATATCTGATATGCAGGTTATCTAATATTCAACTCAGGAAAGAATCATTCAACCCCCAGGTTGAGAACTACTGTTCTATCCTAAACTGCATGAAAGTAGCAAACAATGCTATCAATCTGGTATCATCTATTTTACAGCTTTATTTAAACTCCTCGTATTTCTGGGATGTCCATGAAAACATTCTGATGTTTTCCAGTGAGGGTAAGTAAGTAAACAAATATGCTTAGTCAATTATTTTGAAACAGATATAGTTGAGTTTCTCAGGTCTGATTTACCTTGGTACTTAGCACTCACACAGCTTGGCTTCTATTATTACTTTGTAGCTCAGAGATTATAAAGAGGACTAGACAAAGGGCTAAGCAGCACAGACTGTTCTTCCAGAGGACCTGGGTTCAATTCCAAATACAACATGGTGGCTCGCAAAGTTTCAAGAATTCTGAGACCCTCTTCTGGCCTCAGGGGAAATCAGGCACACACAGTACACATAAACATACATGCAGGTGGAGCATACACACATATAAAGACTTTTTTCCTCAAAAGTTTACAAAGAAAGCTAGGCACGCCGGGCGTGGTGGCACACACCTCTAATCCCAGCACTCGGGAGGCAGAGGCAGGCAGATTTCTGAGTTCAAGGCCAGCATGGTCTACAAGGTGAATTCCAGGACAGCCAAGGCTATACAGAGAAACCCTGTCTTGAAAAACCCAAAACAAAAACAAAAACAACAACCAAAAAAAAGAAAGCTAGGCACAGTGGCACATACTTGTAACCTCTAACACATAAGAGGCTGAGGAAGACTACAAGTTCCCGGCAGTCTAGCGTAGTAAAACCTCTACATCAAAAAATACACAACTAAGCAAATGAATAATTCCAAAACTTTAAGTCTACTTAATATACAAGGAATAAGTACTTCAATTACCACCACTAGCAAAAACAAGTCTTACTAAATATAACTATGTTTTTCAAAATAAATAATACACTTGTTTGTACCTGGAAAATACTGAAGATCTGAACAAATGCTTCGAAGAGTTTTTGGATGTTGCCTGTACAAGCTAGAGGAACGTAATGTACTGAACATATCTAAGTGACCTGGAAGAAAGTTGCAAGATTATTGCCTAGTTGTCAAGTGAAAAGCAAAAACACATAAAAGTTGTATAAAATAATTATAAATACTAGAAAAAATTACAATAAATAAGTTTCACATAGTATTTGTCCATAGTACAACTTTATTTTTGAAAAGACATCTCACACATTAACATAACTTCTTTATAGCTCACAGTTCCTCATTTCACTATCACTTATGGTGAAGTTACTATTTCTCTGACATATGATTATATCTGTCCATGAAACAAATTAAAATAAGCAGATTTTTTTTTAAAGCCTCTCTTATTACAAGGATAGAGTAATAAAGAGCAGTTATGGCTTAGGGACCATTTCAAATCTAATGATGCTGTAGAACAGCGCAAACAGCTTCTAATAAGACTGAAAGTATCTAGAGTAAAGCCAGGTGTGTTGGTGAGTACCTTTAAATGCCAAAGCTCTGGAGGGAGAAGCAGGTGAAACTCTATGAGTTCAAGGCCAGTCCTGTCTACAGGGCTTCATAAGGAGATCCTGTCTCAAAAACCAAAACCAAAACACAAACAAAAAGTATGTAGCGTTGCAAAGCACAGAAAAGGTTCCTTCACTAGCCAGGCTTGCAATCTTACAGTCTCACTGAACTATATACACTCTCAGTCCCAACTCCTCACTGATTACTATGTGTCTGCATGTCCAGTGAGACTTAAGGCATTTTTCAAAAAATTCCCAAGTATCCAACTAAAAAACTCATTCCTAGTATTTCTGCATGCCCAAGTGAAGCAAGTGCCTCACGATATAAAGAATTTTAAATTTTGAAAATGCAGATTAGAAAAACACAAGAATAAAATTATTTAAACATTAAAATAAAAATGTGTCCTTTTGAAGATTTACCCTGGGACAAACACTTTGGATGTCTATGTTTTAGTCTAAGCACTCAAACCTTAATTACACTTTTTTCTTACTCTTTCATTCTTTTAATCTTTTAGTCTTGGACTCCTACAGTTTAAGGTGATTTTTACAACATGATCTTCCATCAATATGAGGAAGGTATTTTGATATTTTAAGAAGGCTTTAAGTTAGGCAGAGACAGGCCAATCTCTGAGTTCAAAGCCAGTGTGGTCTACAGAGTGAGTTCTAGGACAGCCAGGACTACACAGGCATAACCTGTTTTAAAAAACAAATGCCGGGCAGTGGTGGCACATGCCTTTAATCCCTGCACTTGGAGGCAGAGGCAGGCAGATTTCTGAGTTCAAGGCCAGCCTGATCTACAAAGTGAGTTCCAGGACAGCCAGGGATAACAAGTGAGAAACCCTGTCTCAAAAAAAAACAAAAAACAAAACACAAACAAATAAAGGCTCTACTACTACCTAGTTTAGTAACATTTAAAAAAAAAATTCACATGTGGCCCAGGTCTAAATATAATCCCAGCTATTGAGAAGGTTGAGGCCAAGAAGACTATAATTTCAAAACTTGCTAGGACTACAGAATGAACATGGCCTGCGTGGGTAATTTGCCAAAACTCTAGCAAAAAAAAAAAAAAAAGACTGTAACTCACTAGTAGAGCACTTCCCTAGCACAAGTGAGGTTAAAGATTCAGTCCCATGCAGTGCACGCAGCTCAGTGGAACAAGCTTGCACAGCGAGAGCGAACCCTGATGTCAGTACAAGAAGCAAAGGGACACAAATAAATTCTCTGTACTTTGTTATTTTTCTATAAATCTAAATTATAGCAGTAAGAAAAGTTATACATTTAAAAAGAAACTCAAAAAAAGAACTGGCCCATAGTAAATGCACACACTACACCTATTATATCACTATTTTAATTAGAAATGACAGTAACTTACATACCATATTTATTTTCAAAAAAGGACTGTGCCGAAATATGAGATGTATGCCAACAGGAAGAAACTCTTTTGTCTTTATAAAATCCAGGAAGTAAATTTTCTACCATTTTATCAATCTGTCCAATTTTCAATTCAGATAATCCAAGGTCCCTTAAATTAAGCACAGGCTAAAAAAGACAAGTTAGTTAAATTAACATTAATCAAACATTTTCAGGATACTTATCAAAAACGATAAGGATTTTTTAAAATATAAACATGCATTGATTTTTTTAAATTCTTTAAAATAAGTTAATACAAACATTATAATAGTTCCAGTTTTACTAAGGTTAGTCATGACATTTGACTAACCCCCCAAAAGAATTCCCTAATAATGCCCTTAAATAAGTGACATCACTGAAACCAAAAGAGCCAGTTAAGCATTCTGAGTCACAATGAAGTGAAAGGCTTCACAAAGTTTTCCTTCTCGTCATATAAAGCACTGTGACATGGTTCCAACCTAACAACCATCTGTCACTTATAAGAATAATTATCTGCTGGATGGAGTACAGAGAAACAGACTATGTTGCGACAGAACCTCCACTGTAATATAATTGTTCTTTCATTATTGTTATTAATCTTATTAACTTATAAATTCAACCTTATAGTATTTTCACTACTGAGGCTTTCTTGAACTGTATGATTGGAAAGTAGAATGATCAAGAGAAGAAAAGCAATGGAGAGCCTACAGAAAGGAGCAAGAGGGATTGGGCAAATAGGGTAAAATAAAGTACAAATATGACAAGACAAACTTCCCATGTAGTCAAAATATGTGTTATCATGCCAGGCATGGTGGGGCACACATGCAATCCTAGCAGAAGGTCCCTGAGTTCAAGATCCTACCCATGATGACCATAACCACCTCAAGCGAGCTTCTTTCCTATTTTCCTCTACTGTCTTCTGCCATAGGTCCTGATGTCAAAACTAAGAACATCCAGTATATACAGGTTAAAAGTTTTAAAAAACTTCACACTTTTTTCTTCAATAAAAAGTGCGCTCAGGAGGCAGAGGCAGGCAGATCTCTGAGTTCAAGGTCAGCCTGGTCTACAGAGTGAGTTCCAGGACAACCAGGGATACACAGAGAAACATTATCTTGAAGAAGAAAAAAAAACAAAGAAAAAGAAAGAAAGATTCTGCGCTTTTAACTATCTTATTAATAAAATTTGTAAACAGAAAAGGTTCTTAGTCCATGACTTGCTGAATCCTTGCACACTGTCCATCAGCGACTTCATGATTATAAAAATACTGAAAGTGTAGTTTCCTGCTTATAGATCTTACTTTCAAGTACTTATGCTCTGTTATTGTTGTTGTTTTGTTCTTTAATTGACTGTTTGAGCTAGAGTACAGGCTGAGACTCCAGCCATGCCCTCATCCCCATTTAATTATCATTAAGGCAGTAGAAAGTGATGCTATCACTGTGCTGCTGACTTCCCTAAGACTTAGGTAATGCCTGTCACTAAGCTGAGAGTTCTCAGCCCCATTCTTCCCACAAGGAGCTACTGGCAACTGATGACTGCAACTGACCTATCATTTCCCTAAGGGACATAGGCACTAGTGCATTAACCATGCTCCAGGGGCATCCCATTACTCATACAAGATACCCTAGTTAAACTCAGTGGGACACTAACAACCAAGCATGCCAAACCACATACCAACAAAGACAGGAAAATGGGGAAGGGAGGACGGATTGGGGGCGGGGGGGGGGGGACACTTTTTAGAAGAATTCAGAGTAAGTGAGATAAAAATGACAAAACATTATATACAGCTATGAAACTGTCAATTTTTAGATTTTATTTTTAAAAGGAAGGAAAGGGTCTAGAAAATTTGCTCAACAGGTAAGAGCACTTTTTCTGTTGTTACAAAAGACCAGGATTCATCTCTAGTACCCACATGGTAGCTTAAAATCATCTGGTAACTCTAGTTCCAGGGGATCTGACACCCTAATTTAACCTCCATGGGCACCAGAATGTTACACAAATAGGCAAACATTTATACAAAATAAATAAATAAATAAAAGTAACTAAAAAATTAATACTTTTTATAAAAAAAATTGGTATCAACAAGGAGCAATATGGGAAGTACATAGCAAATATGTCATGTTTTAAAATGATAACCAAATAAATGAATACTCTTAATATATACAGCAAACAATAAAAGCCAGAATTAGCTGCCTTTAATTACAAAGATAAGCTGAAAGCAGCAAGCATTGGTATAAATGCTTAAATGAAAATATCTGACCAAATATATGATTAAAATTCACCATACCAAAAGGCTTTCTCATATAGTTCAGATTCGGCTTAACTATTACCTCACTACTGGGAGCTTCATGCTCAGGAACTGTATCTCGATGCTGTTTTTGAGAAACAGGTGTATTGACAGAAACAGATATATTTTTTGGTGAATGGAAAGCATTGATGAGATGACTGAGAGGAATTGTAACCTAGGAAAAAACAGAAGTTCAAATTAAGCAGTCTAATTAGAAAAATAAAATAACAGAAACAATCTGTTATTTTCTAGTCAGAATTTAGACCTGTTAACAGTTAAAAGTACACCAGATGTCAAAATTATGGCGAGGCTGGGATACAGCTCCATGCTAGCACCCCTCATCAGTGTAAATGATGATCTCTGAGCTCCAGCACCACATACACAACACAAGCACATACACATACAGAGATCGGCATAAACATAAACATACTCATTTACTGCTGACAGGAAGAAAATTGGTTTGTTCTTTCATGACACTAGCCTGGATATATTAGAATCCAGGCATGGTGGAACACACTTTTTATCACAGCCATGCGGAGGAAGACAAGGCAGATCTCTGAATTCAATGCTAGCTTGGTCTATATAAAGTTCAAGGCCAGTCAGGAGGACTACACACTGACACAAAAATTAATTAACTTGAAATACATAGACTTTCATTCTCTAAAGTCTACTTTCTAGAAATTTATTCTAAGGAAGTAATTTGACAAATGATGCACACTAATAAAACAATTTTTTTCAACATAAATTTAAAACAAATGGGAAAAAGCTGGAGAAAACAACTATTAGGGAGGGGGCAAAATAAAGCTTCACAAACATTAAAAGCAAAAGTTCACACCAAGAATTTTCTGATTTTTTGCCACCATCTTGCTCTAAATCCCACTAGCTAATCTGTTTCTGCCCTTCCCCAGCTGTACCACACTACCAGCAAGAGATAAAAGTCACCATCATGAAAGTCTGCTAGGTCATGCTTCTGCTTAAAATCTAACACTTGTAGAACTTGAAAATCTTCTACAGTTTGGTTTTTATATTACCTCACTTCATAACATGTCCCTTCATTCCCTGTGTTAGAAATGGCTCAAAGAACACATGAAAACACTTTCCTTACATTTACCAGCCATAAGAACATCTGAAAGAAGTACATATGGCAAGGCCTGGAAAGAACACCCAGTGGAGGACACCCTCTATGGAGTTACAATGTAAAACCCTTCTGCACAGGAACTCACCACCCAGCGGCTCAACAATTACTGCCTCCAAAAGTGGGAATTACAGTATGATGAAATTATCTGGTCTGACTAGTCCCATTCCAGGACTATTTGCAGATTCAAGTTATCTCGTTAGGACAAACACAAATGTAATCCATGGAGCTTATGAAATCATAAGCTTCATAACTCAAGAAATTCTAAGAATACAACAGAAGCTTGGCACAAGGAAGACTACAAAAATTAAGAATTTCTTTTGTTGTAGCATATTATCCAACTAAAAGATAAACTCCATATGGCAAGTATTTTTTCTACTTTAGTATTCTATGTTGCAACCCATGACAAGTGTGAATACAGAGAATGCTAAATAGGCATTTTTGTTAAGTGAATAAAATAATCGGCTCTGATTATAAACCAAGTCTAATAATTTAACTAATTCAACCCCTGACATTAAAATTAGCCAGTGTTATACTTCTTGCTGTGAACGCAGAGTCCCTTTAAAAATTATGCTTAATTCAGTTTCCACTATAACAGCAGTAAGAGGTGGAAGGCGATTAGCTAGGAAGAATAGCACAGAACTACAAACTGCTCTGTGCTACATGGGGTTGTACAAAACCCACAATAAGCAAGTATATAAGCCATGGAAATCCAGTCTTTACGCCACCAGAGTGGGTTTCCCCCTTGTTCTTTTGCTCTTCTACCATGTTATGCTGTCTACCTCATGATGGTATACTATTCACCATGCTTTCTTCATATAAATTAATATTATATTCAACAGTCTCTATCAGACATCTTTAATTACTAAAACTTCTCCAGACACTGTCATCCTAAAAAAACAGCATTTTCTTGTATCAAGCTGACCAACACAGAAATATCACTTTCCACCATCTCTCCCACTTACACTGAGTGAAATTCTATTACTTCTTTTCTTCTCTACTTTAATTTTTGTGAGACAGGTTGGCTGCCAAATCCTAATCCTCTTGACCCTCTCACCAAGTCTGGAATTAGAGGTGCCACACTAGACAAAGCAATTTCTTTTCCATAATTACTGAATGCCTTTCCTGTGTCAGAGCAACAGCATCCTTAAATCTACAACACTTACACTTTTGCCCTTTCATATTCTCCACACAAGAAGCCAGAGCAAGCCTCCAAATGACAACCTGGTCACAGAAATCAAATGAATCGAACTCTGTAACTGCCTCAAGGCTTCTCTCCAACCTCCCTTTAGCCACTCTGTTCTTGCCACATGGGCCTGACTTTTGTTCCTCACAGGATTTTATATTTATATTTTTCTGTCTGCCTGAAATTCCCGTTTATTTATTTATTTATTTACTTATGGTTTTTCGAGACAGGGTTTCTCTGTGTAGCCCTGACTGTCCTGGAACTTACTTTGTAGACCAAGCTGGCCTTGAACTCAGAGATCCGCCTGCCTCTGCCTCCCAAGTGCTGGAATTAAAGGCGTGCGCCACCACGCCCGGCGAAATATCCGTTTATTGTTCATCTTTATTTCCAGTGACTAGGAGAAATCTACATTTGCTTGGTTCGCTTGCTGCCTAAGTAGCAGCTAAGCAATTCCTTTCTCCATTAGTCTACCAATTCCATAGGAACACAAAAAGAGGCAGGTAGTAAGATGTAACGAACATTTGGGGGGGCAGTCTTTTGAGACAAGTCTCACTATGTAACATCTCTAGATTCTCTGCCTGCCTCCCAAGGAATAATCCTCAAGACAAGTTGATGGTGCATCTGGTGTGATGGTGGTGGGAGCCATGATCCCAACACTTAGGAGGCCAGCCTGGACATAATAAGGACTAGGACAGCAAAGATAGACAATGAAACCTCGCCTCAAAAAATAAAATATAATTAATTAATTAATTAAACATTGTTAACACCTTCCCCCCCAAAAAGAAAACAAATTTTAATGAAACAAGGAAAAATTAACATAATTTGGGTCCTGATTTTTTAAAAAATGTTTAAAATTTAATTGCAAGAATCTAATGATTCAAAAATGTGCACAAGTTAATTCTACCCAGAAAGAAAGAAATTGTGATGCTATTCGAATTATTAGAGTATGTTTGAACTAAATTCGGCTTGAAAGGAAAAAAGGGTAATCAGAAATAGATGGATGGAAAGAACACTGTCTTCTTTACCTTTCTCGCAGATTTCACAAATCCCCATCTCAGACTGTCCAACCCTAAACAGTCCCTGAATTGTCAACAGAAATTCTGTGCAAGCCAGTGGATACGCTATGTGATGTTCACCACGGTTAGTGTCAGGTCATAGTCTCAGCACTGTCCCCTGATCTCCTTTTCAGCCTGCGACTCAAACAGGGTTCGTCGCTTCCCTCACTAATTTTGCTTCAGAAACACCGATTCTACTACAGCATCCGGGGAAAAGTCGCAAAAGGGACGCAGGAAAACGCCTGAATGCTGGGCTCACCTGAGGCTGCACAGTGCTCGACAGGGAGAACATCTCCGGGCCCTCGAGATCTTACCGGCCAGCCGAAACTGCTTCTTAGCTTCAGCTCCGAGGAAAGGGGCTGAGCCCTTTTATTTTCTCTTTATTTCTCTTTGCTTTTCTCCCAGTTTCTCCCTTACTCCTCCCAGAAACGAAAAAATGGCTTCCCCTCCCGACAGCTGCTACGACGACATCTGCCCCGGAAGACCATAGGTACAGTGCTTCCGGAGCAAGCCTCCGCGTTCACCCCGCCCCCGCCCGTCAGCGCTCCGCCTCTTCCGGGGACTCTGTCACTTTGGGGTGGTTTTTCGAGGTTCCTATCACCACCTCCACAATAAATTGGATGTTCTTCTAGTCGCTCCTACTCTGTTTCTGAATTCAGTACGCGGTCAAACGCACTTAACGCTCACCCAGGCTCTCCACATTCTGTGGCTTCGCTAGCTTCCACACATCATCCCTAGCCATTGCTTTACTTAACAGTCGGCCTGGCTTCTAGCTCATGCGGAGGGAGGGAGAACTGCAGATCTTGACTGAGACTCGGAAGGACCCCACCAGACTACATAAAGTCTTAGTCCCTTGCTCATTGGCCAGAATGCACTGCCTCGTCACAAAAACAGCCCGTGTATCCGCGGCTGAGCCCCGCCCAGCGCCCCTTCCGGCAGCGCCGCCGGCTCCGCCTAGCGCTCCGCAGACTGCGCCCAGCAGTGCCGCCGGCCCCCACCCGTCGATGCCTGCTTACAGGGAGCCGGCAGAGCGCAGACGCGCGGTGACGTCACGGGAGGCGTCCGGCGTAGGCGAAACCTTTTGAATCTAGCTGGCGGGAGTTGCTGCTGCAGGGCGAGCTGTGCAGCAATGGAGTCCGCCTCGGCAAGTGAGGAGAATGAAGGAGGTGCGGCGATAGAGGAGTGCGTGAGTAGGATCCCGGTACCAAGACCACCCTCCATTGAGGAGTTCACCATAGTGAAGCCCATTAGCCGTGGTGCATTCGGGAAAGTGTACCTGGGACAGAAAGGCGGCAAGTTGTACGCAGTGAAGGTAGGCAGTCAGAAGCGAGAAGGTCTTAAATGGTCCTCCCTCGCGGACCTCCCTTTTGAGTTGTTGAACAAACTCTGGAGCTGCTGTACCACTAGCCTGGAATGCCCGGCTTACAGAAGCCTGCACAGTCCTGCTTGTTGACTGTGGGCGTTTAGGCAGACTGCAGTGAGCAGGTGTCTGTCCTTTCCCTTGCCCTGCCCTTCTCTGTATACTGAGAATCATTAACCCAGTGAAAATAGCAAAACTTACCCAACTGTGCCCTGGCCATTGTTAACAAATGAGAAAACTGCGACTGAAGGCAGAGGCTTGAAGCCACACCCATGACTCCTGAGTCATGTTTCAAATCAAAACGGCCTTAAGTACTTGTTGGTTATGTTTTCCTTGTTTGACATACATAATAGCCGAAATCTTGCTATCACAAACAAGATTGGTTTGTAGACAGTTCAAATCTCACTCTTACCAAAAGGAAGCTGCATTATATTCGAATTTTCTGTGACACAATTTATATTGTGAAAGTTTTTAATTGTAGTATTATTTATTTAAAGTATCACCGGGATTGTGAGTTTGTTTTGCTTTTTTACTAACTTGAGCTTCACCTGGATTAACTTCGGTACTTTGATTACGTTTGTAATGGTCACTTTCCGATGATGCTTTAATTCCAGCTCTTTGATAAGCAGGAGCAAGTGATGCAAAACCAAAATTTTTGCTTCTCAAGATTTCCATCGTGATACGTAAGCTGTAAGTTCATTTATTATAGAGCAAGTAGAAAGAAATGTGTCCTAAATCAAGCGTTTCTTATCTATATGTGATCGTAAAAACAGTCAGTGTTCACTTAAAATTGTTCTGTCCACCCTAGCTTCTCATTACTACTTTGTAATGAGAACATTACATTGTAAACATGACAAAGGAGGCTACTGGCTGGCTCAGATTCCTGGTACCCAGTGCTTGGAGACTAGCACACAGTTAAGATAAGCAGCCCCTTCACCTGACTACCTAAATGACCTCTTCCTTTGCTTCTTTCCCTTTAATAGTACCAATGTCACCTCTACCCTTCAGGCTAGAAACTTGAGTTGCCCTTATATATTTCATCAATACACCACATACCCTTTGTTCCTGTTGTCCCTCTGGAAAAAAATGTTTTGTTTTTGTTTTGTTTTGCTTTTTTCATTCACAAGTGGATTTCTCCCCACTTACTTGTTCAGTGATGACTTTTGTAAATTAAATAGTATTGAAAACCAGTTTTAGGGGCTGGTGAGATGGCTCAGTGGTTAAGAGCGCCGACTGCTCTTCCAAAGGTCCTGAGTTCAAATCCCAGCAACCACATGGTGGCTCACAACCAGCCTAAACGAAATCTGATGCCCTCTTCTGGAGTGTCTGAAGACAGCTACAGTGTACTTACATATAATAAATAAATGAATTTTTTAAAAAAAAAAAACAGTTTTAAGGAATAGTTCCATAGCCCAAAAAATTACCTTTTTGCCTATTCACAGTACCTCTTCCCTTAATATGTCAGCAGGTAACTACTATCCCTCTTCTCTCTGTTTTCTGTCTCTCTTTGACAGTCCCAAATAGCCTCAGACATATGATGGAACTGAGCATGACAAGCCTTAAATTACTGATACGTATGGCTCCATCCCCTAAGTGAAGCGACTACAGGCATGTACCAACAAGCCCTATGTACCAACTCACCTTCTATCTCTGCAAGATTGCCTTTTCTGGATAGTTCACATAAATGGAATCATACAATGTATGGTCTTTGATGTCTTCTTCTTCTTCTCTTCCTCTTCCTCTCCTTCCTCTTCCTCCTCCTCCTCCTCCTCCTTTTTCATTTGCCTGGTGGTTTGAGGCTCATCGGCTTGAATTTCTGTACTTAGTTGGTTGGAGTAGTTTCCTAACTAGAATCATTAACTTTACTTTAATCCATTCTTTAGGTTGCAGTTTGCAGGCCAAAATCCAGGGTCCTTAAAAATTCAGTCAGATTCCCAATTTTTGGCCCTTGATCTCTACTTTATCTTCCACCTAACCTATATTAAAGCAACATCCAGGCAACTAACTGGTCCCTCAAAGCCATGACTTATTTCCACACCTCAGGACTTAAGTTTATCCTGCTTCCTTCTTAACTGCTTTTGTTCTACCTTTCTAGGCTTTTCAGCCATTGTTTTGTTTTGAGGTTTACTTAATTCCCGGGAAACCTTCTCTGATTTTCCAAACTCAACTCACTGAAATTGTTACTTTGTATGTTGCTGAGATATTTGCTTTTCCTTCTCTTAACACCTCAAGCAGTCATTAATTATTGATACGAAAACACCAGTTAATCTCTCCTGAAAATATTTTGGGTACCTTGGCATGGTACCACCTCATAAGCTTCATAGAGCTTCTGCCAGTGAGATGATAGGTAGAATCATGTTGTTGGCTTGATTTGTTAATCTCTCTTCATTGCTGGGAGAGAGAGACCTGGGGCTTTACCGCTGTTAGGTTAGTGGTCTACCGCTGATCTACATCCCTAGTCTTTCCCTTGGTTTTCATAAGGAAAGGAGGTAAAGCTAAAATGTGTCATGTATTTATCATTTTATTAAATACTTTAATGAGTGCCTTTTTCTTATGGTAGTAATAAACATTCCAGTATTTTTTATTGTTCTTTATGAGTTTCTCATCATGCATGCCAATCCCATATTCCTCTCCCCATCCCTTTATACCCACCTTCCATCATTGCACCAACCCTCCAAAAGAAAACAAACAACATCTCATTGTGGAAGCTGTAGTGTGTCCCACAGTATAGCCTTTTCCCACACTTTTTACTTACAAATGGTCATTTCGAGGACTTTGGCTTCTGCTACACTATCAATATTGGATCTTCACCAGGACCTCTCTTGGATATATCCTGTTGCTGCCCTGTGTCATGGAAATCCTGCAGTTTTTAATCTGTAAGACCAGTCCCTTCACATGCTACAGCAGTTCATAGGTGGTGTAGATGTTGGGGTGAGACAACTCAAAATCCAGATTTGGGTGGTAGCTTAGCTGGTTAGCCCAGCAGCTCTCCCACACCCACATGACCAGGACAGACTCTCCAGCACTGCCCCAAGTAGTGGATAGCTCAACTACTGCCCAGACTGGCAAGAGAACAGAGCCAGCTCTCTCACTCTCAGGCCTTCTGAAGTGGCTTACCCGCCCCACACCACCAGGGCCAGCTCTGTTGTGCTACCCAGGGCTCTCATGGCCTTGGGACCAGCTCTACTGCTTGTTGTAGGTGGCAAGAATTGCAGTTTTTTTTTAAATATATTTCACTAATTCTTTGAGAATTCTATAATCCCAGTGCTACTATGTCATTTAATGCTCCAGTTTTAGCATATAGTTTTGTTTCTAAGCCAGTTTACCTTGAAACTTAAAAGGTGTAATTTGGCCGGATATGATGGCACACACCTGTACTCCCAACACTTGTGAAGTGAATGTGGTAGAATTGGGAATTCAAGGGCAGCCTCAGCTGTATATTAAATTCAAAGCCAGCCTCAGATACATAAGGATGGTGATATAGTTAAGATGTTTCTGTAAGGCAGAATTTAATTTGTGAGTTTTTTTTTAAGATTAGAATCTTGTTCTGTGGTCCAGGCTTGCCTCAGCCTCCCAAATACTGATATTACAGTCTTCTGCCAGAATGACCATTTCTCATCATTCATGAAATAAACAGGCTTCCAACCTTAAAAATGGGGTAGATTTCTTTATGCATTAGCATTTTGGCTGACTATATATATATGTGTACCATGTGTATGTCTGGTACACAAGGAGGCTTTAAGAGGATGTTGGATTCCCTGGAAGTAGAGTTACAAATGGTTGTGAGACACCATATAGGTGCTGGGAACTAAATTCAGGTCCTCTATAAAAGCAAGGTATTTTAAGCATTCAGCAGTCTGAATCCAGCCCCCAACATTTTTACTCTATTCCCATCTAGCAGAGAGTAATCATATGTATGTGAGTGTGCATCACGTGTATGGAGGTCAAGGTGTTCTAGATTTCTTGGAACAGGAGTCACAGGCAGATGTTAGCCTCCTAATGTGGCTGCTGAGAAGAACTTGGATCTTCTGGCAGAGTAATACACACTCTTAACTACTGAACCGTCTTTCCAGCCCCTGACATTTTTACTCTGTTCCTAAGAATGGGAAGGTAAAATATATATGTGTATGTTTACATGTAAACATATATTAATATTCACTTAATTAACTAACTGGTTATTGGATGGGCTTATTAGAAACGTTACTATCTTTTGACTTTGTTACAATGAAATTTTCATACAAACATACAGATCTGTCAGGCATTAATTCATTTTCTTTCTGAAGTGCATGGTACTTTGCCAAATTCCAACACAGTGCTTTCTTGAAAACGTTTTTTAACTTGTTTCACCATCTGAAATATTTTTCTGGCAGTTTCCTGATGTCAGTCAGATCTAAATGGCATCTGTATATTTTCTCTCTCTTAGTGTTTTTATGATGTCGACTTTGAAACTTCTGGACATGTTTTAATGAGAGTAAATGTGTCTCTTGTCATGTTATCTATTATAGGTTGTCAAAAAGGCAGACATGATCAATAAAAATATGACTCATCAGGTACAAGCTGAGAGAGATGCCCTGGCACTGAGCAAAAGCCCTTTTGTTGTGCATCTCTATTACTCACTGCAGTCAGCAAGCAACATCTACTTGGTGAGTGAGCAGCTTCGTACTCTTGCCTCAGCAGTCACTGAACCCAGTGATCTAGAGCATAGTATTTGTGTTAAGCATACTTGCATATGAATTCCTACTTTGGTGCTTAATGATCTTGACCACCTTACATGTTGTTTTAATGAGAAAAAGAGCCAATTGGTTGTAGTTATACATATGAGGGGGTGGGGATCCATTTTTAAGGAATCTGACCATTAACTGTTAGTAGGTGGCAAATCCAGACTACAAGGTAGACTTGTTATTCTAGAGACTGATGAAGGATTAATGCTGCCATTTCTACGAGCCGTCTGAGGGCAGGCTTTCCTTTACTTCGAGGAGTTTGATCTTTTTTCCTGTTAACAGCCTTCAACTGATTGTTTGCGATCTGTTGGCATTTTGGAGAATAATGTGCTTTCTCAAAGCCTACTAATTTAAAGTAGACCTCATCTAAATACTTTAGGCAAATTATAAAAATGATAACTTGTTCTAAGAACTTGCCTGGTACCTGATGATTTATTCCATTCCAATCTTTAATAAACCTTCAAGTATATTTAGACTGGTGTTAAGTATGGTACAAAGATCTAATAAGATAGAAATTTTGGAAAAGAAGAAGGTTTTGTAGCATAGTGCTGAGCACTTTTTTACTGCACCAAGGTGAATTTACAAGGCAATTTTCTTTTTTTGTTTTTTGTTTTTTGTTTTTTGTTTTTTGTTTTTTGTTTTGTTTTGTTTTGTTTTGTTTTGTTGAGATAGGGTTTCTCTGTATAGCCCTGGCTGTCCAGGAACTCACTTTGTAGAGTGGCCTAGAACTCAGAAATCCGCCTGCCTCTGCCTCCCAAGTGCTGGGATTAAAGGCGTGCGCCACCATGCCCGACTTTCTTTTTATTTTTTAACAAGCCACAAGTTCAGATGAATGGCAAGTGGAATCATACAGTAAGCCTTGTCTGTTTTCTCTGAAGGCAGCAGACAACATAGAATCCTTTTGACAACATAGAATTCCAGTATTTGGTCATGAATTTGACCATTCCTTTGGTGATTATATTGTTAATGAAACTGTTTCAGGTCTTTGTCTGGTTCTGTTTTCTCTAGTCAGGTGAATTTCAGTACTAGGTGGTAATGAACTCTGATGCTGAAGATGACACCTGTTGATTCTAGGGAAGTAAGTTTGGTGTGAGGATGCAAGTTTGGGTATTCACCTCCAAAGCAAAGTTAAAAGCTGTGCAAGATGGCACAGATCTATAGTATCAGCACTTAGAAGGCAGAAGAAGGAAGATTGCAAGTTCTAGGCCAGCTGGAGCTATACAGAAGGCCCTACCGAGAGAGAGAGAGAGAGAGAGAGAGAGAGAGGAAGGTTGGGGGGGCACCTTCAAAAAACTCAAAATAGCACTCTGTTCTTTAGGGTGATTCACTATAGAAAATGAATATAAAATATAAGAGAAATTGATTTCCATCTTCTAAGCCAGTGTTTGCAGACCACTGTGACCCATGACCTAGCTAAGAAGAAGCTTTGTAATCCGTAATCCTTTTTTTTTTTTTTTTTAAAGCTTTGGGTTTAGTCCCGAGCACCAAATAAACTGGGTGTGGTAGTATACACATTTAATCCCAGCACTGAGGAGGTGGAGGCTAGAAGATTAGGAGTTACAGGTTATCCTCAGCTGCAAAAGAAGTTTGAGGCTACCCTGAAGACAGAAGACCTTGCTTTTAAAAATGCACTGGAGTGGGGGAAAATGTTAAAGACTACTGTTTGAAGTTGGGATAGCTCAGTGGATAAGAGTTCTTGCTGCATACCCATGAGGACCTGCAACCGTGATCATAAACACCCCGGTAGTACCAGTGTTATCAGGTCACAAAGACACAAGATTGCTGAAGCTTGCTTCTCACCAAGCTACCTCCAGATTCGGTGAGAGAGACCTCGTCACAGAATAAAGACAGTGATGGAATAGTATTCCTAACGTCCTCTGGCCCCTATGCACATACCACACAATACCAAGAAAAGACTTCTGATACATGGAAATTACAGTGAACTTGGAGTGTTAGTCAGGAGGTAAAGTCTGATTAGAACCTAGTCATATTCTTTTATGTCATCATTGTCTTTGGCAGTGTCAGAATGGCTGAGTGAAACAGTTGTACTAGAATCCCACAAAGATTAAAATTTATTATGTGGCTCTTCACAGAATAAAAGGTAATATCCTTGAATGCTATGTCCAAAGTTGAATGCTATGTCCAAAGAAGGTAGAAGTTGTTATCAGCCTGGACCAGACATCTCTAGGTTGTTAGCATCTTGCTCCAGGAATTAGAGAAACACAGAACTAGCCAAGTAACAAGTTTTATTCAAAGGCACAGTGAATGGGCAGTTGAGCAGGAATAGCAGACTGAGAAATCTGCTCCAAAGCCCTTCAGTGCTGCCTGGGTCTTCCAGGAGGAAGAGGAGTTGACTGAATGGGGAAGGACTTGGGGAGTTTTCTGTTTGATTGATAAGCTTGGGTAAACTGTGGTCCACTCTGCATGTCATTTCCTATGATGCATCTGATTTTAATTACATATATGCCCAGTTATGCATAGGCATACGGTCATAAATAGAGCCTTTCCCTTGACAGTTCATGTTTAGACAGTGCATGTCTAGTGCAGACTGAACAGGCCCACTACCTCTGCTTTCAGGATATGTTTCAAGATGTGTTTGACCACAGAGAGTTAATAAGGTCTGCTAGGGAGGATGGGTCAGGGTGACCCAACTGCTTTGTTTGGAGAGGGGATGTACTTGCAGCTGAATGCAGATGGGGCTGGAGCCAGACATGACCCCGGATCGGTAAGCTATCTCTCTGCTTGTCTGCCTCTGCTTAATCCTTTAATTCTTCTTGAGGTCTCCAAATGCTTTGACAGCACCCTATTCTGCATGTTTGTATGTAAAAACCATGACTGTGACTGGTTTAACTTCTTGGTATCCAGTAGCTTTCAGTCCCATTACAACAGTGAGTGGAAGATGTGTTTGTTTAACGTGGAGCTTTTTGTCTTTACTCTAGAATTACTATAATAATTAGACAGCTATAATATTTCTTTTGCTTGTTGTTTTTGGCTTACTCTTTATATGTGGTACTGGGGCCCAAACCTAAGGCTGTACACACGCAAGGGAAGAACCCTGCCACAGAGCTCTATCCCCAGTTCTATTTCACTCATTCTAGACAGTTAATAATAGACCGTGTCTTACCTATCACATCTAACTTCATTATTGGTTTAGATTCTTACATCTTGGTGCTATAAATGTGGTCCATAGACAAATAATGTCAACACTATCAAGGACTTTATTAGAGATCCAGAGGCCTGAAGATAGAGCTCAGTGGTAGTGTGCTTGTCTAATGTCCACTAGAGCCTGGGATCAGTCTCCAGGTTTTGGGGGATGGAGGGCAACTCAAAGATTTAGAGTCCTCTCTGAGTGTCTGCTGGTAGCCATCACTGAAAGGGGAACATCACTTTGATACTTCTACCCAGTATTCATAATGTGAAATCTTGAGGAAATAACCGAAAACCTCAAATTAAAAAGCTTCTTCCTGTAAATAAACCTGTTTTCTTCAACATTTTATTGTGAAAGATGCACATATACAAAACACTGGACATAGGCTCCAGATTAGAGAAATGGAGAAATGTAGCAAAGAACTTGTTTTGTGGTCTAGTATTTACTAGGACTAGGAGGGAAGCTATAAAAAACAATATTGAGATGGTCATAGAAATCTAAATATATACTACATATTAGAATCTTATTGCTCTGGACTTGCAGAAGGCTGCCTTATTCAGGCAATTCAGGTTAAGTTTAATGGCAAGTCAGGCGTCACAGGACAAGCCCACAGTCTCAGCACTTGAAAGACAGCAGAATACCCTGTCTTGAAACAAAACAAAAATTCAGGGTAACAGTGCATTAACTTTTATTATCAAATTAGTCAGCAAAAATAGAACACTAGCCAGGTGTGGTGTGTACCTGTGACTACAGAAATAAAAAAGCCAAGGCAAGAGGGACTGTGGGACCCAGGAGTTCAAGACTAGCCTGAACAGCATATTTACTACAGTGTAGACATTAATATGTGTCTTAGGGTTTGTAGTGCTGTTATAAAACACCATAACCAAAAGCAACTGGGGGAAGGAAGGGTTTGGGGGCTTACATGGCCTAAGTTACATATCCATTGAAGAAAGCTGGAACCTGGAGCTAGGAGCTGTTACAGAGGCCATGGAGGGGATCTGCTTACCTGCTTGCTCCTTGGGGCTTGCTCATCTTGCTTTCTTACAGAACCCAGGATCTCCAGCCCAGGGATGGCAGTACCTACAATGTGCTGGGCCCTCCCCCATCAATCACTAAGAAAATACCCTATAGGCTTATTGGGGCATTTTCTCAAATGAGGTTACCTCCTCTCAGATGACTCTAGCTTATATCAAGTTGACATAAAAACTAGCCAGGACAATTCATAATATTAACATTAAATATGTGAATGGAGAAGAAACCAGATCTGGCCCACGCTAAAAATTTGTGAACGGAAATGTTGGCAAGTGAGAAGTAATTCTAATAGTCTTAGAACTTTTGTGTAACTGACCAGTTTAATTTTTCACCAGAAAAATAGTAAGAAACCAGGATTAATGGTGCATGCCTATATGATCCCAGTAGTTGGAAAGATGGGGCAGAAAAAAAAATTTTTTTACCACTCAGGTGCATAAGTGATAACACAAATAAAAATAACTTTTATTGTGTAACTATTCTAAACAAAAATAAAACTAATGCCTACACACTATATATTTCAAAACTATTTTTAAATTCTCTTTTGATAGATAATGGAGTATCTTATTGGTGGAGATGTCAAGTCTCTCCTACATATATATGGTTATTTTGATGAAGAGATGGCTATAAAATATATTTCTGAAGTAGCATTGGCTTTAGACTACCTGCACAGACATGGAATCATCCATAGGTAAGACTGACTTTTCTATACATTGTTAAAGAGATTGTGTTTGAATCTTTCATATATGCAGAAAATCCTTGCTTACATACAAGACATGCCTAGTTTACTACAGCACAGTTGTAATATATACTTAGAGACTGTATTAGCTCTTATTTAACCTCCCTATGTTTTGTTAAATATTGCTTCGAACATAAACAACATTTTAATTAGAGATTATGAATATCTTTCCACTCCCATACCACATACAACAGTGACAGAGTGTGTGGTCCCACCTTTCATCAGATCAGAGAAAGGTTAAGTGGCTCTGCTCTATTAAAGCTTAAATCATGCCTTCCTTGAAAGAGGTGGACGTAAATTTGCACTGGCAGAAGGATGAGATATCCAAAAATAATGCCAAACAAAATCTAGTATTGAACCACACAAATTTTTATAGATTCCAATATGTAACAGATATTTCTGAGAGCTGTTTTCTCTAAGTTTATTTTAAAAGAAATAACTACAGTTGTCTCTTGTAATTCCTCCCACTTTACATGGTATTTTAACATCAAAATTACTTTTCTCAGTATCTGTTTGGGTTTTTTTGTGTTTTTATATTCAGGGATTTGAAACCGGACAATATGCTTATTTCCAATGAGGGTCATATTAAACTGACAGATTTTGGCCTTTCCAAAGTTACTTTGAATAGAGGTAAGAATGATAGCAGGTAAGTGCCCTTTTAAAAACCCAACAAACTTTGAGACTCTTTCATTATTTTTTTTTTACTATACTTGATAAAATGTGATGGCTGTTTGTTCTGAGATAGGCTAAAAATGAGTATGTAATGTTGGTTTTGTCCCATTAAAAAGAGACTTGGGGTATGTTAGCATGATGTTTGCTTAAAATGATCCAATTCTAGGACAAAAAAAAAAGAGGAGGAGAAAGAGGAAACAAACAAGTAAAAGATCGTTCTTGGATAGTCAAAGGTCCTTAAAATTCCTTAGATATTTAAAAATGGAACTGCCAGCCACTGTTCTCTTCATCAGTGCTGAGTCAGGATAGATATTTAAGCATGAACTGACTAAACTACAATATAATCCAGAGCTGATTCCTAAAACTTATGCAGATACATCTTGCCACCACCAAGACCTTGATAGATACAATTTATTCCTGTATGTATGGAAATAAGTTCATTTCTGAGTAGAAATTTTTAAAATGCTAGCATAAAAAACAACAAAGTAACATCTCACACTATTAATACCACAAAGGAAACTGCCCCATAAACAAAACTACCAAGAAAGAAAGAAAGAGAGAGAGAGAGAGAGAGAGAGAGAGAGAGAGAGAGAGAGAGAGAGAGAGAGAAAGGGCAGTTTTTCTAAAGAGATTTTATATTGGCTTAATGCTGTCAAGAGAAATTTTGTGTATTTAAGAAGACAAAATATTTTAATTCTCTCTGATTTTATATGAGCTTTTGGGGGGAAGAAGGTAGAGTAACACAGGGTTCTTGGTTGTCCTCAAACTTATTATGTAGCCGAAAATATCTGTGAGCTCTTGCCTCCACCTGCCAAGTGCTGGGATTATAAAAGGAGATCCCTGACTGTATCTGGTTTTGTTTTCTAAATACTAGAGACTGAACTCAAGGCCTCTTGTATGCTAAGCAAGCATCCTGACTAAGCTACATTCCTAGTCTGTCGATCTTGTGTTTTAAGATTTATTTAGGCACTGTGTCTAGAGAACAAAGTGTAAGTGAATAAAGTGATTTGCAGTACCATTGTATAATGAATTGAAGCAAGACTTAAGTTCAATCATAGAAATGTGGCAAGATGATAAATTACCAATTTGGAAGGAGAGCTGATTCCGCAGTATACAAGAGGAACTAGTGAAATGGCTCAGCAGTTAAAAGCATTTGCTGCACATGCAGAGAACCAGAGTTCAGTTCCAAGCACTGACTTCCAGGGGCTTGCAACTGCCTATAATCCTGCTCCAGGGGATCTGATGCTCTCTGCTGGCCTCCACAGGCACACACATGCATTTTTGAGCTCTCTCACACACATACACACACCCACACACACACACACACACACACACACACGTATACTTAAATACATTTTTTTTTAAAGAAGTATAGATGAAGAAGAGAGGGGCCATTGGGAAGAGGTGAGGAGATGCTAGGGGACAGGAAGGAATGAGAACAAGGTATAACACACAATGTATAAAGATGCTGTTGATGAAATCAAGTCCTTTGTGTACTAACTTAGAGGCTTAAAAAAAAACAAACGGAAAGAAAGCTGGAGAAGAGAATGCTACACTACCTGGAGTAGTGTGCTTGCTTAGCATATCCAGGGCCCTAGATCTGCATTTCACCAACACAGATACAGACACCAAAAGGGTTGTATGAAAAGGCAGACTTTTTTGTTTTGGATTTTGGATTATTTATTTATTATTGTGTCTATGTGCATAATAGGAAGGCATACATGGCATGTGTAGAGGTCAGAGGACAGCTTTGTGGAATAAGTTCTACCTTTACATGGATTCCAGGGTTCAAACTCAGGTCACCAGACTTGGGGAATAAATGTATTCACCCACTAAGCCACTTCACTAGCCCTTGTTTTTGGACTTTTCACACATATTCTTGTTCTATAGCCCTGGCTAGCCTAAAATTCATTATATAGACCAGGCTGGCCTTGAATTTGTGTCTTCCTGTCTCTCTAGCCTCTGTATCTGAGCACAGGTATACAGGAATGTGCTGTCACACCCAGCTTTTTCAAAAGGTTTGTTTAATATATGAAGAATAATGTAAAATTGGAACTAAAAATTGTAAGCTCTAATTGTTTGAAAATACAAGTCTACAATTATTCCTAAATTAGGTAAAAGTCTTACCTAAACTGATATGAAAGTATTTATAGTCATCCTAATCCCACTTCATATGATTTTTTTACATCTCTTGATTCAGAGATAATTGTGCAGTCTATATGAGGTTCCATTAGGGATGTTCTATAATATATAATAGGTTCACTATGTTAGCTTTCTTATAATGTAAACAACAAACCCAGCTCCTAATCAGTTATTGCAAAAATGGATAAGAATGACATTGGTATGTTTAAGTCATTTTTTGTCATAAAGTAAGGCAGGCCTACAATATATAAGATTATTATTCCTTTTTTTTTTAACTGTTTCATCAGTGTGAGACAAATTAAATTGGTATGTTTTTTTGGTTTTTTTGTTTGTTTGTTTGTTTGTTTTGAGACAGGGTTTCTCTATATAGCTCTGGCTGTCCTGGAAATCACTGTGTAGACCAGGCTGGCCTCCAACTCAGAAATCCGACTGTCTCTGCCTTCCTAGTGCTGGGATTAAAGGCGTGCGCCACCATGCCCGGCTGAAATTGATATGTTAAGACTTGAAGTATAATGCTTTTGTTCTAAGACAGGTCCTTCCTTGGACCTTAAACTCATAGCAATTCAGCCTTCCAAGAGCTGGGGTTTCAGGTTGAATACATTTCTTAAAGACTTACATCAAATAAAGCAGACTTTTACTTTTCATCTAAGTAAAATAATAAAGTATTAATTCAGCGTTGAGTTATTTTAAAGTAGTATCTTAGTCACTGTTACAGTGCTATGAGAGACTCAAAGCAACTCTTATAAAAGCAGGCATCTAACTGAGGACTTGCTTGCAGTTTCAGGGGACTGATCCATTATCACCCTAGCAGAGAGCCTGGCTGCATGCAAGCAGTACTAGAACAGTAACTGAGAGCTTTACATCCTGCTCCGCAGAGTGAAAACCTCAACACTCACCCCACAGTGACACACTTCCTCCAACAAACAAGGCCACTCTTCCTGATCCTTCTAATCCTTTCAAACAGTTCCCTCCCTGGTCACTAAGCATTCAAATATATTGAAACATGCTAATAAAATAGATTAATTTCTCTCTTGACCTAAGCTTAACGTATTAGATGATATAAAGGGCCCATAGTTGAATTAACTTACTTCCTTTTTTTTCTCAGTACTTTATAACAAAAATTATCTTGCCTAATTTCAGCGCTTATAATTTTTAAGTCTAGCAGGTACCAGTGAATTTTCACACATATTTATAATGTATTTTAGTGGTACTCACACACATACTTCACCCTGTCACCCCACGCCCATTGATCCCCTTCCTCTTCCCAATCAGTCCTTCTGTTGCTTTCAGATCTTTTTGTGTTTTCTGAAATGCCCAGTTAGTTATAGTATGGTCATTTACTAGAGTGTGTGCCCTTAACAGTGGCTACTCAGAGAAAGAACTCTCTCTTCTCCAGAAACCATTAACTACATATAGATCCTCAGAAAAGAGAAAACGTGTTAATACCTCCTCTCCCCACAGCATCATATTGGTGGGCCTAATCTTATGTAGGTATTGGTCAGGTGATCACAGTTGGCTTAAATTTAAGAATACTGTAGTCATTCCTGCAAGTCAGAATTCCACACCAGTCTCACCCAGCTTGCCAGCTGAGCATTCAGCAGTCACTTGTTCTTATCATTTGGATTGGATATGAGCATCTGTACTTACTGAGTGCACTACAAAAGTACACTGCTCTAGCCAGAACCAACAGCAACAGTGATCTGTGGCTATAAACATAATTATTTTGAAGGTAATTTGATGAGTACATCATATCCATTTGTCAAAATAAGAACAGTAGGGACCTCCCCCTCCTGAGCACCTAATACATCCCCAGCCATGAACTTTTGACTGAGTTTAGAGTTTCAGGCGATTCGTTCCCTCAGAGCAGGACTTAAATCCACTGAGAGCCTAGTGGTAAGTCACCTGCATAACACACTTAGCACTACTGCACCAATGGGCATGTCTGCCTCTAGTCTAGCAGCAGTAAGCATCTGCAACTTGATAAAACTGTTACTGACCATCCCCAAGCCCTCCCTGGCAGTCCTTAGCACCCTCTGGTACTATGATGACTAGCCAGCAATGAGGAAACTCCTAGCTCTTTTACATGGTAGCGTCTCTATATCTTACAATGAGAGAGTGTGGGTTGTGAGATTGTAAGCCATACAATATCATTTTGGTGAATAGACAACAGCAGTGGCAATTGCTTGTACTGAAATAGCTGATAATTAGTGAGCAAATGTTTCTTGAAAAACTGATAGCATTCTGGGTTATTTCACTGTATTCAACCTTTCTACAAGGCTGTTCAAGAAAACTTTTTTTTTCCAGTCCAGAGACTTAAACCCTGGGCCTTATGCATACTGTGCTAGGCAAGACATTCCACCATTGAGCTGTATCTCTAACTCTCAAAAATTTAATGATTTCAATTAGTTAATTAATTATAAATGTTGCCTCTGCATATATGTATCCTATACCAGCCAGTTCTGTGGGTACAGTTTCTAACATAAAAAGACAAAGTTCAGAACATGTGATTATTTATATATTCAATGATAAACAAAGGTTTTAAATATACTCACATATTTTCCTTTGCATGTATAGACATCAATATGATGGATATTCTCACAACACCATCAATGTCTAAACCTAAGCAAGATTATTCAAGAACTCCAGGACAAGTCTTATCTCTCATCAGTTCTTTGGGATTTGTAAGTACTTCATAAGGAAACTCATAAGCTACCTTTACATGATCATCACTTCACATTTTAAAGTCTGCTTTAAAATAAAAATAGGATGGATGTAAGTACCGAGCCTGAGATGGGATTACCTTTGGCAGTTTTTTTATTCAGGTGGTAGAACATCTATCTGCTGTATCCATCTGATAGATATAATTCAGATGCTGTATCCATCTGAAGATGAAGCTCTTAGTACTTGTGTTTAATTTTTGCTTTTAGTATTTTTTTCTTTTTAAAATGTTTTTATCACATGTAGGTGTAGTGTGTGCACCACGGTGCACAAGTGGAAGCTGAGGACACTTGAACGAGTCAGTTCTCCTTCCAGCACATGGAGAACTGGGATTGAAGTCATGCCATTAGGTAGCAAGTGCCTTCACCTTGACCATCTCATTGACCTCAGTTTTGCTTTTTAATAGTTCACACCAGTTGGAGAAAAAGATCAAGACTCTGCAAACATGTTTTCAGCCCCTAAGTCTGCTGCACAACTTTCTCGAGGATTCATTTGTCCTATGTCTGTAGATCAGAAGGAGCCGACTTCTTATTCGAGCAAACTGCTAAAATCATGTGAGTATAAAAGGGTATTTTATTCTACCAAGTGTGTGCTTTAAAGAACAAAAATATCTCAAAACTTTACATTTCTTTTTTTTTTATAAGATTTATTCATTGTTATATGTAAGTACACTGCAGCTGTCTTCAGACACACCAGAAGAGGGTATCAGATCTCATTACAGATGGTTGTGAGCCACCATGTGGTTGCTTGGATTTGAACTCAGGACCTTCAGAAGAGGAGTCAGTGCTCTTAACCACTGAGCCATCTCTCTAGCCAAAACTTTATATTTCTAATAGCAATTTAATAACTTTAGACAGTCTGTAGCACTCCTATATTTTATAACATATACGCCATTTCTGACAAACACAGTAGATTTTATAAGTTCATAGAATAAACTGTCCTGCTAACAATCATATTCAATTACCTAAATGATTGTTGGGTGAATTTCACTATGCTTGGGTCTATGGAAATTTTATATGAAGAGAATAAAGTAACTGCAGTGTTGTATGCCTTTGTAAACTTATTTTTTAAAGTTTTGAGGTAGTTTAAAAACTCAAAATGAAGGCTGCGTTTTCTTGTTATTCGTTGTGTTGGGCATTGGATTTTGGTTTCGGTTTGGGGCTTTTGTTTGTTTATTTTGATTTGTTAGTGTTTTTTTAACAAGTTCTCAATATGTTATCCAGGCTGATGTTGAACTATTAGCTCAGATTAGCCTTTAAATTTCAATCCTCTTGCCTCAGCCTCCTGAGTACTAAAATTACAGATCTGTGTCATGACAACTAGTTTCCAAGTAAACGTATCTTTGCATTTGAAAATGGATGCTGAGTATGGTGGCACACACCTTTAATCCCAGCAACCAGAGGCAGTTAGGTCTCTAGTTCAAGACCTACCAATCCACCTAGAGGATTTGTATATGAAAAATTAAATTACATTAGATGAGCTTTGAAATGAAATTTCCTTCCTAGTTGTAAAACGTAATGCTTACTATATTACAAAGATCTAAATTTCCAGAGTTTAATGTCATGTTCATCCCTTTTGGAAAAGAAAAAAGATATGTGAATTTTACCTCTCTATTGCTATAATAAAATTACATGACCAAGGCAACTTAACAAAAGAAAGCGTTTAAGAATTTAATTGGGCTTCTAGCTCCAGATGTTAGAGGTCATGATGGTAGATCTAGGACACAGAAGTAGGTGGTTTGAGCAACAGCTGAGAGCTCACATCTTGAGCCACAAGCAGGAGGCCAAGAGCACACTGGGAATGTCTTCTTTAACCTCAGGCCTGTACCCATGACAAACCTCCTCTTATAAGGCTACAACTAATCCTTCCCAAACAGTTCTACCAACTGGGGACCAATCAGTCAAACATGTGCCTTCGCAGGCCATTCTCATTCAAGCCATCACAGTGTGTATCCTCACCTTATTCAGTAAAGCATAACTGTCTTGGGTCTAATGGAAAGTGCAGTGAGGGCATTTATTCAGTCTACAAAACCACTTGAGAAAGCTAGCATGGTGGTGCACTGTTGTAATTTCAAAGCTAAAGATAGGGACAGGGATCCCTTGGACTGCCAGCCAGCTCTAGACCAGTAAGAGACCTTATCTCAAAAAACAAAGTGGGGGATAGAGAGATGGCTCAGCAGTTAAGGGCACTGGCTGCTTTTCCAGAGAACCTGTGTACAATTCCCAGTGCCTATGTGGCAACTCACAACTGTCTACAGCTCCAGTTCCAGGGATCTAACACATACTCTGGCCTCCATAGGTATTAGGCATGCACATGGTGCAGACATGCATGCAAGCAAAACACTTCAAAATTACATATGCATATAAAACTTTAAAACCTATTTTAAATACCTATTTTTTTAAAAAGAAGATGATGCATGGTGCATGGGATACTCTGCTCCATACTGATCTCTGGCCTCCGGCTCCAGTGCACACACACAGAAACAAAGCTAAGAAGCAACCATTTTCCTAGCCATTCATGTAGAATAAAGAAGCATGTTAGCCAAGCGTGGTAGCACACGCCTTTAATCCCAGCACTCGGGAGGCAGAGGCAGGCGGATTTCTGAGCTCCAGGACAGCCAGGCTATACAGAGAAACCCTGTCTCGGAAAAACAAACAAAAAAGAAGGAGGAAAAGGGGAAGAAGGAAGGAAGAAGAAGAAAGAAGAAGGAAGGAAGAAGCAGCAGCAGCAGCAGCATGTGTACTCTAGGTGCTGCCTTATTGCAGTGGCTCATTGGTAGTCAGTTTTGTGTCATGTGACTTATCAGATCATAGTAACAAAATCTCTTATAGAGAGGCATGGGTATAAAGTTTACTGTTAGAATGTTTGCTAAACACACACATACACACACACATAGTCATGGGTTCAATCCTGAGCACTAGGGGAAAAAAAAGCAAATACCTGTGTCTTTCTGTAATTAGCACACCAATAAGCATTATAAATTTCAACATCTCCAGTACTGCTACAGCATTAATTAAACAAAAATTTAGCTAGATAAATTTAATAACATTTTAACCTTACAGCATTTCTTAATAATGCATACCAGTAAATGGTCTATAATTGATAACTCTAAAACAAATCATATATAGCTCAAAATCAATTTCCTTCTAACTAGATTTTAATGTCCTTATCCTGGTTTTTATTTTACAAATGTAAAGTGATTTGGTTTAATTATGACCTTCAAAGTACTGCCTACATTTGAAATAATTTCTGAATCTAAACATGATAAAAATCATAGCAGATATACCAGTATCCTTGTGGACTAGGTAATGTTCACAAAGAGTAGACATAATATGTAATTATATAGTACAGTTACCTGGAAAGAGTCAAGTCCCATAAACTGTGAAAATAAACTAGTATTTTTTTTTTTCCCCTACAGGTTTTGAAACCCTTTCATCCAATCCAGAAATACCTGTGAAATGTCTGACTTCTAATCTACTCCAGTGTAGGAAAAGACTGGGTACCTCAAGTACTAGTAGCCAGTCTCATACCTTCGTATCCAGTGTGGAGTCAGAATGCCACAGCAATCCCAAATGGGAAAGAGACTGCCAGGTTAGGAGGAAGTATACATCTCTAAAGCTAATATACACACGAAACCAATGATACCAACACCAGACCTTTCCATAAGAAACTTGTAAAGAAATGACATTGGTACATGGGTACAGTTGAGGTATTATAAAAAAAACTCTTCATTTTTCTGGGTATTGTGTCAAATTCTTATAAAAGCTTCATTTCATCCTCATTTAGTTGTGATACTGGTCTTACTTAATGTATGATGAGTGGCTAATTGTAGTAAACCAACAGAAAATGTTTGACCTCCAGGCACTTTTTCATTTCCTTCTGTGATAAAGACATTAGATAATTGGGAGTTTGCTGTTTGTTTCCAGACAGAATTTTAAAACTTATGATATCTCTTTCTATACTGTTTACTATGAATTTCTCATTTAATGGAATGGAAACTTCAGATATAACTTTTAGGACATAAAATTAATAGGAATGTTTCCTTAAAAGTGTTTATTAAGAACAGCTGTTAGCCAAATGAATGGATGTTCTTTAAATTATCTTACTTAAGCCAGGCTGTGGTGGTTCATGTCTTTAAATCCTTCACTTAGGAGGCCGAGGCTGGCGGGTCTTTGGGTTCCAGAACAGCCAAGGCTATACAGAATAACCCTGCCTTGAAACAGCCCCCCAAATAGTATCTTATTTAATTTATATATTGTTTTTCTTTTTCTTTTCTTTTTTTTTCATTTTGGTTTTTCGAGACAGGGTTTCTCTGTGTAGCCCTGGCTGTGATGGAACTCACTCTGTAGACCAGGCTGGCCTCGAGCTCAGAAATCCGCCTGCCTCTGCCTCCCAGGTGCCGGGATTAAAGGCGTGTGCCACCACTGCCTGGCTGTTTTGTTTTTTCTATAGTTATTAATGCTAATAAATAGAAAAGGTCATAGAAACTTAAATGTAATACTATACTAAGTTCTCCATAGAAGGTTAAGATCAAAATAACTCATTTGATAAAGTAATTTGTGATATTTGCTTCTTATTCTCAGAAATCTGACTTTTCTTATTATTGTTGGACATTTGTATTTTTCGGGTAGTCAAACATAGATAAAACAAGACATTTGTATCTTTTTCCTTTTAGACTTTGCTGTAGATAGTATGTGCTGTACAATAACCAAATTCTTCTAGAACTCTTATTTCATCTCCTTCATATTACAAAGATAATACTGTGCGCTCTGTCAATCTATGTATAGCTCCACTTCTTCCTCCCACTCAATGCTACACTGAGGAAGCATGACTGAGAGGACAGCAGACTAGAGCATAGGAAAGCTAAGATCATACAAGTGACAGTGGACCGGGAGGGACTCTGATAACAAACACTATTGTGACCCCAAGGCTCATCAGTGTCTACCAGAAACACTAGTGAATTATAATTCCGAAATCTTCTTTTTGCTTAAAACTAAGTGTTCCTCACTACCAAGTAAGTTAATGATAGTCAATAAAGTTTGATGAAGATACATTAAAAATAGATGTCATTAAGGCTGGGGTTGTATCTTTTGGGGGTAGTGCTTGTTTTGCATGATCCTAAATTCAGTCTCCAACAACGCCAGGAAAACAAAAAGGCAGTATTGACACTGCAGAAGATTCATGGTACGAAAGTATTCTTTTTTTTTTTTTTTTTAAGATTGATTGATTTATTTAGTGTATATGAGCACACTGTAGCTGTTCAGATGGTTGTGAGCCTTCATGTTGTTGTTGGGAATTGAATTTAGGATCTCTCCTCGCTCGCTCAGTCCCTGCTCACTCCAGCCCAAAGATTTATTTATTATTATAAATAGGTACACTGTTGCTGTCTTCAGACACACCAGAAGAGGGCATCAGATCTCATTACGGGTGGTTGTGAGCCACCATGTGGTTGCTGGGATTTGAATGCAGGACCTTCAGAAGAGCACTCACCAGCCCTATAAAAGTATTCTTATAAAATCTATAGGGTTAGAGAGATGGTTCAGCAGTTAAGAGCACTGGCTACTCTTATACAACATATACAATATATTGTATATGCAATATATACAAAATTCTAAAACAAGTACCTTCAGATTTTTTCCAATTCAGTCTTCAAAAGAAGCATTTTGCAAGTCTGGTGTTGGTACAGTGCTGGCCTAGCACGCACAGTATTCTGGGATCCGTCTCCAGCATCATAAAACTTGGGCTTAGTGGCCCATACTGTAATTCCATCAGAGTTCAAGGTCATCCTTGCTATGTGTTTAATTTATGTCAAGCCTGAGATACGTGAGACTATCTCATAAAAAAGAAAAGGAAAGTTGTGGGAGGCTGTGACGGGGTGCGGGGGGGAAATGAGTGGGATGTAAAGTGAATAAGTAAAATAATAATTTTAAGAAAGAAAAGGAAGAAAAGCACTTTGTTTTTGATCCAGTGTCAATTGATCTTTTTGATAATTACTTTTTTTTTTTTTTTTTTTGGTTTTTCGAGACAGGGTTTCTCTTTATAGCCCTGGCTGTCCTGGAACTCACTCTGTAGACCAGGCTGGCCTCGAACTCAGAAATCCGCCTGCCTCTGCCTCCCAAGTGCTGGGATTAAAGGCGTGCGCCACCACGCCCGGCTGATAATTACTTTTTTATTAAATTATTTGTTTTTGTTATTGTCATACTACCCCTGAGTTATATCCACAGCCCCAACAATGGATTTCAATTCATATGTCTTTCTGGTTTTATTTTATTGTTTATATAGTGACACATGTTTACAATAGCTAACTTTCAGTCAGTAATGTTTCAGTTAGTAGATTTTAGGCTCTTACATTTTGCCATTTTAAACAGAATCACCATGTCCCTATTGCAAAATAGATTATATTTATAATATAAGCCTACCCCAAAATTTGAATGAATATATTCTGTTAATTTTTTTTGTTTAATATCATGTAGCATGTTATCAAAATAAGTATTGGGACATAATTTATTTAAATTGTAGGCAATGTTACATTTGGAACAGTGTGATTATAAGCAATGTAGTATATAGTAAGCTTATACTATAATTACTTTTAATTCTTCTGTTTAATCTAAAAACTAGAAAAGGCAACATACTACTTCACTGGGTTACTTATCACATGTAGGCATTCATAGGTTAGAAGCTTGAAAAGATCTAAGGTTTGTAACTGAAAGTAGCATTTACCTCCTCTTAGAGTACCGAATCATCAGGCTGTGCAATGAGCTGGAATGCAGTTGAAATGCTGTATGCAAAATCTACAAGTGCCATCAAGACAAAAACAGAACTGGAATTAGCACTTTCTCCCATTCATGACAGCAGTGCCATTCCTGCTGCTGGAAGCAACCAGGTGACCCTCCCTAGAAAATGCTTCAGGGAAATCTCTTGGGAAGCAAGGGACCCAGATAATGAGAACATGACCATTGACAAGGGACAGTCTGGTTTCTGTCAGTCCAGTCAGAGGTCTGTAAATTCTAGTGCTACATCTGAAGAACACCTTGGTAAAAGAAATTATAAAAGAAATTTCCACTTGGTTGACTCCAGTCCTTGTCAGGAAATTATGCAAAGTAAAAAAAACTGTACAGAGTATGAGGCCAATAAGGAAAGGCAAGGCTGCCGTGCAAATCAAAGTACAGGCTTGACAACCGAAGTCCAGAACCTGAAGCTATCAGGGTGTGAAAGTCAGCAACTTGACTATGCCAATAAGGAGAACATTGTCACCTATTTAACTGACAGACAAACCCCAGAAAAACTGCATATACCAACGATAGCAAAGAACCTTATGTCTGAACTAGATGAAGACTGTGAGCTGAGCAGTAAAAAGGACTGCCTCAGTTCTAATTCTGTATGTTCTGATGAGGATAGAGCTCTTAAAACTACCTGTGTGGATTCGGATTCATCTTTTCCTGGAGTGTCTATGATGGAGAGTTCACTGGAAATTCAGGCCTTAGAACCAGATAAAAGCATCAGAGACTACTCTTTTGAAGAACCAAACACTGAAGATCTATTTGTGTTACCAAAATGCCAAGAAAATTCCTTGCCACAAGATGACTGCCATGCTTGTATCCAAGACAGTAGCCAAGTGTCAGCTCATCCCTCAAAGGCGCCCAAAGCATTGACCTCTAAAATCAACGTCGTGGCTTTTCGAAGTTTTAACAGTCATATTAACGCATCTACTAATTCGGAACCATCCAAAATCAGCATAACTTCTTTAGATGCTATGGACATTTCCTGTGATTACAGTGGTTCATACCCCATGGCTGTGAGCCCTACTGAGAAAGGAAGGCACTACACGTCACATCAGGTACATTCCAGTTTATTCCAGTTTATTCTTACAGTATTAAAGTAGTAACCTGCTAAGACACGTGCTTGCCTCTCAGTTAGGTTATATGGCGTTAGTTATACAGTTTGATTCTCCTATAAATTGTTGAAATGTTTTCATGCATGAAAGTGAAGCTGATAGTAACGTTTATTCTTCTTAATAGTTGTATAACTATGCTTTTCAAAGAAAATACATATTTCAATGATCTCAATGAACTTTGATATGAAATTGAAGTTTAACCATCTGTAAAGGGATCCTGTATTCATATAAATAAAATAAGTAAATCTTTTTTTAAAAAAATGGTTGGTGTTAAGCAACAGTTACATTAAAACCTTTAAGGACTGCTTAGTACAAGAGATGAACAGATACTTGGTTCAATCATTTTGTCAGCCATACCTTTTCTTATTTTTATCAATCTAGGCTGTCAAGGTACTTTTCTTAGGTGGAATATCCTTATAAACCTTTAATCCAAATTCTTCAGAGGCTAAAGCAAGATCATGGTTTGAGGTCAGTGTGAGCTATATAGTAAAACTACCTCAAAAGAATTTTTTTTTCTTTCCAGTCATATCTGAAACAATTGACATTATTAGAGCTATTGAGTTTGATTACATAAGAACCTTTTTATAATTATAACTAGCCTGAGGCTGCTCTTAAATCCTTAACCAAGGATTTGAATGCATGTTCCAATGTTCCATACTTAAGGAATGTTTGTGGTTACTACTTCAATGCTTTTGTTCATATGAAAGAAATTAACATAATTGTTGTCTCTGGAACTCTTAAATTAACAGACTCCAAATCAGGTCAAGTTGGGAACATCATACAGAACTCCAAAGAGTGTGAGAAGAGGGGCAGCCCCAGTAGATGACGGGCGAATTCTAGGGACTCCAGATTACCTGGCACCTGAGCTCTTACTGGGTACAGCCCATGGTAAGATATACATTATGTGTCTTGGCTTTCATGCTTTCATCAGTGACTACATTACCCTTTTATATGAAATTTCTTTGATCTGTATTCAAATCCTAGAGACTACTCTTCTCATAAGTTGTCTTCTACCATCCATACTGTGGGCATGTGGGGTTGTTTATTTTTGCTGTTTGAGACCACATTTTTTTATAGGCCTGGCTTTGATACTTAAAAGGAGAACATGGTACCTCTTCATCATGTGTAGCATTTACAGTGGGAAAAGGAAAAAGGAAACAACTCGGGGCTGTAGAGATAGCCAGCCCAGTTAGTAAAAATGACTCATGAAATGGGAGGGTGGGAGTGGCATGCTGGCCAATGCCTATAATCTTAGCAGTGAGGAGACAAAGACAGGAGCATCCTGGGGCCCAGCTGGCCTGCCAGTCTTGGCAAATCAGTGAGTTCTAGGTTTAGTCAAGAGACTTTGTTTCAGAAAGTTAGGCAGAGACTGATAGTGAAAGATGCTCCACATGAACTTTTTGGCCTCTACATGTGTGCACACACCCACTCGTGTATATGTACATACACAAATATGCATATATGACAACATATACACATTTAAAAAAAATATTCTCTGGGTATAGGGAAATAAACACTGAAAAGCATGTAGCCGTTTCTCTTGAGTTCATTTACTTTGTGAGGCTGAAGATAAAAACTAAAGCCTTAAATGCACTCTGGGCAAGTGTTCTACCACTGAGCCACATCTGCACATCCAATGGGGAGTTTTTTGGAGGTTTTTTGGTTGTTTTTGCCTTCTTTGATTCAGTCTCACTGATCCAGAGAAGCTCTGCCCTCAGTCTGGACTAAAGTGACTTTAAAGTTAGCCCCAAATTTCTGTTCACTCTTCAAAATTTAGCCTCATTTTCTAGTCACAGCAATGTAAAAAGCAACTAATGCAGCTATGAGTTATTAAATTTAACAGTTTATTTATACTTTGGATTTATGTAATGTAAACTGCAACATAAGCACAGCCAAATATTCTAAATCCCAGGTACCATGCAGTCTGGGGGTTGTACAAGCACCACCATAATATTAAGACATTCCATCAGCCTTACATCATGTATCTATTAGTAGTCACCACCTACTTTCTCCTGCTCTCTCACCCGACCTCAGCTCCAATCAGACACTACTTCAATAGAGTCATTATAGCAACAACAATACAAATCACCCTTATTTATCCTTATCAAAATGGTCAATCTAGAAATGAACCAATCTTTAGGATGGTACATTAGAATAAAATAATACTTTACCTATCTTGTTTTTCTTCCTTTCTCTTTCAAAAAAAAATTTTTCTCCCTACATTCTGAAGTGAACCATATTCATCTGCCAGGTTGATATCAAAATACTACAAAGTAAGTGGCTCAAAATGGCAGCAAAATGTATGTTTCACAGATCTAAAAGTTTGAAGTCTAGAGTAGAGACTTAAAATCTGTAGAAAAAGCAAGCCTTCCATGATCTACAAGCTTGTAATAGTTTCCTGGCCATCTTTGACACTATTTCTGTCTCTTTATATGTGGTGTTTTCCCTGTATCTCTGGCTTATTTTGATATGTCATAATGTTTTTTAACTTATCTCTTAATTTTTTTGTTGGCATACCAAGTGATGAGTTTCATCATGTATATATGTATGCATGCATGCATGTATGTATGTAGCACTATACTTGACTAATTTTTTTTTGGGGGGGGGTTCGAGACAGGGTTTCTCTGTGTAGCCCTGGCTGTCCTGGAACTCACTTTGTAGACCAGGCTGGCCTCGAACTCAGAAATCCGCCTGCCTCTGCCTCCCGAGTTCTGGGATTAAAGGCGTGTGCCACCATGCCCAGCATACTTGACTAATATTAATACCCCTACTCACTGGACACCTTCCTCTACTCAAATAGTTTTGCTTCTGCTTTCAAGTCTGGTATGTGTATACTTTTTTTTTTTTTTTTTTCGAGACAGGATTTCTCTGTGTAGCCCTGGCTGTCCTGGAACTCACTTTGTAGACCAGGCTGGCCTCGAACTCAGAAATCCGCCTGCCTCTGCCTCCCGAGTGCTGGGATTAAAGGTGTGTTATACCACCGCCCAGCATGTGTATACTTTTTATTTTATTTTATTTTATTTTATTTTATTTTATTTATTTAGTATGTGCATATGTATATAATTCAAGGGAAATTTTTGAGCTCCAGATTCAGTGAGAAATCCTGTCTCAAAAAATAAGGTGATGATCAATAAAGAAAGATATCAGTACTTTAGTTACTATTCAATTGCTATGAAGAGACACCATGACTAAGGCAACTCTTATCAAAGGAAGCATTTAATTGGAGGTTGGCTTACAGTTTCAGAGGCTTAGTCCATTATCATCATGGGGAACATGGTTGCAGGCAGGCAGGTACCAGAGCAGTAGCTGAGAGGTTGCTAAGCATCCTGAAAATCTTTGCTAGGATGAGAGGATGGGGTTTAGCTTAAGCTTTGAAACCTCAAAGCCTACCCCCTAGTGATACACTACCTCCAACAAAGCTATACCTCCTAATCCTTCTAACCCTTCTCAAACAGTGCCATGCTTTCAAATTAACTAAGTATTCAAATATATAAGCATATGGGGGCCATTCTTACTCAACCATCACACCTAATGTTAACCATTTGTGTCCACATATACATGCACAGATGAGTGTATACACACACCGTACATGCATGCAGCACACACATAAATACAGGAGCAATATAAAAAAGAAAAGTATCAAAGTGGTTTTCTTTGTCCTCTACAACTAACTGAGACTTAATATCAAACTCTAAAGTTATCAGTGGAGGATCTGTGCCCAGCTCCATCCACCTCATTGTTCAATGTGAGTCTACTGCCACCTAAACTTTTCTGCAGGCCATCTAGCCCTCCCCCATTCACGTTGCCTCCCATCTCTGTCTCTTAGTCCTGGGGCTTTGGCAGGTTGACTCTAGGCTCCCTGATTTGTGATTACTTCCTGAGATTGGGCCCCCACCCAACTCAGTGTTACATAGTAGGAAATAGACTTCTCTGTTCTCTCATTAATTGCATCGGAATGTCTTATGGACCCTAACTGGACTGAAGGCTTGCAAGATCCTTGGGCTGGCTGGGCAGTGGTGGCGCATGCCTTTAATCCTAGCACTTGGGAGGCAGAGTCAGGTGTATCTCTGAGTTCGAGGCCAGCCTGGTCTACAGAGTGAGTTCCAGGACAGCCAGGGCTATACAGAGAAACCCTATCTCAAGGAAAAAAAAAAAAATTCCTTGGGCTGGTCCTATGGCCAGTCTCTTGGTCAGTGCTGCCTGGCTTACCTTCTGAATAAGGCTTCTGTTTTCCTTCCCCTTGTAGAACTGTGTGGCTCAATGTATATGTTGCTTGCCCCATTTTACTGAATTGCCCTTCTGTTCTCAGCCCCTCTCACCTACCTAATCCCCTATGCTGTGATGTGTGATGCTCTCCCACTTCCTGGAGGAGAGTCTATTCATTGTTACTCTCATTCTTCTCTTTTACTACATCAAACAGGCAACCTTTAAGCCTCCATGTTCATAGCTGGCTTACTATAAAGACACCAGTCACATTGAATTATGCCCTGCATAATCCTGCTCTAATCCAAAATAACCTCATATTAAGTAATTAGATCTATAAATGATGTAGTACTTTTAGTGGAAGAGGTGAAATTTAGCCCATGATATAAATGTGTCTTTAGTTTTTGGTTGTTGTTGATGGACTTGTGGATTTTAACCCAGGCATGTGCTCTACACCTGAATGTCAGTTACTTCCCTTCTCCTCAGGCTTACTTTAGGGTTTGATTTTTTTTTTTCTTTATTTGTTTGTTTAGAAGGGGAGGCAGGAAGATGGAATGAGCCCAAAAAGAATATACTGTGGAGGAGGGAGAGATAGGTCTGTGCTTAAGCACTTGTTGGTCTTGCAGAGGAGCAGAGTTCAGTTCCCAGCACTCACACAAGGCTACACAACAACTGCCTCTAGCTTCAACTCCAAAGGACTAATGTCTTCTGGCCTCCAGGCACATGCATACACGTGGCATTCACTTACACAGACACATAAATAAAAATAATAAAAAATAAACCTTAAAAAAAACAAAAGTGACCGCATAGGGAGAAAGACCAGCTGTCTCAACTAACCCAGACCCCGGGAGCTGAGCCACCAGCCAGAGGCATGCACAGGAAGGTTGCAGAGCCCCGGCACATACATAACAGAGGTCTTCCTGGTCTGGCCTCAGTGGGAGAATGTGCACTTAATCCTTGAAAGTGAGGCCTCAGGGAAGGGTGAGGCCTGATTGGGGGGAGGAAGGAGCACCCTCAGAGAAAAGGGGGAGGAAGAATGGGATGAGAAATTTGGACAGGAGACTGAGGAGGACAACAACTGGAATGTAAATAAATAAAGTAATTTAAAAACCAAAAGCTCTACCTTTAATAAAGATGTATGTACACGTCTGGGCATACATGTACATATACATATGAAAATGCAGGCACACGAGTCAGAAAACAGGTATTCATCCTCATCTGCTTTCTACCTTGTTTGAGAAAGGGTTTCTGCTATTTTTCTCTGTAGAGTCCAGGCTAAGCAGCCCACTCCTAGACTCCTAGGGATCCTCTGGTCTCTGCTTCCTGTCTTCTTGCAGGTGTACTGAGATATAGACCCCCATGCCATTGCACCTGTGTGTTTACATACAACCTATGAATCTGAACTCAGCTCCATGCTTTCTTCACAAGCACAGCTGTTTCTTTGGTTTGGTTTTCATTTTTGTTTCTTTGAGAGGTGTGTGGTGTTTTTGCGTTTGTTTTTGAGACATGGTCTAACTATGGTTTCCTGGTTGGCCTGGAACTCTCATATATATCAGACTAGCCTTGAACTCAAAGATCTTCCTGCATCTGCCTACAGAATGCTAGGATTAAAGTTCCTGGTGCCTGGCAAGTACTTACAATGCACTGAACCATCTCCCCAGCCCAACACCTGTGTTAAAGTCTACTAGGCCAAATAACTGAGCTTCCTGATTGTAGTAAAAATGTTGGAGATCAAATTATGTTAAGTTACTTTTAATGCCTTTGAAAGCCATGTACTGCCCACTCCTATCTAATCTAACATCCTTGTGCCTATCATAGCCAAAATTATTCTCAGCAGATCACTGGCCTCCACCAGTCTAGAGCTAAGGATGTCAGCAGCATCTGAAGCCTGTAACTGCATTTCACCTGCTTTGGTACCTACGTTTAAGTGGGCCCCAGGGACTTAATTTATGCTGTCAAACTTACACGCCAACTGCTTTTAGCCACAGAGCTGTATTGCTGAGCCTGTTTATTTAAGGGTTTGTTTTGGGGGTGTTTTGTTGGGTTTTTTTTTTTTTCTTTTCTTTTTTTTTTAGATTTATTTATTTTATGTATGTGAGTACTCAGACACACCAGAAGAGGGAATCGGATCCCATTACAGATGATTGTCACTCAGGTAACAACAGATGCTGGTGAAGATGTAGAGAAAGAGGAACACTCTTACATTGCTGGTGGGATTGCATGCTGGTACAACCACTCTGGAAATTCCTCAGAAAATTGGACATAGTGCTACCTGAGGACCTAGCTATACTACTCCTCGGCATATAACCAGAAGATGCTCCAACATGTAATAAGGACACATGCTTCACTATGTTCATAGCAGCCTTATTTATAATAGCCAGAAGTTGGAAAGAACCCAGATGTCCCTCAACAGAGGAATGGATACAGAAAATGTGGTACATTTACACAATGGAGTACTACTCAGTTATTAAAAACACTGAATTCATGAAATTCTTAGGCAGATGGATAGAAGTAGAGAATATGATCCTGAGTGAGGTAAGCCAGTCACAAAAGAACACACATGATATACACTCGCTGATAATTGGATATTAGCCCAGAAGCTCAGAAGACCGAAGACACAATTCACAAACCACCTGAAGCTCAAGAAGAAGGAAGACCAAAGTGTGGATACTTCGGTCCTTCTTAGAAGGGGGAGCAAAATACCCATGGGAGGAGATACAAAGCATGGAGCAGAGACCGAAGGAAAGGCCACCAGAGACTGCCCCACCTGGGGATCCATTCCAAATACAGTTACCAAACTCAGACAGTATTGGGGATGCCCACAAGTACTTGCTGACAGGAGTCTGATATAGCTGTCTTCTGAGAGGCTCTGTCAGTGCCTCACAGTTACAGAGGTGTATAGTTGGCTCGCAGTCAACCATTGAACTAAGGTCCCCAGTGGAGGAGCTAGAGAAAAGACTGAAGGATCTGAAGGGGTTTGCAACCCCACAGGAAGAATAACAGTATCAACCAACCACACTCCCCCAGAGCTCCCAGGGACTAAACCACCAACCAAAGAGTACACATGGAGGGACCCATGGCTCCAGCTGCATATGTAGCAGAAGACGAATTTGTCAGACAACAATGGGAGGAGAGGTCCTTGGTCCTGTGAAGGCTCAATGCCCCATTGTAGGGGAATGCCAGGACAGGGAAGCAGGAGTGGATGGGTTGCTGAACAGGTGGAGGGGAGATGGGATAGGGGGTTTTCAGAGGAGAAATGAGGAAAGGGGATAACATTTGAAATGTAAATAAAGAAAAAATATAAGCCCTCCCCAAAAAAGAGTAATAACTAATGCCTTGCATTTAGTGGATGATTAAATTATTAAAACATTTCTTTTTATTAAAAGCTTGTCTTAAATCAGTGTTCTATTGATGGGAAGAGACCATGACCAAAGCCACTCTTAGAAAAGAAAGCATCTAAATAGGCACTTGAATACAGTTTCAAAGGATCAGTCTATTATCATCATGATGGGAAGCATGGCAGCAGGCAGGCAGGCAGACAGAGACAGTGCTAAAAAGTAGCGAAGAGTTCTGCATCCAGGTCCACATGCAGCAGGAAGAGAGAGACTGAGCTTGGAATGGGCTTTGGAAACCTGGGAGCCCACCCCCAGTGACACACTTCTCCAACAAGGCCATACCTCCTAATCATTTCTTGTGGTGCAGCTCCATGCTGACTTGCTATTCAAATCCATGAGCCATTGTCATTCAAACCACCACAGTGCTCAAATTTCTAAACTGCTTTTTGTTAATCAAATTTAAAATGTACTATTAGAATAGTATTAAAAGTTAAAGAACTAGCCTATATGTAGAAAAACTTTTACATAGTTTCTAGTCTTTATCCTGTGTTAAGCATATTTTTTCATTGTTGAGGTCAATTATTTTTGCTACTAGGAAAGTAAATTTGTCACTCAACATTAATTCATTGCTGTTAAATAATATATATGAGATTAGCTAAGGCAGTTTTTGCATAAAAAGACAGTATTGCATTTAGAGTCTGTTCAATTATTGTAACAGCGTGCTCATGTCCACTTGGGTACAAGTCCATTTCTGACAGATGCAATCTGATAAAAAGTCATAGAATTTTTTTCCTTTGAATTTTCAGATATATTATGATGGTGGTGATGTTGTAAATACATAAGTAATGGGGATCCAGTCTGCCATCACTGGTCCCAAGAGACTCCTGTCTCTCCCCTTGTTCCTCCAGGAAAAAAGAATCATTTACTAGCTCCTCCCTTTTCCTTCAAAACTACAATTACAGGGACAACAAAGAAAGATGTCCGACAATATTTTCCCCTCCTTTGCTAAGACAAATTCATCTTCCAGTGTCAGTTATTATCTTGGCCAGCTCTTGTGGAAATGGGACATTCTTTAATGTGCAAACTAATTTAAGACCTAGGGAAAAAAATAATGCATTAAGAGCCCCTTTGAAGCCAGGCAGTGGTGGTGCATGCCTTTAATCCCAGCACTCAGGAGGCAGAGGCAGGCGGATTTCTGAGTTCGAGGCCAGTCTGGTCTACAGAGTGAGTTCCAGGACAGCCAGGGCTATACAGAGAAACCCTGTCTCGAAAAAAAAAAAAAAAAAAAAAATTGAGAATCCAAGCAGCACTAAAGCCTACTTACGATACAGTATGTCGCCTTTATCTCATATTAAGTACAGATTTTTCTAAAATAATATTTTTAGTAAAAGATTTTTCCAAAACAGAGAGGATGATGACAAAAAGAGTAAAGCGCCATAAACAGGTTTAAAAAAGATAAAACCATATATGTACTTACTATATATACACGCTTTAATTTTACCATAGTTAACCTTTAAACCTTATTTAAAACTCCTTAAATAGTCTGGGAGATAGATCAGCAGGTAAGAGTACTGGCTACGCTTTCAGAGGACCCAGGTTCAATTTCCAGCACCCACGTGGCAGCTGACAACAATCTATAACTCCAGTTCCAAGGGATCTGACCTCTTACTTCTGCTCCTGTCACCAATAATATTTGGTACACAGGAAAAAGGTAATTTTTCTGAAAAAAAATTTTAATGATATTGTCATCTGATCTGAATTAATACCAAAATATTAAGACAAATATAGTCACAAGATTTATAATAACCTAGAAGTTTAAAGCTAATCATTCCTAAAACCTGAACTAGTCACGCCACATGAGGTCATAGCTATGTAATCAAACTAGCAAAAAGGAAAACTAAAAAATACTCTAAATAAAATATAACTGCATATAGTTCAAACAACTGTAGACACAAAGAGAAATATATAGTCAGCTTGGTCAATTAAATTGTTCTCTCAGCTGCAACTCTTACTTCCTTAAGCCATGCAGTTATTTGAAAACAGGGTTTCACTGTAGCTCAGGCAGGCCTTGAACTCATTCTGTAGCTAGAGGGTCTCCCTGAACTTGTAATCCTTGTGCTGCTAGCTCTAGAGTCAGGGCCTAACTTGAACCTAGAAAGGCAAGCAGTCTTAAAAATCTTAAGGGGGAAGTGGGGTTTGGGGGACTTGAGGCAGGTTCTCTGTAGCCTTGGCTCTCCTAGAACTTGCAGTGCAAATCAGGCACGCATCATCTTGCCTGACTATTTTCTTAATTACATAAACTATAATACTCCTATGATACAGAGAAAAATCAGACTCAGGTTGTAATACCTAGATATACTTCTTAATGATTTTACCAAATGTTCCTCCCTCCAAAGGCTGCGTTTTTGTTTATTTGGCCCAGTCTTTTTCAGATGGTATGATGGAAGGCTCATCATGGATGGAACTATCTTGGGCTATTTTTAGTGCATTTGAAAGCCATTCACTGCCACCTCTGTGTCTGATCTAACATCCGGTGACCATCAAAACCTTTAAAATGTTTTAAAGCAAAGAGCAAAAACAAATGTTCATTTTTGGCAAACCACTAGCTCCCACCAATCCAAAATCTTAAGAATGTTGGCAGATAATATCTGAAAACTATAACTGAATTTTTCCTGCGTATTCTATGACCTACCTGTGGGCTCTGGTCAGCGTCTGACTAATGACTTTCCTTGTTAATACAGTCCCATGTAACCACTTCTACAGTGGAACATGCCTTTCTTTTTCTTTTTTGAGATTTTACTCATTTTCATTTTATGTGTATGGTGTTTTGCCTGCATATGTCTGTGCACCATGTGCATGCCTGGTGCCTACTGAGGCCAGAGGAAGAAGGTATTGGATCCCTTGGAGCTGGAGTTACAAATGGTTTTGGGTGCTAGGAATGGAACCCAGGTCCTCTAGAATAGCAGCCAGTGCTCTTAACCACTGAACCATTCCCCAACCCTGGAACATATCATTCAAGGTAAATTAAATCTATGTTCCTGAACCATGATCATTCAAATTGGTTACAGAATAGCTATCACTCCTTTTGAGCTAAAAACTATGTTTTTGAATCAACAAAATACATAGTAAAACACTATTTAGGGCATTTGGTAATTTCCTTCAGTTAGTATAAATATTACTGTCATACCTTGGGTAAAACAAGTGAAATACAGTATAATTTTGTTGTTCTTGTTGTATTTGGTCTTTTGATTTTTTCTTTTTTTTTAAGACAGGGTCACTGTATAGCCCTAACTGTCCTGGAGCTCACTCTGTAGACCAAGCTGGCCTCAAACTCAAGATCTGCCTGCCTCTGCTTCCCAAAAGCTGAGTTTAAAGGCTTATGCTAACACTGTCTTTCTTTAAAAAAAAAAAAAAAAATATATATATATATATATATATATATATATATATGTATATGTATATATGTGTGTGTGTGTGTATGTGTATTATATTTATTTATATTTTATTTATTTTATGTATATGAGTACACTGTAGCTGTCTTCAGACACACCAGAAGAGGGCATCAAATCTCATTTCAGGTGGTTGTGAGTCACCATGTGGTTGCTGGGATTTGAACTCAGGACCTTCGGAAGAGCAGTCAATGCTCTTAACCACTGAACCACCTCTCCAGCCCCCCAGCATTGTCTTTCTTTGTTGTCATTTCTTGACTTAATATTTTCTGAAATATATTCCTTCATTGCTCTTTAAGATTTAGAATTCATCAGATATTCAAACTATCAGAATTTACTAATCTATCAAAAAATGGCCTTGAAAAATATTGCTAATCTAAACTTCTGGAAAGCTAAGGCAATATGGTTATTGCCTGAATGAAGGTAATTTGAGGTTTTGTAACTGTATAGAAACCGAAGAAAGCCCTAAAGCAAGAAGGCCTTGATGGCTCAAGCATCAATATACTGATGTTTCTGTTATAAATTACTTGTATAAAATGCTTGCAAATTCAACCTAACTCCTTTTACATTCCAGGTCCTGCAGTAGACTGGTGGGCTCTTGGAGTTTGCTTGTTCGAATTTCTGACAGGAATTCCCCCTTTCAATGATGAAACACCACAACAAGTATTCCAGAATATTTTAAAAAGAGGTGATTCTTTTTATGTTTTCTAGTAGGATAGATTCAGAGGATGTAGCTCAATGGCAGAGCACTTGTTTAGCATACACAAGACCTTTCATTGCATCCCTAGGAGAAAGAAAGTCATTTTATCCCTATTAGTTGAGAATGATTTAAAAATCTGTTTAATAAAGGCATTTTAATATAGAGTTATAGGGGGAGAGAAAGAAAGGCATTTAGAAGAAAGTAAGATATGCCAGAAAGGCATTGATTTCTTCAAGAATTGCAGAAAGTAAGACATACCATACCCAAGTGTAGCTCCTCTAGGTAACATCAAACAACTTTACTTGCATGTTTGTACTTGTAGATATCCCATGGCCAGAAGGCGAAGAAAAGCTATCTGATAATGCTCAAAGTGCAATGGACATGCTTTTAACCATTGATGATTCAAAGAGAGCTGGAATGAGAGGTAAGGGTTTTGTCAGTGACCTACTTTACACTTGCTAATTTGACTGCATAGTGATAAAATGATAGTTCCTATAGATATGCATTTATATGTATCTTTATTTCAATTTAAAACTCAACCCAGGGAGGGTGGGTATGGGGGACTTTTGGGATAGCATTGGGAAATGTAAATGAGGAAAATACCTAATAAAATAAAAGAAAATAAATAATAAAAAAATAAAACTCAACCCAGTGTAGTTGCAACTCACACACTGAATTTTGTAATTCCATAAGGTACCAGAAACAATATTATATCATTTCTTTTAAAGAAATTTAAATCTCCTAAATCAATATTCCCACTACAATCATTAGTCATCTTCCAATATTGTCCTTAAAAGTAGAAACAGTTTTGGATTTTCTTACTGACTTGTCAGTTCTTTATTTACTAGCATTTATATTGTTGCTTTTAAAGGTAAAGGACTGAAAGATAGACTTGGTGGCTCATGCCTATAATCCTAGCACACAGAAGAATTGCCATGAGTTCAAAGCCAGTCTAGGCTCCAAAGTAAATAAAATAAAATAAAAGCCTGTCCAAAAAAACATGAAGAGGAGATGTAGCCCCACAGTAGACACTTGCACAGAATGTGCCAGGCCTTGCACTCAACCACCAGCACTGCAGAGGAGAAACAGTGAAGGAGCCAAGAAAGAAATGCTTATTTTTAGCAACTATCACAGTGTAGTCCAGCCAGTGAACATGTTTTCATTTTAGTAGGTAAAAGTAGTAAAAATAGAAAGAGGACCTGGGCATGGTAACAGGCAGTATGAAGCCAACCTCAGTAGGTCCACATAGAGACTATTCCAAAACAAGGACTACATAAAGACTCTGTGTCAAAATAAAGCAAACAAAAAATGAAGTCTGGCATCTTATAAACAGAGGTGTACTGTGCTGGAAATACCCTAGATACATAATGCTAACTACTAAATTCTAAAGTTGCAGTCAGTGGAATCAAGTAAGTCAGAGTCTTGGAGAGACTGTGTAAGAGCCGTCATCAAAGACCATGCCTGGAAAGCCAGCACTTGAGCGCCTAAGAAAATTGTAAAAACATTCAGCTTGAGCTACACAGTGAATACCAGGCTACAGAGCGGAACCTTTTTTCTTTGTTTCTTTCTTTCTTTCGTTTTTGGGGGGTTGGTTTTTTTCGAGACAGGGTTTCTCTGTGTAGCCCTGGCTGTCCTGGAACTCACTCTGTGGGCGAGGCTGGCCCCGAATTCAAAAATCCACCTGCCTCTGCCTCCCAAGTGCTGGGATTAAAGGCATGCACCACCACTGCCCAGCTACAGTGTGAAACCTTATTTCACACTGTACACAAACAAAAAGACCAAAGTAAAAGGACAGTAAATTATACATACAATGAATCATCATCAATATATGTAGAATGTGCATGAAGAAAGATGTAGACGGCAGAGTGAAAGACAGACTTCATATCTAAGTTGTAGGGCAATAGATGGTGCTTAGAGATTGCCATGACTTGACAGGTGGTTGAGGCGGCAAATGAGAACTGGAGCATTAATCATGGGCTACAGAGGTAGGGAAGAAGCAAGCCAAACCATGTTCAAGTGAGGGACTGTGTGAGAAGATGCTGGCATCAAGAAAGATGCACTTGTACAACATCCATCAGGCACCTATAATACACCAGACAATGTGCAAAATGACGCCATAAATAAAGTATATAGCTTACTAGGGAGACACACATTAAACAAATATCATTGAGTGGCATATTAAAGTAGGATACATATAAGATACTATTTTTTTAATTCCTGGGAGCAGAGCTTAAGTAATGGTATCATATTCTGATTTTGGTTTTTTTTTTATATATTTCCCTCTTAAGAACTAAAACAGCATCCTCTCTTCAGTGAAGTGGACTGGGAAAATCTGCAGCATCAGACTATGCCTTTCGTACCCCAACCAGACGACGAAACAGATACATCCTATTTTGAAGCCAGAAATAATGCTCAACATCTGACCATATCTGGGTTTAGTCTGTAGCACATGCGTGTCATTTTTATCTAACTTGTGATATAGAATTAAGTTTTACAGTAATATGCTACTTAATACTAGATTGGTCTAAATGGGATAAAAGTCATTATTTTACCCAGACTGAACAGCTTTTAATTACTAAGTACAACAGTTTTTACAGAATTAAAATACTATAAGCAATATAATCAGTAATTAATCTTTACCTTAGAACTGTATATAAGCCATAATAGCTTTTTTCATCTTATTTATTCACTGCACTTTATGAAGAGCAAAGTATCAATAAACTAAAACACTACCACTCTAAATAGAGGGAGTGAGCCGTAAGCTTATCTTTATCTGCTGATTTTAATTCTATTCACTTTGGGGTTAATATCAAACCAAAAAAAAGGACTATTTCATTTAAATTTAATTTATTTGCACATGGTTACATGCAAAGCTGTTCTTCAGGCTGTCATATGAGACAAACATGACTGAAAATCATGTGAACCAGACATGATGGTGGAGGTCCCCATGATCAGGAGCAGATGCAACACAGGAGTATGTCTGCAACTTGAAGACTAAGGCCAGCCAGGACTATATTACTAAGCACTGTCTCTGCAGGGTGTGGACTAGTCAAAAGAACTAAGGTTCCAGCTCACCTTACTAGTGATGGAGTCTCACTGCCTTGAATGCTCTTGTTCCCCTCTACAATTCCTGCTTCTTTAAATGGGTAGTGGAAAGATTGGGTGGTTTTAATAGCTTGTTCACTTTTAATAGAAAAATTTATACTTTATGTCATATCATTTCAAACATCATAAGAGACAAATAGTAATAATTTCTTTTGCTTACAAAATGTAACTGTAATTAGTGGGTTCAGTATCATTCTTTTAAAGAATATGTATTAAAACTCAGCTCACAAGTCTTATCTTAAACTAGTTGAGACTTTCAATATTTCTCTAGAAGAGGAAAATTAAGATTTACATGTCTCATGGGTAAGATTTTACTAATGCCCTTGTGATACTGGCCATAGTGCTTTCATTAACACCTAGTCACAGGCTATACAGAATGTCGTTTACAAAGATGCATAATCAGTGCTGAGTATTGAATCTTTACTTATTTTAGTAACGACTACTTAATGTTCCAGTCCCTTCTTACTAAAAATATTCAAAATATATTGACAACTTCACTTACTATGACTCACTTTCAGGTAACAGCATAATTCTATTCTATTTACTCAACCATCCTCTTAGAGTGTTTTCAAGTACTAGAAAGAAAAAAGCTTTTGGAATCAAATAATGGCTAAATGATTGTAGTGCCAAACTGAAATGATGTGGGCAGGTTAAAAGTGAGCACTAAGATGCTGGAGGCTGGAGGTAGCAATTGCTTAGTGTGCAAAAAACCTTGTGTTCAATCCCCACTAACACACAAATATTAATTACTTTGTAGAATTAGAATAAGCAGAACCATATTAAGAAACAACCTGGGGTTCAAGAGTCCTGGCCTATGATATGAGAGCACTGGACCCCAGCTGTGGGGTAAAAATGAATCTGCAGAAGTAAGCCCCTAATGGCTTCTTAAATCAAATCATTGGACAATTGGTTATAGTAAAATTAAATTCTGCTGTGGATTATTGAGAGGTCCTGGCCTGCCGGGGTCTACATGAATATAGAACTGACATAGTCAGAAAAGTATTGTAAATGGATGGCTGAATAAGCAGGGAAACAATGTGCTATGTGTAAGGATACAGAAGAGAAGGAAGACACCATGTATATTTTTTGTAAAATGCATTTTTCTACTTTCCCTGTTTCTACAGAGTGAATCATAAATAGTTTGCACATTTATGTTTCATTTTCTTTTATTTGTACAGAATGTGATTTAAAAAAAAAAAGAATTACTTCTCCTTTCAAGATTATTTATCCTACATTGCAGCAGTGTTGTTTCTTTGTGTGACTGAGTGACAGTGCCCCCCGCTCCTCCAATAAGCTCAGGTTTGAATACTTGGTCCCTGGTTGGTGGAACTGTTTAGGAAGGATTAGGTATGTCATTGTAGGTGAGCATTGAAGTTTCAAAACTTCGTGCGTTCTTTATTTTTCAAGACAGGGTTTCTTTGTATAGCCCTGGTTGTCCTATAGACCAGATTGTCTGCCTCTTGAGTCTGGAGTGCTGCAAATAATAGTATGCACTATCCCTGCCTGGCATGTTTGTTTGTTAATGTGCACTGGTGTTTTGCCTGGATGTGTATACTTGTGAAGATGTCAGAACTCCTGGAGCTGGAGTTAGAGACAATGGTGAGCTGCCTTGTGGATGTTGGGAATTGAACCCAGGTCCTCTGGAGAAATAACCAGTGCTCTTAACCACTAAGCCATCTCAACAGCCCCAAATTATTTTTTTAATAAGTTGCCTCGGTCATGTTGTCTTAATCAGAGCGATAGAAAAGTAACTAATATAGATTATTTATGAATTCAGGTGGCTTAATGGTATATGCATGAATTAGTAGTAAAACAAGAACTAGGGCCAGCAAGTGGCTTAAGGGTGCCTGCTAACCATCTCAGCCACCTGAGTTCAGTCTCCAGGAACCACACAGTGGGAGAAGAGGGCTGCAAGTTGTTTTTTGACATCCATACATGTGCTGTGACATGGGCATACATTAAAACTTAAAATATTACTGCATAGGACTTATTTCTTAAGAGTTTCTGTGGGCCAGGCGTGGTGGGTGGTACATGCCTTTAATCCCAGCACTCGGGAGGCAGAGGCAGGCGGATTTCTGAGTTCGAGGCCAGCCTGGTCTACAAAGTGAGTTCCAGAACAGCCAGGGCTATACAGAGAAACCCTGGCTTAAAAAAAAAAAAAAAAAAAAAAGTTTCTGTGGCTGTGAAGAAACACCATGACCAAAAGGCAAGATGTGGAGGAAAGGGTTTATTTGGCTTATGCTTCCATATCAGTATTCATCATCAAAGGAAGTCAGGACAGGAAACTCAAAACAGGGCAGGAACCTGGAGGCAGGAGCAATAGAGACCATGAAGGGGTGCTGCTTACTGGCTTGCTTCTCCTGGCTTGCTCAGCCTGCTTTCTTATAGAAGCCAGGACCACCAGCCCAGGGGAGGCACCACCCACAACAGCAGCACCCTCGCCTTTTAGTTACTAATTAAGAAAATGTCCTACAGCCAGATTTTATGGAGGCACTTCCTCATTTGAGGTTCCCTCCTTTCAGGTAACTCTAGCCTGTCAACTTGAGATCAAAATAACCAACTTGAATAGGAAATTAGTTTGCTATCACATTTCCAGCTCATCACCTAATATTCTGCCACCAGATAAAGCACTGTTGTGTAATGGTATTTACTGGGAATAAATAATGTATCATCTAAATTTACACCTGCCAAAAAAACTTAAGAAGAACAATGAGATTTCCCCACAGAAATCAACTCGTCTAAAGAAATAAGAATGCCACCCCCAACACGCCTCTTTCACATAAACATTGTTTGGGCTGAAGGCCATTTGAAATAGCACACACTAGGAAATCATCTCTATCCTTTTGTATATGGGGAGGTATGAATTCTCCTTCACTGAAGACTGCTCTAGTATGAGCCAAGAGACAGCACTTTATTCTATACCTTTCACATTCTCAGCTTCACATCTGTTGAAACTTAAAATGATTCTCTTTTGTCCTTCGTAGGCTGAGGCAAGAGGATTGCTTCAAGTCTAAAGCTAGTCTAAGCTACAGTAAAACCCTCTCTCTCTTGGTTTTCTGTTGTTTGTTCAAGTTATATATAATAATATGCCTTTATTTAGTCTCATGACCTTATCCTTTTGCATGTTACCCGGAATGGAACCTGTGGAATCCTGTGCTTGGGATTTCGGACAGTTGTATCTCCTGCCTGCCATTTAAGATTACTGTATATGAACCACTGTTGCTTCTTGCTTTAGCTTTGTACACAGTCAATACAGTTAGCATTTCATTTCTCATTAACCTTTTATTTTTTAACTTAGTTTTACAATAAACAGAAAAGCTGATCATTAAAAAAATACCATAGCTGTCGATTTCTAAAATGAGGTTCATGTTTTAATGCATTACCACTATATCCTGTAATTACATCCTTTATATACAGGAAATGTGTGCAAAGTGCTTTCAAACTATAAAGTAATTCTGATATATAAGATACAAATGGTTGCCCTTAGGAGTTAGTTACACTTGACTACTTGCAATCAATCACACTGGTTATATCTTTGATTTGCATTCTATTTATATAAGAAAAAAGCCATCACTTTATCATACCAACCTCTTTTGTAATTTAAAACAAAAAAATGTCACAGGTCTAAAGTTTTCTATAATAATTCAGTTATTTGCTTTTTTTTCTTCCTTTTAAAATGTAGAAGATAGATTTGAGGTTTTTTAATCATAAGCAAAAGCCAGTAGATCATTTTAGGCATATCAACCAAGTTGTGATACACAAGTTTAAAATAAAGTTACAGTTTTGAAAAATTTGTAAAGTCTAGGACAAAGAAATTATGTTCTTATACTCTTTTTCCCAAAGAACAACCCTATATTCTGAAGATGGATTCTTTTCTTCTTACTCAAAATATTCAACACGTAATGCTAACGCCCCCAACATCATACAAATCAAGAACAAATTAAAATGTTTTACTCTCTAAAGCTGGCCATGGTGGTACAGGCCTGTGGTCCCAGAAGCTGAAAAGAAGTAGAGACAGGAAACTCAGGTAGTCAAGGTCATCTTCAGCTACATAGAGAATTGGAGGCTGGTAGGAGCTACCAAAACTCTGTCTCAAAAGGAAAAGCAAAAAAGGATTTTCTATGAAGTTTTTAAATTAAATCTTCAAAGAATAAAGTATATTACTGAGCGCAGGTTTGAGAAAGTACACAGGAAGATTATTTTTCAAATACAGTGTTCCGGGATCTAAATTGATCTTCTCTCTGTTTTAATGGCTAGAAGGAACTTAAGTTTCCATTAGTTAGGCATTCCTTAGTTATGTGGACATAGAGACCTGTAGACTGAAAGTACTTCTGATACCTTGTGAAGTATACCCCAAAGGAAAACTGAGGCACTAAGAAGTTAAGAGTCCAGACTGTCGTTTACACTTGCAAAAAAAAGGATTATCATGCTTTTGTTACCTTAGTAAAAACAGTATAAATACGTTTTCATTTTATTGCAAAGCACCCTATGAAGCAGACAGTAGATATCCTCACTTAAAAGAAAAATGATTACAAAGGATTATGTGTGTATGATTGAATTAAAATCTGATTAGCCGTGTCTAGAGTTTGAATACACTTTTACACCTACATTAGGCCTGTTTTTCATCATTTCCATCATCAAGTTAAGTCTGTTCAGTGAATCGTTTGTAAACAGAAGCGCAGTACAAGGACGATGATTTTCTGAGTTCCCTTGAGCAAGCCGGGGAATCAAGCCACTAACTAAAGCCCAGTCTCCTGGAGAGGATTCTTCCGTCCGGTTCCTGCCACGTAGCTGACAGTTCAGTGACTGATGCAAAATCGATTTAACCTCATTTTTAAAAAATCACTTTTGTTTTTGCATTCTTTCTTGTGTTTAATTTAGAAAAGTAAAAAGTATAAATTTTATCTCATAATTGGAGCTATGCCTTAGAAATGCAGCTTATAATTCTTATGGGAAAAATTAGGTGATCATTACTGAACAATAATTAATAATTTAGTCCTTCAAGCTCAAAAAGAGTAAGTCTATGGATGCTACTTAAAATCTAGTTGAGATTGATTTTTCAAGTATCAGCAATATTAGTCTTTAAAATGTTACCATTTGTGTAGTGCAAAGAATATTTATGTATATAAACCAAACTACTGGACAAAAAAGCAACGTAATCATCAAAACTGAGATTTTCTTCTGAATTCCACTTCATTTCCAGTCCGTCTCTTAGGTCGTCCAGGCCCAGCAGTCTTCTTGAGTAAAAAGCCATTTCTTCAATTTAGTTTTCTTTAAAAAGAAAGTAAAAACCAATTTCCTGTAAGTATAAATATAACCTGAATATGAAGCACATTCATACCAAAGAATTGCATGGACAAAACACAGCATTCAAATTTATAATAACACTGTAAAACTACAAATCATTTAAGGTTACTTCATTGTGACTTAACTTGGGGGGGGAGATGCAGGTAGTCGGATTATCAAATGTATTTATTCATAAATAACTGCATACTAGCAAAATCAAAAGAAGGGAAACACACCAACAACATAAACAACCAACAACAACAACAAAATAACAAGTATCAACAATCATTAATCATTGATATCTCTCAATGTTAATGGTCTGAAATGAAAAGAGACAGAGACTAATGAATGCAGAAACAGGATCCATTCTTCTGCTGCATATAAGAAACACACCTTAACATCAATGATAGACATTACTAGTAAAGGGTTGGAAAAAGATGTTCAAGACAAACAAACCAAAGAAGCAAGTGGGGTAACCACTTTAATATCTACCAAAATAGACTTCAAACTAAAACTAATCAGAAAAGATGGGAGAGGACACTAAATACTCATCAAAAGAAAAATCCAAGATGACATTTCAATTCTTAATATCTATGCCCCAAATACAAGGGCATTCACATTTGTAAAAACAAACAGAAAATAACAAAAGAAAACCACTATAGTTTCCTTCTGTTTCTATTTTGTGGAACTGTATTAGAAGGTCACGGCATTAGGAGAATTGAGGACCATTATTTTAAAGGGGGTGGTGAAATTCAAGTAGGCCAGGCTGGCTGGCCCCTGGTGGGCCTGGATCAGCCTCCTTACCATTGATATTACAAATGTGCAGCCATGCCCAGCTCTGTTCTATAGTACTGAAAATTGAACTGATGCTTGCTGTGCAACTGAGTTATCTCCATAACCCTAACTGCTGGCTTTCTACAAAAGAAACATAAAAAGAAGTTTGGGAAAGGCTAGAAGATACATCTCAATGGTAGACTGTTTGCCTATATGAGTCCCTGGGGCTCTGCACCTAATATACTCCAAATAAAATTAAAAATAAAAAGTGGGTTTGAGCAGGGTATAGTGGTCCATGCCTTTACTCCCAGAACTGAGGCAACAGAAGCAGGTGGATCTCTGTGAATTTGAGGCTGGTCTATAAAGTGCATTCCAAGACAGCCAGGGCTGTTACGCAGAGAAACCCTGTCTCAGAAAACAAAACAAAACAACAAAAAACAAAAAAATAAAAATAAAAACAAAAACAAAAAAAAACAGAAAAAAGGGGGGATGAAACTCACGTAAAATACACGTATTGTAGAAGTGATTTAAGTTAATGTCTGTATCTTCAAAGAGCACACATATGGAGAAATTATAAAGGTACAAGTGCTATCAAGACAATGACTGCTGCTTCTGAAATTCTATTAGAGCTATTTCTAAATAGACAGCCTTTAAAAGCATATTTTCATTAGTGATAAAATTTAAAAAGCATATAAGTCATTGTCATGTTACATAAATTAAAGGTGCTACAAATCTATCACATACTTGAGTGAAAAAATATTTTATCTTTTACAAGTTCCTAGAAATGCACAAATATCTTTTCCAAGGTAGTTTTGGTGTCAGGATCAGCAGATATTCACAATGACAATGCATCTATAAAATGGACCTATCTCTTTAATTGCCACTGCAATTTATGTCTACTATAAGTTATAAGACTGCATACACTATTTCAAGTAGAAAACTAGAGTCTTACCTTCTCCTTCTTTGATAATACAAATGTGCCAACCACTGAGCAATAAAAGGCCATATAATAGCAAAAGCTAATGCACCAGGGGACATCTCAAAGGGCCACCAAGCTGGTCTCTGAGAAAATAAAATAAGTTTGTCATTCATCTCTTAGATAACACATGGGAAACCTTAAAGACATTCTCAATAAATATATAACTCAAACAAATAAAACTAGTAACAAATCTCTCCTCTGATAGATTATTCTATGCTCAGTAAATAGACTTCTAAGACTTAAGTAAACATCCAATGTTTTTACTATGGGAAATAAGTATATCACAGAATAAAGTAAAACACTCTCAAGGGAAAAAAATGGGCAAAAGCCAAAGAGGCCACAACTCCAAATATATTTCTAGCTTCAACGCTCTAATGGGTAGATTTCATATTTAATGACTTAAGTATCTCATGAAATGTAAATGTCTTATAATTTATTTAAAACTCTTACCTGTGAGGAGGGCTGATTACTTGTCTGCAAAGATAATTTCGCCTTGAAATACAAACAAAAAGTAAAAGCTTTGACAGAATGAAAAAATATGTAATTTTGGATTTTTTTTAAAGACTTATTTATTAATTATATATAAGTACATCATAGCTGTCTTAAGACATTCCAGAAGAGGGCGTCAGATCTCATTACAGATGGTTGTGAGACACCATGTGGTTGCTGGAATTTTAACTCAGGACCTTCGGAAGAGCAGTCGGTGCTCTTAACCCATGAGCCATCTCTCTAGCCCCAATTTTGGATTTTTTTTATTTGTGTCTATTTTAAGAAAGGGTCTCTAACCCAGGCCGGCCCTACAACTCCCAATATAACTCAATGTGAACTTCTAATCTTCCCTGCCTCCCTGTGCTGTTCCACACCACACACACACACACACACACACACACACACACACACACACACACACACACACACCTAATTTAATGCAGTACTGGTAATCAAAACCCCAAGGTCTCATGCATGCTAGGCAAGCAAGCATTCTACCAGCTAAGCTACAGCAATATTCCCATATAACATTTTTCTAGTACCAATTTTTTTTAAATAAGAAAAAATTTGTTTTCTTGTTCTCTCATTTTCTGCTGAATTTTGATTACACTAAAGCTTTACTACACTGACCACATCTGTTGGGGGTAGGGGATGGATGTACGACAGGGTGGGTTATGTCTGTAATCTCAGGGTTGGGGAGGTGGAGGCAAAGAGAATCAGAAGTTCATGCTCAGTTACACTGGGAGTTGTAAGGCCAGTGTGGTCCCTAAACCTGTGAGGTATGCAAATAACTTATATTGTTTATATACTTAAAATTATATGAAATTATGAAAATAAAACTTTGAATCGATATTCAAGATATAATTCAATTGGTAAAGTTCGTTCTTAAAACTGTACAAATCACTTGTATTTAATTCCCAGAAGCACATAAACCAAGAGCTGGTTCACCTGTAAGCCTGAGCTCAGAGATAAAGACTGGAGGATCCAATGGTTAAAGCCATCCTTGACTGACTACACTGAGCTCATCAGGGGTATATGAGACACTATTTCTAAGTTCCTTTTGAAATTATTTATTTAATCTTTCCACATTTTCATTTTTATATGTATATATAATTCCATATATTTATTCTATTTTTATCTGAATTCTTTTAGCCTTATCAGCTCTTTAACTTTGCTTGATCTGCTTTCCATACATACCATCAGTTTGTAAGCATGTTTGAAAATTACAGCCTTAACTTTTTTGTTGTTGTTTTGTTTTCCGAGACAGGGTTTCTCTGTGCAGTCCCGGCTGACCTGGAACTCACTCTGTAGACCAAACTGGCCTTGAACTCAGAAATCCACCTGCCTCTGCCTCCCAAGTACTGGGACTAAAGGTGTGCGCCTCCATCGTGCTGCAGCGCCCTTAATATTAATCAAATGACCATAAGCAATTCTCATGCTGTCTCTGAGAACCCACAATATTTACTTGTGAGAAACAAACTATATCCCATATCACTACGAGATATAATCTAAATTAAGCAAAAAATTTCAACTAATTTAGGAAATTGAGATTTCAATTTAGCTCTCATTTCAAAGACAAGTTCTCTTAGTTTATGTATTGAAAACATTATTCTGCTTGCGGTCTGCACCAGCACCAGGTCACCTTGGGCGCTGAGTCAGCAGACACTCCCATGGTCCCTAGAGGACTCTCCACACAATCTTAGAATCACTGACCAGACACCTCAACAGTCCTCAAAGGAGACACCACTTCCAGGCACTATAACACACCCAGGATCTTAGGAAAACAGGATCCTAGGATAACAGGAGCTGGGTCACACCAGTATTTCAGGGTCTCAGAGGAGCTTCACTGCCAAGAACTCTGACACACCCAGAATCCCAGGTTCACAGGAGACTACAATCAAAGGATCACAGAGAAACTGGACTCTGAGGAGTTCTGAATCAACTGGGATTATAGGAAGGACAGATTCCAATCAGATATATTGAGGGCAGCAAGCACTTGAGATAATCAGGTGGCAGGAGGCAAGCATAAGAAGAGAGGCAACAGAAACAAGGTTACTTGGCATTATCAGAACCAAACTCTCCCACCATAGCAAGTCCTGGATACACCATCAGACCAGAAAAGCAAGACAGGGATCTATAGTCACTTCTCATGATGATGATAGGGGACTTTAAGAAGGAAATACAGGAAAACACAGGTAAACAGCTAGAAACCTTTAAAGAGGAAACACAAAAATTCCTTAGAGAGTTACAGGAAAACACTACCAAACAGGTTATGAAATTGAAAAAAACCATCCAGAATCTAAAAATGGAAGTAGAAACAATAAAGAAAACCCAAAAGAAGACAACTCTGGAGATAGAAACCTTAGGAAAGAAATCAGGAACCATAGATGCGAGCATCAGCAACAGAATACAAGAGAGGAAGAGAGAATAGAAAATATGGACATAACAATCAAAGAAAATGCAAAAAGATCCTAAGTCAAAACATCCAGGAAATCCAGGACACAATGAGAAGACCAAACCAACGGATAATAGGAGTAGACGATAATGAAGATTTTCAACTTAAAGGGCCAGCAAATATCTTCAACAAAATTATAGAAGAAAACTTCCCATACCTAAAGTAAGAGATGCCCATGAACATTCAAGAAACCTACAGAACTTCAAGTAGACTGGACCAGAAAAGAAATTCCTCCTGACACATAATAATCAAAACAACAAATGCACTAAATAAAGGCAGAATATTAAAAGCAGTAAGGGAAAATGGTCAAGTAACATATAAAGGCAGGCCTATCAGAATTACACCAGACTTCTCACCAGAGACTATGAAGGCCAGAGAAACTAAGAGAACACAAATGCCAGCCCAGGCTACTATACCCAGCACTACTCTCAATTACCATAGATGGAGAAATCAAAGTATTCCATGACAAAACCAAATTCATACAATATCTTTCCACGAATCCAGCCCTTCAAAGAATAATAACGGAAAAACACAATACAAGGACTGAAACTACGCCCTAGTAAAAGCAAGAAAGTAATCCTTCAACAAACCTAAAAGAAGACAGCCACAAGGACAGAATGCCAACTCTTAACAACAAAAATAATAGGAATCAAAAATTACTTTTCCTTAATATCTCTTAATATCAATGGACTCAATTCCCCCAATAAAAAGACATAGACTAACAGACTGGCTACACAAAAAGGACCCAACATTTTGCTGCTTACAGGAAACCCATCGAAGGGAAAAAGGCAGACACTACCTCAGAATGGAAGGCTGGAAAACAATTTTTGAGCAAATGGTCTGAAGAAACAAGCTGGAATAGCCATTCTAATATCGAATAAAATCTACTTCCAACCCAAAGTTATCAAAAAAGACAAGGAGGGGCACTTCATACTTATCAAAGGTAAAATCTTCCAAGATGAACTCTCAATTCTGAATATCTATGCTCCAAATGCAAGGGCAGCCACATTCATTAAAGAAACTTTAGTAAAGCTCAAAGCACACATTGCACCTCACACAATAATAGTGGGAGACTTCAACACCCCACTCTCATCAATGGACAGATCCTGGAAACAGAAACTAAACAGAGACACAGTGAAACTAACAGAAGTTATGCAACGAATGGATTTAACAGATATCTACAGAACATTTTATCCTAAAACAAAAGGATATATCTCCTTCTCAGCACTTCCTGGCACCTTCTCCAAAAGTGACCATATAATTGGTCACAAAACAGGCCTCAACAGATACAAAAATATTGAAATTACCCCATGCATCCTATCAGATCACCACAGATTAAGGCTGATCTTCAATAACAACATAAATAATACAAAGCCAACATTCACATGGAAATTGAACAACATTCTCCTCAATGATACCTTGGTCACAACATACCCAAATTTATGGGACACAATGAAAGCATTCCTAAAAAGAAAACTCATAGCTCTGAGTGACTCCAAAAAGAAACTAGAGAGAACATACACTAGCAGCCTGACAGCACACCTAGAAGCTCTAGGACTAAAGGAAGCAAATTCACTCAAGAGGAGTAGAAAGCAGGAAATGATCAAACTCAGGGCTGAGATCAACCAAGTGGAAACAATAAGAACTATTCAAAGAATCAACCAAAACAGGAGCTGGTTCTTTGAGAAAATCAACAAGATAGATAAACCCTTAGCCAGACTAACTAGAGGGCATGGGGAAAGTATTCTAATTAACAAAATGAGAAATGAAAAGGGAGACATAACAACAGATCCTGAGGAAATCCAAAACACCATCAGATCCTTCTACAAAAGGCTATACTCAACAAAACTGGAAAACCTGGATGAAATGGACAACTTCCTAGACAGATACCAGGTACCAAAGTTAAATCAGGATCAGATTAACAAACACTATCTAAACACTCCCATTTCCCCTAAAGAAATAAAAGCAGTCAATAGTCTCCCAACCAAAAAAAGCCCAGGACCAAATGGGTTTAGTGCAGAGTTCTATCAGACTTTCAAAGAAGACCTAATTCCAGTTCTTCTCAAACTATTCCACAAAATAGAAACAGAAGGTACTCTACCCAATTCATTCTATGAAGCCACAATTACTCTGATACCTAAACCACATAAAGACCCAATAAACACAGAGAACTTCAGACCAATTTCCCTTAGGAATATTGATACAAAAATACTCAATAAAATTCTCGCTAACTGAATCCAAGAACACATCAAAACAATCATCCATCATGATCAAATAGGCTTCATCCCAGGGATGAAGGGATGGTTTAATATACGGAAATCAATCAACATAGTCCACTATATAAACAGACTCAAAGACAAAACCCACATGATCATCTCGTTAGATGCTGAGAAAGCATTTGACAAAATCCAACACCCCTTCATGATAAAAGCCTTGGAAAGATCAGGAATTCAAGGCCCATACCTAAGCATAATAAAGGCAATCTACAGCAAACCAGTAGCCAACATTTAAGTAAATGGAGAGAAGCTGGAAGCATTCCCACTAAAATCAGGGACTAGAGAAGGCTTCCCACTTTCTCCCTACCTATTCCATACTCTAAGTCCTAGCCAGAGCAATTAGACAACAAAAGGAGGTCAAGGGGATACAAATTGGAAAGACAGAAGTCAAATATGTATGTGTGTGTATATATATATATGTATCCCTAAAAATTCCACCAGAGAACTTCTAAACATGATAAACAGCTTCAGTGCAGTAGCTGGATATAAAATTAACTCAAACAAATCAGTGGCCTTTCTCTACACAAAGGATAAAAGGCTGAGAAAGAAATTAGGGAAACAACACCCTTCACAATTGTCACAAATAGTATAAAATACCTTGGGGTGACTCTAACTAAGGAAGTTAAGGATCTGTATGATAAGAACTTCAAGTCTCTGAAGAAAGAAATCAAAGATCTCAGAAGATAGAAAGATCTCCCATGCTCGTGGATTGGCAGGATTAATATAGTCAAAATGGCTATCTAGCCGAAAGCAATCTACAGATTCAATGCAATTGCCATCAAAATTCCAACTCAATTCTTCAACAAGTTAGAAAGGGCAATTTGCAAATTCATCTGGAATAACAAAAAACCTAGGATAGCAAAAACTCTTCTCAAGGATAAAAGAACCTCTGGGGGAATCACCATGCCTGACCTAAAGCTGTACTACAGAGCAATTGTGATAAGAACTGCATGGTACTGGTATAGGGACAGGCAGATAGACCAATGGAATAGAATTGAAGACTCAGAAATGCACCCACACACCTATGGTCACTTGATCTTTGACAAGGGAGCTAAAACCATCCAGTGGGAAAAAAAAACAGCATTTTCAACAAATGGTGCTAGCAAAACTGGTGGTTAGCATGCAGAAGAATGTGAATTGATCCATTCTTATCTCCTTGTACTAAGGTCAAGTCTAAGTGGATCAAGGAACTCCACATAAAACCAGAGACACTGAAACTTATAGAGGAGAAAGTGGGGGAAAAGCCTCAAAGATATAGGCACAAGGGAAAAATTCCTGAATAGACCAGCAATGGCTTGTGCTGTAAGATCGAGAATAGACAAATGGAACCTCATAAAATTGCAAAGCTTCTGTAAGGCAAAAGAGACTGTCAATAAGACAAAAAGACCACCCACAGATTGGGAAAGGATCTTTACCAATCCTAAATCTGATAGGGCACTAATATCCAATATATATAAAGAACTCAAGGAGGTGGACTCCAGAAAATCAAATAACTCCATTAAAAAATGGGGCACAGAGCTAAACAAAGAATTCTCATCTGAGGAATTTCGAATGGCTGAGAATCACCTGAAAAAATGTTCAGCATCCTTAATCATCAGGGAAATGCAACTCAAAACAACCCTGAGATTCTACCTCACACCAGTCAGAATGGCTAAGATCAAAAATTCAGGTGACAGCAGATGCTGGCGAGGTTGTGGAGAAAGAGGAACACCCCTCCATTGCTGATGGGATTGCAAGCTTGTACAACCACTCTGGTATCAGTCTGACAGTTCCTCAGAAAATTGGACATAGTACTCCCGGAGGATTCAGCAATACCTCTCCTGGGCATATATCCAGAAGATGTTCCAACTGGTAATAAGGACACATGCTCATAGCAGCCTTATTTATAATAGCCAGAAACTGGAAAGAACCCAGATGTCCCTCAACAGAGGAATGGATACAGAAAATATGGTACATTTACACAATGGAGTACTACTCAGCTATTAAAACAATGAATTTATGAAATTGCTAGGCAAATGGATGGACCTGGAGGGTATCATTCTGAGTGAGGTAACCCAATCAGAAAAGAACTCACATAATATGTACTCACTGATAAGTGGATATTATCACAGAAACTTAGAATACAATTATCCCAAGATACAATTTGCGAAACACATGAAACTCATTAAGAACGAAGACCCAAGAGTGGACACTTTGCCCCTTCTTAGAATTGGGAATAAAACACCTATGGAAGGAGTTACAGAGACAAAGTTTGGAGCTGAGATGAAAGGATGGACCATCTAGAGACTGCTGCACCCAGGGATCCATCCTATTATCAGCCACCAAATGCAGACACTATTGCATATGCCAGCAAGATTTTGCTGAAAGGATCCTGGTATAGCTGTCTCTTGTCAGGCTATGCCAGTGCCTGGCAAACACAGAAGTGGATGCTCACAGTCAGCTATTGGATCAAACACAGGGCCCCCAATGGAGGAGCTGGCAAAGTACCCAAGGGGCTGAAGGGGTCTGCAACCCTATAGTTGGAACAACAATATGAACTAACCAGTACCTGCAGAGCTCGTGTCTCTAGCTGCATATGTAGCAGAAGATGGCCTAGTCGGCCATCATTTTTAAGAGTGGCCCCTTGGTCTTGCAAACTTTATATGCCCCAGTACAGGGGAATGCCAGGGCCAAGAAGTGGGAGTGGATGGGTAGGGGAGCGGGGGAGGGGGGGGGAGTATATCGTACTTTCAGGATAGCATTTGAAATGTAAATGAAGAAAATACCTAATAAAAAATTGGGAAAGAAAAAAACACTATTCCACTTTCTCCATTTACTATGATTTTAGAGAAAAAGAATGATCATTGAGATCATTTAAGAGTAGACACTTTGGTTGTAGGATAGTAAGAAATCAGTCTGAAACTGACCTGGAAACTTATTCCCTTCTGGCTAGCTTTCATACTCCCAGCATATGCTATACCAGCCACTGAGGGAGAAAAGACATCAACCCTGGACCCTGCATATACAATACTGCCATGACAGGAAGATGTAACCTCTGGTGCAATAGTGGCATAACTGCCAAGCAACCAAACACTTCCTAAATCTATTTGAGGCCTGTTACACAGGAAGCTAATTATATCTGATACTATAAACCTGGCCAAAAGCCCATAGCTGGGAAGGTCACAGACCTAGGGAGAAACATAGTATTGTTGTTTTACTAGATGGACATATCCAAATAACTTCCAAATATTTGTTTTGTACATAGATTAGTGCCAGTCTTAATCTTAGCTAGAAAAACTTCCTCTATGGTGAGGTTCAGATGCTCATAACTGCTCAAAGTATTGAGAATAATTCAGCCCTAAACGGCACATCTATATCAACCCTTAGACTTAATGGTTTCTTTGAGTAAAAGAATGCAAGAGGATACAGAATAATGCTATGAACTACTGTCTTCAAGACTTAACTGTTGTACTCATGAACTCATACCAACAAGTTGTTACATGCTCAATGCCTGGATAAGATTAAGACAGCCAAAATTTTAGCATTCATGGGCGAGGTGCTGATGGATCCCCACTTTACAGATTGCTGCTTGGAGGGCTGGCTCTTTAAGGATGTGGTGAATAGTAAGTATTCATGTTTTGTTGATGGCTTCCTGCCCTTGTGCAAATGGACAGTACTAATTGGATTCAGTAGCTATTTTTAAAATGAAAGAAAGCCATGGTGGTGCTGAAGAAGGCATAGTGGGAAAAGCCTTTAATCCCAGGAGACAGAGGCAGGTACATCCCTATGAGTTCCATACAGTCTACAGTGGTAGTTCCAGGACAGCCAAAGCTACACAAAGAAATCCTGTATCAAAACCACCCCCCTCCAAGAAAAAAAGAAAAAGAAAGAAAAAATGTTACAGGCCTGAGAGATGGCTCAGTGTTTAAGAGAAGCTCTTCCAGAGGCACTGAGTTCAGTTTCTGGCACCTATATCAGGTTTATTCATTAGAAGAAGAGCAATTTGTATAAGAAAAAGTTCAACAACCTAGGATGTCTGTGTTTTTCTTGGGGTTTTATAAGTGACTAGATATGATGTCTTTTTTTTTTTTTTTTTTTTTTTTTTTTTGTGGTCTAGGATTTGGACCCAGGGCCTGGAATATGCTAGCACCAAGTAGCACCAAGTCACGCCCTCAGTCTCTACTGTACTTTGTTTTCCAGCATTCAGTATTCCCTTTTATTGAAAATAAATTCTTTTCTAACATAATATATCTTAATTACAATTTCCCCTCCCTCCACTCCTCCCAGCTGCTTTCCACCTGTTTCTGTTTCATTAGAAGAGAACAGGCTGTCATTCAGAGACTGCCCCACTTGGGGATCCATCCCACATACAGTTACTAAACCCAGACACTACTGTGGATGCCAACAAGTGCTTGCTGACAGAAGCCTGATATGGCTGTCTCCTGAGAGGCTCTGCCAGAGCCTGACAAATTCAGAGGAAGATGCTCACAGCTAACCACTGGACTGAACACAGGGTCCCAGATAAAGGAGTTGGAGAAGGGACCCAAGGAGCTGAAGGGGTTTGCAGCCCCATAGGAGGAACAACAATATGAACTAACCAGTACCCCAAGAGTCCCCAGGGACTAAACCACCAACCAAAGAGTACACATGGAGGGACCCATGGCTCCAGCCACATATGTAGCAGAGAATAGCCTTGTCAGACATTAATGGGAGGAAAGGCCCTTGATCCTATGAAGGCTTGATGCCCCAGTGTAGGGGATGCCAGGACAGGGAAGCAGGAGTGGGTGGATTGGTGAGCAGGGTGAGGGAGGACGGGATAGGGGGTTTTCAGAGGGGAAATGAGGAAAGGGGATAACATTTGAAATGTAAATAAATATCTAATAAAAAAACAAGATAACAGGCTTCTAAGGGATAATAATAAAATATAACAAAATACAAGACAAAGCAAAGCAATTATATCAGAATTGGACAAGACAAACAGAAGAAAAAGAGAAGGCAGAAGAATCAGAGACTCTCAGCAATCTCAAGGGCTTAACATCCTTAGATATTAGAACACCAAAAGATAGTAAAGATCAAACTATCACTCTAAATTGGTCTCTGGTGTCTAGTTTTAAATATTTTTATATGAAAACTAAATTACCCTAAATAATTAGCAATTTAATATCTTGTCTCTAGCCAGCACAATACAAATATAAAATGATTACTATATAAAAATTACTTTTTTTTTCTGAGACAGTCTCTCTCTACATAGCCCTGGCTGTCCAGGAGCTGTCTATGAAAACCAGGCTGCCTCCCATGCATGGCTAAAAATGACTCTTTAATGATAACTATTATGTATTAGAAAAGAATATGTTAATACTTCTTTATGCTTAAGTGTTTAGTAAACTTTTTTCTTCTAATACCAAGTATCCAATCTGTAACTCCAATGTGCTGACTTTTTATTCTCTTTTGTGCTACAGACTGAACCCAGGGACTTGTGAAAGCTAGGCCATTTAACTATACTCTCTAGCCCTCTGCAATGCTCAACCTTACACTCTAAAAATTTTTCTATTAATGGAAAAGGCACCCATCTTTTAAGCCAGTCTCTTCTTAAACAATATGTTCAAAACTAGGTGATTTTATTGTTAACAAAAATTTTTACTTGTGAAAATGTGTATTTATGCAAATCTGAATATAAAGATATATTTATGCAAATCTCATGGAGACAGATTTTAAACTGTTTTATAGAATCAAAAAACATAAGATAACAATGAGATAAATTCAGTTAACTTACCTGCGAAGCAGTTAGTGTTTCCAGTTTATGAAGTCTCTGAAGGACATTCTGCATGTCCTCCTGCAATCTAATGAGCACAAGAGCGATCTGCTCATTGAGGCTGCCTCTGGACCCCCGGTCTGAGCCCCAGCGTTCTCCATCACCTCCACTTCCTACTTGCCGACCCTTGGGTCCTTCGCTCAAATGTGGTATTCTATTCCCTACTTTAAGAGAGTAAAGTAAATTAGCTAAAAATAAAGGTTTCTTTTTCAAATTGAAATAGTCTATTATTCACTTTCCTTGTTAATTCCTTTATATGTAAATAAATGTACAAAGTAAAATAAAAGCAATGAAGAAGTACATAAAATAAACCACTAGCATTAAAAATATCAATATATAAACGTCTATTCTCTATTAGAGGAATACTATACATAATTTACTAATATATGACCATGTTTATACAATTCAGAAGGATAATACATGTTCAGAGTACATGTTAAACAACAACAACTCTTTACTGTGGCTGGAGAGACAGCTCAGCAGTTTAGAGCACTTGTAGCTCTTGCAGAGGACCTGGGTTTAGTTCCCAGCACCTGCATGGTAGCATAAAACCATTTGTAATTCCAGTTCCAAGGAACCTAACACTCTCTTCTAAACTCTGTGGGCAACAGCCATGCACATGGTGCACTATACATACAGGCAAATATTCATACACAAAATAAATCCTTTTTTCCAAATTTAAATGCTCATTACTGCAAATAAAACTGATTTAAACTAAAAAAAAAAAAAAAAAAAAAAAAACCTTAATTGTTCTTTTAAAGTATTAAAAGTTAAATAACAAAACTTTCCTTCTTGGTTTCAATATATTGCTAACACATAAATGGGATTTCAAATTATAAGATGCATACTCCTTATACATATTAAAATATCTAGCTACTAAGATTTTCCTATATTACCACTTATTTTTTTATATGCACTGATTTAAAACTTGGCCTTATCCTTCATGATTATTTACTATTTAAATCATATTACAAGCATTTCTCTCCACCACTGACTCTTACTCCAAAAACACTTATATAATTTCATAAATTCCTTAATATAAAAATGAAATAATTGATTCAACCATTCTGCACACCGGACCAGAAATTATAAAATTCTGCTAATACACAACCAGGTACAGTGAGTGGCACATGCTTGGGAGGTAGATGCAGGAAAAGGAGAGGTGCAAGGTAGTCCTGGGCTACATAAAGAGGTCAAGGCTAGCCTAGCATACATGAGATTCTGTCAGAAAAAAAACAAACAAACAAACAAACAAAAAAAAAACAGAAAACAATTATTTTAAGACTAGGTGTGGGGGCTGGAGAGATGGCTCAGCAGTGTCTGTCCTTCCAGGGGACCTGAGTTCAGTTTCTAGCAACCACATGGTAGCTCACAACCATCTCCAATAGGATCTGATGCCCTCTTCTGGCATGCAGGTGTACATGCAGATAGAGCACTCAAAATAAATAAATCTGGGTTTTTTGTTTGTTTGTTTGTTTGTTTGTTTGTTTGTTTTTTGAGACGGGGTTTCTCTGTCTAGCCCTGGCTATCCTGAAACTCACTCTGTAGACCAGGCTGGCCTCGAACTCAGAAATCCACCTGCCTCTGCCTCCCAAGTACTAAAGGCGTGCACTGTCCAGCAAATAAATAAATCTCAAAAAAAAAAAAAAAAAAAGACTGGGTGTGGTATTGTACTCCTTTAATCCCAGCATTTGGGAGTCAAAGACAGGCAGATCTCTATGAGTTCAAGGCCAGTCTAGTCTATGTAGAGATCAAGGATAGCCAGGGCTATATAGGGAGACCTCATCTCAAAAAAAAAAAAAAAAAGCCTACAATTATTTTAAAATTATGTGTATGATGTCTGTGTGCCATGGCACATATGAAAGTCCTAGGACAACTATCAAAAATCACTCTTTTGCTCCACTGTGGGATCCAGGGACTGAACCATCAGGTGTATGTAGCAAGAAATTTTACCATCTCTCAGGCTTCAAACCAAATTTTTGTTAATACAAATAATGTTGCAATAAATGTCTTTGTATATTAATCTACCTCTAAATTTTTGTTGACTCCTATGTTAGTTACTTTCCTGGTTGCTGAACAAATTACCTAGTCAAAGCAACTTAAGAAAGGAAAGCTTTAGCAAAGCAGTAATGGCATGCACCTTTAATCCCAGCACTTGGGAGGCAGAGGCAAGCAGATCTTTATGAGTTTGAGGCGGGCTTCATCTACAGAATAAGTTCCAGGACAGTCAAGAAAGCGCCTATCTCAAAAAAAAGAAAGGAAGGAAGGAAGGAAGGAAGGAAGGAAGGAAGGAAGGAAGGAAGGAAGGAAGGAAGGAAAAGGAAAGGAAGGAAAAGGAAAGGAAGGAAAGAAAGAAAAGAGAAAGGGAGGGAGGGAGGGACAGACTGAAGGAAGAAGGTAGGTTTTATCTGGGCCTCCAGTCAAGAGGAAGTCCATCACAGGGCTAACATAGCAGCAGGAGCATGGGGCTACACATCACAGTGGGTGTGAAGTTAGAAAGCAGAGTTCAATGAATACCAGTGCTTATTTCAGTTCCTCTTTTTTTATTCAAAGTCCTAGATCAATTAATCTACTAGACATTTCTCTTAAGCCTGCCCAGTGGCTTGACTCCTAGGTGACCCTAAATCCTATCAGGTTGGCAACCAATTATTAACCATCAAATGCCTTTAGTACAGATTTACAGATTGTAATATGATGCTATTGAATCAAAATATTTCAAATTTGTCAAGGTTTTTAGTATTGCCAACTTATTTTTCAGAAAGCTAATGAGAGGTTTATGTTGTTCCCCTCTTGTCCTTCATGTGTTTTCTCTCTCCTCTCCTTCCTTCTCTCTCTCTCTCTCTCTGTGCACATGTGTCCACGTGTGTAGTGTGTTGCTGAGATTTGAGTCCTCACATGTAAGAAACAAGCATACTGTATACTCTTTTTTTTTTTTTTTTTTTTTGGTTTTTCAAGACAGGGTTTCTCTGTATAGCCCTGACTGTCCTGGAACTCACTTTGTAGACCAGGCTGGCCTTGAACTCAGAAATCCACCTGCCTCTGCCTCCCAAGTGCTGGGGTTAAAGGCATGCTCCACCACACCCAGCTATTGTATACTCTTATAGAAATGGAGTGTTACTGATCTTTCCTCATAACAGAAGCTAAGGGTATTTCCTTCTTGCCTTTCCCACACACTCTTGGTTCAAAGGTATAAGCAGGAAATAAGTGTGAAAGCACACCCCAGTTAATTTAAGCTCTGGATACAGTTCTATATATAATGCAAGTAAAGGGCTAGGCCTATATAAAGTCAGTAAACTGAGTATAGAATGCAATCCCTGATATCGTCTCTACTTCTATGTATTTGTGTACAAAAGCTTCTCCCAAATACACAGACTCTACATATAGTTCTTCAGCACTGCAGCAGTACAAAAGAATACCAATACAGTAATGTAGTCTTCACCTGGAGTATGGTATGTTTTAAGATCTGTCTGTCTGTCTGTCTGTCTGCCCCTCTCCTCTCTCTCTCTCTCTCTCTCTCTCTCTCTCTCTCTCTCTCTCTCTCTCTCTCTCTGTGTGTGTGTATGTGTGTATGTGTGTGTGTGTGTGTGTGTGTGAGAGAGAGAGAGAATATGTTTATGTCTGTGCAGGAGAGAGAGAGAGAATATGTTTATGTCTGTGCAGGTGTCTACAGAGCCAGAAAAGGGTGCTCAATTTCCAGAACAGGAATTACACGCAGTTCTGAGCCCTGATATAGGTGTTGGGAACTGAACCTAGGTCCTTTGCAAGAGCAACAAATACTCTTCATCTCCAAGCCATCTCTCAGCCCCTTAAGTACAGTTTATTTTTAAACAAGCTTTGTGTTAGATGACTTTGCCCAAGAGCAGGCTGACAAGTGTTCTGAGTATAGTGAAGACAGTTAGGCTATATGAATATTAACTTATAATACAAGTTATAAAGGACGTATTGGGCCTTAACCCTATTGAAATTTGAGAAGTATCCATACTTTGTTCAAATGCTTATTTCTCAATCCTACTTTTTCCCTTTCTTTTTCTCTATCAATGGCAGGGACTGAACTCAAGCTATGACTGGGTTATACCTCTTATTCTACACTACAATTCTAAATTCTATATATTTATGTTCTCTCTCTCTCTCTCATCTTTTTCTAATAAATTATTTATTTATTATATATGTGTACACTGTAGCTATTTTCAGACACCTCAGAAGAGGGCATCAGATCTCATTACAGATGGTTGTGAGCCACCCTGTGGTTACTGGGATTTGAACTCGTAACCTCTGAACAGTCAGTGCTCTTTACCACTGAGCCATCTCTCCTCTCTCCTCTTTCAACAGTATCTTCATTTCTTACCAGAAATAACTACAACAAATACATTTACTTTTTTTCTCATTCATATCTAGTCTACTCCCTGATCACATCACTATTCTTTTTTAATTCTTTCACATTTATTTATTTAGTGTCAGATGTGTCAGAGGGAATGCTCATGCCAAGGCATGCATTAGAGGTCAGAGGACAACTTAATGGAAGTCAGATATATTCCCTTCAGTCCAGGGATCAAACCTAAGTCTTCAAGTTAGGAGCAAGCATACTTAGCCTCTGACTGTCTTGCCAGCCCACATTGTTCTTGTCAATGTTTCAGTTTCAGTGTTCCTTCATGCTTACTAGCTGACTTGTAAGGAAAGATGAAAGATTCAGACTGACTTTTGCACAGGGAACAAAAGTAGCAGCAAAAGTTAGAGCAGCCAGTGACTGCTCCGAAGGAAAGGCAAATCCTTACAAACTCTCCAGAACAGGCCGCCAGAGCGGCTCAGCACACAAGGACACTTAGAACAGGCCACCAGAGCAGCTCAACACACAAGGACACTTGTTGCCTAAGCTCATAGACCTGTCTTTGATTCACGGGAGCCACATGATGGAAAAGACTGACAAGTTGTCCTCTGAGTTCCAAATGCATGCCATTGCATGTAGAGTGTATACACACAAACAGACAGACAGACACACACATTCTCTCTGTCTCTCTCTCTCTCACATACACAGACACACACACACACAAAATGTTCTTTTAGAAAACAGTATACAAAAGATGTAAAAAGTAAAGCTGGGCACTGTCACACCAATAGGTGCCAGCCAGACGCAAAAGGATCACAAGTCCCAGGCCATGTCTAGGCCCAGACAATGAGACTGTCAGGGATCAGTGAAGGCGGAGCACACACCTCTCCCTCTCCTGACACTGGAGAAGTCCTCGCTCTCTCCACCTCTCGTCTCACGGTGCGGTGCTCCACTGCTACTTCTGCCATCTTCTCCTCCGTGTTTCACTTCGCCTTTTCCTTTGACTGCTACCATCCACATTTTCCCAATGCTGCCATTTCCAGGAGATTGCTGAGCATCTTCACAAAAACCAGAACTTTCCAAGTGCTGAGTAGGATCACCACCTAAATAATACTGAAAGTGTCCATTGTTTGACATAAAGCTGGCTAAAGACTACACATTTAACATGACAGTTAAGACTTAAAAATATAAATGATAGACCAAAGTTTTCATAGTAATATAAGTACTGTTTTTCTAAAAGGATCCTTTCATGTTCCTGCTGAAAATATTTCTTTGTTTAAAAAATTCTGCAATTTATATGTGGCTTCCCACAGACAGGAAATAATAGAGATAGGAATTTCCTTTTCAAGGAAACAGGATCCTTGCTTACCAACTTAATAAGGAGTCAGAAGAGATTATTACTCCATTGTCTGCTGAGATTCATGAGAAACAACATGCAGCACAGACTTCAGAGGCCAATCAAATTGGCACCTAACCCTTACTAGCGCTGAGTAGCGACTTTGGTCAGGAAAGGCTTCAAGTGAGAACAAATGAGTAAAGTCAGGTGTGGTGGCGCAGGCCTTTAAATCCCAGCGCTCAGAAGTGGAAGCAGACAGATCTTTGTTGGTTAGAGGACAGCCGGGTCTACATGGTAAGCTCCAGACCAGCCAGAACTACAGCCAGCCACTGATGCAAAAGCAAAAAGCACAAGTGAGCATGAGCCAGACCAACGGCTTCACGGTGACAGACGCCAGCAATGTAGGTGGATGGAAGATGGTTTGAAAGCTTCCAAAAGAATCATATTGGTCTTAAAAACAATTGCGCGGAAAGCAAGAGAAGAGCTCTGCAGACTAGACAGTTTGGTGACATACTACAATAAATACAGAAGATGAGACTGTAGGAGAACAGAAAAAGAAAACGGTTCAGAGACAAGCAAGTGAAAACTGAAGCCATAGGTGTCTCAGAGTTTCTGTTATGTGCTAAATACACCATGACCAAAAGCAAGTAGGGAAGAAAGAGTTCATTTTACCATACAGCTTGTACGTCATCACTGAGGCAAGAAGGGCAAGGCAGGAACCCATGAAAGAGTGGTGTTTACTGCCTTGCTCTTCACGGCTCACTCAGTTTGCTTTCTTCCACCATCCAGGAGCATAGGCCCAATGGTGCTGTGTCTGTCCACAGTAATCTGGGCCCATGTACATCAATCACAATCAAGACCCCACAAGGATATTTTGGTGGGAACATTTTCTCAATTGAGAGTCCCCTTCCCAAAGTTACTCCAGCTTCTGCCAAGTTGACATAAAACTAGTGCCAGCACACTAGGCAGAGTGAGTTCAGAAGAGAGAACACGCTGTGTTTTGTTGACAGTTATCAGCCATATCATGGCTGAAACCAAATAAGCAGGAACCAAGACTGGACTCCTAAGGATTAAGAAAGATGAAGAAAAAAGTGAAAACATAAAAGTATATGCCATGCTGCACAAGGGAGGAATGAGGGAGGCACAGGCAGGTGCCATCACAGGTCAATCTCTATCAACACCAGACATGAGTGCATATGGAGTTCTGAGCCAGCCAAAGCTACATAGTATAGCTTTATCTTGAAGGGGGTGGGGGGGTACTAATAACTAATTTTCATGGGTTTTTTGTTGTTTTTTATTTTGTTTTTTATTTTGTTTTTGGGAGTCTTACTATGTAGCCTTGGCTGGCCTAGACCTTTCTATGTAAACTAGGCTGACCTCAAACTTGGGGATATGACTGCCTCTGCCTCCCAACTGCTAGAATTAAAGGTATAGGCCACCACATCCAACCACAGACAATCTGAATATTATTTTTACGAAAGTAGTTTTTGGTTTTAAAGTTTTCATTTTACTTGTAGTTGTGTGTGTGTGTGTGTGTGTGTGTGTGTGTATACGTGCGCACATGTAAACATTTTGTATGTGACTTTGTATGGTGTTTGCAAATAAGAGTAATACCCTTAAAGCCCAGAAGAGGGCACCAGATCCCCCGCAGCTGGGTTCATAGGCAACTGTGACCTGTCTTGACATGGATGCTAACACTCGAAATTGGGTCTTAACTGCTAAACAAGCTCCCCAGCCCTAGAACTAAAAATTTTAACTGACTGGAATATAGTCAGTATGAAGAATTTACATCTGAAGATCATTCAATTTTCTTCACTAATCAATGTTTTAGCAGGGACAGTAGCATAAACAGTTTTGTACAGAGAAGTATCACCTGTCAATAAAAAGCTGATGGTCTATTAGCTAAGGCAGGAAATAGAAGGTGGGAATTGTGGTAGAGAGAGATTGGAACTCTGGAAGTTAGAGAGGTGAGAGACTTTGTCCAGACTCAGAAGAGATGGACGAATGAAAATGAGGAGAGGTAATTAGCCAGGTGGGAGACACAGACTAGAATAAATAAATGAACCCATTTGTTATATAATATTTTTGTTATAAAAGTTATGAGCTAGTCAGGGAATGAGTCATAGCTTTTGGCCTAGGCATTTATTCATAAATAATTAAGTTTCAGAGTCATTGTTCTGAGAACAAAGAGGCCAGGTAGAAAAGCTCATGGTTACACAGTTTACACCTCCATTCTCCCTGCTACAGAATATTTATAAAATGCACATAAGGTAAATTATCATGGAATTCTATATTATTATATTATTCTACTATTATATTAGCATGCTAATTCTAATGTAGTGTTCTAATATAATTGTATTCTAATTCTACTATTGTAGTATTCAAATAAAATGATGTGGTATATTATGTGTGTGTGTGTGTGTGTGTGTGTGTGTGTGTGTGTGTGTGTGTGTGTGAGATATGCCCATGTATCAGTGCAGGCATGTACCCCCATGGTACACATGCAGACAGTATCTGATCGCCTATAGGATTTCTCACTGAACCTAGACCTGACAGCAAAAAACCCCAGTGGCCATCCTCTCTCTGCTCCCCATGGTATTGAAGAGGGTCAGGCACACATAGCCACTAATGGCTTTCTTTTCCTTTGAGACAGTTTTACAATATAGCCCTGAGAGACTAAGCTCACAGAAATCTGCCTGTCACTGCTTCTTGAGTTCTGGGATTAAAGTTGTGCACCACCATGCTGGCCTCTACACATGGTTTTGATATGGATGCTGAGAATTCAAACCTAGGTGCTCACATATTTGTGCAGTAAGTTCTCTTACACACTGAGCCATCTCTCACCTTTATTATAAACTTTAATTTACACATACTCACACACACATAAAACTATAAATGTTTAAGCATTTTCAAGGTTTAGTCATGTCTGTGTGTGTGTGTATGTGAGAGAGAGAGAGAGAGAGAGAGAGAGAGAGAGAGAGAGAGAAAGTTTATGCATGTGTGATATGTAGTAGGTACTCCAATGTGTTCATGGCTGTTATTTTAGCAGAGAGCCACAGCCCACATGTGGTAGTTAAAGAACCACAAACTCAAATGTCTACCTTTGCTTTCCAGTAAACAGGGTCTTTTGTTCTTCATCAGGACATACAGCAGTTTAGTTGGCTTATGACCTTCTACATCCCATCTCACTTTTGGAGTACTAAGATTACAAACATCCTCCAGCTTTGTGCAAGTTCTGAGAATCTAAAGTCTACAGGCTTGCAAAGCAAACACTTTGCCCTACAATAGGCATGTCTCCAAAGCAATGAAGAGGCTTCTTAGCTACTAACTGAAGTTATGCATTAGATGGCTTTTTGCTAGTTCTTGTTAACACACAAAGTGATGGGTTTTATTATGGCATTTCCATTCAGGAATGTCATACTATATTCTGTGCACTGGAAACACCACTCAAAAGATCTGCCAATAGGAAAATGTCATCTTTACCTCTTCTTGTCCAAATTGCTCCATAGAGTCACAGTACACTTCACTATCTGAATCACTTGTTAAATGGTGTATTCCTGAAGCATCTTCACTGGGATCTTCATTTCTATCTAAATACAAACAAATGTCCAGACAGTGTAACTATACTCTAAGACAAGAAAAATATATTTTCATTCATTTTTAACAATTCGGCATTATACTCATTCTGGGAGAGAAATCGGTCTACCAGGATGGTCTCAAACCTCCAAGGTTCCTGCCTCAGCTTCTGAAGTGCTGAAGTTACACATAGTCCACTCTTCCTGATTCCAAGTCATGGTTTTTAAATAAGCTTCCAAAACTTTATCTACTTAACTGAACAAACTTCAGCTAGACTCAGGCAGTTAAGGCAGGAGAATGATCAGCAGTTCTAGGCCACCAGGTCTACAAAGCGTGATCCTAGCAAAATATACCATGGCTCAAAGACTAGGGGAGCTGGCGGCCAACCTAAATTCAGTCCCCAGAACTCACATGGTAGAAACTCAAGTTGTCCTTCCTGACCTCACAGACCCTCCACAGACTTACCATGGTACACACAGCACACATGATGAACAAAATGAAAAAGAAACAAATGTAAGAAAATGCCCTGACTCTAATTCACTGTGCTTCAAAGCAACCAACCCTTACAGTATTAACAAACCCTAAGAAGATATTACTAAACATGAAAATTTAAGTCCTAACTGATTTCTAACCATCCTAGAACTAGTAAGAGTGTTTTAACTGTTGGAAAATGATTGGAGAGGATCACGTGAGGACAATACCTTGGTGAGCACAGACAATGGTGTGTCCTGTCTGCTGAGAGCTCTCATCTCCAGGCTTTTCATCTTCACTGCTTCTGGTGCTCCGGGAAGAATCAGTATGAATGTCACTCTGTATATCCTGAACAAAGCTACCTTTATAGCCATTGGTAACAATGATTTCCAAATTCTTATCTGCTGATTTCTTCAGCGTTTTCTTATCTTGTATGGGAAAAAAAAAGAAAGGAGATGTACAAAAGTACCCTGTAGCCAGGCATAATGACTTAGCTTTTAATCCCAGCACTCAAGAGGCAGAAGTAGATGGATTCTGAGTTCAAGGCCAGCCTAGTCTACATAGAAAGAAAAAAAACATTTTTTTCCCTAGAATCACTAGTCAATTCCCAAACTACCAAAATCCTCTGAATGGCTTCCCATCTAGATAGGAGAAATGAGTGGCTCCTTGCAAAAGGAACTACTACATACCAAAGCTCACCCAAAATTCACATTAACTTTTCAAAATGCTCCCATTCCCCACCACTATTCCTCCTCCTCTTCCTCCCCTCTTCTTCCTCCTTCTCCTATTCCCCCTCCTCTTCCTCTGCTTCCTCCTCCTCATCTTCATCATCTTGGGCAACAGAGATTGCCCAGCACCCACGTCAGACTCACAATTGCCTAGAGCTCCTGCTACAGAGGATCCAATACTTTCTGCTAGCTCTGTAGGCAACAATACGCTCACATAGACGCACACGAAAACAAAATAAATCTCCATATGGAAAAAAAAACCATTATCTTGCTCTTTCGTTTGGTTTCTGTAGGTATTACAGCACTACTCACAGAGACTGCCTCCCAATCACTGAAATTAAAGGTGTCCACCACCGTGAAAAAAACCCAGTTTTGGTTTTTCTGAGAAATGGTTTCACTATGTGTCCTTAAATGCTCTATTTTCACTTTGGGCTTCTGGCACTAATACAGTCTGAGCAGCCGTGCTGAGTACCTTTAAATGAAAAGATGTGTAGCCTTTGCTGGAAAACAGAAAAGAAATGGGAGGGGAAAAAAGAGGAAAAGAGAAAGATGTGATTCTATTCAAATAAAAAAAAAAAACAGAATTTAAGTGTTGACGCATTATGTAGATGTCAAAAATTCTCATGGCAATAAGACAGTGAAAACAGGAAGAGAAAGAGGAGAGAAGAGGAAGGAAAGAAAGAAGTTGTCTCCAGAGATTGCTGAGTATTTGGGTAGTTAGAATTAGAATAAAATCAACTCAAAACACTGAGGCAGTGTTTCGGATAAATTAAAATTATAAGTACTGGAATAGAGAGACGGCTCAGCGGTTGAGAACACTGGTTGCTCTTCCAGAGGGACTGGGTTCTATTCCCTACACCCACATGGCATCTCACAACCATCTGCAATTCTAGTCCCAAATTCCCTTTTCTGGCCTCTGAGGGTACTGCACACACATAGTACACAGACACACATGCAGACAAAACACGCCTACACATAATAAAAGTAAATACCCTTTTCTTAATTATATGTCATTGTATGCAGAACATTTGGAAAAGTAGGTTACTCTTGTCCACCCTAAGCTAACTCCTATTTGATTGATGATTCATTAAGGCTGGCTACCTAGATAGTCCATAGCAGAACTTTTTTTTTAATTTATTTTCCTTTTTTTTAATTAGATATTTTCTTCATTTACATTTCAAATACTATCCCAAAAGTCCCCTATACCCTCCCCCAGCCCTGCTCCCCAACCCACCCACTCCTGCTTCCTAGCCCTGGCATTCCCCTGTACTGGGGCATATGATCTTTGAAAGACCAACGACCTCTCCTCCCACTGATGGCCAACTAGGCCATCCTCTACTACATATGCAACTAGAGACACAGTTCTGTGGGGTACTGGTTAGTTCATATTGTTGATACTCCTATAGGGTTGCAGAACCCTTTAGCTCCTTGGTTACTTTCTCTAGCTCCTTCATTAGGGGCCCTGTGTTCCATCCAATCGATGACTTCAGCATCCACTTAGCAGAACATTTTGATCCACTGAAGACCTTGATAGTACAGTCAATACCCCAAATGCTGCCACATGCATTAATCATATACAATTTTTTTCAAAAATCAGCACAAATTTTCTCTTGTCCTTTTATCAAGTACAAAATTATTATTAGCTGTATTAACCAGGTACCCAACACCTACCATCACTGCCGCTCTGTTCTGCTCCTTTTAACTCTTCTTGGGCCTCTTCTTCTTCAGACTCAGCCCCACTATCACTGCTCTCTGCTTTACCATTAACAGCTTTGGCATTTGAAGAGGTCAGAACATTACCAAGATCTAAAACATGAAATAAAAACATGGGTCAGAGGTTAAGAGCACTGGCTATCCTTCCAAGTTTTGGTACCCACATGGTGGCTTGTAGCTGTCCATAACTCCAGTTCCGCTTACATACACAAAGGCAAAACACTCATACACAGAAGAAAAAAAAGTACCACCTAGTGACTCTTACACATTACCAAGTAGAGCTGCAGCACAAGGTACAATCTTGGCTAACTCTGGAACACAGCTTCTTTGTGCTCTCAGACAACACTTCCCAGACAATTCCAGATCAATGATGCTGGTCTCTTCTTAATCACCGCTAATTTCTTAGCTCCAGCTAACCAGTACCAATTGTCCCAGTAGTTCCTTCTATTTTTCAGTCTAAAGCCCAAGCTACATGGCCAACACTGCAGAGTTCTGCCACTTGCTGGGGCTAGAACGTGGCTCCCTTGTTCTATTACATTATCACCAGCTTTCTGTTTTCCAACTCCTTCATTGCCTAAGTTTGGCTGTCCTGGAACTTGCTCTGTAGACTGACTTTGAACTCAGAATTTCTACATGCCTGCCTCCTAAACACTGGGATTAAAGGTGTGGTCTTCCAACCCTGGATTTAAATTTTTCCTCACCTAGAACTTGCTCTGTCTCAGGCTGACCTTGAACTCACAGATCTCTGGCCATTGCCTCCTGGGATTAAAGGCTTGTGCTACCATGTCTGGACCTAAATTTAGCTGGGTGGGATCTTGCCCCAAGGTTACTAGTCCCTTAATTCAATTTAATCTCCTTGGACACAGGATTCAGCTCCATTTCACTTCCTGGTGCCCCTTTAATATTTGAAACAATTTTATATTTCCCCTTTCTCAGCTTGCTATATGCTTGGTTTAAGCGTTCTTCATGAAACTTAACCAGAGAACAAAGTCCATGATGGCTGTTTCTGAGACTTTCTTTGTCAATGCAATTAATCTGAGTCTCTTTACCTTAGCTTCAGGCAGACTCTTCAGACAAGGACAAAAAGTAGCCATATTTTTCACCAAAAATACCATAAAAACAGTCTCTAGGCCACATATTGACATTCTCCACAGAAACCTGGGTCAGGTTCACACAATTCAAGTTACTCTCAGAAACAAAATTTTCCATATTCCTACTAGGATAGCCCACTAAGCCCCACTAAAGCATTCCACTGCTTGCCAAATCCAAAGTCCCCAAATCCACATTCTTCCAACCAAAAGCATGGTCAGGCCTATCACAGCAATACCCAGGTCCCTGGTACCAACTTCTGTCTTAGTTAGGGTTTTACTGCTGAAACAGACACCATGACCAAGGCAACTCTCATAAGGACAACATTTAATTGGGGCTGGCTTATAGGTTCAGAGGTTCAGTCCATTATCATCAAGGTGGGAGCATGGCAGCATCTAGGCAGGCATAGTACAGGAGGAGCTGAGAGCTCTACATCTTCATCTGAAGGCTGCTAGTGAAAGACTAACTTCCAGGGAGCTAGGGTGAGGGTCTTAAGCCCATGCCCACAGTGACACATCTAAAACAAGGCCACACCTCCTAACAGTGACACTAGCTAGGCCAAGCATATAGAAATGATGACAACTCTATACATTTATAACTACACAAATTCCTTCAATTACCAGTTTACAACAAAAACTATAACACTGTCTTAACTACCCTTTTTAAAGCCAAGGGAAAAATTAATTTTAAAATTGACATCAATTGAAAAAGTTGGAGATAAATGAGCTACATACATAGTAAATGAAAAACAATTTGCTAGCCTGTTGAAAACATCAATATACTATTTTTAGCCCTATCAACAGTCCCCTTAATAGTATAGCTGGACTCCATTTTAATCGTTTGTTAGATAAAGTCTCACACTACAGCCCTGACTGGTTTAGAACTTACGATGTAGATCAGACTGGGCTCAAACTTGTAGTAGTCCTTCTGCCTCTGCTTCCAAAGTGCTAAAATGACCGGCACACAGTCCATCCAGCTAATTTCTTTCTATTAGACAGAGAATGCTACAGGAATCTGTACCATCATCCTTGCACGGGGCTGTGCTAAGCACTGTACTATTCAGTTTAGCATCATCCTTGCACGGGGCTGTGCTAAGCACTGTGTTATTCAGTTTAGCGCTGTGCTGCTGAATCAGGCACTATTTACTTCATTTATTTATTTATTTATTTTCTTATCTTTAGGGTTTGGGGTACAGAGACTAAGATCTACCTGCCTCTGCCTCCAGAGTGCTGAGATTAAAGGAATGTCCCACCACCACCACCCAACAAGGCCTCCATTCTTATTTAAGTCCACCTAACTAATCAAACAGAAGACTAACACTTCAAGCCTATTTTCTATGATAGAATCATGTCATCTCCATAGGTTGTTTTGTAGTTCTAAGAATCAGACTATGGGTCTTATCCCATGATAAGAATAATGTTCACTCCCAGTCCTCAGGTATTTACTGTATTACATACCAAAGGCCTTTTTCCTAGGGTCTTGTGTATGCTAAGCATGACAGTACCTTTTTTTTCATTTTCATTATTAAAATAAGAACAAGAAAAAGTTAAAACAAGTGCGCACGCGCGCACGCGCACACACACACACACACACACACACACACACACACACACACACGCAAAGAAACTCCACCAGTGGACATCTTCATCAAATGTAACAAGAACCCCACAGGGCTGGTGAGATAGCTCAGTGGTTAAGAGCAATGACTGAGTCATTGAGTTCAAATCCTAGCAATGACATGGTGGCTCACAACCACCCACAGGGGCAAATGCTGTACTGTGCTCTTAGCAGCCTTATCTGTGATAGCCAGAGCTGGAACCAATTCAGATGCCCCACAACAGAAGAATGGATACAAGAAACGTGGTTTATGTATACAATGGAGTACTACTCAGCTTTAATAGCTGAATGAGAGCATCATGAATTATGCAGGCAAATGGATGGAACTAGAAAATATCGTCCTGAGTGAGGTAACTCAGACCCAAAAGGACATGCATGTTCTCACTAATAAATGGCTATTAGCCAAGAAAGAACAGAATACCCAGGATAGAATCCACAGAACTCAAAAAGATTAAAAGCAGAAGGGCTCAAGTAAGGATGCAATCTTGGGGATGGAAGGTGAGGGACCCTCTAGAAAGTACCAGAGACCTGGGAGGTGAGAGACTCTCAGGAATCAAAGGGATGGATGGACCTTAGATGAAATGCCCAACAGTGGGGAGAGGAAACTTGTAGAGTCCACCTCCAGTAGAAAGACAGGGCATCAAGTAGAGGGATGGGGTTGCCATCCCAATCAAAAACTCTGACCCAGAATTGTTCCTATCTAAAAGGACTGAAGGAACAAAAATGGAGAAGAGACTGAGGGAATGGTGATCCAGTGACCAGCTCAACTTGGGATCCATCTCAAGGGGAGACTCCAAGGCCTGACACTATTACTAATGCTGTGATGTTCTTAAAAACAGGAGCCTAGCATGGCTGTCCTCCAAGACGCTCAACAAGCAGCTGACTGAGACAGATGCAGATACTTATACCCAACCAAGGCTGGAAGAAGCTGAGGAGGGTGACCCCATAAGGAGACTAGCAATCTCAATTAACCCGGACCCCTGAGATCTCTCAGACACTGAGACACCAACCAGGCAGCATACAGGAGCTGGTCCAAGGCTCCCAACACATATATAGCAGAGGACCGCCTGCTCTGTCCTCAGTGAAAAAAGTCTCACCTAACACTTGAGAGACTTGAGGCCCCATGGAGTTGGGAGGCCTGGGGGGCGGGGAGGTGGTGGTGTGTGGGAGGGAGGACTTGGAGGGGGGTAACGACTGGACTGTAAAAAAATAAAGTAATAAAAAAATAAAAGTGGTAAAAAAAACAAAGAATACAACAGAACTTCTTTAACCTCACAGAGCAAAATACCTTGAGAGATTGGCACAGGGGTTAATAGTACGGGCTGCTTAGGATCTGGATTCTATGCTGAGAACCCACATACTCATAAGTGGTTGCTCATAATCACGGAGACTGAGGTTCCAAGAGATATGATGCATTAGGCACACAAGTGGTACAAAGGTACACACGCTGACAAAACGCCCATATGTGTAAAATACAAATAAATAAATCTTTTCACTAACTGATCTAGGAGCTGGAGAGATGGGTCCATAGTTAAGAACACTGTATATTCTTCAAAAGGTCCTGGGTTCAACTCCCAGTACCCACACAGTGGCTCACAATCATCTGCAACTCCAGTTCCAGGGGATCTGATGCCCTCTTCTGGCCTCCAAGGGCACCAGGCATACAAGTGGTACACAAACACTTCCAGACAAGATATGCATATGCATAAAATTAAAAAATAATTTGTAAAAATAATCTGCTATTTATGGCATGCTCATATGTACAGAAAATTCTGAATACCAGAAACAAGAAGAAAAAAATAATCTCTGGTATGATAGCAGAGATTTTTAATCCTAGTACTTAGGAGGCTGAGGCAGATAAATCTCTTATGATTTCTAGGCCAGCCAGGGCTACAAAGTACGACCCTATCTCAAAAATGAATGGATGGATGGATGGATGGATGGATGGATGGATGGAAGAAAGCCATTAGAATAAATGGTAAATGCAAATGAAACATATAAGATTGATATAGCAAAACAATTCTATTTCTATTTAGTAATAATACATAACTAAAAAATTAAATTTAAAAAAAAAGCATTCAAATCTACAATACAAAAGAATAAAATACTATTAACAAGAGAAGATGAAGCTGGGTAGTGGTGACACATGCCTTTAATTCCAGCACTCAGGAGGCAGAGGCAGGAGGAGGATCTCAGAGTTTGCGGCCAGCCTGGTCTACAGAAGGAGTTCCAGGATAGACAGGGCTACGCAGAGAAACCTTGTCTCGGGGGGGGGGGGAAAAAATTCTAGTACTAAGAGGAAAGATGATGAATGTTCCAGGTCAGCCTCTTCTACATAGTACATTTTGGGCCAACCAGGATGGACTCTGTGTCATATAAATGAATTTGTAAGTAAGTACAGAAGCAGGAAGCATGAAAACACTCTCCTGTAGCCCCACAACCTGAGAGGTGGAAACAGACTGACCTGGTTCAAGACTATCCTCATCTATAGAATAAGTTCAAAGCCAGGGTTATGACAAGAAACTGTTTCTAAATAAATAAATATTTTACAAATAAGCTAAAAAAAAACACATTTAATCCATGGTATAAATAACATATTTCGTAAGACAAAATCATTTATGAAAACAAAACTGGACAGTGAGATGGCTCAGTGGTTAAAGGCTCTTGTTGCCATGACCAAGGACCTTAATCTGACCCCTAGGACTCACTAGGAAGAAATAGATAATCGAGTCCCACAGTTTGCCCTCTGACCTCTATCCTTGGCATAGCAGCATGAACGCACTAAATAAATAATATTTTAATTTAATAAAGAACACAAAAAACTATAAATTCTATATTTCTGTAATATAAAAATGAACCACTTGGCAAATTTTAATAAGGTTAAAACATACACTTTTGTTTCAGGAAATATTAAAAACTGAATCCACACTATTGCAGGCACGGTGCCAGAGGGCTAGCCAGCCATGCACTGCTGGGCAATGGCTGGCCTGTTATCTCATGGAGACTCTCTGACTCAGAGCTCCAAAATCTCTCCACCCAGTTCGCTAAGTTCCCACTGGGGGGTCACTGCCACACCAGCCCCATGCTTCAAAACTCCCCCAGCCTTCTGTGGTACACATCAGGCTAACCCATGCTTTGCCGCTGTACCTTTCTCTCTGGAACCCAGTCAAGTCAAGTGAAGGAAAACACCACACAAACTTAGTTCAGAAACAATGGTAACTCAATCCCTGGGCGTATCAGCTAAAATCCTAATCTTGTAAACCAATTAAATCTAAATCTTCCAGTGGTGCATCCTGATGGATTCGCCATCTAACCAGGAGACATTAGTAATTCCATCTTGTCCTTTCGCTACCCCTGTCCAAAAGCCCCTATCTCTCTCCTGCATCCTCTCTTCCTCCATCCAACCCAGAAGTCCTGCCTACTCCCCCAGTGACTGACTCCTTTATTCATTAGAGGAAGGTTCACAAGAAGTCACCTGAGTATGTGACTCATTCCAGACAACCCCACCTGGGAAAATGGAGTTAACATCAAAATACAACAGCACCAGGGCCATCCACAACACACAATACAATATGTGTGGTTTGGATAACAATTTCTAGATGATAAATTTATGTTTTATATATGTGTACAGAATTATTTCCCTGTACACTTTTCATTATTTATTTTTCTATTAGTTGTCTTTAGTTATTTAATTTTATTTTATATTTGGGTGTTTTGGCTGCACATATATCTATGCACCATTTGCATGCCTGGTACCCTCAGAGGTCAAAAGAGGACACAAGATTCTGTAGAACTATAGTTAGAGACAGTTGTGAGGCACCATGTCAGTGCTAGAAGTGAACCCAGCACCTCTGGAAGAGCAGTCAGTGCTCTTAACCACTCAGCCAGCCATCTCTTCAACCCCATTACTTATCTTTACTTTTATGTTTGCAGGTATGTGAGTATGAGGGTATTCTATGTGTGTGTGGAGGTGGCCACAAAGCCAAGATGGCACCCAGTGATGCCTTAGAGCCAGAGTAATAGGCAGATATAAGCTGCCTGACATAGGTGCTGGGAATCATACTTGCTCCTCTGCAAAATAGGATGTGTTCTTAACCACTGAGCCGTCACTCCAGCACCACTGCCTTGGAAACTTTAAACAAAAGTTTTACATGGATTTCATTATTCCTACCTTCTAGGTACTTAGAGATTTTCTCCAATCGGACTGGCATGTGAAAGTAAAAGAGAAAATTAGACATATAGGGGTTAGTGTATGCACAATATATCAGCTGCTGAGTTAAGAGGGAAAAGTAACACAGCACTACGTGGGATTAAACACGCCTGTGATCCCAGGTACAGGGCAGTGAGGAAGGAAGCCAGCCTGCTCCAACCTTGTTCATGAGATGGTGTGGTTTAAAAAGAAACAAAAATCATACAACCTGAGGTCAAGTCAGAACTCTTGCTGCTCTTTTTGTCTTCTACAATCTCGTAAAATGGACCTATAACATGCAGCAACTCTTCCACTTTCTCAGTCATGGGCATGGTTTCAATAATCTGTAAGTAAGAGGAAGGAATACTGTAAAATCACTAACTATTAAGTTGATCTGTAGTTATATAAAATCTTTTTCCAGTTTGTCAATAATTTTCAGATTTGAAATTCATTAGCACATAACCCAAAGGGAATACATTATATATAATGTATATAGACTACATTTTTTTCAAGCAAATTAAAGATATATATACTAAAGATCTAAAAGATTTCCTGGGGCTGGAGAGATGGCTCACCTGTTAAAGTGAACTTGATATTCTTAAAGGGGACCCAGGTTCCGACCCAGCACCCACATGGTGGCTTACAAGCATCTATAGTTCCTCTTCTACCCTCTGAGGGCTCCAATATGCATGTGCTCCACATACACTTGGGCACACACACATACGCATAAAGAAAATATTTTTTATTTTAAAAGTATTCTCACTCAAAGACACAGGCTTCATGTGAAACTATGTGAGAATCTTTAAGTTGTACATCAAAAACGGGTGTGGCATAGCACTAGAATAAAATCCTCTCATATCCACTGTTTGATACTAAGGAAGGTTTTTTTTTGTTGTTTTTGGTTTTTTGGTTTTTTGGTTTTTTGTTTTGTTTTGTTTTTTCTGAGACAGGGTTTCTCTGTGTAGCCCTGGCTGTCCTGGAACTCATTTTGTAGACCAGGCTGACCTCGAACTCAGAAACCCGCCTGCCTCTGCCTCACTAAGGAAGTTTCTAAAAGAACAAAAAGCAGGAATTGATAAACACTTTGACACCTTCAAGACTATGGGACAATTTAGAATCATCCATTTGTTTGGTTTTAGTTTTGGGTTTGTTTTGTTGTTGTTGTTTTTGGGGGCAGGAGGTACACAGATCTCACTTTGTTGCCCTGACTGTCTTGGAACTCCCTATGTAGGCCAGGCTGGTCTTGAACTCACAGAGATCCTCCTGCCCAAGAGTCCAGGGTGCTAGAATTACAAGTGCAAGTAGTTGTAATTACTCGTTTCTTTCTCACGTTAAACTGTGGCTAAACCATTACTTTATAAAACTGAATAGAAAAATAATGAATAAAGATTACTGTCAGTTCAACTGAATTATATAAATATATCTTGAAAATTATATATGATTTGAGGTTAAGAAAGGTCATCAAGCGGGGCAGTGGTGGGGCACACCTTTAATCCCAGCACTTGGGAGGCAGAGACAGGCGGATTTCTGAGCTCGAGGCCAGCCTGGTCTACAAAGTGAGTTCCAGGACAGCCAGGGCTACACAGAGAAACCCTGTCTCGAAAAAAACAAAAACAAAAAAAGAAAAAAAAAAAAAGAAAGGCCATCAAGCTGGCTCAGTGAACAAAGGCACTTGCTGCCAAGGCAGACAACCTGAGGTCAACATTGAGCACCCATACAATACAAGGAGAGAACCAATCCTTACAAGTTGGCTCCTGAGTGTCTTACGTGCACTATGACACAGATACACGCAAATAACTAAGTATAACTTTTTAAAACACTTATCAAACTGCAATGCCTTTTGACTTTCTCTGCTTTTGAAAGACTCCTTTGTGTTTATGCTAGTGATAGTGCTAACAGCAGAAGAATTAAACTCTGCCCTCTGTGCTAAAGTCTACTAAATAAAAGTTGTGAAATTGTAACAAAGGGCACAACAAAGGGTAGCATAGTCAAGACTGAAAAAAAAAAAATTCTGAAATTTCCACATAGAAGTTGTTGAAAATCCTCTGGGGTTGGGGAGACTAATTCCCTTATTAACTGATTTCTTTTATGCTCAAAGGCAATTTCTTTAAGATCATCAGACTGAGCTGGACATGTAGTTCAGTTAACAGAGTGCTTCCCCAGCATGCATGAAGCCATGGCTTCATGATCTCCATGATCTCCAACATCACATAAAACGGGGCTGTGTGGTACCCATCCATAAGGTCATCGTCTGTCACTTGTCAACGCTGAGGCTGCTTAAGTTACATAAGACCTTGTCTCCAAAAAAAAAAAAAAAATTAATCACAGGTGCTGGACATTTAGTTTAATTAGTAGATGACTTGACTGGCATGGTTTTAATCCCACCTATTATCACACACACAAAAAAAAGTAAATTCAAGCTCCTTTGAGTATTTTTTATTCTCGGCTATAAATTATTTTCCCTACCTTTTTCATTTCTTCAACATATGCAATCATGGCTTCTTCTTTAGTCATATCACCCAGTGAACTCCAAGCATCCCTAGAAATGAAAATACAAAAGTAATAACAAGAAATACTTGATTTTTGACCTAGGCATCACAGTTCATGCCTGAAGCCATCAAAGAATGCAGTAATGCTAAGTGCAGAAATGGGTATGAGTAGAGAAGACCCTATGGAGTGAGCTAAACAGCTCTCAGGGCGGCAAACATCAGACCTCTCTTGTTTACAGATCCTAAGCTTCAACAGAAGCTCACGTCTGTGCTGATGCCATCAAAGGTCAGGGAAATGAGGAACAAGGGGACTCAGGAAAAAAAGGGCAAGGGGAGGAGCATACCAGAGTATGGAAGGAATGTGCTCAGAGTATAGTACATACATGCATGCAAATGGCCGTATGAAACCTTTTATAGTCATTTTTGAAAGTATAAAAAAAAAAATAGCAGGGCGTGGTGGCACACGCCTTTAATCCCAGCACTTGGGAGGCAGAGGCAGGCGGATTTCTGAGCTCGAGGCCAGCCTGGTCTACAAAGTGAGTTCCAGGACAGCCAGGGCTACACAGAGAAACCCTGTCTCGAAAAAAAAAAAAAATAGAATTTTAGGGCTAGCAACATGGCTCACTGGTTAAGAGCACTGACTGATGTTCCAGAGGTCCTAAGTTCAACCAGCAACCACATGGTGGCTCACAACCAACTGTAATGGGATCTAATGCACTTTTCTGGTGTGTCTGAAGATAGCTACAATGAACTCATATATGTAAAATAAACAGTCAAAAAATTAGAATTTGAAAACATTAAACATTAACCTATTAACATATGTATAGAGTACAGAAGACTATAAACTATTCATAAATATTTCCTAAGGACCCTCTCAAAGGTTTTAAGAAATTTTAAAATTTTATTAGCATGTGTATAGTATACCTACAGGAGTTTATGTGCACCACTTGTGTGCAGGAACTCACAGAAGCCAGAAGAGGTTGTTGGATTCCTAGGAGTTACAGGCAGTTGTGAGCCACCATATGGGTGCTGGGAACTGAACTTAGGTCCTGTGCAAAAGTAAACACACTTAACCACTGAGCCATATTTCCAGCCCCAAAGATCTATTTTATTTTTTTGGATCATATTATGTGAGCCTGAGTGTGTATGTGTATCATTTACATGCAATTGCCCTCACAGGCCAGAAGAGGGCATTGTATTCCCTGGAACTGGAGTCCCAAGCAGTTGTAAGGCATCTAGTATGGGTGCTAGGAACCAAACCCAAGATTTCTCTCCAAGAGTACCAAGTGCTCTTAGCCAATGAGCAATCTCTCCAGCCTCAAAAAAAAAAAAAAAAAAAAAAAGAAAAGTTTCATGTCATTGTAAAGAATACTAACAGTAATGAATAGTTTAGAAGATTATAAGAACTCTGAAAGCCATGTTGTAAACAAAAAAACATTTTGGTTAAAATTCCCCCATTAATTTTATTAATGCAACCAATTTATATATTAGAACTAAGGATGGACCAGGACTAAGGACCTAGTTCAAGTAGACAAAAGTACTTGCCTAGCATGCAACAAGGCCCTAGGTTCAATCCCAAACATGGAATAAGTTAGCAACTGTATTTCATGGTTGTAATCTTGCCTGTAACCCCAAATTTGGGAAGGCAGAAAGGGAAAGCAGAAGGTAGGCCATCCTCAGCTACATGTGAGTTTTAAAATGAGACTGTCTCAAAATAACCACAAATCCTGTCTTCATACATTTTTCTTAGAAGGAGTTAACTCTGACAATCTGGGGGAAAGAAATTATTTCCTCATCTGTGACTCTAATGGTTTAACTGTTTGAAAACATGATGCACTAATCACCATACTCTATTAATAAAGTATAATCCAAATCAACCTTTGTCAGATACTTGTAAATCTGCAGTAATATTTACACATATCAAGATGTTCACAAGTATTAGTCAATTTAGAAAATAGAACAGCATCTAGATATTTCATGACTCTTTTAGCCATGACATTAACAACCAATATTCTTCTCAAGGGTCAGAAGTCACTTTAGACCAAAGTTAATGTGGCAGTCCCTGAGTCATTCCTTGTTACACATTACCTTCAAGTCTCAAAGCAAACAATTCACTTGACAAACAAAAGCCACTATTTTCCTTGGCAGCTCAAAGAGATAAGAAAAAGTTGGGTTTTTTTGTTTTGTTTTGGGGGGTGGGGGTGACCTTATACTCACTATGTAGCCCAAACTGCCCTTGAATCCCTGATCCTCTGAGACTGCTAGAATTACTGAGTTGTACTACCAACAGCAAAGATGGGAGATGAGTCTGGGAGTAGAGGAAGGAACCTCTACAAAAGAAAAAGAAAACTAAGTACAAACATTTTCTGAGTTTTCTATCTGTAAAGTACCTACTCACGACATTTTGCTGTTTTTCTATCTTCCCCAAGATTTTCCTAATTATGTAAAAGTATATTAAGAACTCTTTAAAAATAAAATTGTAAGAAATACCTAGGAAGCTTTATGGACAAAACATATAGGTAACAGCTATATAATTAACTCATTTAAATGAAAAGTCTTTCTTAGCTCTATAAATGAAATTACCATTTATATCTTCCAATAGGATCCCAGAATCCAGGCCGTGAAAGTTTACAGGGTCCTTCAGTTGCCTGTTTGTAGAAGCTATAGAACTTAAGCATCATTTCATTTGTTGGTTGGAATGATCCTATGGGAAACATACATTAAACACAGATCACTTGGAACTATCACTTATAACATAAAGCCCTGTATTAGCTTAGCCACACACACTTAGTAATTTTCTGATTTGGTTTGGTTTAATTCAGATGCAGCTCAGTCATGCCTGGACCTACTATGCAACCCAAACTGGCTTCAGGTTCACAGCAATGTTCCTGCATCAACTTCATGAGTGCTGAGTTAAAGCAGGAACAACCACACCTGGGCTACAGCTCCTATGATTTCAAAAAGTTCTGCAAGTTCAGACTTTTAAAAACAGTATGAGTTCAATACATAAATTAACAACCATTTTAAAGATGTAACTAAAATAGCCAGCAAGTGTTACATTTAAAAAAAAATATGTGAAGACCATTTTGAAAGAAATTAATGATGGTCAGGCAGTGGTGCAAACCTTTATCCCAGCAATCTGAAGGCAGAGGCACGTGGATCTGAGTTCGAGGCCATCCTAGTCTACAGAATGAATTCCAAACAGCCAAGGCTACACAGAGAAACCTTTCTCCAAAACAAAAATGAAAAACAAAAAACAAAAAAATGAAAAGAAAAAAAGAAAGGAAGGAAGGGAGGGAGGGAGGAATAAATTAATGTTTCCCAACTAGCTCTCCCAAAGTCCTTTATCTGGGGAAAACTTGAAATTTGGCCAACGTAACCATGTTGCTTTTTCACTTGGGCCACTCAATTCCCACGAGAGCTTTACTTTCCATAATAAGTTAGTATACATTTTAAAATTTTTGGTTTTTTATGTTTCTAATATCATATCTTTTTGATTTTTGTGTTTGTTTCTTTGTTCTGATTTTTGAGACAGGGTTTCTCTTTGTAGCACTGGCTGTCCTGGAACTCAATTTGTAGACCATACTGGCATTAAATTCAGAGATCCACCTGCCTTTGCCTCCCAAGTGCTGGAATTAAAGGCATGCACCATCACCACACCGCTAACATTTTCATATTTAAAACTCACAAATTATATAAGCAAGTACTGTAACTTACAATATTCAATAGAAGTCATAAATTTAAATATTAATATTTTAAATAACTATTATACCTATTAAAAGACTAATTGTTCATTACGGTTCTAAAAACTGTATTGCAGGAAAATATAATTAAAGGTTTAAGAAGTTTCATGACCTACTATTAAATAGGGGAAGGAAGAAAGCATCTTTAAAAGGCTATAAACAGAGGCTGGAGAGATGGGTCGGTAGTTAAGAGCACTGGCTGTTCTTGCACAGACCCTAGATTTGATTCCCAACACCTACGTGGTAACCCACAACCATGTATAACTCTATCTCCAGGGTATCTGATAATCTCTTCCAGCAGCCATGGGCACTAGACACATAAAAGGACACGAACAATCAGAACATTCACACACTAAAAAACAAAAACAAAACCCAAAAAAAACCCACCATATACAATTATACCTAAATAAGTGTGTGTGCATGAGTAAATAATACAGTAATACATATCAGAACTCTCACTCAGCACACAGGAAACAGAAGCAAGAGGGTTACAGGCAGTTGGGCAGCATGGGATGAGCAGTGGGGCTACACAGTATGGTCCAGGCTAACATAGTCTACTAAGCAACACTCTATCACCTACCAAGTACAACACATATGCATTAAAATGTTCAGAGGCGATGTTTCTGAATAGTAGGTAGGTATAGAGATTATTACTTCATTTTTCCTTTTTCTGCTTAAAACTTGGTTTTGTTTTTTTAATTATGTGTAAGTGTTTGTGGTGGTTTGAATAGGAATGGTCTCCCAGACCAGTATGTTTGAATACTTGGCCTAAAGGAATGGCATTATTAGGAGGTGTGACCTTGATGGAGTGGGTGTTGGCTTGTTACTGTGGAGGCAGGCTTTGAGGTTTTATGTGCTCACGCTATGCCAGTGTGGCACTCTGTGGTTTCTGCTGCCTGTGGATCAAGATCAGCATCCCTGATGCTGATGCTTAACTGCTGAGCCATCTCTTCATCCCAGTGCTTAATACTTTTCAAAAGCAAAGATTTTTATTAAAAGTAATAACTAAAAAGATAGTTTGAAGATAATAGACTATATATATCAAGCATCACATGCAGCAATCAAAAGCTACTAGGTCTTTTTTAAAAAAACTAGAAATTACAGCATAGTCAAATTGAAAACTAGTAGTTCAGGTTTGGCAAAGAGTGTATAATTAATTCCAAAATTGCCATAATAACTACCTATATATCAACATTCAGGATTTTTTTCTTAGGTATAGTATTCTAATAAGATAGTTATTTTTTATAGAGCAAAGAATAAAAACAGAAAAACCACAGTTAGAATGAGTTAATAGCACAAATTTAAATTTAAAAATTCAAAAACTGTAAAAGGGGGAGGTGGGTGAGACAACTCAGCACATCCAAGGCACACGTAACGAAGACACCATGGAAAGAGAAAATTAACTCCTATACATTGTCCTCTAACCTCCACAAGTGATACATACACACAGTAAATGAAATAAAAAACTTTAATTAAACAACTTTATCTCATATCTTCAGTAAGCTAACAAAATTTACAGTTTACTGGCTTAGGTAAATGGTACATATTACAGTGTATAAAAACAAAAACTGAGAATATATATTAAATATACTAAGTGTAAGACAGCATTACTTCTGTCCTAAGGATGTTCCTATGACATAAGCAACAGATGTGTTTAAATTTACATGTCTAATAACTAAGAGTCTATCAATCCTTACATAATTAGGTTTGTTTGTAATTTTATTTTTTCAAAGATTTATTTTATGTATGAATACACTGTAGCTGTCTTCAGACACACCAGAAGAGGTCATTGGATCCCATTACAGATGGCTGTGAGCCACCATGTGGTTACTGGGAATTTTTTTTTTTTAAGATTTATTTTATTATATTTAAGTACACTGTAGCTGTCTTCAGACACACCAGAGAAGGGCATCAGATCCCATTTCAGATGGCTGTGAGCCACCATGTGGTTGCTGGGAATTGAACCCAGGACCTCTGGAAGAGCAGTCAGTGCTCTTAACCACTGAGCCATCTCTACAGCCCTGTAATTTTATTTTTATTTGTGCACTACGATTATAGATATGATCTACCATGCATGGCTTATACTAGTTTATTTATTTAACTGCTTATTTATTTGTATTTCTTTATTTATTGGCAGTATTGGGGACTGAAGCTTGGCCTTCAACATCCTAAGTAAGTGCATGCCAGTACTGGAGGAGGCCAGAAGAAGGCAGTGCACTCCCCAGAGCTGAAGTTATAGGTGGGATGGGCACTGGGAAATAAACTTGGGTCTTCTAAAAAGCAGCAGCACTCTTAACCAAGGAAGCACCTCCCTCACCCTCATTACTGTAAACTATAAATAAAAGTTAGGCAAAAAATAACAACAGCTTCAAGATCTCATTGCAAAATAATTCAAAGCCAACCAAATAATTTAAAATAACTCTGGAAAGACAGCATAAAGGCAGAGCACTTGCTTCGGATGTTGAAAGGCCAAGGTTCAATCCCAAATACTGCCAATAAGTAAAGAAATACAAGTGAACAAGTCACTAAATAAAGTATTACAAGCCATGCATGGTAGAGCACATCCAAAATCCTAGGACTCAGAAGCAGGAACAAGAAAATCTCCCAAATTTGAGGCCAGCTTGAGGTACACAGCAAGTTTTTGTCTAAAAAACAAAATACAAAAAAAAAAACTACAAAGATATTTAGCATCATTGTAGCAGATGTTGTTCAGATATATCAGTTAGCTTTAGGGACAGTGCATTAAGTGCTGACTAGCACACGTGCCTTTTTGTCTTTTTCCACAGGGAGGGGGGTTGTCTCTATTATTGATAGCTTCATGCCTGCTAAATGCCTACTCTGTCATCCAGCCAGGCCTGCCCCCACCCTTTTTTCTTTGAATATTAAACTCAAGGTCCCTGGCAACCTCTATCACTGAGACACAGCACACCACATCTGTTGCAAGGTCCATTTAACAAGTTTATCTTAATTTCTCAATACAAAAAAAAACAAAACAAAAACAAAAAACAAAACAAAACACCTTGGATCTTGCTTTGTAACCCAAACTGGGTAGCCTGCATTCCATTATATATAGATTTCTTAATACATAGAATATAAAATAATGAAGTAGTAAGAATAGAAAGATTGGGTCTAACATCAATTTTCAAAGATATATCAAATGCAGGGCTTAGAGAAGTGAACACACTACTTACATGAAATTCTGAAATCATACCTTCCTATAAATACTCCTAGTGGAACATTTAAAAAATCTCCATATCTGGAGCTGGAGAGGTGGCTCAAGTGTTAAGAGCACTAGCCACTCTTCCAAAGGACCTGCGTTCAAATCTCAGCGCCCACATAACAGTTCATGATCATAACTGTAACTCCAGTTCCAGGGGATCGGACATTCTCACACAGACATACTTGGGGGCAGAACACCAATGTAAATAAAATTTAAAACAATTTTTTTAGTAAATGTCTAATTGAGTTCTTATGCTATTTTCTTTTTTGTTTTTTGAGACAGGTTCTCATTATCCAGATCAGACTGGCCTTGAACTCGTAAGATCCAACTGCCTTTGCCTCTGGAGTCCTGAGATTAAAGGCATCCATCACCACACTGGTCTTATTACTCCTTCCTTCCTTCAGCTTATTTGGACTTACCCTTTAGTCTTCACTGTGTTCTCCTCCAATACAAAGTGAAACATAGACAACACCATGGAGCCTAGAGCTTCTACACAGTAAGCAAGTGATCCACTGCCAAATCAAAGCTCCAGCCCTCCTGATCCTCCAAGAAAGCTGGCATCGCAAAGCAGCCTGTGCCACTGATTCTGAAGGTGTGCAGGAACTAAATAAGGGCTTTGTACATGCCAACACATGCCCTACAAGCTTCCAAAACTATGCCTCCGGAAAATTTCTTACTGGAATGAACTATGCTTACTACTAATTTTTTAGCCAAATGATGATACATGAAAAGTGGGAAGATAGCTGGGCAATGGTGGCACACGCCTTTAATCCCAGCACTTGGGAGGCAGAGGCAGGCGGATTTCTGAGTTCGAGACCAGCCTGGTCTACAAAGTGAGTTCCAGGACAGCCAGGGCTACACGGAGAAACCCTGTCTCGAAAAAAAAAAAAAAAAAAAAAAAAGAAAAAGAAAAGAAAAGTGGGAAGACATTAAATACTATACAAATATAGTAATGTTATGTTTGACTTGGCCTACAAATCTAGCACACACAATAAAAATGCTTAAGATAATTTTAATCTAATTTATTATGAAAAGTAAATCACAATGCAAATGGATATAAAATTTCAAAGTAAAAGTCTCTCTTCCCAAGCTTCTCTATTTAGAACACTGAAAAAAAAATTTAGTGATGGAAAAAAAAATCCTTAACACTGGTCAGACAAAATTATAAAAAGTTTTACAAGCTGTTGCCAGGATACACACAAAGAAAACCGTACCTGACACATCATAGTCAAAATAATCATTTTACACGAGAATATAGTTGTCCTTTCCTTTCCGCTTCATATCAAAGTTTCTGAAGGTTCGGATTACACTTTTGAGTTAGGTAGCACCAGACATCCCTCCCCAGTTTTTGTTTTTGTTTTTTAACTTTCCCAAATCCACAGTCATTAAGTGATAAGACTTGTTCTCAAGAATATAAACTACTTAAAACCTAGATAATACGTCGCCTTTGGCCTCAAAAATCAGCGGTAATTAATTAGCATTCAATACCATTCTTTCAATTACATTTCTTTCAATTACATTTCTTTTAATGACAGAGCGAGAGGGGGCGCTAAATAAGGTAGACTAGAAGCAGCTGGAAAAGGTCTTTTACCTAGAGCCCACTGCACATACCATTTTTCGGCAAACTCTGGATCACCTTCACGGCCGCCTCAAATCTGGTTTCATACACTGACGGTGTGTCCGCCATCTCCAGCTGCCAGCGCCGGCCTCGGTCCCAAGGTCTGTCCGCGGTAATCACACAGCAGCAGCAGCACCAGCTTCCCCAAGAGCCTGCATGAAACTGAACACCGAGCGCAGCAGCGGATTAATGACAGGAGCATAGCTGGTCAATTCCCCTTTGCCTGCCCAATCAAGGCCACATCAACTCAGGTGGCCCGGTTCCTTCCTCCTTCGTGGGGCGTGTCTAAGAGTACATCCCAGCCAACAAAAACAGCCAAACAACTCACCGCGAGGAAGAGCATCTCTAGCAGCAGGCCTTGGAGGTTGAGCCGCCCGTGATAGCGGACCCTTTCTCCCACCCGGAAGATGCCGGCCAACCAATCACACCCCCCATTCCTGAGAAGTTCTGCCGTCGGTGGGCAGCCGCCCCACAGCCCCGCCCCAGAGTCACCGGAGGACCCACTAGCCTCCGCCGCCGCGGCCGCCGTGCAGCAAACCCCACCCACCCGCTCCGCCGCGGTGACGTGCACGGGCTGCGCGTTCTCAGAGGAGGGGAAAAGAGGCTGCAAGGCGCTCCGGCTGGGGTTGGTCTGTGGAGAACCCGGTGCTTGTTTATGTTCGGGCTGAGGACAGCAAGCCTGGTGACGCGCTAGGATTCTATGCCAGGTCCTAAAGGTGGCCCCTGGATACCGCTAGTGTTTAAAGAAAAGAAAAACACAAGAGTCGGTGGTCCTCAATGCCTAGCCTCGGGGTTAAACCGGAGAAGGGAGTGAATCATAAAAGTGGCTTCAAAACTTCTTTTGACATTTACTCTCTGTGACCTAGGAGAAGGCACTTGACCTCTTCTGTGGATATACAACACGCTAAAGGGGAGAAAGGGAGGATTAAGGGCAAGGATGGAAGGGCTTAGCCCTGGCCCCCAAGTCTGGGACAGCTTTCACCGTCTGGCCCCAAGGGTGGCCGCGGAGAGAGCAAAGGTGAGCGGTGGCGGCCTGCTGCGCAACACCTCCACTACCCACTCTCCAGGCCCAGGAGACAGGCACAGCCACGTCCAGCTCCGCCGGAGGCTAGGGATGGAGATGGTCGGTGAACAACGTAATGCCCGCGTTGTAGGCACTTAGGAAGCTCCCCGCAGGCGTAGAGTGCCGTGGCCTGGAAATCTCAAGGACGCCCCGCTGGGAACGTCAGTTTTGTCGGTTTAGGATGGGTTGGGAAGATTACTCGTAAAAATCTAGTTGCGAACTATAAGTCACTCTTCCCTTGGAGCCGCGATGTCGGCATTTACCTTGATATAGCCAAATGACTGGCAAGGCCTGTCCGTTTTGTCTCGACGCCTGCCCCGCACCTTGCCCCCGCGGGCTTATGGGAACTGTAGTCCCCCGGCGCTTCCGGACACCTTCCTCTGTAGGCTGGCGTAGTCCCCCTCCGGTTCCGGTTCGGTTTTTCCTTGTAGCCCACCCTTCCTGTGTGTGGCGGAAGTTCCTTTCTTCCGGATTGCGTTTGGGGCGTCTCCGAAGTACTTCTTAAGCTTCGAGCAGAAAGGAATCCTCTGACATAGCTTGTTTATCTGGGTATTGAGAACAGTGTCGTCTGAAGAGTTCTTTCAGGGCTCATGCGGCCTGTATTCAAAAGTACCCCAGAAACAGTTCCGGACTCACTGATCGTTTAATCAAAAAGACCAAAGGCACTGGAGGAACGCAGGCTTCACTAGAGAACCGCTCCCTAGTACTTCACCGCCTTCATATGTGTGATGTTTGGCAAACGTATGATCTGTTTCAAAAGCACTGTAAGGTGTTGATAGATGAGGAAATGATAGTTGACTTGCCCAAGGTCCTAAAATTTAATGATTTAGCAAGCGAGTGTCAGTCAAATCATAAAACCTGCTATGAATATGTGACTTGTCCTAATCATGTAAAAGGGAAACACAAGTTTTCTAACCTTCTCAACATGAGAACGCTTTGTGTGTTTATCTTTGCCTCACCTACTCTTTTCTTGAACTTGGGTGCTTCTCAGTCACTCCTAGTATACTCAGGTATATATATTCTGAAAAAGTGTTGGGTGTTTATTTTTAATACTTGATTTCGACAACTGCTCATTAGACTTATGTAATGAGCTACCCTACTGGTTCTGTAGATCATTAGTTACTAATGACAGACTAATGACAGCATATTTTGCCAGTGATTGCACTGAATTTATTTATTATAATTTGTTGTTGTTGTTTTCAAGACAGGGTTTCTCTGTATAGCCCTGGCTGTCCTGGAACTCACTCTGTAGACCAGGCTGGCCTCGAACTCAGAAATACACCTGCTTCTGCATCCCGAGTTATGGTGTTTCATCACTGCAATAATAACTCAAACTAACACAGCTGCCTATTACTTGAGAGAAGTTGCACGTAGGATAGTTACCAAGATGTGGAGCAGGAAGTAGAAGAAAATTGTGGGAATTTAACTCATGGGAATAAGTTATAAATGGATAAGAGTAGAAGCTCTGATGTGATATAGTGGAATGACTAGATAATCATGTGTGGTATGTTTCAAAAACTGGAAGGAAAATGTGATGTTTTTATTTCAAAGAAAAAATTCAAGGAGATAGATAGCTCTGGTTAAGAGCACTGACCACTCTTCCAGAAGACCCAGGTTCAATTCCCAGCACCCACATGGTGGCTCACAATGTCTGTAACTGTAGTTTCATGGGCTCTGACACCCTCTTCCTGCTTCCTTAGGTACCAGGCATAGATATACCCAAAACATGTACCCAAAACACTAATACTCATTAAAAAACAATTATTAAAATATTTAAATATCTTGTTTTACAACATTATGAACTAACCAGTACCCCGGAGCTCTTGACTCTAGCTGCATATGTATCAAAAGATGACCTAGTCGGCCATCACTGGAAAGAGAGGCCCATTGGACACGCAAACTTTATATGCCCCAGTACAGGGGAACGCCAGAGCCAAAAAGGGGGAGTGGGTGGGTAGGGGAGTGGGGGTGGGTGGGTATGGGGGACTTTTGGTATAGCATTGGAAATGTAAATGAGCTAAATACCTAATAAAAAATTAAAAAAAAAATTTAAATATCTTGTTTTAAATTGATGTGTTTAACCTAGTTTAAATATTATAGAATGTATGTATATATGTAGATATAAAATATATGATCACATAGACATATACATTTTTCACATATTCCTTAAAGAAATTAATTTTTTTTGAAAGTAATGAGTCAAGGGCCAGTGATATGGCTCAGTGCGTAAAAGTGCTTGCCACCAACTTAACAACCTGAGTTCAGTTTCCAGAACCCACATGTTGGCAGTCAAGAACTAATGCCCAAAAGTTGTACTCTGGCTTACACATACACAAGGGAAACAGAGACATGAGAATCACACCCTTAACTCAGGAGTTCAAACAAGCATTTCCAAAATAGTGAGATTCTCAGCTAAAAATAGAAAGAGAGATGGTGTTGCATGACTTTAATCATAGCACTCAGAGAGACAGTCAAGTTTCTGTGAGTTCAAGGCCAGCCTGGTCTACATGGTGTATTCTTGTACAGTCATATTGACAGACCCTGTCTTTAACACAAAAAAAAAAAAAAAAAAAAAACACCACCAACAACAACAAAACTCTAGAGATTAGTCTCAGTACTTCAGAGCACTGGTTGCTCTTGCAACGGATCCAAGTTTGGTTCCTAGCACTCATGCAGGGGTTAACAACCTCTAGTAACATCAGTTCTTGGGGATCCAATGCCCTCTTCTGACTTCCTCTGGTACCACACAGCCATGTGGGGTATATATCTTGTAGGCAAAACACTCACACTGGTAACAAAGAATAAATACATCTGATTTTTAGAAAAGGTCTTGTTTGGGGTTAGAGAGCTCACTCAACAGTCAAGAACTGCACTGCTCCTCTATAGGACCAAAGGTGAGTCCTGGAGCCCACATTATGGGGCCCACACCCACCAGAAACTCCAGATCCAGGAGATATGACTCCTCTGACCTCTACAGGCACATGCACATGTGTGCAGATACTCACACAACAGGCACACACACATACACATATTGAAAATATTTTTTTTTTTTTTGGTTTTTTGAGACAGGGTTTCTCTGTATAGTCCTGGCTGTCCTGGAACTCACTTTGTAGACCAGACTGGCCTCGAACTCAGAAATCCACCTGCCTCTGTCTCCCAAGTGCTGGGATTAAAGGGGTGCACCACCGCGCCTGGCGAAAATAAATTTTAAAAAAGCAATTTGTAAGCTTTGTTGATTTAACATGTTAAGTCCTGCTGTAATATATTCATGAATGTGATAGATGGAGTCAGTTCCCAAACTGTCTTCTAATTATGTGAAGTTACAATTCTAACTGAAAATTTGATCCCATGAGACACTGTTTAATGTCTTTAAGTATTTTTGTATATTACTTAATTTGCAGTATTCTTCTTTGTTTTTTGTTTTTGTTTGTTTTTGGTTTTTCGAGACAGGGTTTCTCTGTATAGCCCTGGCTGTCCTGGAACTCACTCTGTAGACCAGGTGGACCTCAAACACAGAAATCCCCCTGCCTCTGCCTCCCGAGTGCTGGGATTAAAGGCGTGCGCCACCACTGCCCAGCAATTTGCAGTATTCTTGATTATGCATTGCTATAGATGTTTTATTTTTAAAATACTTTTGGTCTTAAAAACATAAAATGCTACATTTATGTGCCCAACAAAGCACAAATGAATAAAGATTAAGTTTGAAAGGATTATTTTAGATGTTCCTTCTTTTACAAATACTTCCCAAACTCCCACCATGTTTGAATATGGGTGGGAGTGTATCTCGGTGACAGAGTGCTTCTCCACATGTCTGAGACCTTAGAATAGGCTTTCTGTTCTGCCAAAAAGAAACAAAATTAATTAATCTCAAGGAACTCAAAGTCTAGTGTGACAAACAAGGCATGTAAGATAGTTAAAACAATGTAGTAGTCTTGAAAAAATGAAGATATATAAAAGTATTAAAGGATATAGAAACAGCCATAATACATTAATGAAATACATAAAATCATGGAAGGCAGAAGAGGAATGGTGAGATGCCTCAGCAGTTGAGAGTGTGCTCTGCTCTTCCAGAGGACCTAAATTCAATTCCTAATCAGGTAGGTCACAACTGCCTGTAATTCCAATTCTATGAAATCCAACGTCTCTGGCATCTATAGGCACTCAACACTGAAGTGGAAAATTTGGTTTGTTTTTTTGTTTGTTTTTGTTTTTGTTTTTGTTTTTACTCAGTTGTGTCACGTGATGCTTTTCTGGGAACTGTCTTAGGAGAGGACGTTTTGCTGAGGACAGACACCTAGTGTTTTTCTGGAAGCAGCTTGGAAAAAGGTCGTGTGATGTTTTACTAGAGCAGACGCTTGAGAGAACATGCAAAGTTTGGAAGGGGTATAAATATAACCCAACAGACAATGGATGATGCAGTGTATGTAGCATTGGTTCGCCTTGCCTTCTTTGCTGATCGTCATTTGTCGTGACTTCATAGATAAAAATGTACCAGCTTCTCATGATATTTCTGTCAGTTTTTTTGTTTTGTTTTGTTTTGTTTTGTTGTTGCCGCTGGTTTTTTTTTTTTTTTTTCAGTCTCGGGCCAATTGGTGGAGCTTTGTGGTTTCTTTGGGATCAAACTGCCATTGCCCATTCATAAGTAGTGTTTGCGAGTATATCTAGCTACCACTGCTGATTCATGTGATCTGAACTGCTAATATCCTGACAAGAAAAATTGTAATCACCTAAAAGAACTATTGTTAAACAGCTCCACATCCCCCTTTCCCCTATTAACCTTTTCTTTACCTCTGGTGGGTGGGTGGGGGGGGGGGTAAAGCATTTAAGTACCCTTATTAAAGGAGGTTTTGAAATTTTTTAAGCCATTTTTAAGAGAGAGAGAGGGCTGAGCACTCACATTCATTGTTCCCTGTTTTGTGACTTGGATGCAATGTGACCAACCACTTTCTGCTATTTTATTTTCTTTTAATTATTTCTTTTATTTTTGAGATTATAGTATAATATCATTTCTCCCTCCCCTTTCCTCCCTCTGCACAGTCACGTACACCCCCCCCCACTTGCTCTCTTTCAAGTTCATGGTCCCTTTTTCTACCTTCTGTTAATACTGCCACACATTCCTCTCCACGGTGGACTGTATCTCCTAGAAGTATAAGCCAAAATAAATCCTTCCTTCCCTCTTTGGCTTTTGTCACGTGTTTTGTTACAGCACCAACACAAGTAACTAACTGCCCAAACCTAAGAACAGCTCTATGATCATCAGCAGTGGAATAGATAAATATGAACTACTTAAGAACAGGGAGACCAAATGACTGGAACTATAAGTATCTATAGTCTGAGTCATAAAATCAAGAAAAACAAAAGCCTGAATCTTGCACGCGCTCGACTGGCCAGGAAGAACGACGCTGCAACAGGATCCTTCTGCACACGTTTATTGGGAGAGCTTGATTGTAGAGGCGAAAAGACCTCGAGCCCAGAACTGGTGCTGCTTTTATAGGCCTAGGACAGGTGTTCTCTCTTATCTGATTGGTTAACTTGTCTCTCATCTGATTGGTTAACTTTTGTCAATTCTCAAAACCTCACCTTGGCAAAAGAACCTTTACTGCCTATGTATGTGTGGTGGCCAGCAGTAGCCAACTGCCACTCTGCAACTGCCACTCTGCAACTGCCACTCTGTAACTGCCACTCTGCAACAGCTTCCCACATCTCCTCCTTTTTGTTTTAATAAAATGAGGCTGTGCAATTATGTCCATCCGCCGTGGCTCCTGTTTTAGGTCGTTCCTCTAATGTCACAGCCTTTCCCGTCATAGGGTAACCCTATCGCCACTGGGCCCCGTGTCTTAGGTTGGTCTGTGCATGAGGAAAGTTGCCCATCTCTGGATACCGCAGTGCTGTGTGACAGTAACTGCTAAATGACCTAGGGCAAACTCTGCAAAAGAGGCCAGCCAAAAAATGAATTAGTGGGGAAATCATGATCACCCTATTGATGAGCAAGGGCTGATCAATGATCATTGAGTCTCTCTCATCCCAGTACCGTTGGGTGCAAGAGCAGAGAACTCAGATGCCAACTAATTCTTGAGCATAGATAACCAAATTTCAGGGGAGGAGCCGTTTTCAATAGCTAAAAGTGCCTGAGTTATAATCACCTTGTCACGTTTTTGTTGTGTTCTGAATTTGCATACCAACCAGAGCATGAACACCAGTCCACAGCATATGGCAGCACCAAACAAAATCACTCCCACCCATTCCTTAAAGTAAGAAAAAGCAGAGGTAAGCCAAGAGGTAAAGTCTCCGAGGGTCACTGGTTCCACTCTGGTCCCATTAAGGTTCAGGATCTGCATCTGCAGCCTCGTCTGCAACCTTTCCAGCTCCTGCGACCAGTTCCCCTTCAGGTAATTTGATAGGTCTGTACTTTTAATAAAAGAATTATTAATGTACCTATTGGGAGTAATGCACACATGCAAAGTGGATGCCACACAACTCATTTGTATGACATCCATCATCTGTTCCATGTCATGTTGTAAAATATCCACTCTCTGATTCACTAACATTAACCCTAAGGTGATATGAGAATCCACCCTTTGCAGGGTAAGCAATGCCTCAGACATATTTTGTTTTGTTTTGTTTTGTTTTGTCTTGTTTTTGCTATCTGACTTATAGTGTCAGCAGTATTAATTTGATCTGCCCAATTAGAGATAATCTTTTTCTTTAAAAAAAAATTACAGGGTGTAAAAGGTTTATCCACATTATGCACAAAGCATAATGTATAACTTAAATGAAAACTAGTATTCTTATACACCCATGGTTCTTGAGGAGTTTGTCGTGCATAAGGCACATCCAAAAAACATTCCTTTGCAAAAAACAAAGGCTAGGTAGAAGAATTGGAATGTACCAGTAAAGGTACTGGCCATGATCTTACTATGGCCCTCAAAGGTATACTTATCCCGGTCTCAATCATCAGGAACAGGATCATCTTGGGATTCATCTTGATCTTTCACAGTCCTTGTCAGTCGTTCTGGGACCCACAGCTGTTGTCAATGATCCTGGGAAAACAAACAAACAGACCCTCTCGCCCACGTCAACACCGTCAACACCTGTGGGCAATGATTTCCACGCCCTATGGCAATCTGATTCACCTGCTCAAACACCTGCACTGGATATCTTGTCTGTTGCTGTGCAAAGCGACCTTGACCAAGCAGCATATCCCTATCCCATGCTGGATTTCCTGCAGCAGAGTTAGCCACTGCCTGTTTATTTGCAAATTCAATAAGGAAGGCTTTCCAATCTAAATACTGCCCAGGTGAAAGGCATGCCTTTCTCCTCCTCCGCCTTGGCCCTTTTATTTTGTCCTTTCTGTCCACCTGATAACACTGTGTCTCCTTTCTTTTTCCTTTTTCTTTTTAAGCCCTTCTCCTCTTCCGACATACTTTCTTGTTGCTCTGTAAGGATTTTCTGACCTGTCTTGACTGCCTCTACACACAGTTTCAAACAGTAACAGAGTCCATATATCAGAACAAACAAGACCAAAACTATCAGACCTACCCACAAAGGGTCAATAGGAGAAAAAAGCATAACTCATGAACCTTAACTTGTCCCAAAACCAGGAACCTTAACTTGTCCCAAAGCTGGGAACCTTATCATCTCAATCCTTTTTTTCCTTCTCTTCTCTCTTTTCCTTTTTTCTTTCCTTTTTTTTTTTCTCCTTTCCTTTCCCTTTTCCTTTCCTTTACTATTTCCTTTTCTTTCTCACTGATTCCTTTTATTTTTTCTCCCTTTTCTTTTTCTTAAAAAACATATCCCCCTTTAACCTGGGGATCAATTTGGGATACTTACCGGTACCACCGTTCCTCAGCTGAAGAGTTCTGAATCCATGCAGTCGGATCCTTCTCAGCAGTCTGTTTTGCAGGAACACTTCATTATCACCGTTCCCCAGCTGAAGAGTTCTGAATCCACAACGGATCCTTCTCAGCAGTCTGTTTTACAGGAACCTTTATTAACCGCTCCTTCCCCGTGATGCAGTTCTGAATCCTCCCTGTAGCAGGGGGTCTTCGCTCGTGCCTGAAGATGTTTCTTTTCCCGGGTTTTCGGCACCACTTCTTGCGCACGCTCGACTGGCCAGGAAGAACGACGCTGCAACAGGATCCTTCTGCACACGTTTATTGGGAGAGCTTGATTGTAGAGGCGAAAAGACCTCGAGCCCAGAACTGGTGCTGCTTTTATAGGCCTAGGACAGGTGTTCTCTCTTATCTGATTGGTTAACTTGTCTCTCATCTGATTGGTTAACTTGTCTCTCATCTGATTGGTTAACTTTTGTCAATTCTCAAAACCTCACCTTGGCAAAAGAACCTTTACTGCCTATGTATGTGTGGTGGCCAGCAGTAGCCAACTGCCACTCTGCAACTGCCACTCTGCAACTGCCACTCTGCAACGGCTTCCCACACCTGAACTTTGAAAGAAAAATATTAAATGATCCAAACATATAAAAAGTTTTAATAATTGTATTAGAATAGAAGCAGGAAGCCAACCATGGTGGCCCATGCATAGAAGCCCAGTCACTGAGAAGTGGTGCAGGAGGACCAAGGACTTTATGAAACTTCTGAACAACTGTCGGGTTTCAGTTAAGTTTCTATTGCTGCCTGATGAGATGGCTCATTAGGTTAACCAACTGGCATGCAACCATGAGGATCTAAGTTTGAATCATCAGGTAAGACGAGCTGTGGTGGTACATAGCGGTATCCCACCATACTTACAAGTACATGAGAAGGGCAGTCAGGACAATATCTGCAGCAGAAAATATCAGAGACTTTGTCCCCAATGAGGTGAAATCTGAAGGCTAACACCTGAGGTTGTGATCTGTCCTACACATGTATTCTGTGGGTGAGTATCTCGAGCTTTTGTCCCCACCGGCAAGAACACGCTCAGGACAACCGGAATCTTCCGCGGCAAAAGCTTTATTGCTTACTTCTTCAGGAGCAAGAGGAGAAGAAGAGTGAATGGCAAAACCCCGTCCCTTTTATGGAGGATTGTCCTTCGCCTCCGACGTGTTGCTCCCTGATTGGCTGCAGCCCATCGACCGAGTTGTCGTCACGGGGAAGGCAGAGCACATGGAGTGGAAAACTACCCCGGCACATGCACAGATTATTTGTTTACTACTTAGAACACAGGATGTCGGCGCCATCTTGTAATGGCGAATGTGAGGGCGGCTCCTCACAGGTGAGTATTCATACATACATACAAATGTGGGAACACACACAAATAATTTTACAAAAAGTTTGTTTTTTTTAAAGTGTTATGGAAACAGGATAGCTTAATTAAAGATATAGATTAGGAAGGCACTGTCGCGTCCGCTCTCGACCAGCAAGAACGACACGACCACCAGTCCTTCTAACAACAGTTTATTCAGCAAACTTCTGTCTTCATCTCTCTCGCTTCAACTTTATCTCCCTTCATCTTTCTCCCTTGAACCCCGGGCCTCTCACTCTTATATACTCTCAGTCCCCATCCACTCACAGCAGGCCACGTCACCTCACCAGGCACGCAGCTTCAGCCAATCAGGGCGGCAGGGGCATGTCTCCACCAAATATGGACTTGTTTACACCGCCAGCATCATGGTGCACCTGTGCAGCTCTCACGAGGGTTGTGGCTTATTTTCAGGTGTATGAGGAAGTCAGGTGCAAGTCATAAGATTTAGCTGCAGTCCGGGGCGCCAACTTGGGACTGCTGCCACACCCGCTCCTCACAAGGCACACTGCTCAAGGCACATTTGAATGGGTTTTTCAAAAATGGAAAGGTGTGTACATGCAGAAAATATGGGAAAAGGACCCATTCTATGGAAAGGGGGAAAGCTACAAAAGCACCCGAGCCAGAGAAACAGAGTTTGCTCGTGTGATAAAGCCATAGATGAGAGATGAGACAAAGCATGATATAGAAAGCTGTTTGAGGCAAGTTAGAAAATCAGAGTTATCACACCTTTTTAAATGCTAGTTTCAGGACCTGAAAAGACAGCTCAGTGGTTAAGAGCACTTGCTGGCCCGGGCATGCTGGCACACGTCTTTAATTCCAGCACTCTGGAGGCAGAGGCAGGTGGATTTCTGAGTTTGAGGCCAGCCTGGTCTACAGAGTGAGTTCCAGGACAGTCAGGGCTATACAGAGAAACCCTGTCTCAAAAACAAAAACAACAAAAAAACCAAAAAAACAAAAACAAAAACAAAAACAAACAAACAAACAAAGCACTTGCTGGTTTTGCCAGATGATTTTACTACACCTGACAAGAATGCAGGGCTTGAGGACACGCAGTAAGATGGGGTAAGCACACCAATGCCTGGAATTATTCCGGTGCTTCATTATTGGAAAAACTTGTTTCTAGTTGTGATGTGGCTCAGCCTTATTTTAAACAGAATTAAACATAAAGTCAACACTAGGTCAAGAGACAGAGAAAGCAAACAAATGACAGGCGGGAGTGGATGGATGGGTGGATGGGGGCACACCCTCATAGAACCAGGAGGAGGGGGGTTGGGATGGGGTCTGGGGGGGATCTGGAAAGGGGATAACATTTGAAATGTAAATAAATAAAATATCCAATAAAAAAAGGAAAAAAATCTTAAAAAAAAAAAAAACATAAGATGGAGTCAGGAGGACAGGTAGTCACACAGGAAGTAGAAGAGAGAGGTTTGCTTTCTGTTGAGTAGGAAGGTCAACTGGGTGCTTTCTCTGCCTCTCTGAGCTAGCAGGCTCCCAAGTCTTCATTGGTAAAATTAAATGATTGAGATTTTTGTTAAACAACAGCCCAGTTGAAGCAAAAGAACCACTTGAAAGCAGGAGTTTGAAGTTTCCAGAGCAACCTAGCTATATTACAATTGAAAACAAAACAGCCACTTCCCAAAATTCAACAATGGAAAAGTCACGTTTCCAAAATACAAAAAAGACTTTGATAGGCATTTCTACAAAGATTATACCCAACAGGCCGATAATCCTGAAAAGTATCCAGCAGCACTCATTAGGAAAGTCCAAGTCAACACACGTATTAAATCCAAAATCTTCTCCAACAGCTGCCTCTCCACCAATGTACCAGCATATTTCCATCCTGGTACTAAGGGCATATGCCAACACACCTGGCCACCAGGGACTTTTAGGTACATCTTCAATTTTGATTTTTTTTTTCCAAAAGAAGACATTAATTGTGAATGGTGCCCAAGTTTCTATGCTTTAAAATGATTTGCTCTAGAACTTGTTTTTGTGTTGTGTATATGAAACAATTCTCACAGTAAATCCCTGTTTTTCTTCACTTTTCACCCTATTTCACTGTTGTTGTTGCTATTGTTATTGTGTGATTTTGCTGTTTCATTTTGTTTCTGTTTTTTGGTTTTTTGTTTTTTGGGGTTTTGTTTGTTTGTTTGGTTGGTTTGGTTTGGTTTGGTTTGGTTTTTGTTTTTAAGATCCTCTTACCTCAGACTCTTGAGTGCTGAAATTGAGTTATTGTCTATAAATTTAGGCTAAGAAATCCTACACAGCCGGGCAGTAGTGATGCACACCTTTAATCCCAGGCAGATTTCTGAGTTTGAGGCCAGCCTGGTCTACAGAGTGAGTTCCAGGGCAGCCAGGGCTACAGAGAGAAACCCTGTCTCAGAAAACCAAAAAAAAAAAAAAAAAAAAAAAAAAGAAATCCTACACAGGTTATCTACACAGGTTATCTTTTTTTTTTTTTCATAAAACTTTTTTTTTTTTAATTCTGGGTGTTGACCCTGCCCAGGACCTTGGGAACACAAAGCACACACTCTTCCATCTCTATACATCCAGCTGATAGCCTTAGAACATCTTAGTATGATTTGGTCAATTTTATCAGAGTTCACTCAGGAAAAGGGAACTTACACTAGGACCTTCACACAGTAAGAGATTTATAAAAACACAAAACAAACATTGAAAAGGTTGGAGCTAAGGACGTTTTTTTAGGACTAGCTCCCAATTTAGTGAATGAAATACTTGTTAGTGCTATACAAGTCAAGTGCCACGGAAACTGCTTGATTGTTACACATAGCAATAGCATGTTACTAAGTTGAGAGAGAGGTAAAGAAGGATGTATTGATTGAGCAGCTCCCAAAAGTAACAAGATTAATTTGTCCAAAGCATGTTCCAAATATTGTAGCTCCCGGAATAGAAGTGAAAACAGAATAATGTTTCACTCACAGATATATTTTTTCTGCATAGACACAATGTACATTACATTTTTAGCTCATTTCTACTTTTCCCCCAACATAACATTTTTATTGATTCTCGGGAACTTGACATCATGCACCCCAGTCACACCCATTTCTCAGTCCTTCCATGTTCATCCCCACACTGTTGTGGCCCCACAAAATGTTAAAATAAAAATGAGAATAAAAATAGAAACATAAAAATAAACAAGTCTTATTTGTGTTATCTATATACTCACTGGAGCATAGTTAAACTCTCTGTGGCCTGCCACTTAAATAGAACTGAGTCCATTTCCTCTCACACCCCCAACAGAAGCCATCAATCGTGGAAAGCCACACTACAGCATCGCCATCACACTTTTAAAGAGTTACTTCTCTTCAATAGCTTCTTGTGTGGGCTGTGACTTTTTGAGGGGTGGGTGGGAGACTAAGGGTTGTCACAGAAGCCTTCCATGTCCCTCTCTTTCTACTGTGCATCTGATCGTCGCTAATTTTGTTTTTGTTTTTGTTTGTTTTTTTTTGAGACAGGGTTTCTCTATGTAGGCCTGGCTGTCCTGGAACTCACTTCTTAGACCAGGCTGACCTCGAACTCAGAAATCCGCCTGTCTCTGCCTCCCAAGTGCTGGGATTAAAGGCGTGCGCCACCACGCCCGGCCCGTCGCTAATTTTTAATTGCTTCTTGATTATAGCTTTCCCCACACTAAGCTACTTTCGTCTGTGGCTTGGTGTAAGATCTTCTGAGATCCCAAGAAAGACCTTGTTCTATACAAACTGGAGATTGCTCTATGACAGTCATACTTTTGGTTTTAAATAGATTCATTATGTATATAGGAAGCCTACGTAAAAGAATGAAGAGCGTGGGGGAGGGGAACCAAAACAAACTGGTAAATTATATACATAAAACATCCAGCACAAATCAACTGGAGGAAGACCTGTTAAGGCAGTTGGTTGGAACCTAGTAGAGAACGAGAGAAAACCGGGGTAGAGTGAGCAACCCCTCAAGTGAGCCTTCTGAATGAAAGAATAAAGAACAGAGGGATGACATCATCAAGGAGGGGTTTACAAACATACAGCCAGGAACTGACTGAGCTTTCCCTCAGTGAATGAGCTTCCTACAGCCAAACCCAATAACTGAAGTTACCGCCTCCCTCTTGGGACCTGGGGCACTCTCCATGTCATAGGATAAATGACAAAATAGTCTGTCTACAAGGACATGGTATTTTTACTCTCCGATGTTTTGTTGCTCTCTCCTCTTTCCTGCCATAGCTCAAGGGTCTCAAGGAACACTCCACATAAATGTACTTGGAGCTGAAGTGTGTGAGGGTCAACTCTGCTGCTAGAGCCAGCTCCTCAGTGAATGCAGAAAGTATGTGATGATTTACAAACACAACACACATTACAGAACTTTTCTCCTATGTTAAATAATGATCAGATCTGCTGGAAAGCTGCTGCCTGTGGGTCCTTATATTACAAATAATATAAATGCATAAGGTAATTTTTTTCATCAATTTCCATAAAAGCTGAAGGCAGGTTCCTACTGCATTCTGACTTCTGAAATCCTCTTGCGGGCTTTGCTAAACTGGAAGTAATATTAATCTTTCTTTCCTTTATGGAGTTGCCTGGATAGTAATGTGATTCTTTTCTTTAATGCTGGGGACAAAATCCAGGACCTTGTGCCTCCTTAGGAACACATTCTGTCACTGAGCAGCATCTCCAGCCCAATGATAGTAATGTAATGAGAAGCAAGGGGAACCAGGCTGTTGTGCCTCACACCTTTATCCCAGCAATTGGGGTACAGTAGCAGGCAGATCTCTGTGAATTCAAGGCCAGCCTGATCTACATAGTCAGCTCCAGGCCAGCCTGGGCTACATAGTGAGACTCTGTCTCAAAAAAAGAAGAAAAAAGAAGGAGGAGGAGGAGGAGGAGGAGGAGGAGGAGGAGGAGGAGGAGAAGGAGAAGGAGAAGGAGAAGGAGAAGGAGAAGGAGAAGGAGAAGGAGAAGGAGAAGGAGAAGGAGAAGGAGAAGGAGAAGGAGAAGGAGAAGAAGAAGAAGAAGAAGAAGAAGAAGAAGAAGAAGAAGAAGAAGAAGAAGAAGAAGAAGAAGAAGAAGAAAGAGGAAGAGGAGAAAAGAAGAAAGAAGTGGGGGTCCAGTCATAGACTGCTTGATTAGTATGTGCTGTTAATTCCCGAAATGAGAATGAGTTCTTTAAGTTAAGCTTTACTTTCCATCAGATAGGTCTATCACCCCAAAGGGCTTCAGGAAATAGTATTACACACAGGAGAAAATGGAGGTTTATATTTATCTCAAAACTTCAAGCCTAGGAGGTTTTCAAAGGTTTTTGGTTGCATAGGAACTTGGAAAACAACTCAAAGTTTTTTGGCTTAACATGTGTGTGACATGTCAAATTCCAGAAAATAGGTCAAGACATGGTCAAACCCAAGTTTTACAGAAAACAGGAATGAGCTTGTTTTAACCTTGTAACAAGATGACTTTTAAGATGGAGACAGGCTGGCCCACCCATGCCAGGCCCTGAGATCAATTTTCATCATCACAGGAGGAGGGATAATAGCAGCATCAGTGGTGGTGGCAGCAAACAGAATGTAATTGAGGGTTTTAGAACTTCAGAATCTTAGTGAATTCCCTATTATAAACAGAACTGTGTCCTTTCTTCTTAGGGTTTGGATATGAAATATCCTCCAAAAAAAGAAAATGTGTTTGCTGAAGACTTTGTCACCAGTTGTTGATACTGTGGAGAGGTGATTGGATCATGAAAGCATTCATTTCATCAGCAGCTTAATCCAACAATGAGTTTGAAGCTGAGTGGTCTGTTAGAAAAAAGGGTCTCTCTCTCTCTCTCTCTCTCTCTCTCTCTCTCTCTCTCTCTCTCTCTCTCTCTCTCGGTGTGTGTGTGTGTGTGTGTGTGTGTGTGTGTGTGTTCCTTCCAACCTCTGGCTTCATAAGGTGAATTGATTTGTTTTTAGCATGCACTACCCCATGCTGTTGTGCCACAACACAAACTCACATCCATAGGGCTAAACAAGCCACAGACTAAAACCTCTCAATCTGAGGGCCAGAGTAAACCTTCCCTTCTTAAGTTCTTTCTCAAGTGTCTTGCCACAGTACTTTTCCCAAATTCACATTTGGACACCTCACCTCCTGTACTTTGCTTTTGGCTACACTTGGAGTTAGATTTTAAGATAAGTAAGTAAGGTAAAAATGAAATGATTAGACTAGGGCCCTAATTAAATACAGCTGAGGTTTTTGTGTCATTATAAAAAGAGGAAAAGATACAAGGGTTGGATATGTGAAGAGAAAATGCCGGGTGAGGGCACACAGATTATCATGCAAGGTGAGAGCCTCAGGAGAAACCTTGTTTGGGACTTGTGTCACCCAGAACTATGAGAAAAACCTTTCTGTTGTCTGAGCTACCTTTCAGAGAGGGGAGAATGGGCGGTTCAGCTATAAAGACGTGTGAAGAAAAGGCCATGTGCCCTGACTCTCTTACTTCTTCCTGAGTGGGTGCCTGCATCACTGAGGCTGTCATCAGACTTCAGATTCTCTAGCCTTGCAACAGGAATTGAATCCTTGTGGTTCTCCAGGGAGCTTCCTGGACAGACTGCGGCTGCGCCTCCAGCCTTGTGGCCCAAGCAGTTGGTGAGTTCTCTTCCTCTTCTGTGCCGACAGCTGTTGGTACACAACCCCCAACTTCTGTCCTTTGCCAATCAAATAACTTTCTTACTGTTCTTTCGCTGTGAAGAAACACCATGACCATGGCAACTCTTAAAAAAGAAAGCCTTTAACTAGGGGCTTGCCTATAGTTTCAGAAAGTTAGTCCATTACCATCGCAGGAGGGGAGCATGGCAGCAGGCAGGCATGGTGCTGGAGAGATAGCTGATAACTACATCCTGATCCTTGGGGGTGGGGGGAGAGGGGGAGAGAGAGGAGGAAGGGGGAGGGGGAGAGGGAGGAGAGGGAGAGGGAGAGACTAAGTCTTGTGTGGGCTTTTAAAACCTGAAAGCCCACCCCCATTGACATATTTCCTCCAACAAGACCACACCTCCTAATCTTTCTATTGCTTTCAGACAGTTCCATTCCCTGGTGATGAAGCATTCAAATATATGAGCCTCTGGGGGCATTCTTATTGAAACCATCACACTACACATTATGTATTTTCCTTTCAGTCTATTTCTCTACATAACCCTCCCTAACATGAGAAATTATGCCATATGGGGATGGTGGCAATGCAAGTGGTGGGAGTATTTTGGAGGGTGCAGGACAGATGGGGGAGTGGTTCTGCCTTCCTGACTGCTAGTTTCTTTCCAGTATATCACGTCGCCATTCTGGATTCTAGCTTGCTGACCACCTACTTAGCATCCTGGTACACAGTGCTGTGAATTATCTACACAGAAAGTAAAAACAAAAAACAAACAGAAAGCAGAGTTCTGAAGTTTTTTCAGTGTAATGTGCCAGATAATATCAGCAATTATGTACCAAAATAATCCAAATTATAATTTTTTTGCCTGTCACATCACACATCTCTTTTTGTAGACATGATTTTTGATGAAATCATTTGTTTTGTAACCCAGGCTGACTTCCAACAGGCAAATCTACTGGTTCAACCTCCCAAGTGCTAGAGTTGTAATGGCATATTACCAGGCTTAGCTACATAGCTGATCTCTTTATCTCTCTGAAGCAACGTCCATCATTGTCAGCTATCTACTGTCTTAAAACTCAACCTGTAAAATGTTTTCCCATCTGTCCAGAATGTGCACTTCACAAACTTTTTTATTACCAAATTAATTTGCTTATGTCCATTAAAAGAAGGGTACAGGTGCTAGGGAATCTAGCTTAGCTGGATTAGTGCCTGGTATGCATAAAGCCTAGCTTTAGCCCCCAGCACTTCATAAAGCAAGATGTGGTGGCACATATCTGTAATCCCAGTACTGAGAAGATGGAAGCAGGAGGATCAGTTCAAGGCTACCATTGGGTACATACTAAGTTTGAGGCTAGCCTAGACTACAACAGACTTTGTCTCATTAAATAAGTAAATAAATAAATGGTTGGATTTACAGGTTGAACACTGGCAAAAGTCATTACATTTAATACAAACACTGTTACTCTTTATTTTATTGCAATTTCATTTTCTTTTATTTTATTCTGGTACGTGTGTGTGTGTGTGTGTGTGTGTGTGTGATCACATGTGGGAACATGTGTGGGTACATGTACAGGTATACTTCCCTATAGATATCTTAAGGTACTATAGAATGTCTTCTTCAATCACATTCCATTTTACTTTTTTGTTGTTGTTGTTTTGGTTTTTCAAGACAGGGTTTCTCTGTGTAGCCCTGGCTGTCCTGGAACTCACTCTGTAGACCAGGCTGGCCTCAGAAGTCCACCTGCTTTAGCACAATACTCTTTAATACTTGCTTAAATGAGGCATGGCAGAAATCAGCCTGTGATCCTAGCACTTGAGCCTTGGAGGATGGTTCAAGGTTGCTGGAGATAACTATGTTAAGAGAAATAAATCAGGAACAGAAAGGGAAAAAAAAAAACACAGTGTTGTACTTAGCTATAGAGAGGTTCAAGTCCACAGTGGATATGAGACCCTCTCTCAAGAACAAGCTAAGTTATTAGATGCTATTAGTATTTTAACCTTGTCAAAAAAACAAAACAAAACATGGAAAGCCATCAGTTATAATGTGGTACCTTGTCTTATGGTTATCTTCCTACAGGCTGGCTGTGAATGCAGGAAACTCCTTGTCTCTAGCTCTCAGTTAGTTATTTTCTTCTTTTCTTTAGATTTATTTTGAGTGTTTTGCCTGTGTGTATGTCTCTGTACCACACCCATGTCTTCTGTCTGCAGAGGTCAGAAGAGGGTTTCAGATCCCCTGGGACTGGGAATTAGGAATAATTGTGAACCATTGTGTGGACACTAGGAACCAAAACACAGGTTATTTGCACCTCATTCTTTGGGATGTGTTGTTTTTCTTTCTTTGTTGTTGCATTGGCAATAGTTTCTCCATACGCTGTCTGTCTGGGACTTTTCTATATGCACCAGACCTTCCTCAAACTTTCAGTGATCGTCCTGCCTCTGCCTCACCAGTGCTGGGGCGACAGGTATGTGCAACCATGCTAGCATTTAATTTCTTTTTGATTAGTATGCAAAGTAATGAGTTTCACTGTAACACTTTCATGTATATACTGCATTATATCCCGAGCTTTTGTCCCCGCCGGCAAGAACACACTCAGGACAACCGGAATCTTCTGTGGCAAAGCTTTTATTGTTTACTTATCAGGAGGGAAGACCCCGAACCGGGAAAATGGCGCTGCTCATATAGCCCGCAGCGTGACGTTTCAGCACCTGATGTGGTGTGACAGCTCCTGATTCATTGCTCGCCCATCACCCCATTACTACGCCGAGAGATGGGCAGTGACTAGGCGTGAGTTCACTCTTGCACTTGCGCATAAGGCTTGTCTACTAGTTAGGCGCAGTGGAAGCCAGCGCCATCTTATAATGGTGATTGCTCACGGCACACACGCGATTGCTCGCGGCACGGCTCGGCTCTCCACAGCATTACATTGGTAACTTTATATATAATTATACTTTGCCATTCCACAACTACCTTCCTTCCTCCTGCTGACTCCACCCCCACAGCCTGTGTTTGCCTTTATGTCACATGTCACATGCTCTTTGTTACCTTTCCTTATTTTGCTTATACTTCCCTTTAGACTTTCTTCTTCATGTTCACCACAAGCTTCCTACCTTTGTGTTGTTCCTGCAAAACATGGCTTTCACCTCAAAGGCAATCTGAGATAACTTTCTTTTGTTACTGTTTTGGCTTTCTCTACTTTTAGACAGGGTATGTGTATAGTCCAGGCCTCAAGCTCACCTGGTATCTGAGGATGACTTTGAACACATTTGTCACATTTGTTGTTTGGGGGTTTTGTTTGTTCCTTTGTTTGTTTGTTGTTGTTGTTGTTGTTTTTTTTTTTTTTTTGGTGACAGAGTTTCTCTGTGTAGCTTTCTCTTGCTATCTTGGACTTTGCTCTCCTGACCAGGCTTGTAGGCTTGTATTTTTCAAAACCTATTTTAATAAGGGTTCTTCAATGCTTCAACCTGCCTTCTAGCCCACTGACCAAAGGGAGGGGAGGAAAATGGCTAATAGGACAAGGGAATTGTGGACCTGTTTAGAAGTAGTTTTTCGAGGGTGATTCCAGTCTTCGTTGTCAGCAGTCCAGTCCACTAGCAAAACACCAAACACAAATCAGCAGCAGCAGTTCCATCTAGAAGAAACCTCAAGGCTTCCCTCTACTCAGTGCACAGAAGTGGCAAGAAGCAGCCAGAGCACCAACAGAAGTTCTTTGGTGCATTTCTCCCACAATGTCACAATAAGCAAAGATCAGAGATGAAAGCAAGGTGAGTGAATACAAGAGTGTCATCTTCAAAGACCAGCATTAGGGAAACCCAACAAAGACCAGCAAGGAAACCAATGCTGGAGCAAGGTCCACTGTCTGTTGGGTTACACTTATACTCTTTCTAAACATCACATGTCCTCCCAAGCGTCTACTACAGCAAAACATTACATGCCCTTTCACCAGGCAGCTTCCAGAAAAACACCTCCTGTCTGTTCTCAGCAGAACATCCTCTCATAAGACAGCGTCAGAAAAACATCACATGACACAACTAAGTCTCCAATGAAACCAGATATTCCCACTTCAAGGCTGGTCTCGAACTCACAGAGATCCACCTGCCTCTGCTTCCCAAGAGCTAGGATTAAAGATGTGTGTGCGTCACCATCCAGCAACCTTGAAGTCCTGATCCTCCTGCTTCCACCTCCTGAGAGAGAGATTACAGAGAGAGAGAGGCGGGGGAGAGGGAGAGGGAAAGAGGGAGAGAGGGAGAGAGAGAGAGAGGGAGAGAGAGAGAGAGGGAGAGGGAGAGAGGGAGAGGGAGGAGAGGGAGGAGAGGGAGGAGGGAGAGAGAGAGAGAGAGAGAGAGAGAGAGAGAGAGAGAGAGAACTCTTAGTTGGGGTTGCCTTACAGTTTCAGAGGTTTATCATCTTGGCAGGAAGCATGTAGTCATGGTGCTGGAGAGGTGCTGAGAGTTCTACATTTTGATCTGTAGGCAGCAGGAGACTGTGTCACACTGAGTAAAACTTGAGCATTTTTGAAACCTCAAAGCCTGCCTCCATAGTGACACACTTCCTCCAACAAGGCCACACCTTCTTCAATAAAGGTCACATCTCCTAATAGTGCCATTTCCTGTAGGCCAAGGATTCACATATATGAGTCTAGGGGGACCATTCCTATTCAAACCACCATGGATATGTTCTTCCTTGGAAACAGTTATATGCATGTCTAGAGCTGTTATTAGTTATAGAAACAGAGAAAATACTAAATCGATGTATTTACCAGATACAGAGTGGGGAAACTTAGGAAGGAAGGCCATAGCCAGTAAGGTGAGTGAATTCTGCTACCTACTCAGACACTATGTGGCTGCATTCTTAACTTTCAGATTGATAGACATGAATCTAAAAGCCTAAAAGCCATTTCAAAAGTTTTATCTGAAACTCAAAAGGGCATTAGGTCAGATATAGGAATGAGAAATAAATGGATATTAAGGGTAACTAAAAATAGGAGCTGGAGGGGTCTGGAACTGTCTCTAACACTGTTGCCTGTCTGGGGACCCTTTCCCATAACTGGACTGCCTCATCTAGCCTCAATAGGAGAAGATGCGCCTAGTCTTACTGAACTTAATATGCCAAGGCTGGTTGATATCCATGGGAGGCCTGCCCCTTCCTGAAAAGAAAGGGGGGAGGACTGGTGAGGGTGGGAAGATTGGGAAGGGAAGAGGGAGGAGAAACTGTGGTTGGAATGTAAAGTAAATTAATTAATTTTAAAAATAGAGGCTGGAAAAATGGCTCAGCAGCTAATGACAGTGGACCCAGATTTGGGTATATTCCCAGCATCCATTTGGTGGATAACAACGGTCTGTAACTCCAGAAGCTTGGATGCCCTCTCTGTCCTTTGCTGGCACCAGCCACGCACGCACATACAGTAGACATATGCAGGCAAAACAGACATAACTATAAAAGGTAAATAATAGCACCATTTTAAAAGAAAGGGCACTACAAATAGCTAAAGAAAAAAAAATAGCTAAAGAATTTTTGCTTTGTTTTGTTTTTGAAGACAGGGTTTCTCTGTGTATCTCTGGCTGTCTTGGAACTGGCCCTATAGACCAGGCTAGAAAGACTACTGCTCAGAGATCTGCCTGCCTCTGCTTCCTAAGCACTAGGATTAAAGGTAAGGGCCACCATGCCTAGCAGCTCAAGATGATGAAACTCAAATAAATCATATATTCATTTACAACCCTCAACACAGCATAGCTTGGTTGGGTCTTTTTCTGAGTGTTTCCATTTACAGTGTCACACACACACACAAATTTAACTGTGTATTCTGCATGTGAGAGAAAATATGACATGTGTCTTCCTGAGTCTGACTCATCCAGTCTATTTCATTCTTTTCATCAACTTTTCTTGCAAATGTCAAAAATTCACCTTTTTTCCCCTAGCTCAATAAATTTTTTGCCGTTTATTGTTGTGAGGTGGTTACCAGAGAAGACTGCTCAGACAAGGGATGAAGCCTATTGCAATGGTTTGTCTATGCTCAGCCCAGGTAGTGGCCTTATTAGAAGTTGTGATCCTGTTCGAGTAGGTGTGGCCTCATTGGAGTCAGCATGGCACTGTGAGTGTGGGCTTTAAGACCCTCATCCTAGCTGCCTGGAAACCAGTATCCTGCTAGCAGCCTTCAGATGAACATGTAGAACTCTCAGCTTCTCCTGCACCATAGACACTGCCATGCTCCCACCTTGATGACAATGAACTGAACCTCTGAACCTGTAAGCCAGCCCCAATTAAATGTTGTCCTTATGAGAGTTGTCTTGGTCATGGCGTCTATTCACAGCAGTAAAACCCTAACTAATACACCTATATAAAGTCTTTACTAGCTGACCAGTGACCCCAGTATAGTCCCGACCCTGTTTTGGGGTGAGCTTTTAAGCACAAAAACCATATCCTGGGTTGACACACTTCTGTTAACAAGAAGAGTTAACCAGAAGCAGGACTACAGAAGCCAAAAAGCAAGGTGAGAACATTTAGAGTCATTCTCATGACTATGGACTTCGATGGATCAGGTCTTTGTTTTACTTTTGGCAGGTGGTGCTATGTGCTAAATTTCATAGCCTGACTAGTATTTCCACCACGGAGTCAATTGTGTTAAGTTCTCAGGGCCTACTAAGATCTAGGGCCCTGTTAGCTAAATATGCCTGTGTCCCTCCTTGCCCCCAGGGATTCTTGGCTGATAATGGTCCTTAAAAGCATCAGAAGCCAGGACCAGCTGTGGGGAGGCAGATCAACTTTACTTAATGTGACACAAGGTTTATATAATCTGGGGAATGTGAGCAGGGTCAGATTAGCTGAAGGCTTAAGATACCAAATGCCTCTTTTTTTTTTTTTTTTTTTTTTTTGAGACAGGATATCTCATTACTCAAAGCTCACCAATTAGGCAAGGTTGGCTGGCCAGCAAGCCCCAGTACTTTCCAGCAGCACTGGGACTATAAGTGTGTGCCACCAAGTCTGGAATTTTTTTTTAATAAAAAAATATGGGTCTCAAATCCAACTCAGATTTGAGACCTGTTTGCCAGGCAAGCACTTTATTGGCCAAATCATCTCCTCAGTTCCTAAACAGAACTTTTTTTTTTTACTCATTCCCGTGTACTTTAATATTGTTACCTCAAAGGATCTAGAATGGAAAATGGCAAACCTCTGGGCATGTCTATGACAATCTGCAGATTAGGTGAGCAGAGACCAGAAGACATGCCTAATGTGTGGGAGGCACTGTTCCCTGGACTGAGAACCTAATCTGGATAAAAAGAAGAAAGAAAATTGAACACCAGCATCCAACTCTTTTGTCTCCCTAATTGCATAAACAATGTTGCCAACTACCTCCTACATCTCCCACTCTGCTTCTCACCAGGGTGGACTCGATCAGCTTGAACATAAAATAACAGCAAGGATTTTTTTTCTCTCCTAACTTAATTCTTCTCAGGTGCTTGTTTACACTGATGAGAAAAAGCACCCATGTGGGTCAGTGAGATAGCTCGGCAAGGAAAGGTGCTTGTATTTCAAGCCACATGACCTGAATTTGATTTGATTCTGGGATTTACATGGTAGAGAGATTCACCTTCTCCTTAAATTGTCCTCTGGCTTCTACACGTTTTCCACACATGCAAGCTCTCTCACACATACACATAGTTACACACCCATACCAGGCACATATACACACAAGATAAATAAATAAATAATGTTATAAAAATGTTTAAAGAAAGAAGGAATGGAGATTTAATTAGGGAGAGGATAAATTAATACAGAAGAAAGAGGGTAAAATAACCACTAAGGTGTCTGAAAAATCTTAAGAAATCATTTATTACCAATATACCTAAAATTACATGTAAGCCTGCATATACATATATAGTTTAAATGATATTTGCCCATCCAGGGTGACAATGTCTTTTCCCTGAAGAGTCATAAACAATGCCCCAACACCAGGCATAAAAACCCTTTTTTGTTTGTCAAGATTGTCCAAGAGTCTCCCAAAACATTTCAGGCTATTTCTGTGCCTTTGGTTGCCTCCCAGAAGTTGAAGATAAGTCTCCATTGCTAAAGATAACCTAGGTGTCTTTAATCCCATCACTTGGAAGGGAGAGGAGGGGGGATCTCTGAGTTCGAGGTCTGCTTGGTGTATAAAGCAAGTTCCAGGACAGTTGGGGCTACCCTGTCTTGGGGTGGTGTCGGGGACGGGACTACACCATATGCTTCAGACATCTGACCCAGCTGATCTGAACTCTTTGTGATCTGAAAGCCTCCTTCCTGAGGACAAGCTTTCATGATACTAGAATGTGCCATGCACGCACGCTTCCAAGGGAAGGAAGTGAGCAATAATTCTACCCAGCTGTGATGCCTGTAGAGGGACATTGTACAACAACCCTAAGGATGCAGTAGTGGAATGAATAGTTAGTGGTAATCAGGAGCTTTCTGTAGGCTTATATATATATTTTTAAAAATCTATTTTTAATAAGGGTTCTTTAATGCTTTAGCCTCCCTTCTAGCCCACCACCCATCAGAAGTAGTGGAAAGGAAAGGTTCATGGGGCAAAGGAGGATGCGCTCTTGTTTAGAAACAGTTCTTTGGAGCAAATCCAATCTGCTTTGTCAGCAGGTCACTGGATCCACTCACAAACATCAGTCTCTTTTTATTTTTTTTTTTAAGAATTATTATCGCTTCTCGGTCTTTTGGCTAAGATCAAGTGAAGAATTATTTATTTATTTAATGTTTATTTATTTATTTTATGTACACTGTAGCTATCTTCAGACATACCAGAAGAGGGCATCAGATCGCATTACAGATGGTTGTGAGCCACCATGTGGTTGCTGGAAATTGAACTCAGGACCTCTGGAAGAGCAGTCAGTGCTCTTAACCACTGAGCCATCTCTCCAGCCCCAACACCATTAGAGTATCAGCGATGGCAGTTCGATCCAGAAGAAATCATAAGACTCTGCCAACCTGCCTCAGTCCTTGGAAGTGGCAAGAAGAAAAACCACCTATGAAGTCACATCAAATGATGACCAGCAATGGATGGCAAGGTGAGCCAATACCATACAGCATTGTCCACTGTCTGCTAGGTTATATTTATACCCTTTCTAAACATCACACGTTCTCTCAAGCATCGGCTCTAGCAAAACATCACATACCTCTTTTCCAGGCTGCTTTCATAGAAACACCACTTCAGCTTTCTAGACAGATTATATTCTTACTCATCAAAAGAGAAGTCATGCCTGGCACTGGAATCCCAGCCCACTAGCCAGGGCTAATGAACTCATGGATCTTGGAGGAAAACCTACAACCACCACTTTACTAAACCAGCATAATCCATAACTACACTCTAAATATGTTTCCTATGCCTGTAGGTAAATGTAGTTCTCACTCTTCAAGCAGGAAATTTCTCCTTGCCTCATACGAAGACCATTACAGAAAACCAGAACTGATATAACCCTGTTTTCGAGACAGGGTTTCTCTGTGTAGACCAGGCTGGCCTAGAACTCAGAAATCTGTCTGCCTCTGCCTCCCGAGTGCTGGGATTAAAAGCATGCGCCACCACCCCTGGCTGGAGAGATCACTTTAGAAGAGGCAGATTGTAAGAGCCAGAGGAACCCGAAGCTAGCTGTGAGATTTCACCTCCTAGAAATGACAACCAAAGTGTGGACACTTTGCCCCTTCTTAGAATTGGAAACAATCACCCATGGAAGGAGTTACAGAGACAAAGTTTGGAGCTGAGACAAAAGGATGGACCATCTAGAGACTGCCATATCCAGTGATCCATCCCATAATTAGCCTCCAAACGATGACACCATTGCATACACTAGCAAGCGTTTGCTGAAAGGACCCTAATATAGCTGTCTCTTGTGAGACTAGGCCGGGGCCTAGCAAACACATAAGTGGATGCTCACAGTCAACTATTGGATGGATCACAGGGCCCCCAATGGAGGAGCTAGAGAGATCTGCAACCCTGTAGGTGCAACAACATTATGAACTAACCAGTACCCCGGAGCTCTCGACTCTAGCTGCATATGTATCAAAAGATGGCCTAGTCGGCCATCACTGGAAAGAGAGGCCCATTGGACACGCAAACTTTATATGCCCCAGTACAGGGGAACGCCAGGGCCAAAAAGTGGGAATGGGTGGGTAGGGGAGTGGGGGGAGGGTATGGGGGACTTTTGGGATAGCATTGGAAATGTAATTGAGGAAAATACGTAATGAAAAGAATATTTAAAAAAAAAAAAGAAATGACAACAAAGCCTCACCCACTAAGTTTCATCAACATGGCTATCTAAACAAGACCTGAATTAGAACAGGAACAGATATTATTAACAGGAAGAGGAAATCTCATCCACCCTCAACCCTTGACAAAGAGCTATCGGAAGCTAGCAAGAGAAATAGTCATTCCCAAGGAAGAGCACCCGAACTGGATATCCAATGTCAAGGTCAGCCTTGACATAATGTACATACATATGGATTATAGAGACTGAGCAGGTAGGTTTACATGTTTTGGAAGCTATACACATACACATATACATACACATACTAATTTAAGAAATAGAGGTCATGATTTTGAGAAAGAGAAAATGGGGGGCTACATAGGGAGAGTTGGAGGAAGAAAAGCAGGGATGCTATGATTTTATTATAATTTAAAATTATATATTATATATAGTTATATCTTAATTAAAATTATAATATATAAATAAATGAAGGGGGACAGGAGAGATGGCTCAGTGCTTAAGTGCATGTATTACTTTTGCAGAGGACTGGAGAACAGCTCTGAGTCCTCATGTTGGGTACCTCACAAGTGCCTATAACTCTAGTTCTAGGGACATGTACTGTGTTTAGTCTCAGCAGGCACCTACACTCATGTGCACACACCCACAAACAGACATACTCTCACACGTGTAACGTTTTAATATTTGGGAGGAACAAAAGGAAACAAAGAAAAGTAACGAATGCAGTCCTTCTCGATGAACACCTGTGGAGGGCCCAGATCTTGGCTGTTGAGAACAGCAATAAACACAGATGTGCATGTATCTCTGTGGTATGTAAACATACAGTCCTTTGGGCATATACCAGGAAGTGGTGGGGCTGAATCATATGTTAGTTAGCTCTATTTTTAGCTTTTTGAGGAACTTCCACCCTGGTTTCCATTGTGGCTGAACTAATTTACATTTCTGGTACCAGTGTCTAAGATTTGCCATTCCCCATGTCTTTGTCAATATTTATTGTCATTGTTTTCAACAACAATTTCCAAAAGTTTGCTGAGTACTGTTGTTACTTCAAAAATTGTGATTCTCAGTGAGTCCCAGAGAGGACTGGAAATATAGGTCTGTAAATAATATTTAAATTTAGGCAACTCTTTTCATAGCCTATTATTTCAAAATAATTTAATAGTTCTGGTGATATGACAGCTTGAAATACTGTCAAAGACCCTTTGAGACATTTGCAGAGCAAGTGATAAGAAATAAGAACAAAACAATTTTGTACAATGCAAGACAAAAACTCCTCCTCCTCCTCCTCCTTCTTTCTTATTTTTTCCTCTTCTTCTGTAGTTTCTCCTCCTCCTCCTCCTCCTCCTCCTCCTCCTGGTTTTTCAAGACAGGGTTTCTCTGTGTAGCCCTGGCTGTCCTGGTACTCACTTTGTAGACCAGGCTGGCCTCGAACTCAGAAATCCCCCTGTCTCTGCCTCCCAAATGCTGGGATTAAAGGCGTGTGCCACCACCATCCGGCTTTCTTTCAATTCTTTTTTTTTTTTTTAAAGATTTATTTATTTATTATATGTAAGTACACTGTAGCTGTCCTCAGACACTCCAGAAGAGTGGCATCAGATTTCGTTACGGATGGTTGTGAGCCACCATGTGGTTGCTGGGATTTGAACTCGGGACCTTTGGAAGAGCAGTCACTGCTCTTAACCACTGAGCCATCTCGCCAGCTCCCTCTTTCAATTCTTTAGGGTACAAATTATCCTTGCTTCATTTGTTTCTGCAATATCAAGCACTACTGCATGATGTACATCTGAGAATTGATAGTTTTCAGGGTTTTAAATGAATTGGGGCATAAGTTAAGAAGGCAAAGTCTCTCTTACAAAATTGAGGAAGTCAGGATTCAGATTTCTATTTTTAATCGTTATCTGATTGGATGCCTTTGACTTACTGACTTTCCTAAGTAAGTTCTGCCAATTTTCAATGTTCTCATAGGAAAAATTTCGTTGTCTAGATCAACTTGTGGCGCCATCTTCTGGGGCCTTAAGAAGACTCTCAAGATTTAAAACTGTATTGGTTTTTTTAAAGTCTTCCTAGTTTTTGGAAGTTCCTTAGACGCATGCGCGGCCTAGCCAGGAAGAAACTACAATTCCCAGAAAGCATTGCTATAGTGGATGGGTGGGGGACTCCCGTTGTCATGGGGGAAATGATTCTCGCGAGAAAGTGAGCCTGTGGCGGCTGTGCGTCCTGGGTGGAGGGGGTGGGGGGGAGGAGGCGGGGAGAGTAAGGAGGAAGAGGAGGAGGTGCAGTCCCACAATACCCGGCGGAGGGAGGGTGGGTGGTTGGCGTCTGGTCTGTGCGGAGCTCGGGTCCCCGGCGGACTCAGCTTCCTCTGTCTCTTTAATGCGAGAGGAAGCGATGCGGAGGGGTGGAAAATGGCAGAGCTGCAGATGTTACTAGAGGAGGAGATCCCGTCTGGCAAGAGGGCGCTGATAGAGAGTTACCAGAACCTGACCCGGGTGGCGGACTACTGTGAAAACAACTATATACAGGTGAGGAGCTTGAGCGGCCGGCGGGGGCGGCTGGGACGACAGGCAGGCTGGGCGCCGTGGGGACTGCCCTACTCCGCCACCCTCCGCCCCAGCCCGAGCGGCGGCCGCCGCGGCGATACAGGAAGTGGCCGCCTTGAGAAAATGGGTGAGGAGCAGGGCCGCCGCGGGCGCCGCTGACCCGATGCCGCTCCCCGCAGCCTGCCCGGGGCCGCCTGTGCTCCCCACAGCCTGCCCGGGCGTTGCTCCCTAAAGCCTACCCCGGCCGAGCTCTGCTTCTCGCCGTCTGCCCGGCCCAGCTGTGCTCCCCACCACCTGCCCTGGCTGAGGTCTGCGCCTAAACCCCGCCGCTTTCCCCGCCAGGGATCTGTTTCCTGCAGCCTTCCCAGGCCGGGACGTGCTCCCGGCAGTCTTTCCTTCCCGGTCTCCGCTCACTGCAGGCCGCTCTTCTTAGTCGGGCTGTATTCAGCTTTGCCTCTTTTGGCTGCGGTTGGTTCCTAAGACCCCCCACAGCCTTCCCTGGCTGGGGTCGGTCCTGGCTGAGGTCCCCCTGGAAATCCCGCAGCCTCCCTTGGTCTCCTTGGAGCTCAGACTTCGCTGTCGCCCCCATGTCCGGTGTGATGAGCCTAGGACTGGGACAGCTGCGAGAGGAATGGGCAGGGAAGGAAAAGTGGGGTGTGTGTGTGTCGTTGGAGGGTGGGGTGAGGGTGATTATGTCAGTTCATCCTAGAGGGTGTGCCTTTTATTTATTTAAAAAAATTGTCACGAGTCACATTTGTACAGACCTCCTAATCGAGTGCGGAGAGTGACTGCTGAGGGTGTGATAAAATCCATATTAAAATTCTTTTAATTGAAGGAAAAATGCGTGCTTGGCGATTTTCAAGTTGGGCTTTTCCTCTTCCACCTCCTCATATTTACTTCCGCTTTAGCATAATGTATACTCGTTATTATAAAGCACGAATGATTCATAGGGAAATTCAGTGGGAAATCTGTTAAATACTTTTCTTCCTCTAAATGTTCTTGGACTGTTGGCCTTGAACGCAGTAGTGTTATCGTGGTTGCTTATGTTCTGAGATTTCTTTCTATACTGAGTTAATACATAGAAGAATATGAATAAAGTAGATTAGCAAACATTATGTAGTCTTTAAGTCATAACATAGAATTGCTCCTTAATTTATCAGGAAATTCTTGGCACTTTTACTATGCCATGCTTGCTTGTGTTTATCAGCGATTGTAAGTGAATTGTATGTAGTAGTTTGACTTGTCCCTATGGTTGAGTAAAAATTAACAGTTTTCACTAGAAGCAAATACAGTAGTGGAATTCTTTGTATCAGATAATGAGAATAGAAATTCATTTCTTGTTGATAAGGCAAAACCAGAACAGTCTTTGAAAAATAAGGAATATTGTACTTTGGACCTGCAGTATTTCTTAAAGTGCCTTTCATGTGATTATCATTTTCAAGAGCGGCTAATTTCTGTTCTAGCAGATTCCTGTAGATTTTGTTTTCAGAAGGAGATGCTGTCTTGAGACTTGTCTGAGTATTTGTCATTTTCCATATTAGTAACATTCTATCTGGAGTGGTACTCCAAGGAGTTTGTCTTCCTACTCTCGTTTCCAGCCTTTGACTTTGGTAATCTACTCATAAACTTGTTGAATGCTTCCTGTGTCTTCTGTATAACTTGGTTTTGAAAACTATATGGCTGTTTAAAAACACATTTTAAGCAGCAGAAGGGCTGCCTTAACCACTGTTAAGAGCAGTTGGTGCTTTTGCAGAGGACTCGGGTTCAGTTCCCAGCGCCCTCATAGTGGTTCACAGCCATCCTTATCCTAGGGGGTCCGTGTCCTCTTCTGACACCTGTGGGCACCAAACACACATTCAGTACACATACACACATACACACATGCATACACATAGGTACGATGAGTGAGTTTAAACCTATTTCAAAATCATACAGAAATGTGGATATAGTGTGGAAATAGAAAGGTGATCTTGTATTTTATAGATACTAAAAAATGTACATCTTTTATTTATTTTAGTATGAAAAACCTTGGGTTTGTTGCATCTTTGGTTCCCAGCACTTGTATGAGGCAGGTTACAACTACCTCTAACTCCAGCTTCAGGGGATCTAACACCCTATTCTGGATGTATGGGGTCCTGCACTCAGGAGTGCATGGACACATCCACAAACAATTAAAAAGTGGATAGACACACAATTTAAAGCAACCCACTTTAATTGGTAATAGTGCTGATTAGGATAAGTAGTTGTGCTATTTGTTTTTCTTTGTGTGTAAAGTTTGCGTTTGTTTTCAGACACAATCTCATTCTAGACCAGGCTGCTGACTTTCTATCCTCTTGTCAGCTTCCAGGTGCCATGCAGCTGCCATACCCAGCTGAGGTGGGAAAGGGTTTTTATGGGGGGTGAGATGGGGGACAGGGTCTTATTATGCCATCTTGGCTGGTCTGGAGCTTATTACATAGACTAGGCTGGGTGACAGAGATCTCTCTTCTCTGTCTCATCTACTGAGATTAAACATGAATCACCATGCCTGAGGAGAAAAATTGTCATACTTACTGTGAGACGATTGCTGTGTGTTTTACCATGATAATTATTTTGTTGTTTTCTTATGTTTGGAAAATTCAGCCCTGTTTGCTGAGAAGTTATTTTGGCTAGTTCTTGGGCTTTGGGCCCTGCTGAGTTTAGTACTTAAACTGAGTTATTAAATGCAGATCTTATTGAAAGCTTCTTCAGCTCCTTAAAAAGAATGGAGTTTTAAAGTTATGGGGTGAGGCTGGAGAAACAGCCACACCAGAAGAGGGTCCCATTACAGATGGTTGTGAGCCACCATGTGGTTGCTGGGTATTGAACTCAGGAACTCTGGAAGAGCAGTCTGTGCTCTTAACCGCTGAGCCATCTTGCCAGCCCTATTTTTATTGTTTTAAATCATATGTATATATGCGTGCTTCTGCTGGGCATATGCACATGAATGCAGGTGCCTACACAAGCCAGTGGCATCAGATCTCCCTGGAGCTGGAGTTACAGTTGGTTATGAGCCTCCTGATATGGGGGCTGGGAATCCAATTTGTGTCCTTTGGAAGAGCAGTCTGCACACTTAACTGCTTAGCTCAGAGAAAAGCCAGCTCTAAAGTACAAACCTACCTGCTCTTCTGTTTGCAGCTTAGAACTTGGAATGTATTTTCAAAAGAATGGTTGCTGGAGCTGTCAGGTTCCCATACTGGTCCAACAGGTCTACTTACTCTAAGAACATTCCTGAACTAGTCTGAGGTCTAGATTCTCATGAAAACTGTGTGATATACAAACTACTCTACCCACTTGTGGAGTCTGTCACACCTAAGGAATCTGCCAATCACTAAATGTATAGCCAAGCAAAATTTATTTAACTTTCCTGTGTCTAAATTTTCTTACTTATATGAGGGCACTCCCTATGACAGCCAGCATATAAGGATTAAATACAAAGTAGAAAGATTACAGCACAATAGAAACTCAATAAACAGACTCAATTAAGACTGGTTCTCCATATCTGTGTGATTCGACAATCATGTATTAAACCTACTGCTGACCCAATGTGCTGCGCAGATTTTATTGTCACTCTTCCCTAAAAACTATTGTGTGTGAAAACTTAAGAATTTAGGGTCAGCATCTATAGCACAGAGGGCAGGAATAGTGAGCAGTTGGGTAGATGGATTCAGCACTAAGGAACAAAGATGGGCTTCTCTCTCAGACTTCTGTATAGCTGGGTTATTGCTGGAGGGTCTGTCTATTTTAGGGAGGGGTTTTCTGCTCAGTCAGTAGGATTTTCTTTTCAAAGTACATCATTGAAAGGATAATAGGGAAAATAACAATGCACTTTGATAAAGAAATAGTTGACTTGATAATTTTAACAGTATACGTATATAGTGGACTTTGGGGTTGCTTTTTAGTGGTACTACTCTGTTGACCCAAATAAGTTTACCCTTGGCTCTGTTGATTTTTCTCCACTTATAAAAAATTTTAGAATTAATTGCAAGTGTATCCATGTTCATAACAAGAATCTGAAAGCAAATAGAACATCTTAAGAAAGGTAATGTTTTTGTCGCTAAGTGATGTGATGGCCTGGTGTGATGACTGTTGCCTGTAATCCTGTGGTAGGAGGATCACTAGGAGTTCATGGCAGCCTGTTGAGGTACAGAGTGATCCAAGTTAGCCTAGTCTAGAATGAGACTCTGGCTCAAACAAATGACAGAAGAATTAGCTGTAAAACTAAGTTCCTTCTTTTCCCCACTTTATCTCTCCCTTCTTCCTCTCTCTCTCTCTCTCTCTCTCTCTCTCTCTCTCTCTCTCCTCTCCCTCCCTCCCTCCCTCCCTTCCTTCCTCCCTCTCTCCCTTTCTTCCCTTTTATTGTAGCCCAGGCTGATTTCTAACTGGTAGGTAGTTGAGATTGACCTAGAATTCCTTTACTGCCCCTATCTTCCATATTCTGTGCTATGCAGCTGTGTGTGATTCTTCACAACTGTGTTATCCTACTTGTTCCTATTCCTGCCCCAAACTACCACTAGTTCATCTTGGGTGTGTGTATTTGTGTTGGGAGGGAGAGATAGAAAGAGATGGATAGATGGATTCATGCAGATGCCACAGTGCCCATTTGGAAGTCACACAGCCTTTGACGGTTTGTCCATTCCTTTTACTGTGGTCTGATGATTATTCTGGGTTTCAGGTTATTAGGCTTTCACTGTCCAGCAGTTTCTCTGCTGAACTATATTTCAGCCTCCCTTCATCCCCATTAATTCTTCTTAAGTGGCTTAAATAATTCCTTTTGTTTTATTTATTATGTTTTTGAGACAATCTCACTGTGTAGCTCAGGCTGACCTGAAACTCATGGGTGGCAATGTCTTCCCTTTATCTCCCGAGTGTTGGGACTGTAGTGTGAAACACCTCACCTGTGGGTTTTTTTTTTTTTTAATGGACTATAATGCTCCAGTATGAGGAGAGGCAGCACTGGAGAATGTCTCCCAGCTGACTCACTAAGTGAGTCACTTTAAAAAAGCAATCTGTTGGAATTCTGGCCTGCTCAACAAGAGGGAAAGCATGTTTAGTACTGGAAACCTAGCCAACTACCCAGAACTAGTGAAGTCATGGATCTTGGAAGAGAACCTACAATCAACCGCCACTTCTAAACCAGCATAATCCTTAACTACATTTAAAATTTTTTTTTCATACAGAATACTTTGATCTGATTATTTGCCTTCTTCCAACTCCTCCCAGGTTTTTCTTAACTCCTGACCAATGTGTACATGAGAGCCCAAGCAAACTTCCCGAAAGCAGCAACCCTCAAAAGCAGAAAGAAACAAAACAAAATGAGTGCACATAAAAATGGAGTCCGCACGCCTTTAATCCTAGCACTTGGGAGGCAGAGGCAGGTGGATTTCTGAGTTCGAGGCCAGCCTGGTCTACAGAGTGAGTTCCAGAACAGCCAGGGCTACACAGAGAAACCCTGTCTCAAAAAACCAAAAAAAACAAAAAGCAAAAAACACCCCCCCCCCAAAAAAAAAGGAGTCCATTTTGGTTTTGTGTTGGTCATTTCCTCCTGCGCATGGGGCATGTTATACCTCCCAGTGGCACCTCATTGTAGGAAGCTGATTTTCTTTTCCCAGCAGGTATCAATTGCAGATAGCTTCTTGGTCTAGAGTGGGACCTTCTCTGTGCTGCTTTTCTGCCTGGTTTGAACTTGGGCAGGATTTGTGCCTGCTGTCACAGTTGCTGTGAGTTCATAAAGATAACTGTCCTGTTGTCTCTGGAAAATGGTGTTTATGGCTTAGAGTCATCTGCCACCTCTGGCTTGAACGATCTTTCTACCTCTTCTAAATAGCTGCATTTTGCATAGACACATTTTAAATATTGATCTTTATGCCTCACCTTTCATCATCTAACTTCTTTTTGCAATGGAGGGGAACCATTACAGAAAATGATAACCCACAAAATAAAGGGTTGTAGAGCCCAGTTATAACCATTACATCTACAACACAGCTCCTGCACCTAAGGCTCGGGGATCATTGCGTAAGAGTGAGTAGAAAAGATTGTTAAGAGCCAGAGCATCTTTTGATGTGGGAGTGTCTCCTAGAAATGACAGAAGCTACACTCATGAGGTCTCATCAGCATAGTTGCATGAACACGACCTGAAAAAGGACTATACCAGTAGACATGCTAATATGAGAGGGGAAAAGCTTACAAGGTCTCTAGACAAATAGAGAAGTGTCCCTTCCCACTCCCCTAATTGCTTATCAAATACCAAAAGGTCAGTCCTGAGAGCATACATACAAGTAACATCATTTGGACTGAACAGGTTGTTTTTATGTGTTTAGGAATACACACACATACACAGACATATTCAAACAATTAAAGAAAAAGAGGCCATGAGTTTGAAAGAGAGTGTGGTGTGAATGTACGTGAGGGGTTGGAAGGAGAAAAGACAAGCTGGAAATCATATAACTAATCTTTTTTTTTTTTTAAAGATTTATTTATTATATGTAAGTACATTGTAGCTATCTTCAGACACTCCAGAAGAGGGCATCAGATCTTGTTACAGATGGTTGTAAGCCACCATGTGGTTGCTGGGATTTGAACTTAGGACCTTTGGAAGAGCAGTCAGTGCTCTTAACCACTGAGCCATCTCTCCAGCTCCATGTAACTAATCTTAAAAGGAAAAAAAAGGAGCAACCATTTTTGTGTTTGGGCCAATCACAACCATTTCTTTGGACCAGTCACAGCCTTGTCCCCTAGCATTAATTATAGTCTTTGGGGCTTGGATTTTAGGCCCTCTGTAAGTCTCACCACTTAGCATCAGTCAGAGTAGTACCTCTACTGGGGACAGCGCTAGCTCTCTGACCAAGGTGGCAGTAGTTGCAGGGGCACCTAGAGTCCCTCAGGGCATGTGATAGCAAAAGCCTGGTACCAGCTATTCCAGACAGCCCTGGCTGAGCTGGTTCCTTTAGGAGCGGCAGTCTTAGTGTGATTACCAGGGGTTTCCAGGGTAATCCAAACAGCTAGTTCTAGTGTATAGGTGCACATCTGACTCAGAAGATAACTTTTTGTTTTGTTTTGTTTTGTCCTTTGCAGACAGAGCTGTTCTTGAACTTGCTGTGTAGCTGAGGGTGATCTTGAAAACGATGTCCTCCTGTTACATTTCAAGTGCTGGGATTACAGGAGAGCATTTATTAAATCCTGGCTTCTATTACATTTTAAAAAACATTTTGTATTTTTATGTGTATGCATGTTTTGCCTGCATCTGTGTCTGCATACCACATGCCTGCTTGATGCCCAGTGATGCCAGAAAAGGTGCCAGATCCCCTGGAACTGGAGTTATGAATAGTTGTGAGCCATCATGTGGGTGCTAGACTGAATCTGGGTCCTCTGCAAGAGCAATAATTGCACTTAATTTCTTTCCAGTTCTCTACCCCACCCACACCTGGCTTTTACATCTTAAGTTTGTCTATTCTATATCCATTGCATTAACTGTTGAGTAGACATTTGCTATAGCTTCCCAATGATCCTTTTGTCATCTTCACACATCTTCCTTTGACCAATTATCCCTCCTGAGCTTTTGTTGCAATACTGTGGTACTTTCAAAGTAGAAATCTGGACTGATGCAAGGCTTAGGGGGTTAGAGCACTTGCTGCCAAGAGTGATGACCTGAATTGATCTTTGGGATCCATGTGGTACAAGGAGAGAATTTACTATCACCAGTTGTTCTCTGATTTTCATGTTTACACCATGGGAATGCATGCAAACAAGTATTAAAAAAAAAAAAGTGAGCCTAGCATGGTGGGGCACACCATTTATTTTAGCACTCAGGCGGTAGAAGCAGTTGGGTCTCTTGAGTTCAAGGTTAGCCTGGTCTACACAATGAATTCCAGGACAGCCAAGGCTATGAAGAAAAGCCCTGTCTCAAAAAAGCAAAAACACCACTGCCTGTTTAAAATACTCTACTGATTTACTATTAATATACTTGTAGTTTGAATGATGGTACACCTTAAAGACTCATGTAACTGAGGCTTTTTGGGGGGTGCTTGTCGTGGGGATTCTGTCCTCAGAAATGGGGTAGTACTTAAAGGTTAGAGGGAATGAGTTTAGCTTGTTTGCCCTTTGGCCTTTTGCCATATGAGGATATAGCAAGAGACTATCACTACACAAAATAAATGTCCACAACTTTCTTTTTGGCTCTTTTTTTTTTTTCCTTTGAGATAGGGTTTTTCTGTGTTCTTGACTGTCCTGGAACTTGCTCTATAGACCAGGCTGGCCTTGAACTCACAAAGATCTGCCTGCCTCTGCCTCCTGAGTGCTGAGATTAAAGGCATCAGCCACCACTGCTTGACAAGTATCCTAGATTTTAAAACTGAAATAAGGGGCTGGTGAGGTGGTAGAGCACTTGCTGCTTTTCCTTAGGACTCAGGTTTATTCCTAGCACCCACATACTGGTTTACAGCAGTAACTCTAGTTCCAGAAGATTGGAACATTCTCTTCTAGCCTCTGCAGGCACCATACACATGTAGTATACAGATATACTTGCAGTCAAAATACCCTTACACATAAATTGTAAAGTTTGTGTTTTTTAATGTGTGTGTGTGTATGTGTGTGTATGTATGTGTGTGTGTATATATATAAAATCACAGCCTGTGATATTTTGTTGTAACAGCACACATTAAGATATGTTTCAGTGAGGTCTGGAAAGGTCTGTATGTATAGGTGGATTGGCCATACTGACTTCTTAACTACCTTTCAGTGGCTGTGACAAAGCACTGTGACCAAGAAGGCACCTTATGGAAGGAAGTGCTTATGGTGGCTTGCAGTGTCAGAGGGTGAGTTTGTATTTATCATTGTAGGAAGCATGGTAGGCAGACACGTATGGTGCTGGAGCTGTAGGTGAGAGCCTGAACCTGACTTACAAGCAAGAGGCACACGCTCGAATGCTCACACGCACACACACACACACACACACACACACACACACACACACACATACACACACACACACACAAGGGGGGGGGGAGAGAGAGAGAGAGAGGGAGGGGCATTTGAAACCTCAAAGCCTGCTTTTAGTGATATACCTTCTCCAACAAGGTCCCACCTCTTAATCTTCCCCCAACAGTTTAACCGACTGTGGACCAAGTATTCAAGTACATGGGCCTATGGGAGTCATTCTCATTCAGACCATCACATTGGCTTTCAGTATTCCTAGTTTTCTTTTTAAACTCACTTTAATTCCTTAGTAGTATCCTCTAATTTGATTTGTTTCTTTTGATGGATATTACTCACCCATGAGGGCTTTCCTTGTCTAGATGGAAAATTGTCATATTCTTCCATACATTAATACTTAACTTAATTGTGTATCTATTTTGCCTCCCAGAGATAATAATGACTGAGACAAAGACTATATATCCTTAGGAAATTTTCGTTATGGGGACAAGGGAACATGCTGAGTATGCACACACACACCTCGCGCACACACACCCACACCCACACGCACATAACCAAACACCAAAACTAAAACCCCTCATTTCAAATAGATAAGGAAGTAGTAAGATGGGAGCTAGAAAACCAGGATTTGGAAGAAGGGGCTTCTTCAGCTACAGGGGTTTGGAAATCAATCTTTCTTTTCTTTCTTTCTTTCTTTCTTTCTTTCTTTCTTTCTTTCTTTCTTTCTTTCTTTCTTTCTTTCTTTCTTTCTTGGGTGGGGGCAGACTAGACATGGTTTCTCTGTATAGCCCTGGCTGTCCTGGAACTCTCTGTGTAGACCAAGCTGGCCTCCAACTCAGAAATCCCTCTGCCTCTACCTCCCAAGCGCTGGGATCAAAGGTGTGCGCCACCACTGCCCAGCTGAAGATAGCTTCTTTATATTATATCTAAATATTTTTATGTGTTCTGAGAGTGTGCAGTGGCTGCAGAGGCCAGAGAGGGCACCAGATTCTGTGGAGCTAGGAGTTATAGGTGGTTGTGAGCTGCCTAATGTGGGTGCTGGGAACAGATCCTGGGTCCTTTGGAAGAGCAGTAGTGCCCTTAGCCACAGTCATCTCTGCAGCCTCTGTGAAAGGAGCATTCATGCAGATTTGGAGGACTTGCTAGTTGCCTGCTTTTTTGAAGATCTAAGGAAACCATGTGGAACTGTTAGGAAATGAGAAAAAAAAATTTTTTTAATCTTATTTTATTTTTTAGGGTAAAGTTCTTTATGGCAAGTATGGAGGCATTCTGGGGCCAGATTTATTTTAACATAACAGTATTACAATAAAATTTAGTCAACAAACATGCGACAAAAGGAGGTGTGGGAAGCAAATGGGAACAGAGAGAGGGACAGAATCTTCAGTGAAGATCTGCTGAACTCTTTACAATTTCAAACCTGTTTCCCAGAGAAGTCATATGAAAATGGTGATTCCAGGATGTTCACCTGGGACTCAGCCATGAAAGTCAGTAAAGTCACAAAAGGAGTGAACACAGCCTAGAAATCCAGATCAGTTTAAAAGTTGTATCGGTGGATTTATCGGAGACAAGTAAATCAGAGAAATAACCAGGAGCCAATTTGTGACTCATAGGAAGAAAGCTGGAGTTTTCTTAGGTTTGATGGGGTGAGTTTATTATGGGAGTATTTGATTCACTTTTCCTTTTTAAGGACAGGATCTCACTGTGTAGTCCTCCGTGACCAGAGACTCACAGAGATCTGCAAGTCTCTGCCTCCTGAGTGCTGGGATTAAAGGTGTGCCTCGGTTGTGCTGGGCTTGACTTACTTCTTAGAGAATTAGACTGCTCAGTGGGAAACAGACTGAAGGAGGGAGGGCAGAGTCAGCCAGTGGGGTGAGTATGACACTGAGGAGTTAGAGCAGGTACGTGTGTTGAAGACACAGTGGGAAGTGTATGTTGGATTGCACGTGGTGTAAGAGAACGGTGTAAGTACTCCTCCATTCCCTTTAGCATGCTAGCAGATGGCTGGGCCCTGGGGGTAGGTTTTAGGGAGAAGAATATGATGGTGTCTGTTCAGTTATGTAAAGTATGAGATATCAATTAAGCATATGGTCCAGTTGGCCATGCTGGAGCTCAGGAAAAACTATATAAGATATGAAAAATACATACTTAGTAACACTACCAAGGTCTCATTGGAAAAATTTTAAATATTGAAGAGGTTTAAAGCTCAAGTGATAAATGTGTTTTCCCAAAATCTTTTTTTTTTTTTGACTTCAGAGTTCAAATTTTATTTATTGATGATAAGTCTTGCTGGTTATTTTCCTTAAATGACAAACTGTGTACTCATCAGCAGGAGACTGCCAGTACTCAAGCCTGAAAGTAGTAGTTGGTGTGTCAGTTTAAAAAAAAAAAATGGTCTCCTTTTACAAGTAAGTTGTACTGCGGCTTTTTTCTAAAGACAACCATCATATGTAGTATGTAACAAAGGCAATTTTCAGGTATTTAAGTTCTCTTGTGGGGAGAAGTTGAAATAGGGTCTTATCCTGTATCTCCAGCTGGCTTGGAATTTGCTGTATAGACGAGGCAGAACTCATAGAAATCCATCTGCCTCAGCCCCCCAAGTGCTGGATTGGAAAGCTGAAGGCCAGCTTGAGCTACATAGGGAGAGCGAGTCTGGAAAAGTTTGACCTTGATCTTGTGAACAATCCCTCCCTAAAGTAGACCATACTAAAGAGCCTTTGTGATTTAGTAAGCTTCATAACTTCTGCTGTAGTAATGGGAGCCTGCATTTTACAAATCATAGTATACTTATTAATATTTTATATTTATTGAGTGTCTCTGACTAAAGTAAATTGGTAATCTCATAAAAATTTAGTTACTTATGCATGAATCTTCTTGGCATAATATCTAATATATATTATTTTAATAATTTTATATAGAGGGGCTAGAGATGGTTAATAGCATACATAGCACTTGGTAGTGTTTTGGAGAACCTGAGTTTGGTCCCTAGCACCCACACTGAGTGGTTCATAATCACCTATACTTTCATATAGGTTCCAATCACCTATAATCTTCAGCTCCAGGGAATCCAACATTATTCTTTTGGCTTCTGAGGGCATCTGCATCACATGCACATTCTCACACACATACATATGATTAAAGAAAAGTGAGGAGTTGGAGAGGTGGCTCAGTGGTTAAGAGTACTAGATGCTCTTCCAAAACACCAGAGTTCATAGACCAGCACCCATGCCCATGACCACCAGCTGCCTGTAACCAGCACCCATGACCATGACCACCAGAGTTCATAGACCAGCACCCATGCCCATGCCCACCAGCTGCCTGTAACCAGCACCCATGCCCATGACCACCAGCTGCCTGTAACCAGCACCCATGCCCATGACCACCAGAGTTCATAGACCAGCACCCATGCCCATGACCACCAGCTGCCTGTAACCAGCACCCATGCCCATGACTCACAACTGCCTGCAGTTCTAGTTCCAAGATCTGACACCTTCCTCTGGCCTTGGTGGATATTCCCTCACATGTAGCAGACATTCAAATTAACACACAGAAATAAAAATAATCTTAAAAAAATCTTTGACTAGGAATTTAGATTCAGAGCCTTTCTATTATGTATATTTAATTGCTGATGATCCTGTATTCGCTTTCTAGAGTCTGTGTCTATCAATAATTACTTACATGGTTGTTTTTAGGCGGTTGTTCAAAACGATTTTTAGGAAAGAGTGAAAAATAGCTTTTTACTCTAAAATGATGATATAGTCATTTTAAATTTGAAAATGTTTCACATTGGGTTTAAAGAAATCTTATGAACACTCCTTTATTCTTGTAGAAGATCTGAATTTAAGCATCTACTTGGTGGCTCATAGAGAATCTAATGACCTTCTGGCCTCCACTGGCACGAGGTGTGCATATGGCACATAAACATGTAGGCAAAAGACTCATAAGCATAATTTAAATCCCCCCTCCCATCCCCAGAAACCTAAATCTGTTGTTGGAGGCCAGTGAGATAAAAGTATTTGCTCTGAAGCCCAAATTCTGTCCATAGAGCCCATGTAGTAAAGGAGACAGCCAGTACTCTCAGCCTCTGACTGCCACACATTTTAACACCCACTGATAAATGTTTAAAAAGAAGCCCATTGTTCATGCCTATGGTACTTATAGAACTTCCAATTTAGAATATGTGTGTGTGTGTGTGTGTGTGTGTGTGTGTGTACATGATGCCATGTGCAGGCCAGGCTGCTCCCTGTTTACTTGACATCTTTCTTTGGGTGGTGGTTGCTGCTGTAGCCATACTTCTTGCTGCAGTTTACAGCATAGTGTGCAGGTCAGCACTTGCTGTAGATCATCATGTCCTAGGTTTATGTACTTCAGGGCAAGCTGTCACAGTGAGGGCCAGTTGATAACACTGTGCATGCAGGGTAAACTCTTAATGTTGGACACAGTGCTGTCATACTCCAGCTGTTCGACCATGAGTATGGAGTGTGATAACATTCTTGATAATGTTACTGGGCTTGATCTCAAGAGCTATATGGTCTTGTGAGTCAAGGTCTTCTCAAAGACTAGTATCTTGTCTGTTGGTGAGCTGCCCTGTTGAAGAAGAAAAAACTGGGCTCAGTTCTTGATCCTGTTGTCTTAACGTCTCAAATGCTAGGATTACAGGTCTGTAACACCATGTCTGACTCTTCATTTTCTTATATACATTTATTACTTTTGTGAAAGGCTTTGAATGAGTACATTTTTCTGTCAAACTATGTCATTTTAAAAAGGTTTGATAAATCTGTTTTATTTTCTAACTCCAGGTTCCATTAAAGTTTCTAATATTTAAATTTACTAAATTGTGAGAATTTATCTTCTTATTTTGTCCTATGATGTTTTAATTTTTTTTTTTTTTTTTTGAGTATTAATAGAGTACCAAAAATCCCAGAGGAAACCGGCAAACTTTTATATGATCTCAAGTTAGAATCACAGAGTTTCAAAATAAATGTTTAGTAAAATGAGATGTATCTAACAATCTGTAATGTGCTTCACCGCAGGAATATATTCGTTACTTGTTAAGTTATCCAGCAACCTAAAAAGTGCATTCATCTTCTGTGTGAGGAGGCAGGAGGGAGAGAGAGAGAATATGAACGTGTTGTTTGTGAGTCCTGAGCAAATATGTACCATGGTGTGCATGCCAAGGTCTTAGGACAACTTTTGAGAGTCAGTTCTTTCCTTCTAACATGTGGGTCCTGCAGATCAAACATAGGTCATTAGCCCCTTTACACACTGAGCCATTTTACTGACCTTTTTAGTTTTAAAGATTTTATTTTATTTTTACTTTTTACTCTGATTTTATGTTGTTCAGGCTGGTCTTGAACTCCTGATTCATTTGCCTCCACCTTCCAAGTGCCCAATCACAGATGTGTGTTGGGCGCCAGCATGCCCAGCTTGTTTAGTTGGTTTTTTTGGAGACAAGGTCTCATTAGTTGCACAGGTTAGCCTTGAAGGCCTAGTCTCAAGTAATCCTTTTATGGTAGGCTTATCTGTGGGTAGAATAAAAGTTGCCAGTCACCCTGTCAGCATGTCTAGCTTAGCAACTTTCTGCCTCCTATTATTCATTCCAGTGGTTTTGTCTATAAGATGTAATCACTCTCCTCAAATCTTTCTCATTAGTCAAATAAGTCATGAAACATAATAAATGGTATAGAGAAAAACACATTGACACAACAGAGTTCTTCTACTCAGCTTGATATGTCAAAGAAGACATTATTAGGCTTGAGTTCTGAAAAATGTTAATCAGGAAAGCTGGGGTTGTGGGGGTGCAGATAGTGGTATGTATCTAGACCAAAGTTATGTGAAAACAGAATGATTTTTAACAGTTTATAAGCTTGGGTGCTTTAGATTACACAAAGTAGGGCAACAGTCTGTAAAGAAGTAGTAGGAATCAGATTCAGCAAGACCTTATCAAGTCATTGTAGTGATTTTAGCTTTTTTCAAACCCTTAGGCTGATGAAAAGGTACTGAAAGTTTTTTTTTTTTTTTTTTTTTTCTTCGAGACAGGGTTTCTCTGTGTAACCCTGGCTGTCCTGGAACTCACTCTGTAGACCAGGCTGGCCTTGAACTCAGAAATCTATCTGCCTCTGCCTCCCAAGTGCTGGGATTAAAGGAGTGTGCCACCTTTGTTCAGTACTGAACGTTTTAAACAATGAGATGACACTAATCCCAACTCTTGGGAAGCTGATGCTGAGGCCGAGGCCATTCTTGACCACAAGAGACCCTATCTCAAAAAGGGGACGTGGGGGCTGGTGAACTGGCTCAGGTGTTAAAAGTGAGTGCTGTTCTTATAAAGGACCCAAGTTTGGTTCCCAGTGCCTATGTCATGTGCCTCACAGATGCCTGTAACCCCAAATGCAGGGGACCCAGTACCCTCTTCTATCGTCTGTGGGAACCTGTAGTCACATGCACATGCTAACAAGCATATACACATACTTTAAAATAAGATAAGTTGGGCTAGAGGGTTGTTTCAGAGGTAAAGAGCATTGGCTATTCTTCAAAAGGACCCAGGTTCAATTCCCAGTGTGCACATGGCATATCACAACTGTCTGTAACCTTAGTTCCAGGGGATCCAACACCATCACACACACATACAAGCAGGCAGAACTCCAATGTACAGAAAATAAAAAATCATAAAAAATAAAAATAAGTTGAAACAACAATTGCAAATTAAAAATAAAGGTTATTTTTGCCTTATGTGATGACACGAGGCTCACACCAGTAATTTCAGTACTCAGGAGCCGAGGAGGCAGTATTGCTACAACTTCAAGGTTAGTTGGGGCTAATACTTTTAAGCCACAGAGCTACTAGGTCTAGGGCTACAGAGCAATAGATCTTGTTTCAACCTCTACCCTCCTGAAACAGCCTGGAGCCTCCCCAAACCAAACTAAGGTTACATTTAAGAGCTGAGAACAGAGTAGGCGGAAGCTTGAGCTGTACTTTGGAGAACTCTAGAAGAGATCACTAAGAGGGTTGGTTTGGAGGTGATAGTCCTAAGCAGTGGTGCAATTCTGGCATCAACATGCTAGGCAGAGACTTCCTGGTTTTCTGTTCTAGAAAGGAGAATGCTCGACACTATTAGGTTGTGTTGAACTGGTGGTTAGAAGGAGATTCATTAAACAATTACTAGTTGCCTATTCTGTGGAAGGCTTTCACTTCTAGATAATCATGATATGGTATTATGATGCTTGTGTTATATGGCTGTTTAGAGATCTTTGCTTGATGGAAATATCTAAGAACATGGAAGTTGGTCTTACGTGTGTGCACACATGCACATGCCCATCCTCACCTATACCTTTTGATGTTTTGCTTTAAGACAAGGTATTTTGTAGCCCCGATCTAGTAGCTTTGAACTCCTGATCTTTCTGTTCTAGCCATCGATGAAAGACATGGGTCCTCTGAAGAGAAAGCTCAGAGATGCCTGGGCACATATATACCTGTAATCACAGTACTAAGGATTCTGCGGTAGGAGGACTGAGAATTTCAGGCCAGCTTGGGCTATATAGCAGACCCTGTTCAAAAGCATCTTCTCCCTACAAACAAACAAAAACAACAACAGAGAAAGCTCAAAGATGGCATATTTTACCAATATTCATTCTCTATTGTCATAAAGCGATTATGCCTGAAAAAGGCAATTTGCGCTCATAGAAGTGAATCTGTAAAACCCCTCTTTCTCAATCATTAGTGCACAGTTGGTTTCTGACTCTTTCCAGCTTTCACTCCTCCACAGTGGGATTGATTGGCAGAACAGTGGGTTGAAGAAAAGGAATAACGCTTGACTATTAGCTGGCTGTGTGGGCAAAAGTGGGGAGAGGGAGGGAAGAAGGAAAAAGGACTCCAGGGTCTGTCTCTGTATACCATTGTGGCATGAGGTAAAGCTGTACAGTCTTTGTCTTCTAATGTTAATTTTGTTGTTTTTTCAGTACTTTCCTATATTATGGATCCCTGGCATTTTTATATCTCTAGTAGCTTTTTACAAATAATTTCAAGACAGATATGTCTTCCATATAGATTGAAAACTATCTTTTGAAAGGAACCAAAGTATTCTAAAGACCCATGGTAGTGTCTGGAGAAGGAGATGTCTCGGCAGGTTTAGCTGTCTTGAATTTAAAAGTTGAGAGAAAAGGGATGTTTGAGAAGCAACAGATGCAGCAGATTGTAGGAACAACATGACAGAAGGTGTGTTTGTGAGACCCGAGTATAGTTGCAGATGTAAGGGAGGTTAATGAAGTTGAGATCTAAGGCTAAAATACATCTTAGCTGCTAACACTAAGCTGTAGAAAATTAGTCCTGTGCTTCCCACATACAGCTTTTAAGAATTATGGTTTTTTGAAGGTGTATGTGCATGTTTGTGTGAGTCTGTGCACATGCGTGTGTGTAGGGGCATGAGAAGGCTAGAAGAGGGTGTTGAATCACTTAGAGCTGGAGTTGTAGGTCGTTGTGAGGTACCTGACATGAATGCTTGGGTCCAAACTGTGGTTCTCATGATTGAGCAGCAAATATTTTGTTGTTGTTGTTTTGAGACAGGGCTTCTTTGTATAGTCCTAGGTGTCCTGTAACTCGTTTTATAAACCAAACTCAGACAGAGATCCCCTACTTCTGCCTCCTGGGTTAAGATCACACACCACACCAGATGCTGAAGAACAAACACTTTTAACTAGCCTGTTTTATTTTTTTGTTTTGGAGGGGACAGAGTCTCTACTAGCTCAGGCTTGTATGGAACTTGCTGTGAACTTGAAGAGCTTAGAATTTTCCTGTTGACTTGATTTTTTCAAACCCTACTTTTAATATGGGTTCTTTAACCTCCCTTCTAGCCTACAATCCACCAGAGGTAGCTGAAAAGAAAGGTTATTAGGATATGAGGGAAGTGGACCTGTTTAGAAATTGTTCTTTGGAGCAAATCTAATCTGTATTGTCAGGAAATTAGCAGTTCAGTTTACAGGAATCAGCAGCAGCAGCTCGATCCACTCGCAAACACTTAATGAATACACCAGCAGTCCAGTTCAGTAGTGTCGGGGTAGCAAGCACAAATCAGCAGCAGTGGCATGAATTGTCAGGCCTCCACCCAACCCACATGAGTCAGCAGGAGTGACCAGGGATGTCAGAAGTTCTCTGCCGTGCCTTGAAGCATTGCAAAGCTAACTATGCAAACTTGCTGAGTCCTATTTCTACTCTCTTCTTCAAACATCAAGTGTCCTCCCAGGGGTCTTTCCTCACCATGTGAGTCTGTCTTAGCAAAACTCCATGTGAGTCTGTATCAACTGACTTCACTCTGCCAATCACCCCGAGTCCTCAGGAGCTGCAAGAAGTTTTTTTTTTTTTTGGTATGTTTCTTCCTATGAAGTCACAACAAATGACCATTAAGGAATGGCAAGGTATACCAATACCATCTAGTGTCGTCTGTGGTCTGTTGGGTCCTTCTTAACATCATGAGTCTGCTTTAGCAAAACATCCTTTCACCTGTGACCACTTCCGGAACACACTCCTTCACTTGTCTGCCCCAGTTTTGTCTTCTGACAAAACTGACTTTCCAAAGAAACCAGAAGTTTCCATTTCATTTTCCTGCTGTCCTTCAAGTGATGGAGGGGATCATGGGCTGCACCATGCCAGCTCCATGCATTACGTGTAGTAACATGTGTAAAACTGATATTGTGCCTTTTACTTACATATTTTAGTCCTTCATACAGACGTACCTTGGTATAACTAACAGAAACCATTGAGTTAATTGAGTAAATGTAAGAGAGTTTTAGATCCAAATAAACAACCTTTAAATGAGCCAATGATTTTAACTGGAGACTTTGATTATTAGGAACTTATTTTTAATAAAGTTGTGCATTTGTTCCACCCATCCTTATTTTCCTGTTTCCTCATTCCCACCTACATCCCTATACTCCCCAAAGAAAGAAGGGCAGCATGGTGCTGTCTCATAGTTTTTTGTTTTGAATGAAGAGGCACAATGTATTATGGAACAAACAAGATGTTTTTACATCAGAAGTTTTAGGAAAAGATTTATTTGCTGAAAATGTCTTTTCATTTTTATTTCTTTTTAAAATTTTCTTTTCCTTATTATTTTCAAGACAGTCTCATGGAGCCCAGGCTAGCTTTGAACTTTAACATAGCCAGTGGTAATCTTTAATTTTTTTATCTTTCTATCTTCACTTTTCAGATGCTAGGGTTACAGTATGTAACCCCACGGTGGTTTCTTAGATGCTTTGACCTCATTGATCAGTGTAATTATTATTATTATTATTATTATTATTATTATTGTTTTGTTTTTTCCCCGAGACAGGGTTTCTCTGTGTAGCCCTAGTAGTCCTGGAACTCACTCTGTAGACCAGGCTGGCCTTGAACTCAGAAATCCGCCTGCCTCTGCCCCCAAATGCTGGGATTAAAGGCGTGCACCACCAATGCCCGGCCTTTTTTTTTTTTAATGAGACCGACTTTCACTATGTAGTCCTGTCTGGTGTGAAACTCACTATATAGATTAGGCAGGTTTCAAACTCACAGAGATTTGCTTGCCTCTGCTCCTGTACCCCCAAGCGCTGGGATCAAATGCATGTGATAATGAGTGATAAATCTTATAATGGTCTTGTTACTTAATTTTTATGGAATCATGGAAGTAAGAGCCAATGTTGGACTTATTTATTATGAGGAACTTTTTAGTACCTGTGGTCTCTGTTAACTTGTTAAAACAATTTATAGGTATGCTCAGAAAAAAATTTGAAAACTTATCAAATCATGCTGATAGCATCCAGAGACTTAATTTTTTTAATTTAAAAAAAATTAAATTTGTGTGTGTTTGCCTGCCTCGGTGCATGTGTATGTGTCTTGTCTATAGTGGTCAGAATGTGGAATTCTTTTCTTTTACCTTTAAGTAGATTACAGAGACCAAACTCAGGTTGCCAGGTTTACATGGCAGGTGCCTTCGCTGTATGAGCAACCTCACAGGTCCAATGTTTGTATATCTTTTACCTTTACAAATATTTATTTTATGTGTCCCAGTGCTCTGTTTGCATATACCCTTGCATGCGAGAAGAGGTATATAACTCATTATAAATGGTCGTGAGCACCATGTGGTTTCTGGGAATTGAACTCAGGACCTCTGGAAGAGCAAGCAGCTGGTATACTTAACCACTGAGCCATTTCTCCAGCAACCATAGTTTTTATTTTTACTTTAAAAATTGTAAACCATACCAAAATGGTAGGCCACAAAAACAATGAATCAGGGAGTTTGCTGTGGAGGTCAGAGTGAAAGCAGATGTGAATGGGTGCAGCAGGAGGAATCATGGCCACCAAGGTGATGGAGTCCATCAGAAAGTTTGGCCTGGCTTTAGCAGTTGCAGAAGGTGTGGTAGTGGACTCTGCCTCATAGAAAATGGACAGAATCCAGTTATCTTTTACTGCTACTCTTCAGCCATGGAATGTTCTAGTTAGCAAAGATTTGTAGAACATCAGCATCATTGGACATTCAGCTGGTGGCCAGCCAGCTTCCTCCTATCTAAAACTGCATTGTGGAGATCTCTGTTGAGTGGTTGCTATCATTCTCACCACAGATACCCTCAAGTCAGTCGTGGCCTACTTTGATGCTAGAGATATGTGGTGGAAAAGGCTGAGCAGCATAAGGCGGCAGCCATTATCTGGTAAGGGTGACTTCAAGGCAAATGAACAGGTGGTCAACTCACTGGCCACTGCTGGTGATGGCCTAATTGAGCTGTGCAAGCTTGAAGCTGCTGAGGCTGTTGCTGCATAACAGCTTTCCTGCACTCAGAATATTGCCTACCTGCCAGTGGGGCAGTTTGTGCTCCTCCAGCTTTCTCAGGGAGGCGTCCTCTGCTTGTACCTTCTCAGGCCAAGTGGGTCATGCCTTGATTATTCTGAATGATGCCTTCCTTCTGCCCCACCCCAGAAATCATTGTGAAAATTCATGATTGGCTTAAAAAGTGTAGGAAATAAAAGTAAAACCCCTTTAGATGTCTCTCTCTCTCTTTTTAAAGATTTATTTATTTCATGTATGTGGGTATACTGTTGCTGTCTTCAGACACCACAAGATGGCATCAGATCCCCATTAGAGATGGTTGTGAGCCAACATGTGATTGCTGGGAATTGAACTCAGGACCTCTGAATGATCAATCAGTGCTCTTAACTGCTGAGCCATCTCTCCAGCTCACTTTAGATTTCTCTCTTCTCTCTCTCTTTTTTTTTTTAGGTTTTTTTATTTATTATATGTAAGTACATTGTAGCTGTCTTCAGACACACCAGAAGAGGGAGTCAGATCTCGTTACGGATGGTTGTGAGCCACCATGTGGTTGCTGGGATTTGAACAGACCTTCGGAAGAGCAGTCGGGTGCTCTTACCTGCTGAGCCATCTCACCAGCCCCACTTTAGATCTCTTAAAAACAAACAAGCAGCTGGGCGTGGTGGGAGGCAGAGGCAGGTGGATTTCTGAGTTTGAGGCCAGCCTGTTCTACAAAGTGAGTTCCAGGACAGCCAGGGCTATACAGAGAAACCCTGTCTCGAAAAACAAACAAACAAAACCCCAAAAAACAAACAAACAAACAAAAAACCAAACAAGCAATAAATGGAACAAAGAGCAAACAAAAAGCACCCCCACAGTAAAAGAAACAGTGGACAAAATGAAATAGCACCCCCGGACTGGAAAAATATACTTGCAGCCAATATATCTGACAAATGTTCATATCCAAAGTTTACATAGAGAGCTTACAGAACTCTGCAGAACAAACCAACATGATTAAACAATGAATGAATGAATGACCTGTGTAGCTATCTCCCTATCGTAGGCTTTGAAATGCTCAAGAAGCATATGGAAAGGTACTTAGTACTCTGTGGGAGAATCACTTTTGAGTTACTTACCACCTTATGGTTAATAGGGTGGCTACTATGAAAAAGATGAGGCGGTGGTCAGGTAGCACTCATCTTAAGTCCGTACTTGGGAGGCAGAAGCAGATCTCTTTTGAGTGTGAGGACAGTCTGGTCTACATAAGAGAAAAACTAAGGAAGCAGTGCTTAATTTCTAAGCATCTGCTTGCACATGAACTAACATGGCAGTGAGATATAACTCCCATGAGAAACACATGCCATTCTGGTTGAGGATGCTGATTTGAGGTCCTCCTGAGGCTCACACGAGTAGTTAATAGTTAGGATCTGAGTTTCTGGCCTCAGGGAGTTCCTTGGAAGGGTTTAGGAGTATCTGAGAAGTTTATGGCTCAAGATAAATATGATGAATCCATGTATCCACTCCTGCAACTCTTACTGCCACAAGTGTGGATAAAATACTGGGATGTGGACTGTTTTACAGGTGTTGAACAGGACTTTATTTGAATCACAAGTCTTAATTTACATTGTTTTTGAGGGTTTCTTCCATTCTTCTCGAGGAAGCCTTGCAATGAATTTTGACAATAACTATTGAACTTGGACTGTTGGGTGACATGATTTACAGTCTCACTGCTTTTGAGTCTAATGCTGGGTCATTGGTAAGAAAGGGCCTGCCATACAGAACCTCAAAGGAAGTTAAGCCCTGGTATTCAAGTGCTTCTATGTCCGGGAGGGAGCAGTTTAGGCCAAGGGGACTATGTCTCCTGAAGGAGCTTCTTTAGCTCTCATCAGTCTTTTCCACATTTCTCAGGATTGAGGGTGCCAAACACGATAAAATTGCAGTGACTCCCTGGTGCCTTGGACAAACACTGGATTATCTCAGTCTTAAAGGTGGGACTGTAGCCGCTGTGGAGATTTTTAAGGATTTTGAATCTAGGGACTATTTCTTTAAGTAGATTACAAGTTTTTACAAGTAGACTCTTAAGTTGACTACATAGGAGAGGTTTTCTCTTGGATGGTAAAACCTCTGTCCATTTCATAAAAATATCTACCTGTACTAAAGTCCTTTCCTAGATACGTTCCACATTTTTAGTTGGAGGAGCTGCTGGAGGCCTCTGCTTGAGGGATTGATCTTTTGGCAACTTAGTATCCGTGAGCTACCTGTTGGATGGCTTTTCTAATGTCCAAAAATATTTTCTTGGACAAGGCCAGAGTGTTCTATCCTAGAGTTATCAATAAATCTGATGGAGAGACTTTAGAATATTCCCCTGAAGAGATTTGCTAACTCTAGCTGACTGTGAGAAACCATCTGCGGTGGTCTAGCTGACTCAGAGCTCGCTCCCCAGGGGAATATTGGGATCTCTCAGGTTCTAGCAGAGATTCTTCTCTAAAGCCTTGTCATGCCTGATCTTTATTATCGCAGGATGCTGTTTTTAAGCTTCAGAATCCGCTGCCTCATTTCCCCCGACTTACAGGATCATCTCCTTTCTGGTTCTGAGCAATGAATTCTATAATTCTGCTTTGGTGGTGTCATCCCCTGTTCACCTGGAAGGGTGAGGTGGAACAGAAACTATTAAATAAGTTTCATGGGGCTCTGGTCTGGCTGTAAATGCCAAAGTATTATAGCTCTTAGAAGAGAAGGGAGGAGGTCAGGAGAGAGAACTCTTGCCTAAGTGTTATATAGCTCAGTTAAAAACAGCTGCTCTCAGATGATCCTTGGTAAAATAACTTGTGCCCTTTATCCCATGTTGACAGTGACTTTATAAATATTTAGAAGTTGGGAGGGACTTAGGGGTAGATGTTTCCTGTTGGCTCAGTTTGGGATATTACTGATGCTCTATTTGAATGGGGTAGGACTCTTTAAGTGTTTTACTGTTGCGACTGATTGCCATTGTCTTCTCAGTGGATGTTATGGTTAGGTGTTCCAGAACAGGCACAGGAGTGAGTGGATAGGGAGCGACTCCACTTATGCTTATCTCAAGTCTCAGAGATTCCCCGGATCTGAGCTTATTCAACCTTAGTATTTCTTATGTTTGTCTCATAACAGGGTCCCACGTGCCCCATAGGGTGGGAAAAGAGACAACATCTAAGAGTCTCCCAGTTTAATGGAGGGGTCAAGTGGTGTTTAGAAGATTTAGGAGGCACATTTAAATCTGTACAGATATTTCCTCTTTTCTGTTGGGATAACTCAAGGGTGTTAGTGAGAATAAGGAACTCAGCAAGCTTGGCAGTAGAGACCCTGAGGCAAGAGTGCCATGACAAAATCATAAACTTGGTAAATATTTGATTCCACCATTTGTGAAAGAGCTCCCATTAGTGTATACTATTAAATCAGGCTTCTCCAGAGACTGGTTAGTTAAATCATGACAGGTGCATCGTCTGTTGTGAGGCTGTGGGTGTGGGGGAAAGAGCGGAGAGGGAGAGAACCTGTATCCAGCCAGAGTTTCGGTGCGCTGGGTGGGTGGATGCGAGAGGACTGCCGCATGCTTTTCGGTGGGGGGTGGACAAGGGGCAGCCCAAGGTATCAGGTTCTCAGCCTTGGGCATCCCACGCTGGATAACCCGGAGGAGCTGAGAACAAATGGGGACCCCTGGACGGCTCAGTCAGCTCCGGGGCCGAAGGGAGGAGAGGGCAGGGGATATGAGCGTCCTTGGTCTGGTCCGTGGCTGGAGCACAGGAAGGCTTTCTGGCGGGAGGTTAGACGTGGCTCGTTAGGAGAAAGCCTATTCCATCTTTCAAGCTCGGCGGGCCTTGATGAGCAGAGACAGTCTATGTATGGTTTTAGAGCTTTATTGTAGAAAGGCAGGGAGAGAGAGAGAGAAGGTAGAAAGAAGGGAGAGACTGGCCATGGCTACGTTGGGGGTTGGGGGGAATGGAAAGAGAAAAAGAGGGCTAGAGAGTAAGAAAGGTGAGGGCTTAAAGAGAGTGAGGAGGGGCCAAGCAGTCCCTCTTATAGTGGGCTGGGCTATCTTATTGTTGCCAGGTAACTGTGGGGAGGAACTTACCTGGCTCTAGTCAGGTAACTGTGGGGGTGGAGTCTAACCAGAATGGTAGTCACAGAATTATGGAGTGGGGGTGAAGAATGAAAAATTACTGGCCTCTTGTGAAAACATGAACTTTTTACCTCGGAGCCCACCCCCTCCCATCTAGAGGTTGTTCTCGGAACACTCCTAAACTTTTCACCCCAAAACTCCTCACCCTAAAGTTCGACCAAGAACATTTTTGAGATAAAGGCCTCCTGAAACAACCTCAAAATGAACCGGGTACATTGCCAAATGATAGGACATGACTCCTTAGTTACGTAGGTTCCTTGATAGGACATGACTCCTTAGTTACGTAGATTCCTTTGGCAGAACTCCCTAGTGATGTAAACTTGTACTTTCCCTGCCCAGTTCTCCCCCTTTGAGTTTTACTATATAAGCCTGTGAAAAATTTTGGCTGGTCGTCGAGACTCCTCTACCCTGTGCAAAGGTGTATGAGTTTCGACCCCAGAGCTCTGTGTGCTTTCTGTTGCTGCTTTATTTCGACCCCAGAGCTCTGGTCTGTGTGCTTTCATGTTGTTGCTACTTTATTAAATCTTACCTTCTACATTTTATGTATGGTCTCAGTGTCTTCTTGGGTACGCGGCTGTCCCGGGACTTAAGTGTCTGAGGGAGGGTCTCCCCTCGAGGGTCTTTCATTTGGTGCATTGGCCGGGAAACAGCGCGACCACCCAGAGGTCCTAGACCCACTTAGAGGTAAGATTCTTTGTTCTGTTTTGGTCTGATGTCTGTGTTCTGATGTCTGTGTTCTGTTTCTAAGTCTGGTGCGATAGCAGTTTCAGTTTTGCGGACGCTCAGTGAGACCGCGCTCCGAGAGGGAGTGCGGGGTGGATAAGGATAGACGTGTCCAGGTGTCCACCGTCCGTTCACCCTGGGAGACGTCCCAGGAGGAACAGGGGAGGATCAGGGACGCCTGGTGGACCCCTTTGAAGGCCAAGAGACCATTTGGGGTTGCGAGATCGTGGGTTAGAGTCCCACCTCGTGCCCAGTTGCGAGATCGTGGGTTCGAGTCCCACCTCGCGTTTTGTTGCGAGATCGTGGGTTTGAGTCCCACCTCGCACCTTGTTGCGAGACCGTGGGTTCGAGTCCCACCTCGCGTCTGGTCACGGGATCGTGGGTTCGAGTCCCACCTCGTGCAGAGGGTCTCAATCGGCCGGCCTTGGAGAGGCCATCTGATTCTTCTGGTTTCTTTTTTGTCTTAGTCTCGTGTCCGCTCTTGTTGTGACTACTGTTTTTCTAAAAATGGGACAATCTGTGTTCACTCCCCTTTCTCTGACTCTGGAGCATTGGAAGGAGGTGCGGGTCAGAGCCCACAACCAGTCGGTGGAGGTCAGAAAGGGTCAGTGGCAGACCTTTTGCGCCTCCGAGTGGCCAACGTTTGGAGTAGGCTGGCCACCTAAGGGTGCTTTTGACTTGTCACTAATCGCCGCCGTCAGGCAAATTGTTTTTCAGGAGGAAGGGAGTCGATGTGGAATCCGACCCCGTCAGGAAATAGCGTTTGGCTTGGCTGGTTGTACAAGTCCAGGCGTGGACGAGTGTGCTTAGAGATACTGGTGTCTTCTTTTTCTCTGTTGCTATCTTGTTTTTGTTTGTGGTTTTTGTCATGAGACACAGACACTGTACGTCAGAGGTAAAGTGAGATCCCTCCCTGTCTGTATGTCTGTGTGTCTGTGTGTCTTGTTCACTTGTGTGTCCTCCATTGGACCACCTTCTGATTCTGTTTTGTTTTTGATTTGTCTGGTTTCAGGTCTGGTTTTGGTCCCAAGAAGTTGACTGATTATCTTGGTTTGGTTTTAGGCCGGTCTCAGGTTCTGGGGCCTTCCCATGGAGACAGGTCCATTTGAGTTGGTCATAGTGACAGTAAGCTTCTCTGGAAATCGCATGTAAGATGCCCTGTATTAGTCTTGTTTGTGTTTGTCATTTCTGTGGTACTGTGATTCTATAGTGGTTGCCTGAAAAACGGTTTCTGTGTGTGTCTTTTGTGTCTCTTTGTGTTCGGACTTGGACTGATGACTGACGACTGTTTTTAAGTTATGCCTTCTGAAATAAGCCTAAAAATCCTGTCAGATCCCTATGCTGACCACTTCCTTTCAGATCAACAGCTGCCCTGCCTCCCACTCCAACTCCAGAGAGCAGCCAGCGGGTCACAGTGGTCCCGTCCATGGACCTGGAGCCTAGGGGGAAAATGAGTTCAAAAATCCGGAGCAAATGAGGAGTGGTCCCTGAGAAGTCAGTGGCCTAAATGTTGTGGCTGCTGAAAAAAAAAAAAAAAAAAAAAAAAAAAAAAAAAAAAAAAAAAAAAAAAGAAGAGGAGGCTGTTCGAGTAGCCGGCCAAGAGCGCTGCAGGTTCCCAGGCAGCTTCTCATTCCCCTGTCCCTCCCATCCCGTCTCTTGTTAACAGAAAAACTGCTTTCACTTTAAGATAAGTGCCGGTTGCAGCCAGCTGTGAGAGCTGCACTCCCGTCTCTGCTCTAAAGTTCCCTCTTCTCAGAAGGTGGCACCACCCTGAGTTGCTGGCAGTGAGTCTGTTCCAAGTTCCAGTGAGGGAGGCATCCACCCACTTGGGGCTTCTGTCCAAGGTAAGGAGCACCTGTGAGTCTAACTGCCAGGCTCTGATGGGGGTCTCGTCTCTGTGGGACTAGAAAGTCCCAACAATCTGACCAAGGTAACAGAAAGTTACAAAAGTTAAGAGTTAAAGAAACATGAGGCTGACAAAGACAGAAACCAGAGTCAGAATCAGAGCTGTGCTGTGAGACAGAAAGATAAAAAAAATAAAATGCTGGCCACAAAAGTCAGGAAAACTAGAAAACTTAAATAGTACCTGGCAACAAAAGAAAGCTTTTGGCTGAAGATCAATGTGTTAAAGAGATAACAAAAGGGGTGCTAACACAGAAGCTGAGTCCTTAAAAGAGTCCGGTGGCCTACCTGTTGAAGCAGCTAAAAAAGAGACTGTGTTTCATACTCCTCCACCGACCAGTGCAAAACAAGCTAAAAAGTTCCTGGGCACTGCGGGCTTTTGCAGATTGTGGATTCCAGTTTTGCTGAGTTAAAGAGATAAACAGCCCTTCGTATAGAAGAAAAAAAAAAAAAGGAACAATCTTAGATGGCCTTAGATGCTCTTGAGACTGCCCTAATGTTATCCCCAGCTATGGGACTCCTAGATGTGACTGAGAACAAAGGTATTGCCAAAGAAGTTCTTACTCAGAGATTGGGACCCTGAAAAAGACCTGTGGCATACTTGTAAAAAATTAGACCTGGTGGCTGTAAGATGGCCTGCTTGTCTGCACATAGTGGCTTCTGGTCAAGGACGCAGATAAATTGACTCTGAGACAAAACTTGGCACATGTCACATTATCCAACCGTCCCCCTGACCGATGGACACATTGTCAGAGCTTTTTGTTGACTGAACGAGTGACTTTCACTCCCCCTGCTATCCTCGATCTCACTACTGCCTGAGACTTCACCTACTCATCATTGTGCTGACATTCTGGCAGAAGGAACTCATACTCAAAATGATCTGAAGGATCAGATCAGCCTTGGCCTGAGAGTTTGAGCTGGTACACGGATGGGAGTAGCCTGGAGGTTGAGGGTAAGCGGAAGGCGGGGACAGCAGTGCAGTGGTGGACAGAAAGCAAGTGATCTAGGCCAGCAGCCTCCCTAAAGGGACTTCAGCCCAGAAAGCTAAACTTGTGGCTTTAATACAAGCTCTATATATACAGACAAAGAGAGCTGTTGACATCTGCAGAGAAAGACCTAAGATGCTGTGGCTAAAAGAAATCAGATGGCAAATCTAACCGCCCAGGCATCCTAAAGAGCAATGATCCTGACAGTCTGAAGACTATCAAGTTATAGACAAATTAAGACTAGTAAAAAAAACCCTGTATAAAATAGTAAAAACTGAAGAAAGAAAACTAGTTCTCTCATGAAAAGACAGACCTGACATCTACTGAAAAATAGACTTTACTGAAAAAATATGTGTATGAATACCTTCTGGTTTTTGTGAACGTTCTCAAGATAGATAAAAGCTTTTCCTTGTAAAAAAACTGAGACTACTCAGATAGTCATCAAGAAGATTATTAAAAATTTTCCAAGGTTCGGAGTGCCAAAAGCAATAGTGTCAGACAATAGTCCTGCCTTTGTTGCCCAGGTAAGTCAGGGTGTGGCCAAGTATTTAGAGGTCAAATAAAAATTGTATTATGTGTACAGACCTCAGAACTCAGGACAGATAGAAATAATAAATAAAACTCTAAACAGACCTTGACAAAATTAATCCTAGAGACTGGCACAGACTTACTTGGTGCCCCTTCCCCTTGCCCTATTTAAAACTGAGAATACTCCCTCTTGATTCAGTTTTACTCTTTTTGAGATCCTTTATGGGGCTCCTGTGCCCATCACTGTCTTAAATGATGTGTTTAAACCTATGTTGTTATAATAATGATCTATATGTTAAGTTAAAAGGCTTGCAGGTGGTGCAGAAAGAAGTCTGGTCACAACTGGCTACAGCAAACGAGCCGGGTACCCCAAGGACAACTCACCAGTTCCAGCCAGAGATCTGATCTACGTACACCTGCGTCATGCTGAGACCCTCAAGCCTCACTAGAAGGGTCCCTGCCTAGTTCTGTTTACTAATCCGCCTTATTCTGTTTTTGTTCCCATGTTAAAGATAGAGTAAATGCAGTATTCTCCACATAGAGATATAGACTTCTGAAATTCTAAGATTAGAATTACTTACAAGAAGAAGTGGGGAATGAAGAATGAAAAATTACTGGCCTCTTGTGAAAACATGAACTTTTTACCTCGGAGCCCACCCCCTCCCATCTAGAGGTTGTTCTCGGAACACTCCTAAACTTTTCACCCCAAAACTCCTCACCCTAAAGTTCGACCAAGAACATTTTTGAGATAAAGGCCTCCTGAAACAACCTCAAAATGAACCGGGTACATTGCCAAATGATAGGACATGACTCCTTAGTTACGTAGGTTCCTTGATAGGACATGACTCCTTAGTTACGTAGATTCCTTTGGCAGAACTCCCTAGTGATGTAAACTTGTACTTTCCCTGCCCAGTTCTCCCCCTTTGAGTTTTACTATATAAGCCTGTGAAAAATTTTGGCTGGTCGTCGAGACTCCTCTACCCTGTGCAAAGGTGTATGAGTTTCGACCCCAGAGCTCTGTGTGCTTTCTGTTGCTGCTTTATTTCGACCCCAGAGCTCTGGTCTGTGTGCTTTCATGTTGTTGCTACTTTATTAAATCTTACCTTCTACATTTTATGTATGGTCTCAGTGTCTTCTTGGGTACGCGGCTGTCCCGGGACTTAAGTGTCTGAGGGAGGGTCTCCCCTCGAGGGTCTTTCAGGGGGATCTGTGGTGTCAGGCACCTGGCTCTGGGAACGTGGCTTGCTTTTCCGTCCCTTGTAGAGTTCTCTACTGGGTCGCTAGAACAAGCCCCATTCAACCAAAATAAGATGCCTATCACAGTCCCACACTCTGTTAGGAACTTTTCACAGGAATTGGAGAGGTTCCCTTCCCCTCTGATATATGTGACAAGATTTAAATCTTGACAGGCTGTAAGGGTCACTTTAGGACCTTCCAATATGGAGGGTTAGTATTTAAGAAATTGGCTGTCAGATAGCCACTGTTTCCCCCAACTACTTTTTAAGCTACAGGGATCAAAAACCCAACGACTGTGACTGCCCTGAGACCACCTGGCCACCCCTTGTCTAAGTCTGTACTTTGATAACATACAAATTGTGTGACTATACCTGAAGCTACCTACTTTCTTTCTGCCACATACAGATAGAACATGCACTGAATGCATAGTTCTAAAGTAGGAGCCTTGGAGAGGGTTCTTTTAAAATGCTTCTGAAAAGCATGCTGAGATTTGGGGATCCATGGAATATTTGAGTTTCCCTTAAAGCTTGATAAAGAGGCCTAGCTGGTCTGGCATATCCAGGAATCCAAGTTCTGCAATATCTAGAATGCCTAGGAAGGCTTGCTTAGTTCAAGGTTTAAGGGAGGGTGGGGTGTAAAATACCTTGAGATTCCAAGGCTTGATGATCTTTCGTTGGTACGGTGGGCTGATCTTGAGACACCTATTTTCAGCCAAGAAATTTAAGAGACTGGGTGGGGGCGGGGGTGCTGGAAGATTAAGTTTTTATGGCCTACCCAAAAGAAGACCATCTACATGTCAGAGCACTGTGGTTTGGTGATGTGTCTGATCTTTCCGGTCTTGAAGAGGGGTAGCCCTACAGATGTGGAGTGTTTTCATTCCTGTCGCATGAAAATTCAGGAAACTTGTCCTGTTTGGCTCTTTAAATTCAAACAGGGGCTGCTGTGCTGTTATAGAATAGGGGGGGGGGGGCATCCCTGAGTTCTTCCACTAAATAGAAGGTGATTGCTTGAGGGAATCTTGGGTCATCAGTGCATAGGGACTGGGGACCACAAAATGCACAGGGCAGCAGCCTCACTAAAGAGAATGAACTTCTGACAGTTTCTGGTTGTTTGGTCCCTTCTTGGATTAGGAGGTGTGGCCCTCTGGCAGTAGGTATGGCCTTGTTGGAGGAGATATGTTACTAGGGTTGGTCTTTGAGGTCTAAGAAGTCTGTGCCAGGCCTAGTGTCTGTTTCTCTGCTTTTAGTCTGTGATCAGGATGTAAGCTTTCAGCAACTTGGGCAGCTGTCCTGATCCTACTTGTGTTCTTCCATCTGTTCATACTCCAACAACCGTTTTGACTTCCACTGAGTGTCCTGGGGGAAGGAGTGTAACATTTATTTTAGCCAAGACACCTCTTCCCTTAAGGGGAGCTGGGGTCTCAGGGACTATTAAAGATAAAAATGAAGATCTCCCCAGGAACAGGCAAGAGGCTGAGTAATATATCTTTCAAGGGGCTGACTGATATATGCCCTTCATAGTAGAATTTTGTTGGGATCTAAGGCCAGGGGACTTTGAATCAGGCTTACTTAGGACAAGGGATCTGGTGTTCTGCTACAGGCAAGATTGTACCAGGCTCCTCTGGATAGACTGGCATAGTGTTTTGGGGAGGCTCCAGGCCCATTGGGGTAAAAAGATGACTTTAGTCTATAGACAGATTCTGAATGCATGGAATCTTCTAGTGATTGTCTTTATAGATGAAATGGGTTCTGGGGGCCACTTTTGTCTCTGAAACAGTGTTGAAGATGGCCTTCTCGCTCACGGAGGAAGCCGACCTGACTTAGAGCACTGACTGCTTCCTAGAGGAGTTGGGTTCAATTCCCAGCACTCACGTGGCAGCTAACAACCACCTGTAACTCCAGTTCTAGAGGGTCTGACGCCCTCTTATGGCCTTGTCAGGCACTGCATGTACAAGGCGCACAGACATACAAATTCAAAACGTCAGTTCACATAGAAATAAAAACAATAAAAACTCAACATCTTCCTCCCCTCTCCTTCCTTCCTTCCTTCCTTCCTTCCTTCCTTCCTTCCTTCCTTGGAGGAAGGAGGGCCTTCTGGGCTGGACTGTGTTCCTGGAAGAGTTCCTATGGTAGCTGGCAGTTCCCTGTGTTGCTTGTCTGCCTTTCTTTATCCTTTCCCCCCTGCTTCTGATCTAGGTTATAGAATACCACAGTAGGCGAGCCAAATCATTTAGTGGCTTGCTTGGCACAACAATCAAATTTCTGAAGACTGTTTTAATATCAAGGGCTGGCTGAGTAAAAATGTTATCTTTTGAGAGGACCTCTTTCTGTAATCTCATCTTTATGTTACACTTTTTCATGGCACAGCCTCAACAGGAAAGCCACACGGGTCTCCTCTTTTCCTTCTGGCAGATAGTAGTAATTTGTGAGTGATTTAAAGGCTTAATTTTGGTCTCTCAGAGACTCTAAGGTAGAATAGAGATAATGCCTTCTATTCTGGACCCCCACCTAACATTAAGGCCCCATTTAGGAACTTGTATAGGGACCACCAGCTAGCCAGTTGGGTTAGTATTTCTCCCTTTCCCCCGGGATATTTAGTAATCCACCCGCCCCCAGCCCCCAGCATATTCTGTTACCTTTTGTTTCTCAGATGGGGTCAGAATTTGTCCTGAGTAACATCACCTCTTTCCATGCCAAACCATAGAGTTGAGCAATATATTCAGAAGTTTATACATACTGGTTTTTGTTACCTGTGTACCCAAGTCCTATTTCATCTTTTTTAGCTATGACAAGACTCATATTTATTCGAGTGGTTTAACTGGGTCATGTGATAGTTACAATTTTAAAAGTTACTATTTGTGTGTGTACATGTAATATGTGATTTCCACAGCATGCCTATGTGGAGGCCAGAGGACAGCATGAGTCCATTCTCTCCTTCCATAGTAGGTGTTAGGGATCCAGATCAGGTTGGTAGGCTTGGCAGTATGTGTCCATCAGTAGGGCTCCTTTCCCTAACATCCTTGCTGGTGTTTGTTGTTAGTTTTATTTCTGTCTTTAATTAGCATGTATTAATTTTTATAGTAGTCTTGTGACATTTTCGTACCTGTGTATATTTTTTGAACATATTCACCCCCACCCTTACTCTTTGTTCCCCTCCCACTGGTGTTGACTCATTTCTTCCCAGCTTGGCCACCCAGTCCTGGGCAGTGATCATGCTGCTGTGAGCTCAGTCTTACAGCCCTGTCATGCTTGGAAGACAACTTTCCACAGCACTCCACCCATTTACTAGCTCTTACTACGGCTCCGGGGCGGGGGTGGGGGGCAGGCACATCTAGACTAGCCAGTCAGGAGTTGCCAAGAACCAGCCTCAGCTTGGAGAGGGTTTCTGAGGAAAGGGTGTCTGGGGGCGGTGAAAACAAGCGACCTGAAGCTGGGTACTTTCTTTTTCTCTGATTTACTTTCTCTAGATAGAGATCTCTAGCTGTGTTCTGCTCGAGATAGTTCTCTAAGCAGTTCTCTCTTGATTCTCTAAGAAAATTCTCTGGATAGCTCATGTCTTGTAGATCATAAACCCAGTCTTTTATTCTACATATCAATTCAGTCATTTACTCCAGGTTTCCTTTTGATTATCCTAAGAATCAGCATTCTGTCTCTCCAGCCCCTTAATTCTTGGGAGAAAGCAAGTACACATTTCCTTTTAACTGCAAAAGAATTCAGAGATCTGCTTGCCTCTGTTAAGCACAGAGTGTTAAGTTTGTTGGGTGGTACCCTGTCCATTTCTACCACACACTGGGGTTTAACTTTGTTCTGTCCCAGGCTGACCTTGAACTGTAGAATCTTTCTGCTTTTGTAAGCATAAACAAAAAAATTAGCAGGGTGGAATCTCTTGCAACCACCACTTCCTAAATCTTTTTCCCCTTCCTTAGCATCTTTCTGACAAGTTGGCTCACCTCACAGCTGCTTTTGTAACTTTTCATTTCTGAAGTCCCTCATAATTTTATTGTATTCTTATATTTTTCATAGTTGAAAAATTATATATTTTTGCAATCATGGTTTTAGAGTTCTTTTTCACAGAGTTCAACCCCACAGGGCTGTCCTGAAAGTCGCAGTGGTTACCATGTTAGCCACAGCTTTGCCTCCCAGATTCACGCTGTCTCTGAAGTCATTATCATGAAGTCATTAATGTTTACAGGGAAAACCTTCTTTGAAGGGGGAACGTAAAATATGTGCATTATTATACAAACAACCCTTACACCCACAGCAGCCGTGGACACTTGTGGGGGTCCAGGCCTGTTGTCTCTGTACCTGGGGCAGGAACCATGTCATTCTGTCCCTACCAAGGCCATGCCGGACCTGGCAAGTAGTACGGTAGTCAGAGTCCACAGCTGCGTGTTGATGATGGTACTTGTGTTCTGGATAATTTTTTATTTATTTGTTTATTTTTATTTTGTCAACTTGATATGTTAGAGTTTTCTGTAAAGAGGAACTTCAGTTGAGAAATGCCTCCATCAGATTGTCTGTAGGAATGCTTGGATTTCATCCTTTCCTATCTGTAGCTTGATTTTTCTTTGTATTAATGCTCTAGCTATGGCTTTAAATACTGCATTGAAACAGTGGAATGAATGGGCACATTTGCCTGTTCCTGACTTTAGTTTTTCCATTTAGCCTGCTTGTTATAAGTAGTATGAACTTTTTCTTTTAACTGTCTTAGCTAATTCCCAAAGGTTCTAGGAAGTTACATCTTTGTGGGTTTTTTTTTTTTTTTTTTTGATTTCTAGAGTTAAAAAAAAAAGTCCTATTTATTTTATGTGTATGAGTGTTCACTTGACTGTATGTTGACAGTGTGTGTGCCTTGTGCCCACAGATGCCAGAGGAGGGAGTTGTATCCTCTGGAATTGGAGTTACAGATACTGATAGACAACCGTATGGTTGCTGGGAAAAGAACTTGGGTCCCTAAGTGCTCTCATGATTGCTGAGCCATTTCTCCAGTTCCTGATTCGAGGAATCTTTAAATTTTATTCCTGATTTCTTCATTGGCCCAGTGGTCATTCATGTGTGTATTTTTCAGTTTTAATGTATGTGTAGTTTATGTATTTTCTTGCTATTGATTTCCTATTTTATTGCACTTTGATCTGGTAAGATATAAGAAATTTTGATTATCTTGTAATCTTGTAATTTGCTTTGTGAACTACAATGTTGTCTATTTAACTTAGCTAATTAATGAACTTATTTCCTATTTATTTATTTCCCTGTGTGGGCATGTGTATGCCATGGTTGACTAGAGTATGGACTAGAGTACAACTTGTAGGAATCAGTTTTCCCTTCTACTGTGTGGCTCCTGGGATGAAACTGGGCTCATTAGGTGGCAAGTGCCTTTGCCCACTGAGTTGTCTGGCCAGTCTGATGATGCCTCCTGATGTCTAATTTTATTGGGCTTCTCTGGGCTGCTGCCGCCGAGGAGACTGTATAGTCCGATTCTGTTGGATGGAATACTACCTGCACACCTGTTAGGTGCATTTGACCTATGGAGTAGCTTAATTCAGGAATTTTTTTGTTGACTTTAGGTTGAATGTCTTACATGCTAAGAGTGGGTGGGATATTAAATCAGGGATTTTGTGACCTTTTATCTCCACTGTTTGTTTTATGAAATTGTGAGCCTACAATGTTTAGTGCATATAGACTTAGAGTTGTATACCTTCTTGATGATTGTTTTACTTATTCATATATAATGCAGCTTTTTAAAATGTTCTGTCTAATTTTGGTTTGAAATATACTTTATCAGGTATCAGAATTGAATGAAAAAAAGAAATATGCTAGCGTGCGTGCTTGGTTTCCATTCGCTGATGCCTTCTGTGGGAGTTTTTGCTAGTCAGGTGGATTTCTTGGCAGCAACAAAGAATTGAATCTGTGTTTAAGTACATTATAATTTGTATCTTTTTGTTGGTGAGTTCAGCCCATTTACATTTAGGGTTATTGTTAAGTATCCCACAGTTCTGAGTTGGTGGATGTAAACTGTCTTAATTTGTTCTTGTCTTGTGATGCCTTATTTTTGAGGCCTTAAAATAGTCCCTCCCTCCCTCCCTCTCTCCCTCCCTTCCTTCTTTCCTTCCTTCCTTTCATTCATCCATCTACCCATTACAAAAGTTTATTTAATAAAAGGTTGTAGGCTTTAATTTTTTTCTCAACCCTCTTTTTAGTAAAGGCTTTAACCTCCCTTCTAGCCAACCACCCACCAGAGGTAGTGGAAAAGAAAGGATATGGAGGAAGTGTACCTGTTTAGAAATTGGTTTTTTGGAGCAAATCCTATCTGCATTGTTAGAAATCAGCAGTTCAGTTCACAGGTCAGCAGCAGCAGCTCAGTCCACTCACAAACACTCCATGGATGATACCAGCAGTCCAGTTCAGTAGTTTTGGGAGAGTAGCAGTGGTGGCAAGACCTAGCAGGAACAGGCAAGCCTCAGCTGAATCAGCATAAATCAGTACGAGGAATTAAGACCACCAGGGATGCCAGGAGAAAGTTCTTTGTCATGCCTCTCTCATCGAAGCAAAGGTCAGGGAAGACTTGAGACCAAGAACCTTTGCAAAGCTAGCTTTACAAGCAAGCCCCCATCACTGTCCGTTGAGTCCTATGTATGCTCCCTCCAAGCATCATGTGTCCTCCACTGGTCTTGCCTTACCATGTGTCTTGTCTTAGCAAAACTCAATGTGAGTCTGTATCAGCTGACGTCACTCTGCCAGTCTGCTCAAGTGGGGGGGGGGGGGCAGCAAGAAGCTGCCTGTAAGTTGCGGATAGCCCTGGGGCTAATTGTATTTGATGTTAATTCTGTTCTCCTGTGAGGGGTTTAGAACAAAGTCAGCACTCAGGTGATTTCCTGTAAACCTTTCCACCTTAATTTATAAACAAATGCTAGAGCTCATGATTGGGCTGAGAAAGAGGGGAAGGTGGAGCTGAAGGTTTTGGGAGACAGAAAGGGTGGGGGGAGGGAGAGAGAGAACAACGGAGGAGGAGGAGGGGGAGGGGGAGGGAAGAAAGGAAAGTAGAGCACCTGGCTTGGAGAAACTTTAAGTTATAAGGGGCCTCTTGGAGCTCAAGTGTGCATTGTAAGGTGATCCAATACATGCATGCCATTAGTGAGGAATCCTTCACATCATGTGTCCTTTCATGTGCTTGGTTTAGCAAAACATCCTTTCACCAGTGTCTGCTTCAGGGAAACACATCTTCATGTGTTTGCCTCAGCAAAACACCATCCAATACAACTAACTTTCCAAAGAAACCAGAAGTTTCTACTTCAAAGGGATTCATAGAAAAATGTCCACATCCATTTATTTCTATATCATAGTCAAACATGCCCTCTATCTAGGAAAGTGCACTTCCAAGGCCATCACCACATAACACCAGACTCAGAAGGGACCTGCCCTGCAGTGGTCCTTGGGCATGTCTGACACCCTTTAACTTTAGTGATAGCTTCTTGTCTATAACACTTTACACTCAGCTTTTTGAGGGTGGACCTTGCTCCTGGGACTCCTCGGCAGCTTTGCTGTATGACTTCTCGGATTCAGCCACAGGCTTGAGGCTGATAATCTCATTTCATGCTTTCTTGGTAGGTTTGCTGACAAGAGTGCTGAGTTTTTTCTGATGTGTTTGTATTTGTAGGTAAATTATTGGTTTTCCTGGATAGCTTTTAATATTTGTTTGCCTTTTTCTTTTTTTTGTAACCCTACTTGTCTTGGAACTCAGAGAACCATCAACTTCTGCCTTCCCAAGATCTGGGATTAAAGTCTTGCACCACTGTGCCTGGCCCTGGCTTTGTATTTCTGACACTGTGAATGAACCTGGCATAGGCAGGTTCTTCTTGATCATGTCTGTTTGGCATTTAGATGCAAGTGTTTGGATATCCTTTTCTTTAAATTTTGATCATATTCTGTCTTAGCTTCTTGTCCTCCTCCTTTTTGATTATTAGTTTGGTCTCTTGATTATCCTAGAGTTCATGGATGTTTTGCTCATCCTTTTACAGTTTTTCCTTTATTGCTCTTTCCCAGATCTTTTTCCTTGTCTGTGTTTGTCACTGAGGTGCATTTCTTGTGTGCAGCAAATTGTTGGGTCCTGTTTACATATCTAGTAAGTTCATCTCTGTCTTTTTATTGGAGAATTGAGTCTATTGATGTTAAGAGATATTAAGGAATAGTGATTATTGTTTCCTGTTATTTCTTATGTTATTTTTATGTTTGTGTGGCTATCTTCTTTTGGGTTTGTTGAAAGATTACTTTCTTGCTTTTTCTAGCGTGTAGTTTCCCTCTGTGTTGGCGTTTTCCATCTATTATCCTTTGTAAGGCTGGATATGTGGAAAGATACTGTGTAAATTTGTTTCTGTCATGGAATATTTTGGTTTCTGCATCTGTGGTAATTGAGAGTTTTGCTGGGTATAGTAGCCTGGGCTGGCATGTGTGTTCTCTGAGGGTCTGTATGACATCTGCCCAGGATCTTCTAGCCTTCATAGTTTGTGGTGTAATTCTGATAGGTCTGCCTTTATATGTTGCTTGAACTTTTTCCCTTACTGCTTTTAATATTCTTTCTTTGTGCATTTGGTGTTTTGATTATTATGTGACAGGAGGAATTTCTCTTCTGATCCAATCTATTTGGAGTTCTGTAGGCTTCTTGTATGTTTATGGGCATCTCTTTCTCTAGGTTAGGGAAGTTACCTTCTGTAATTTCATTGAAGATATTTACTGGCCTTTATGATAGGAGCCTTCACTCTCTTCTATACCTGTTATTCTTAGGTTTGGTCTTATTGTGTCTTGGATTTCCTGGATGTTTTGGGTTAGGAGCTTTTTGCCTTTTGCATTTCTTTGTTTTCTGTGGTATCTTCTGCACCCAAGATTCTCTCTTCTATCTCTTGTATTCTGTTGGTGATGTGTGCATCTATGATTCCTGATTTCTTTCTTAGGTATCTATTTCAAGCGTTCTCTCCCTTTGTGATTTTTTTCTATTGTTTCTATTTCCATTTTTAGCTTCTGGATGGTTTTGTTCAATTTCTTCACCTGTTTGCTTGTGTTTTCCTGTAATTCTTCAAGAGTTTTTTGTGTTTTGCCCTTTTTAAAGGGCTTCTACTTGTTTACCCGTGTTCTCCTGTATTTCTTTAAGGGAGTTATTTTTGTCCTTCTTAAAGTCCTGTATCATCATCATGAGATGTAATTTTGAATCAGAAACTTGCTTTTCTGATGCGTTGGAGTATCCAGGGCTTGCTGTGGTGGGAGGACTTGGTTCTGATGATGTCAAGTAGCCTTGGTTTCTGTTGCTTATGTTCTTGCACTTGTCTCTCTATCTTTGGTGTTAGCTGGTCTTGCTGTCTCTGACTGGAGCTTGTCCCTCCTGTGAGCCTGTGATCTTAGGTGTGTCAGCACTCCTGGGAGATCAGCTTTCTCAAGTCAGGATTTAGGTATGGAGAGCTGTGGGGCTGGGTTAACTAACTCAGGGTCGCGGATGGAGACTGGAAGGATCCTGGCCCCACTTGCTCAAGGTTCCTGAGCCCTGTAGTCACCTAGCTGGTCCCTCTTTGGCCAGTTATTTGAGCAAAAGTGTTTGTTTCACATGTGAACTTAGGAGTGACAGCATTCCTGGGAGACCAGCTCTCTTTTGGCGTGATTTGGGTATCTAATCAACATTTCTTGCTTTGTAGATCTCTTTGGCTTTTATTTGGGAATCTTTTTACTGTGGATTCTGGCCGGGAACTTACAGGAACTCACAGAGATCTATCCAGAGTACTGGTCTCAAGAGTTCTGGAATTAAAGGGCCACCTAGGTTTTGAAGGCTGACCATCTATTACATTACCACTTGGAGAAGAGGGAAAGTATATCTTTCAGCAGTCACAACAAATGATGCAAGACACTGAAATACATTTAAGATCAGTTAAAGTCCACCAGTGTTTCACCAGTGACCATAAAGTACAGAATGGCAAAATAGAGTATATCAATAAGTTAAAAATTATGTAGTATCAGTACTGATTAGTAAATGGGTGAGATAAGGACAAATTACAGGGAGAGGGGAAAATAGAGGCAAGTAAGATTTAATCAGAGAACAAAGAGGGATAGAAATGTTTGTTATGAAGAAAAGAGCAAATTAGAAAAAAACCCAAAGCACCCAAAGTCTAGTTATAAACCTGTGATAAGTATCTGTTTGTTTTGCATACAAGTCCTAGATTCAGTCTCCAGAAGAGCCTGAATGAATGAATGAGTGAAGAAAAATGAGAGAGATTTCTCAGTAATAAGAAGAGGGATAGAATATATTTAAAAAAATAAAATAAAGTCTGCATATTGTAGAACAATAGAAAGAAAAAAAAGGAAACACTCTAGGTCAGAAGAAAAGCAAAGGAAAAGTAAGTGCCCCACCCTGGAGTCCTAGACTGAAAATAATGAGGAGAAAGTGAACTGAGCAGGCAGTGTGCTCACACTTCACACTTCTGCCCTCCTGAGTGTGGGCAGCTTGGTCATCTGCTCACACTCCTGCCTTTGCAATCAAGATGGACTGTCTCAAGGTCAACCAAAACATTTCTTAAGTTGCTTTTTTTTGTCCAGTATTTGTTTGAGCATTGAGGCAGGTAACAGATAGTTGTTTTTGGTCACGTGATAGCTGTGGCATGGCAGACTGAAGCATGCTTTTGCTGTTATTTTTGCTCATGAGTTCTCTGTGTAAGAGAGATATGCAAATATTGTCAGACTGTACTCTGGTAGTTTTCACTGTTTATCTTCACTCCAGCTCAGACTATGTTCTGCATAATCTTCTCCCCTCTATGGTTGCCAAACGCACTGGGTTAGAACTAGCCAAAAGAGGGATTTCTGTGAGCAGTGCTGTCAACCATTTGAAGGTTATCCTGTTAGATGAAGTAAGAGTCATGCAGGGGCTTGTGGGCCTTCGCCTGACTTGACTTTACTTTCTTGCTCTGTGTGCAGTTCCCTTCCCTGATGCTGACAGCCGTCCCCTTCATTGGACACATCTCCAGATGGAGTGGCAACTCTGGAGTGCACAGCTCCCTCGTTAGATTGTCCTTTGGAATCCTATTTCTGTAGCTGGATGCTTTAACTTCTCAAGTCGACAGACATATTAATCTATGATTTTCATCCTCCATCTTGGATATTCATTGCCTCTTCAACTATTAACATAAATTAAGTGAAATTTTATAGTAAATACCTTATTCTAATAAATCTCAGCACTCTGCTTCTTGCTTTAGAATTCTGACCTGAATATACTTTCCTTGTTGGTAAATATCTACATAGTTTTTGAGTAATGTGGTAGGAAAAATGATTTTCTTGGTCACCTGTCATTGTCATTTTTTCTTTACATTGGTTCTAGTTTTTTTTCCTATAAATAAAGGTGATATGAATATTCTTTGCACTCACCCTTGCTTTTCTTCTGGGCAGTTTCCTAGAAGTGAAGAACACTTTAGATTTTAAGCAGTTGTGATAAGTGTTTCCTGGTTGCACTGTCCAGCAGTATGTATGTCAAGTGTTTTGCAATCAAATTCTTTTTAAGAAGTAAAATATAAGCTGGGCAGTGGTGGCGCACGCCTTTAATCCCAGCACATAGAAGGCAGAGACAGGTGGATTTCTGAGTTCAAGGCCAGCCTGGTCTACAGAGTGAGTTTCAGGACAGCCAGGGCTACACAGAGAAATCCTGTCTTGAAAAATGAACTAAAATATAAGAGACATGGATTAGTTAACAGCAAAGGAGTAAATGGAAGGAAAGCCAGTATCTTAGTCTAAATGCGAATTTTTTTTATATGAACAATGCATAAATATGTAACGTCAGATTTTTTGAGGAGTACAAGAGGGACATGAAGAGACATTGTCCTTCTAGGCAGAAGATTTTATCAGCAGAGCTGTGCAGCAGAGGCCTAATGTTACTATGGTGAGCAGTGGTGTATCCCTTAAGACTTCTCAGGGAAAGGAAAGGAAAGGAAAGGAAAGGAAAGGAAAGGAAAGGAAAGGAAAGGAAAGGCTTGTATGTTGCCTTTACTGTGTGACAAAAGGTGTGCATAACTTAGGTCACATGACGGGGCATTGTTTCCCTGAGCAGGAGACTGAGATCTGGCTGCTGTGTAACCTGTGCAGTCTGATAGCAGCTAGGCTACTTCACACCAGGTGTGAGTGCACACTGGTGTGTGGTGGGCATGTTGCCTTGCTTACAGCCCTTTTTGTTTAGGGCCTGCCTTGACTAACAGTGAATTACATTCTGTTTATTTTTTGGTTGGAGCTCACTATGATCTTAGGGTGGCCTTGAACCTAATCATATGTTTTAAATGTACTTGCTTTTTCTGAAACAGTGTTTCTTAAGTTTGTGTCCTAAGCATTTTAAAGTATAAGTGCATTGTGATGTTGATGATAAAGGGATTACTGTATCATCATAGTTACTTGGGCTGTAACTGTGATAGAACTTAAAGTTTCAGAACTGTGCTATCTATTAGAAATGCCAGGGAGATAGAAACTGACTAAAAGGCTTAAAAATGTTTTCTAAAATACAGTTAAATATGAAGATACTTGTAAGCTGTTTTGTGTGAGATATGTGGTTGATTCTTCTGTGTGAGCTTTCCAGTTATAAAACAGAGTATGCCACAAGTCCTATTCTTGTCCCCAGACCTCCATTTGTGAGGCAGGTTCTCCAGTGTTGGTCAGGTTGTCCTCAAACTGCTAATCGTTTTCTGCCTCCCAGATGCTTGTGTTATAATAGCTGTATAATGTCACGCCTGGCTTAAGGATGTTTTCCTTCTCTTGCCATAATAAAATGGGAAAATGATCTACCTGTAGGTAAAGAAAGAGCAAGGAAGAGGAAAGGCAAGTGAAACAAGTGTATAGTTGGGGACAGTGTTTTTTTTTTTTTTTTTCCTCACTGGAAAAAGAGGAAGGAGGGAGATAGAAGGATGAAGAAGAAAGATCGTGAGTGCTTATAACCAGCAGTCTTTTACTTTAGGCAGTGAAAGAGATTTTTACAAATTTTTTCCACTCACTCACTCACTCACTCACCCACCCACCCATCCATCCATCCATCCATCCATCCATCCATCCATCCATCCATCCATCCATATATGCCTTTTGAAGATGACATGAGTGGGCAGAAAAGGGCTTAACGAAGTCATTAACTTCTTTTCAAGGATTCTACTCGAGCTACCAGTCCTAATTTAATAAGTTTGATGTCTGCAGGTGGATGAGGAAGGATGCAGAAGAGAGTTGGTCATAGTTGAGATGATCATAGAGTTCAGTTATCTAAGGAATTTCCTGTATGGTTTATTTTAAATGCATTCACTGTGTTGCTTATTTTAAGTACAGCTATTTTAAACAATGAGCTTTTCTTTCAAAGCTGTGTATATTTGATTCCCTTTAAGTGGCCTTCATTTGTTGTATAAGACAGGAATGACAAATGGGCTTCACATGATACATCAAATCCCAGAGTCATTAGTTAGCAGAATGCCTGCCATGGTTAATGCCAGTTTTAATTCTGTGGACACATTCTTAGTTGTTTAGTAGTCTGTGACACATTTTGTGGGCATACTAAGGTTGGTTGGTGATTATAAAGTTATCTAAGGGAGCTACAAACTTAAAATAACTGGCAGCAGGAATTTTATGCAAATCTGCTGGTCAAATTTATAGTTTATATGAGTGGAAATTAATGGTGACTTGAAATGCATTTTCTGGTAACACAGTCACCTGCTTTACTTCAAAAAGCATGGCCTCTCTTTAAAAATCAATTGTTATTGCATATATATACATATACACATAAGTATTCCTAAAAACCTGTTGAGTCCATATAATGTTACTTGTATGAATGTCCTCAGGGCTGACCATTTCAAATTGAACAACCAGTTATGATACTCTTTCCTTACCTTAAAATTTAAAAAGGAAGCTCTGTAAAATACTGTCTTTGATTACATATGACATTATTGTTATGTGAGACTACATTTGACTTTATTGCATTGGAATGAAAAGATTTTTATGTGTTTATGAGTAGAATTGTTTTTGTTAACATCTCATTGACTATATGCAGTTATATAATTTTATAATAAAGAAAACTGGAAAATAACATACAAGATTTTGGTGGGTGGAAAAGGAGAAATAGATGTTCGCCTAACACTGACATTTCCTCCCATTCATGTCTGTGGTTTGTAAGTTGAAAATAAAAAAGAAAAACAAAACAAAACCAGGCAGATGAAATTCTAGAATTTAATGACTGAAATAATTATCTTGTTCAAGTTTAAGTCTACCTGGCTTTGTAAACAAGTATTTTTATATGCATTTTTAACTGTAGAAAACCTACATTTTCCCCTCCAGTTCTTAAGTTGGATTCTAGAACCTAGGTACTTGGACATTCTAGACAAGTGCTCTACCACTGAACAAGATTCTGTGTTCTAATGCAAAACAACTTTGCTTTTAATAGTGTGGATGGCTGCTTCTTTTTAACATACTTGTATTTCTAGCTACTAAAAGAGCAAGAGAAGGAACTGAGACAAAAGATGATTTCAAAGGAAAAAGTAAACTTGCTTTACACAGATAGCATAATTGTTTAAACATCTTAAGTAATCTGTAAGTAGTGACTAAAGTAAAACATTGAATTTAGAAAGATTGCAGAATTACAAGACCAATATTTTAAAAAGTCTGTTATCTGAAACCTTATCCAGAATCCCAAGAATCATCGGATTAGTTCCAAACTTTTTTTTAAATTACTCCTCCATCCAATTTTTTATCAGTACTGTGTGTGTGCACTTTGTGCATAGGTGTGAGGGTGCCAGTGCCACAGAGTGCATGGGGAGGACAGAGGACAGCTGTAGAGCTCCATTAAACATGGTAAAATCATGTCACTGGGCTTGTGCAGCAAGCACTTTTCCCCATTGAGCCATCTTGCCAAACCAATTTGAACTTTTTAGATGGGGGTGGGGGAGTGGGGTTATTCTTTAGTTGTATAGAATGTGTGTTTAATGAATATTAACTAAGCATTGGTTCTTTTTGTTCTTATTTTAGGCTACAGACAAGAGAAAAGCTCTAGAAGAGACCAAAGCATATACAACTCAATCTCTAGCTAGTGTTGCTTATCAAATAAATGCATTGGCCAACAATGTGCTCCAGCTGCTGGATATCCAAGCATCTCAGCTGCGGAGGATGGAGTCATCCATCAATCACATCTCACAGGTACCAGCTTGTAAAGTCTTCTGGGTTCATTTTTAGTCAAATAGCAGCATGTGTCTTAAGCATAGTCATGCATTGCTTAGTGAGGAGGATACATATCTGCTAAGAAATGTCACTAGGAGATGTTACTGTGGTGTAGAGAGCACCTACATAGTCTGCATGGTATATAAGTCTACCCACTATTTCCTATGGATATTGTTAAGAGTGGGAAATGCAAGGTGCATGAGGCTGTTGTTGGTGCAGAAAAGCAGTTTTAAAAATAATTAAAAAAAAGTATTAGTCCACTGGAGAGGTGGCTCAGCGATTAAGAGCACTTGTTCTTTCAAAGGACCCCATTTCAATTCCTAGTACAAACATGGCAGCTTTCTAGTTCCCAGAGATCTAATACCCACACAACAGACATACATGCAGGCAATACACATATTAAAAAACATCATTTAAAAAATTTACTCCTAAAACATGTAGTAATAATGTACTCTAATACAACAGTAACAAGTATTATAAATAAATAGACTGGTAACAGTTTATTATCATTGTTGGGTATTATACATCATAAAAATGTTTCATAAATTATTGGCAGTTTAACAGATATGTTCACACAGTTACCACCATGAAACATGCAATTAATGCATCGCATTTGGACATTAATATGTAATCCTAATAGAACTCAGGCATATAAGCAGTCTCAGACAATGTAATGATGATGTAGGTAACCCGGGAATGTGGAATCCTCACCTCGCAGTTTGTATTGAATGATTGTAGTTAGCACTTTTAGCTTTGTTTTGAGTTGAGTAAGCCTATTTTTTGTTTTGTTTTGTTTTGTTTTGTTTTGTTTTGTTTTGTTTTGTTTTGTTATGTTTGAAATGGTCTCACTGTGGCCCTGTTGGTCCCTCCAGCTGCCTTAGCATCTTTTGTAAAAAGAGTTATTTTTTTTGTGTGTACATAAGTGTTTTGCCTACAAATATGACTCTGTACCACATGAGCTTCCTGGTATTCATGGAAGCAAAAAGAGGGCATTGGATTCCCTAGGAGTGGAGTTACAGATGGCTGTGAGCTGTCATGCGCTTCCTGGGAATCAAATCTGGCTCCTCTGTTTCTTCTAAAGCTTTCTTTTGAGGTAGCCTTGGTAAGCTGTCCAGGCTGGCCTTCAACTCTCCATTATTGTGCCTCTGAGAGGCTGGGATAACCATGCCAGACTGTTGACTTTTGTTGAGGTAAAATAAATTACATATAATTTAAGCTTATAAAATATCTTGCAAATTTTCACATATTTCCAAGAGATCATCAACATAAAGAACCAAACATGTGCTGTTAGTAACCCTTTCCTTCCCATTCCCTGTTCTCAGGCTTTTGGACATTATAGAGTAGTTTATATTTTGACATTATAGAGTAGTTTATATTTTGACATTATAGAGTAGTTTATATTTTGACATTATAGAGTAGTTTATATTTTGACATTATAGAGTAGTTTATATTTTGACATTATAGAGTAGTTTATATTTTGTAGAATTTCTGTGAGTGCAGTCATGCACCTGTCCCCTACCCCTTTATTTTGGTTCAGCTTTTTCACACAGCATTTTTTTTTTATTTGAGATTTGCCCATATTGTTCCATATAAAAAAGTCATTGCTTTTTATTGCTGAGTGATTTCCATGGTTAAGCATTTGTGTATCTGTTGTTGGAAATATAGATTGTTTTCATAATTTTGCCAATTGCATATTAAATTTATACAAATGTCTATATACACATTTTTCCATAGTCAAATGATTTTTTTAATTTTTAAAAATTATTTTTTTATTTATTTGTATGTGGGTACATATGTGTCCCAGTATGTTTGGACGTCAGAGTCTAGTTATCAGGAATGGTTCTCTCCAGCCCACCTTGTGGGTCCTGGGGTGTGGTCAGGTGTCTGGCTTGAAAGCAAGTGTCTTTATGTGCTTTTAACATTCTCATTGATTCTGCTTTTGTTTCTTTAGGGCAGATACACTTGTGTGAAACGAATAGTTTCATGGTATATGTCTGTTTATAAGAAATTGTCATTGTTTTCTAAAGTGGTTTATTGTATAGTTTGTGGAGAGCTCTTATAAGGAATGAGATCAGAGATTTTGTTACTTTTTATGCATCTGTGAAAGGGAACAGGTTTTGTATTTGCTTTTACTCTAATAAGGTGAACTATATTGTGAACTTAGTGTTTGAACACAGCTTGCTATACTCACAGTTTCGGAGCTCTGCCATGCTTTTCCCAGGACTTCCAGGGGAAGGATAATCTCAACACTAGGAAGACTGAGACAGGAGGACTATTCAAGATGGGTTTCCTCAGTAGCCAGCTGAGTCTTTTTCCACACTGTGGCTCTGATCAGTGCAGATCCATTTGGCCTACTCTCATACCACTCTGATCATCTCTCTGCCTCACAGGCCTCTTCATTGTAGATGCAAAACTGTTTACCTGCTTATTGTTGAAATACGAATTTTAAGAAAGATGCTGGCTGGACATGGTGTCTCACACTTTTGAGCCCAGCACTTGGGAAGCATAGGCCAGATTTCTGAATTCAAGGCCAGCCTAGTGAGTTTCAGGGTGGTCAGGGCTACATAGAGAGACGCTATCTCAAAAACAAACAAACAAAAAAACCTTGCTGGTTCATGTTTGATGTTTTTTAAATTAAAAAAGTGTCTCACTCTGTAGTTTAGGCTGGCCTTGAACATGAGTCCTGTTTGGTCCTGTTCCTTTGCCTGTCTTTTTAGGTCTCTGCTTTTCCTTTCCTCTTCTTCCTCCTCCCTCCCCTTTCCTTCACGTTTCCTTCCCCTTCCCCTTCCTCTCCCTTTTCCTCCTTCTTCTCCTCCCCTCTTTCTTCTTCTTTTCCCTCCCCTTCTATCTCCACTTTCCTTTATGCTTTAAAAAAATTAATAAATATAGCTGGGTATGATGGCATCTCAGCAGATCAGGCAGAAACAGGAGATCTGAGTTCAAGACCAGCTTGCTCTACACAGGGAGTTGCAGGGCAGCCAGGACTACACAATGAGACTCTATCTTTAAAAAAAAAAAAAAAAAAAGGAGTATTACATAATAATTAAAAATGCAAATCTCATTAATAGTCATAATATAAGCCAGTACTGTGGCATTATGTACAGTTGTTAAGATTGGTTAGAAACAGAACAAAGTGACACCATTGCTAATTTTGACATTCTGATGTGGGCTGTGTGAAATGTTGGCAGCTGGGAAGTAAAGTGGACAAGGCCCCTTGCTTTGGTTGTGCCCTGAATACATATGTACTGTAGGCATGTTGCTGTCATATTAAAGGCCTCAGTTCTGTTCCCGAAGCTTTGGAAGTTAACTTTGTAAATTGCATTAAGTGACCTTAAGGTGTAAAAACAACAAGGACAAAAATGTTAAACTTGGGAACAAAATAAAAGAAATTAATTATCCATTAATTGCCACTGGAAAGGCTATCTTTTTGAGATCAGATATATAGTGCAGTAACTTTCATACTGCATCATAACTACTAGGCATAAATACTTGTCTTTTAAAACATCACACTTAGTGCCAGATTTACTAATTAACATTAAGTATAATTTGTAAGAGTGCATCATTACTGTATAGCCAATGCAGAAGAGAAAGAAGGAAGGCCTGTCTACAAATGTATTCCGCTCTTTACCACAAGTCCAGTAGCTAACTCTGAGTGAAACAAGATGGTAAGGTTAGACCATCAGTTCTAAATAAGATAATAGTGCCATTTGTGCTTATTAGTTTAAATTTCAGTTATTTAAACATACATTAGTTATGTATGGGAAATATTTTCCTAGTCTTATTTATAAATATGATGAATGACAAAGATGGAAATGTAAAGATTGGCAGATAAATATAGCAATAGTTTACTAAGTATGAGATGAGATGTATTTACGTAAGAAGCCTCAATGTTTTAGAAATCCCCACAAATATATTTATAAGTATATATACCTACCTTTTAGTCATTGGACATAAGAAGCAAATATTGTAATAATCACAATTATATTTTTATTAGGTCTTTGACATATCAGTGTGATCTAAGTAGTTAGAGTAGTACTTGCAGATACACATCCTCTTAACCATTGATGGAAATGTGCTTCTCACTGTTTTCTTAATCAAATGGCACATTACACTTGATAACAAATGCAGCGAACAGTTATGAATGTTTGACTGAATATTTCCTTTCTGTAACAGAAGTGTAGAGGTTAGATTTGCTTCCTTCAGGCCTTTTAAGCCAAACTTGCTTAAGGTTAATTGTGGGACCGTCAATCTATCTTTATCAGTTTATGTAGTCCTCATACCATTCACCATTAGAATACTGTTTCCTGTTGAGATCAGCACTGCTCAGGTGGCTCAGTTAATGCTCTGTTTGGACCTAATAGAGCCATTGCCTTCCTCATCATTGTGGAGTCTTCAGGAATACTAAAGATGTACAGCATAGAAACTTGTTTTGGACCTGAACAAGTGGCTTTTGTTGTTGCTTTTCGGGCTGAAAGGATTTTCATGCTTTTTCTGTTCCCCCTTTCATAGCTCTTGAGGAAATTTTAGTACTACACCTCTTCTCTTTAAGCCTCATTTTTACTGCTCTAGAGGTGGTGAGACCTGAGAAAATGGAGCGAATATATGAGGTGGACTAAAGTCTCATGCACTAACCAACTTTATTCAGAGCATTAGACAATTTGTATATAGGTTTAAGAGGAGCCACAGGAGTAAAGTGTCTAGTGGCCAAGCAACAAGTAACAATAGCCAATTGCAATGAATAATGTGAAGTAAATTACTCTTCTCCACTCCACCTGGGAGTGATATGAAGCATTAATCCAAGAATTCCACAAGGCTCTTTTCTTGGTTTCTTGGAGGTTTTTCACAAGCACTTAGAAATCTCACATGACTGGATTCTTGGACCATGTGTCTTTTTTTTTTTTTAAGAATTATTTATTTTATGTATGTGAGTGCACTGTAGCTATCTTCAGACACACAAGAAGAGGGCAACAGATCCCATTACAGATGTTTGTAAGCCACCGTGTGGTTGCTGGGAATTGAACTCAGGACCTCTGGAAGAGCAGTTAGTGCTTTAAACCATTGAGCCATCTCTCCAGCCCATTTATGTGTCTTTTTTTTTAAGCCATGATGGGGATGGAATTGAACCCATTCTTTAGGCCTGCTAGGCTAAGTGCTCCATCACTGAGCTGCAGCTCTTGGCTTTTCAGATCTCCCTGCCTGGTGGTGCCTGCCCTGAGATTCTGCTGCTTCTACTTCATTCTGCTGGGAGGTAGCCATGTGCTACTGCACAGCCTCTGTAGGCTTTCCTTCCAGTCTCTTCCTCTTCCTCCTCCTCCTCCTCCTTGCCCCTCTTCTCCATCCTTCATCCCCTCCTTTTTTCTCCCCCTCCTCCTTTCTCCTCCTGCCTTTTCCTGTTCCCCCTTCCAGCTCCTTTCTTTCCTTTTTCCTTGCCCCTCTGCCCTACCTTCACTCTTGCCCTTTTCCTTGCTTCTTTCTGTGGTGTTATTTTTTGAGGCAGAATTTCACTGTGTACTCAGACTGGCCTGGAACTTAATCTGCAGCCCAGAGGTGACCTCAAGTTCACTGCAGTCATCCTGCTTCCTCTGACCCAGTGCTAGGATTACATAGTATGTGCTATCACACCCTTCTTTTTAACATTTTCTCTCTTTCTGACTGTTTAATTTGAGTCAGTGTGTGTGTGGGGTGGGGGCAGTAAATATAGCTACTGTCATTAGATTTCATTCCACAAATCCCACTCCCCAATTGAGTACTACACGAAGATTGCTAAATGCCAATCACTATTACTTGAGGGATTATAATGAAAATCTAAAATCTGTTAATGCCTCTTTCTGTCTTGTTTTCTTGAGTGCTTATGTATAGTACATAAAAATGCCAGGGTATTTTACACATGTAAATAACCGAATTAATTTATCCTCACAACAAAGTCATTATAAAGCTTAATGTAGTGGCACACACCTATAATCCCAGCTCTCAGGAGGCAGAGACAGGAAGATCTCGAGTTCAGGTTAGCCAGGGCTGCATAGGAAGACCCTGTCTCAAAACACAAACCAGTCAAACAAACAGCACCCAGCCCCATTGCAGATGCATAGGCTAGGTAATTTAGAATTATGTACTATTAAAAATGGCATTATGAAAACCATCAAAAATACATTATATGCATACATGAAATTCTCAAAGAATAAATGAAAATATTTTTAAAATGGCACATTAACCAAACAAATTTCACCATAGAATCTATTATTACTTGTACTATTCGTTTTCCCGGACTTTTTTTTTTTTTTTTTTTTTTTTTTTTTTGCAGGGGAAGTGCTAGAGTTCAAACCTAAGGCTTTACACATGGCAGATGAGCACTCCTCACCTTAGCTCACTTACAATCTTCCTTTAAACTTCTAAAGGCAATGCTTTGCCTGACCTGTTTTACTACAGTCCCAGTCAAGTCTCTGAGTACAGGGCCAAGTCTAGAACCCAAGATTCTTGTTTCTGCAGGGATTACAGAAATGCTCCATCATCTAGATGGTTCTAATAGTTTTGTATTTAATTTGTCCTCTTTCAGACAGCTTTTTAAATATATTTTATTTAGTGGCTGTCACACATACTTGTGTGCATGCATGTGTGTGTGTGTGTGCATGTGAGATCTTGCAGGGATAGCTTGACTGTGGTGGTCTTCTAAGAGGATGCTGTGCTGTCACTTGATGGCTGTTTCCATCTGGAGATGAGACTACTATATTTCTGGATATTTTTGTATTTATACACATGCACACACATATACTTACGTATTTTAATTTCTCTGGCTGTGCTATCGTTTCTAAATATACCACTCTTATCTCTTTAGGAAACTGTTCAGTTTTACTTTTTGGTTATGTCTATTATATTTTTTTTCTCCTTTGTAAGTGTCAATAGTTTTTTTTTTTTTAAAGTTATTGATTAGTTTTTATTCTGCACGAAAGTTCTTGTTTATTACTCCTTTATTCCTTGTAAAGTTTTTTTTTTCAGATTCTGGTTAGGTCCCCCCCATTTCTTATGGAATCTGGTAATTTTTTTTTTTTAAGAACTTAAAGAATTGGAGATTAAAATGCCTAGACAGAGCTTTGTTGCTATATTGTTAATATTCTTGTTTCTATTTTTCTTTTTTAAATAAAAACATTTAAACATTTTGTGTGTGTTTGTCTACATTTGTATCTGTCTGTGTGTATGTACATTTCGTTATATTGTTAACATTCTTGTTTTTTTCTAAATAAAAATATTTAAACTTTTTTGTGTGTATTTGTCTGTGTTTGTGTCTGTGTGTATGCACATGTGTTGGCACTTGTGTGACTAAAGGAATCCACTGGAGTTGGCTCTCATCTTTGACCCTGTTGTTACAGGAATTGAACTCAGGTTGTCAGCTTAATGGCAAAACCTTTGCCTATTGAGCTATCTACCCTTCTAGCCTTTCATTATTTTGTTTAACTTGCACATGTACATTTTAGTTTTGAGCATATTCCCTAACTACTTTCCTCTTTTCTCTCCACCATCCCCTCCCATTGGTCAGTTTCTCTAGACAGCTCTATTTCTGTTTACTAAAATTTATTTATTATTATTGGGGTGGGGTGGCATGCCATGCCATGATGTTCCTGTGGAGGTTAGAGGACAACATTGGAGTTGCTTTACTCTTTCTACATTAGGATTACTATTGCTGTGATGAAACACCAAGACCAAAGGCAAGTTGGGTAGCAAAGGATTTATTTGGCTTGCACTTCTGCATCATAGTCCATCATTGAAGGAAATTAGGACAAGATCTCAGTCACGAGCCTGGAGGCAAGAAGGAGCTGATGCAGAAGCCCCTCACCGAGGCTTCTGAATCAGCTGGCCCTCCCCCTTCAGTCACTAATCAAGAAAATGCCATACAGCTTTGCCTATAGGCATTTTCTCAATTGAGGTACCCTCCTCTCAAATGACTGTAGTTTATGACAAGTTGACATAGAACTAGCCAGCACACATGGGTTCCACTTGAGTGATTTCCGATTTGCCTAAGCAAGCAGGCTGCCTTCCCTACTGAGCTGCCTCTCCCCGTGACTTCTCTTTTCAGGTCTTGTAACTCAGCCTGGTCTGGGACTTGGGATCCCTTTGCCCATTACTCCAAGTGTTGCTGTTATAGGCTCTAGTTACTTTATAATAATTCTGATTCAAGTGGTTCATATTATGTGTGTTTCCATGGTGTCTGATTTTGCAGTTCATATTTTTGTAAGAAATCTATTTTGTAGTGTGTGTATATAGGTCATTCTGAATCAAGTTAACTTCAGAGTTGATTGGGAACTTGTTTCAGGCATATTGAACAGAGCTCTGTAACAGAAATTTGGGCATACTGCCATTTCCAGAGTCTGGTCCAAGTAAGCAAGAACAGACAAAGGTTGCCTTTTTCTTTGCTGAAGGCTTTCTCTGTGTAGCTTGTCTCAGGACTCTTACCCCTTTCCTACCCATCTCTGTTTGTTATTCTGGGCAAAAGGATTTAGATTTTCATTTCTTAGTTGATTTCAGCAAATTTATATTGTGGCTTTATTTATATGTAAGAGTGTCTGCCTGAAACCTATAATGCCTTCCCTCTAGTGGCAGTTGTGAAGTTTGGTAAGTTTCCTGATAAATACATTGTAGAAAATAAGGACATATCAAGTAGTATTGTGGTGGCATGGCTCTTTCTGCCTGCTTTTCTGTGTTTTGGTTATTGGGATAGGCTCCCCACCCGACACCCTCTCCCCCCCCCCCCCCGCACACCCCCTTTCTGGAAGATTTTTAAAAGAAGCACATGTGTACCTCCCCATTCCCATAAAAAATGACAGGAACAGGAAGGAGAACACATTTCAAACAATATATATCTTTGTGGTAATTTTACATAACAGTTTTTTAAGATTTATCTTTTAAATTATATGTATTGGTGTGTGAGTATGTGCAGATGAGTGAGTTTCGGTGTCTTCAGATTCAGCGGAGGGTGGAGCTGGAGTTAGAAGCACTTGTCTCTGATATGGGAACTTAGAGTTGAACTTGGTCTTTGGGAAGGCCACTTCATCTTTCCAGGCCATACAATGAAATATCAGAGCTTATTATGAACAGAAGTTTCTAAAAAAAAACCCCAGCAAAACTACGCCCATGTTAAAGATTTACAAAGCCAGTTGCCTAGTTAGAACTTGCTAGGAGAAGAGTTGCATGCAGTGTTGCTTGTCTGGAGCCAGATTATTTTGTGCTATTAATGGGCAACCATTGTCTTCCTCTGTGTTTTACCTAGTAACCATTCTTGTGATTATTAGGTAAATTATTTTGCAATGTATTTTCTACCTTGCTATAATTAACCTACTTGTTACTTCAGTGTGCAGTGTATTTGAGGAGTGCTTTAGTTTCTTACATTCTTTTGTTATGTAACAGAGCATAATGAGTGTGTTACCCAGTGGGAATTATGTGTACATATTATGTGTACATATTATGTATGTAGTAGGCTCACCTGACTCTGTCCTGGGCTATGGTCACTCATGGTTCTGAATCATAGTCTGGCCATGGTTCCAGAATAAACTGTCTCTTATTCTCTTGGGTGCTAGAGCAGTTTTTTGTTTTTGTTTTTGATGTGGTTTTGAAGACAGAGTCTCCTTTTGTTTCCCTGGCCTGGAATTCCTTTTGTAGACTTCATTGGCTTTAAACTCACAGAGATCTACCAGCCCTTGCTTTAGAGTTCATGCTTCCATCAGCTGTGGTTTTAATCAACAGATAGTTTTGTTTTTAGTCTGCTTACAAATTGTATCTTTGAGTTTGATTTTTTTTTTGTCTCTTGTAGCCCAGGCTAGCCTCACATTTATAATCTAGCTAAGAATGACCCACAGTCATCTTGCTTTTACACAAGTGTGTGTACCACTACACCTAGTGTTCCACAGTTGTCATGGAAATTTTTTTTTTCCTCTAATAGAATTGGTTTGGGGAATATTTTAGTCTTTCTTTGAAAACCTTTTCATTATTTTAGCTAATTTCTAACACATTCATATTCATTAGAGGCTGATTTTATAAATTAGTGTGGCTCAGAGGGGAAGAACACTATGCAAGCAGCAGTACCTGTGTTCAGATCCAGGTACCCATATAAAAAGCCAGTGTGGCCTGTTTGTAACGCCCCCCCCAGGACAGGACATAGGAGCTCCTGGGTTGACTGGTCAGTCAGCTAACTTCTAAAAACAGCAGGCTTCAGATTCAGCAGGAAGCCCTGTCTCAAGGGCATGAGGGGAGTAATCGGTCAGGATGACTGATGTCCTCCAGCATTCACATGCAGGTGTCTGTACCTGCACACAACTTGCACGTGCATACACACACACACACACACATACACACACACACACACACACACCACACATATAAATAATAAGAAAGAAATTGTCAATCAGGTATAGTGACATCTGGGTGACAAGTTCAGGGCTTGGGCTACATAAAGAGACCTGTGCTTGTATGCATGCGTGTGTGTGTGTGTGTGTGTGTGTGTGTGTGTGTGTGTGTGTGTGTGTGTGTGTGTGTGTGAAGGTGTGTGAAGGGAGAGAGATGGAGAGTATGAATTAGTGGACTAATTTGTTACTGAATAGTAAAGTGACTGGATATCAACAGAATACTGTCCTATTTTATAAGTCTAGGTAAGAAAGGAAAAAAAAGATAGTTAGAAATGATTTTTAAAGTTCTTTACCATAAAAAATAATAAATATTTAAAGAAATAAACATTTAGTTTGACTTAAACATTCAGTTTACACATGTATCAAAAAAAATTAACACTGTACTGTTTATGTGTATCCTTTGTGTACCAGTTAAAAAATATTAAAACTATGAAATTGTGAAGTGTGAACTCCTAACTTCCATAGTGTTGTTAGCTTTTAAAAGACTAGATAGAGCTCAGCCTACTCTGTCTGCTCTTCAGCTTGTCTTTCCTCTGATCAAACGTCAGGGGTAGCCTGTGCTTTCTTCTTTCCAGTGTGCTAAGTGTGGCCACTGAAATGAGATTTCTTTTGTGCAATGTTTTGATGCTGCTTCAGAAAGATTTTTAATATGGTTCTGGGATTAATTGCCTGATTCTCCTGCTAGGCTAGTGTTCTGCCACTGAGCTGTTCCCACAGTGTTGCTTTAGAACCTTAATCATTCTAGTCCTTGTTCTTTTTGTCATCTACCTGCAATTGAAGTACTTTAAAAGTTTTCTTGATACCTTCAAAAGACTAATGCTAGCTATAATAAACATCTATTAATTCATCAGCTAAACTACAGACAGAGCATGACCATGAGCACTCTCCTCCATACCTGAAGGACTTGTCCATCATTCCCTAGGCCAGTAGTTCTCAGCTTTCATAATGCTGTGCCCTTTTAATACAGTTCCTCATGTTGTGATGACCTCCAACCATAAAATTATTTTGTTGGTACTTTGTAACTATAATTTATCTATTGTTAGGAATTATAGTATAAATATCTGATATTCAGGACATTGATAAGCAATCTCCGTGGGGGTCATGACCTACAGGTTCAGAACTGGTGCCTTGGGCCTTCCAGTTCTGTCATCATATATGTTGTCTGTCCTTACATGGAAGTCATAGTCCTGAAGGAAACAGGCTAGACCTGTATTCCTAAGTCATTACTGCTTAATACTTCTTTGCTTTGGGAAGCTATATGTGTCTGGTATGGCTTGCATTTTAAAAACTCATCATTGGGCCCAATGGGATGAATCAGCAGATAAAGTAGGCTTTTGCCTGATGCCCTGAGTGTTTGATCCCTGGGGTCCACATGGTGGAAGGAGAGAAATAACTTTTTGATACTGTTTTGTTTCAGGGTTTCACTATCTGTAGTGCTGGCTTTCCTGGAACTTGCTGTGTAAACCAGGCTCTCCTGGAACTCAGGAGATTTACCTGCTCCTACAGGCATGCACCAACATACATTGATGTATTTTATTTACATAAAGTTTTACATATTTACAATACGTTTTGAATGCTTTCAAATGTGCTGGCAATATTTTCATTAGTATTAACTAGCTAAATAATTTTTTTAAGCTTGAGATTTTTTTATTACTTTGTTTACATTTCAAATGTTATTCCTTTTCCTAGTTTCCCCTCCGAAAATCCCCTATCCCCTCCCCACTCCCCATGTTCATCAACCCACCCACTCCCTCTTCCTGGACCTGGCATTCCCCTACACTGGGTCATACAACCTTCATAGGACCAAAGGCCTCTCCTCCCATTGATGAGCGACTAGGCCATCCTCTGCTACATATGCAGCTAGAGCCATGAGTCCCAGTTTTCTTTGATTGGTGGTTTGGTCCCAGGGAGCTCTGGGGGTACTGATTAGTTCATATTGTTGTTCCTCCTATGGGTCTACAAACCCCTTCAGCTCTGTGGGTCCTTTCTCTCCCTACTTCATTGGGGACCCTCTGTCCAGTGGATGGCTGTGAGCATCCACTTTTGTATTTGTCAGGCACTGGCAGAGCCTCTCAGGAGAGAGCTATATCAGGCCCCTGTCAGCAAGCTATTGTTGGCATCCATAATAGTATCTGGTTTTGGTGGTTGTTTATGGGATGGGTCTCCAGGTGGGGCAGTCTCTGGATGATCATTCCTTCAGTCTCTACTCCACACTTTGTCTCGATAACTCCTTCCATGGGTGTTTTGTTCCCACTTATAAGAAGGTTTAAAGTATCCACACTTTGGTTTTCCTTCTTGAGTTTCATGTGTTTTGCAAATTGAGAACCAACCTTTTAAAGTTGTCCTCTGACCTCTGCACATGGGCTGTGTGATGCTGTGTACTTGAGCAGGTACACGCGCGCGCACACACACACACACACACACACACACACACCATTTTAAAGATTGCGGCTTTGTCTTTTTAAAGATTTATCTGCTTTTGCAGTTTTGTTGTTAATGTATAATGATAGAAGTATAAGCATGCCTTTCTTTGTATTTATATTTCTGGATTTGGATTTTTTCCTATAAGATGGGATAGAGATACATTCTTAGTTTCTCTTTTATGCAGTAAACTAGTATTTCACTTGAATAGTATATTTCCCCCACTATACCATAATTCTAAGACAAGAAGTTTGGTTTAAAAGCCTAAGTTTGTTTTTAAGTTTTGTCCATTTACTTGATTTTGTATTGCCACAATACTGTCTTAGTAAGACTTCATAATGAATCTCAAGCGAGTTTTTAAAAAAATATTTATTTTTATGATTTTTACCATGTGTAGGTGTGTGCATGTACATGTATGTCTATATATATGAGTGCAGGTGCCCATGAAAATGAGAGGCTTTAGGACAGGAGCTATAGATGGGTTTGAGCCACCCAACATGGGTTCAGGGAACTGAACTTGGGTCCTCGGGAAGAGCAGCAGTGCTCCTAACTGCTGAGACAACTCTATCTAACGTTTCACAAATAATGTTTAAAACCATTTTTTCCCCTTCATGCTCTTTCATATACTCCTTGAACCATGAAAAACTTGGGATTTTTATTCTAATGTATTCAACTTGTAGATCAGTTTAGGAAGATTTGTAATCAATTTTACAATGGTATGCAGGCAGGTCAATGAAAGTTATATTTGCCAGTGTGTGAGTAAAGTAAAATTGTGTTGTATCTAGCTTTGAAGGTCACATAAGTTTCTCTTTTGAACTCTTTATTTATCTGCTTTCAAATTTCCTTCATTATCAATATAAGTAAAACATAAAAGAAAGAGATTTATGTTTGTGTCAGGGCAGTCTAACAATTTTTTATGAGTAGCATATTTACATTTAAAATTTTTTTTATATGTATGGGTATTATGTATCATGTTTATGCTTGGTGCCCATGAAGGCCAGAAGAGAGAGTTGAGTGTGGATGCTAGGAATCAAACCCGTCTTCAGAGAGGCATTTTCCAAAGCCTGTCCCATTATCTTTTACAAAGCAATTTTAGCTGTTAGTATTTGCTTACCTTATACTCATTGTATTTTCAATCTGACAGAGCCTTAATGCTTATTAAACTTGCTTTATGAAGCTGTCTAAAGGTGCTGAACATGATTTCCATTTCTTTACAATATATCTTGTGAGATATTTACATCTTATATCTTTAAAATGTTCTAATTACTTATTCACTTATTATTTACTTATTTTTGTGAGATAGGCTTTCTTCATGTAGACCATGCCCAGCACAAAATATTTTATCTTAGTCTTGGGATGTAGATGAGATTAGTTTGGTAAATGAGATTTATATTTGATACATGTTTTGGGGGAGAGGTTGTTGAAATAGTCTCACTATGTAGCCCTGGTTAGCCTGGTGGAACTGTGTCGACCAGTGGCCTCAAACTCACATAGGTTCACCTGTCTCTGTCTCCTGTGTCCTGGGATTAAAGTACTCAGTACACCACATCTGGGCAGATTACAAAGCAGTGCTGTAGATTCTGCTAACTAGTCAGAATAGACAGGTGTGCACACATGTATGGCTCAGATACCAAATCAAAGAAAGGCCTTGCACATGCTGCCACCACTACTTAACACCATTTTCAGCCCTACCAAAATGGGCTTAATGGTCTAAAATCTATATAACATTTTATAACAAGGAAGAGCTACATTTTATTGTTTTGGGCCCCTTTTCTGTCAGAACTAGATGTGCATTGCTGGACAAAATATGATTTGGATTCTTGTGATTCAGAATCATGATAGCAGGTAGGAGTAGAACCTTGAAAAAAGAGAAATTTTCAAGTAATTTAAAATAATATTTTGAATATTTGTACAGTGTATAAGGGGCAGGAGAATGAGCAAAAGCTGACTTTCAGAAGCAAACTGTGGAAACAGGAAAGGCAGTTGAGCCCTTTTGAACTTGTTTCCCTTGAAGACTGGAGCCACGTGGGATGTTCTGTTAATAAAGCTAAAAAACTGAGACATTAAGTTTTCAGCTTTTCTCTCTGTATGGCTACTTTGTTAGAAGGTAGATAAAATCCATATGCTTATGTTATAAAGAATAGATCAGGCCAGATTGCATGCCCATGGACCAACTAGAAGACTAATGTAGCAGCTGATGTGAGAGACATGCCATTTAGGATTGAAGTGTTGGCAATAGAAGGAAGCAGATTTCTGGTATTTAAAGGTAAGTATGACAAGATTTAGCAATAACAAATAGAAGTAAAGAGTATATATAATTTCAATAGAGAACTGAAGTAAACACATTAAAAATAGGCTGTAGTAGATTTATGTGTTTTGTTTGTGTCATATTTATTATAAGGTATCACTAGAGGAGCAGGAAAAAATATGTCTGTGATGTGCATAGCAATTTAAGTGTAAATGTGGATGAGTTTACTAAGCAACGCTTACAAAGAACACATCTCTAAGATCAGTACTGTAAGATGACCTTGCAGAGGAGATGGAGTGAATATGCAGGGTAAGTAGGAATAAGTGAGGGAAGTAGTGCCCCTCACCTCCAAACAAAGTAGCCATGCTTTTCCTCTGTGGAGTTACAGATTCTTGAACTTAATTCCATGACAAGTAGAATGTAACTAAAATTAGTGCTTAGCTAAGTGGTATTGGACCATCTGAAAATGAAGGAGATGAACTAAGGCTGTTAACTCAGTGGTAGAACACTTACTCAGCACTTATGAGGGTAGGGGTTCTATCTCGAGCACCACAAAAAAGCCAGTTTAGAGCTGGGCAGTGGTGGTATAGGTGTAGTACACCTTTAGTTCCTGCAACTGGAAGGCAGAGGCAGGCAGATCTCTTGAGTTCAAGGCCAGCCTGGTCTATAGAGTGAGTTCCAAGGCTATACAGAGAAACCCTATCTCTAAAAGAAGGGAAAAAGAAAGAAAGCTAGAGGCATTCTAAGATTACAGCTCTACATTTTATAACAACAGTTAACTGCATTAGATAGTTCTCAAATAAATTACTGAGGGAATATTGTCAAAGGGTATGAATCATTTCCATCACAAAATCATCTTTTAAATATTAATTTTATTTGCATTTATTGTGTATGTATTATGTATGTATGTTCTCTGTATGCATGACACGTTTGTGTTCAGAGTTCAGAGTAGGGTGTTTAGAGTCTCTGGAGCTGGAATTAGAGGGAATAATTAACTGTTTGATTTGGATACTAGGAGCCAAACTTGGGCCCTCTATAAGAGCAACAATTGAACCATCTCTATGACCCTCTTCTCTTTTCTGGGGTCGGGAGAGGCAAAAAACTATTAAAACAAACAAAACCCATAAGCAACTGTATAGACTAGCAATGTAATCCTCTACAGTTTCATAGATGCTGATAGAAGACACAGGACTTCTTCATTCCTGAGACAGGAGATAGCAGAATGTTAGCATTTGTGTGTGCCCTTAGCTCTATGGAAGTCTAAATTCAGGTTGTCTGAGGGCTTGGCAGAAAAGCACAGTTCCTGGCTGAGCTATTTCACTGACCTTCATCTTCAGTGATTTAGGTTAGCTTGTACAGGAGTGTCATCTCTATGTTACAATGTAAATTGAGCTCTGCCTTTGCCTTGACCTTTGCCCTGAAGAGAAATGACATTTTCATTATACTGGATGATAAACAAACCCTCTTAGATCTTCAGTGGGAAATATTATTTCTAGACCTTAGGACTATGTCCAGTACAACTGTGCTTTAACAAGAAAATATGGAGCAAAGAGTCAGTGTCTGTCTGACAAGGTGGATAAAAGCACAGAGATCTAAGTAGATCTGAGTGAATCTTATATGCAGTATACCTTCTTGGCTTCTGGGAAAAGTCCCCATGATTGCACAACTCGGTGGTCACTGAACACTCTTTTGTTTGACTTAGAAGACAGACAGACATTAAACTGAGGTTATTTCCTCTAGAATGCTGAGCTCCCTTCCCCTGCCCAGGAATTAAGACCCAGATAGCTGACTAAATTAGAGAGCCAGATGGTTTCTCAGTTCTTGGACTGAGTCTCGACTTGGCCTAAGGCATGAATGTAGCTATTGCAGGATACATTGGCCACATACATATGGCCTTGTCTTGGAGAAGGAATTGCTTTTCTGTCATCTATAACAATCTGAACCACTGAGTTGAACTGACACAAGTGGCCCTAGAGGCAAGGTGGTTGATTGCTTTAGCTATTCAGGGACAAATTGCAAATGTAATCGGATGACTTCCAGTGTAGGAATAATTACCTCAGAACATAATCTAATTAACTTATTGGTTTTCCTGTGGGATCCCTCCAGTCCCTTAAGGATGGATCCTTACTTAAACACTTGAAGGTCTCTTATGACCATCTCTGATTATAAGTCACAACATTCATACTTGATTTCTACATAAGAAATTCTCTGGCTGCCTATTCCTTTAGAGTTGGTGCTTCCTAAACAACACACTGTTTAGAATCCCCATTGCCCACACCAACTACTGAAGTTGGGGAGCACTTGATAACAGTTTCTCTAATATGCCATCCTGGTTAGCTGTAGGCTTCTCACTTCAGTTCATGTAATTAGTACTTTTTTTTGGAGCGCATACCTGAAGGCAGGCAGTACAATCTGTTCTGTTTATCTGTGTCACGACAGAGTCCTTTGGAGTAATTGAATGATAGATGTAGGAATGGAGATAGAACAGATACCTGGAGAACTTCGAGCATCCTCTTGTTCCCAAGAGGCCGTTTTGTATGAGGTTAAGGAATATGGTCGTCAGGGCTGTCTGAGAGGGCTTGTACAGGTCCTGCCAAGTCAGTTGAATTTAGAATGTTTGCATAGTTTGTGGTAATTGTACCAGAGGATTTTCTTCTGGGAAGAAAGCTCCAGTGTGATCTCATAGATGCCAGGGCTGTTGACTTGACTTCTTTTCATTGTCTAAAAATGAGTGTATTGCATTTCGGTACTTAAGATCTATCTATTGTCTGGAATGGTTAAGTGCATGAGGAAAAAGGACATTTTAATTAAACTTACAGAGATCTCTTTATGTCTCCTTTGTTGCTCAGTTATGGGTTAAGGACTTAGATTTTGTTTTGTTTTGTTTGTTTAGACTGGGTGTCATACAGCCCAGGCTGGTCTCATTCCTTATATAGCCAATGAGAACTTCTCATGTTTACCTCCTTTAATGTACATGCTAGGCAAGCACTGTGCCAACCAAGCTATATAATGTGAAACCTCAGCCCTTTCAATTTTTTGAGTTGTCTATGGGGTAAGCTTGAGGACACTTTTATTAGAGTTTAAAGGAAAAATTCCTAGGGCAAGCAGGTTGTAAATCTCGGAAGCTGCCCAGAGCAAGGGGCGGGGGGGGGGGGTAGGGGGGTAGAGGGGAGAGCGTGGCGGGGACAAGTAGCAAGAGTTGGCGTAGAGGTCAGCCATGTGGTGGTGGGGGTGGGGGTGGGGTGGGGGGGCGGGAGCTACACAGCTTTGCAGGGCCTTTAGAGAAACCATAGGGAAGCCCTTGGTGTTAGGGAAAGCACACTTAAAACAGAGTCAGAGAGAAGAAAAGGTAACTCAGAAAAGCTTGCAGACTTTTGAGCAAAGTGTCTGATGTCTGTGAGAGATTTTCGAGTATTGCTCTTTGAGAGAACTGCTCCAGCATTAAGCAATATTAGATGCTTGTGGGTGGAGAATGTAAAAGGGAATCAGTACTTTAGCTAACATCTGTGGTTGATCAGGTGGTTCTGTTGGAATAGCCAATACCAGTCTCTGCAAAAGAGTCATCAAGAATGAAGACTGGGCTGGTGAGATGGCTCAGTGGGTAAGAGCACCCGACTGCTCTTCCAAAGGTCCGGAGTTCAAATCCCAGCAGCCACATGGTGGCTCACAACCATCCGTAATGAGATCTGATGCCCTCTTCTGGTGTGTCTGAGGACAGCTACAGTGTACTTACATATAATAAATAATAAATAAATCTTTAAAAAAAAAAAAAAAAGAATGAAGACTACTAAAACTAGAAAAAGGACATCCCAAGTTCTATGGAGCCAATATGATGCATGCATGTAAAATGACTCTTTACAAGACACAACAGTTCTGGGAAGAGGTTACGGTATGGTAGCCTCTGTGTTAGGAATAAAATCAAGGGGCTGGAGGGATAGCTCAGTGGTTAAAAGCATTGGCTGCTCTTCCAGAGGTCCTGAGTTCAGTTCCTAGCATAGAGATCCACCTGCCTCTGTCTCAGGAGAGCTGGGTGTGCCACTACCATCTGGAGATCTTTTCAACATAGGAATATTTAGTATTTGTCAGTATTAATATCAGGGAGCTATATGAATCCAAATTAGAAGCTGCTTAGGTAGAGGTTGCTCTTGCCAGAAGAATTGCTGAGTGATATGATATGTGTGCAGAGAAACTTGTATTCAAAGGGGTTGTAATCATGTGAAACCTTAAAGCCTCTAGCCCATTTCTACATGGGCTTTCTTAACTGGCCACAGTCTCCCCTAGAGTTTATAAATGCTCACAATATAGGAATGTATAATATAGACAACAGTTGTGTGTACTTAGCAGTGAAGACCACAGTGGCAGTACGTTAAATGGCTTCTAGAGGATCTATTTATCAAAAAAGAAAGCTCATTAGCTTCCTTTCCCTACTGAGAACTCCACTCAAAAACCAGGGATCTTATCCCTCTGAAGGAGTTGCTTTTTTACTTCCAGTAGTGCTATGCAGTTTCAAACTGGCCCCTAAAATAATTTACATAATGTTTGAAGTAACATCTCTAATTTTCTCTTTAATAAGGCTGATTGGGAGTTATAGAGAGTGGCAGAATAATTGGGGTGAGGGCAATATTGGGAGACAAGAGTTTTGTACCTGTTTATAGGAAACATTTACTTTCTGTTTTGAGTGGTGTGGTAGCTTCATGCTGATTAATGGAAACTGTTCTTTGTATTGTGAGAAGATCCAAGTCAACAGGGATAGTCTACTACATTTTGGCAGAGGGACTAAGGTTTTGCCCCCTTTTCATTGACTAGGGCTCGATCTGTCTAGTAGTCCATGTTTTTAGAAGTCTACTTAATGTGGCCTATTGTTCCCTTGACAAGTTAGCATCTCTGAATTCTCAGTAAAGCCAGGCTTGGTGGCTAGTGCTTGTAATCCCATAAGTTAAGAGGCATGGAAGAAGGGTTGCTCTAAGTTTGAGTTGGTCAGTGTGGGTTGTAGTATAATACCCCTCCTTTAAAAGACAGAACAGGAAAATTTTAGATTGTTTAGTAGAATTAGAGCTAACATTAAGAGCTTTCTAGATAACTGGAATCTAGTTTCATAGGTTCCGGTTATGTTCATCAGCATTTTGATACCTGCCTGTAGCAATAAAAGTCAATATGCAGAGGGGTTTTGTCAAGGACATTTCTTCCAGTGGAACCTCTCACAGGATAGCCTTCTGTAAAAACATGCTTGATGTGCCTTATCTCATCTCCAAAGGACTGATTGTTAAGAAAGTAGACTGGGAGGATCTGAGAACCAGCATAGTATTGCTGCTCCTTCCTTCCTTCCTTCCTTCCTTCCTTCCTTCCTTCCTTCCTTCCTTCCTTTCTTTCTTTCTTTCTTTCTTTCTTTCTTTCTTTCTTTCTACCAATTATTGTGCGTATAGCTGTTTTGCCTGCATGTATGTCTGTGTACCTAGAGCATGCCTCCTGAGGTATGAAGAGGCCAGAAGATAGTATTCAGTCCCCTGGGACTGGAATTCCAGACAGTTGTGAACTGCCATGTGGGTGCTGGGAATTGAACCTGAGTCCTCTAGAATAGCAGCCAGTGCTCTTAATTGCTGAGCTTTCTCACTGACCGTCTCCCCACCTTTTTTTTTTTTAAGTATGTATATTATTGTTTTGTCTGCATGTATTTATGCACACCACATATATGCCTAGTGTCCATTAAAGGCCAGAAGAAGGCACCAGATCCCACCAGAACTGGAGTTATAGGTAGTTAGTTATAAGCAGTGAGTGCTAGGAATGTGGATCTTAGGCCCTCTGCAAGCTTGTCTACCGAGCCATCTCTCCAGCCCAGTTGTCACTGTTCCTTAACAAGCATTATTTACCTTACCCTGTCACCTTCAAAACAACTTAGCCAAAGATTTGCTTTGTTCTAACCATAGTAGGTACAAAATTTGCTTCTTTTACATTCAGTGTACACGTGTCTAGTAAATATTTGAAAATGTTTAGAACTTTACGTGCTCATCTTCCACCAGTTAAATCTTAATTTCAGCTGTTCATGGGCAGACCTGTTGAAGCTTCCATCTGGTAGCAAGTTGAAAATCTCTAGGGAGTTATTGAGGCTCACAAGTACCCATCTTGACACTGTCTTAATTTTAATAAATAATAAATTAGAGGCTTATTTGCAGTTCTCATGAGTTCTTTTTAGTTCCTTTTAATCAGCTTCTTCCATCCCAGAATCTCTTCTTTGCTGGTGTGTTTCATTCTTACCCTGACTCCAAATTTGAAGGATCAGAGCTTTTCCCTTTGCAAGGTTAATTTAACACTGGTTCTTGGGTTCTGTTGAAAGATAAGAGTGAGACTCTAGGCCAAAGACAATCACTGAGCAACTACAAGAGCCAGTGCACTGGGCAGAGTGTGGCGGCACTCGCTCTTCTTTACTCCCAGCACTTTGAGACAAAGGCAGGTAGGTGGATTTCTGTGAGTTTGAGACCAGCGTGATCGTTTTTAAGGACAGCAAAACTACATAGAAAAACCCCATCTCAAAAAGAAAAGAAAAACAAAACAAAACAACCCCCCCAAAAAAAACAAAACCCCCTAAAACCCAGCATTCAGTATTTGTTCAGGTAACTGAGTCTGGTTGCATTAAGGTGCCACAAAGAGGGCATGCTTTCACACAAAGCTAGACACATTCCAGGAAGGAAGACTCCCACTTTAGGGAGCTAGATCTTTTAGAATGGGCGATGACCCTTCCTTACCTTTGTTTCTTGGTATTTACACTATCTTATACCTAATACTGATGATTATACATAATCAATGGCCATGCCACTTGGTATAAATTTGTCATTGCTTCCTCATTAAAAGAAAAAGTTTTAAACTCTTGAGCAGTTATATATTATATGAAGATAATGAGTTGTGGGTCAGCCAGCCTGGTACATGCCTTTAATCCCAGCACTCAGGCAGGGTAGAAGCAGGTGAATCATTGTGAATTTTGAGGCCAGCATGGTCTGCATAGCAAGGTCAGCAGGTTACATAGTGAGACACTGTCTCAAATGAAAAACAAAACAAAGATTCTGCTTCTAGTTAGGAATCAAACCCTGGGCTTCCTGTATGCTGGCAACCACTGAGCCCTTCCTAGGCTGCTATCCGTTGGTGAATTTGAATTTTGACAACTAAATGCAAGTTTTAAATGTATTTCTATTTGTTGAGGTGGAACTCAGGGCTTTGTACTTATATACTAGCAAGTGAGTTTCATCCTCAGCCCTTCCTCCTCAAATACTTTATTTTAAAGATTTGTTTTTTTTTTCTTTTCTTTTTCCCCTGTAACCACAGTTATTTATTTATTTATATATTTATTTCTTGTATGTAAGTGTGTGGGTTCATGTGCCAAGGTGAGTGGGTAGAGATTGTTTTTATTTTTTTAATTATTTATACTTATTTGTCATTGTGCCTACATGTATGTCTGTGGGAGGGAGTCAGATCCACTGGAACTTGAGTTACAGATAGTTAGGAGCTGTTATGTGGATTTTGGGAATTGAACTCCAGTCCTCTGGAAGAGCAGCCAATGTTCTTAACCACTGAACCATCTCTCTAGCCCCAAATGCCTTATTTTACAAACAATTTCATAGGCTCTTACTGGGCAAGCTGAACAGACAGATATGTAAGAGGCTTGCTGATAACTATAAACTTTGTGCTTACAATTTTTCCCTTTAATGGTGTCCGCCATGTGCAATTCTTTCTGCCTTCAGTAATTTCCATATTTGCCTCTTGGTTTTCTTTTCAAGCCTGTCAATCTGTAAAGATTCTAAGTGAAATGTTTTCAATCTGCTTGAACTGCACACATTTATAGTAGTTTAAATAATCTGAGTGTGTCAGCACAGCACTTACCTCATTGCACTGTAACCACTGATTTTGTTGTTGTTGTTTGTATCTTTTAATAAAGTAAAAGTAACCAAGCAGGCCTCCTCTCCTTCCACACATTCTAGGTCCCTAGGAAACAGGTTTTCCCCTCTAACAGTTGCTTTAGAAAAGTTATTAAGTATTAACTGATTTGAGCCTTAAGGAAATTAATTTGCCTAATACATATTCATTGGAAAGTAGGTATGAGATACAGTCCCATGGTCCAATGCATAGGGACAGCATATACATTATCTTCTATACCAAATAATATTTTCTTGCTCTATTTAAATTTAAAATATAGACTGTGGATATTCATAAAGAAAAAGTGGCTCGAAGAGAGATTGGTATTTTGACAACAAATAAGAATACATCAAGAACTCACAAAATAATCGCACCCGCAAATATGGAGCGTCCTGTCAGGTATATTCGGAAACCTATCGACTATACAGTTCTGGATGATGTGGGCCATGGAGTTAAGGTAAGCATTCTGTACTACATAATGTGAATTATTTTGAATAGAAATTGTGGCAGGAAGTTTTTACTTGATAGATTCCCTTTATCTAGCAACTAGTATACTTTTTATAGAATATTTATGTATTTTAAAGATACAAGTGTATGAATGTTTGACTCTGTGTGTGTGTGTGTGTGTGTGTGTGTGTGTGTGTGTGTGTGTGTGTACACATACTAAATGTGTGTCTGGTGCTCTTAGGGGTCTGAAGAGGGTACTGCATCCTCTAGATCCTCTGGAAATGAGTTATGGGTAGTTGTGAGCCATTATGTGGATGTGGGGAAGTGAACCTGGGTCCTCTGCAAGAGCAACAAGTGCTTTTAACTGTTGAGCCTTCTCTCCACCCCTCTAGAACTTTCATTTAATGGCTATATGTTTAACTAAGCTTGGAGCAGAATTTTATCCATGGAATAAGCATTATTCAGAAAAACGAAAAACCTTAAAAGGCTGGCCTGCCAAGATGGCTTAGCAGGTAAAAGGCACTTGCCACTAAACCCTTTGACCTGAGTTCTAGTCTTAGAGCCTAAATGGTGGAAGGAGAAGTAGACTTCTGAAAGCTTCCTCTTGATCTCCTTGTCCACACAGAATGCCCTGTTGCTTGTACCAGAAATAACAACAGCAACAAACACCCAGACAAATAAAAATACAACTTGAAAAAGCCATTTAGTAAAATAAGCCATTTAAACCATAGGTATGATTGGTTTAGAAAATAAATTGTATATAATTTGGCCTTTAATTCCTAAATATTTTTGTACCTATGTATTATGGGGATGAAATTGTAACAATTTACATTTTTTAAAAATAGAAAAATTGTATAGAATTCTGCTTTGCATACATCTGCCACAACCTATGGATTTGTAGAATATTTGTTGCCTTTGCCCAAGCTTGGCAGAATTATGTGTTCTTGAAATTTGTAGTTTTTTATATTTATGTGTCTTTGCAAACGTCTGGAGTAGCATTAAGTTCCTTAACCTGCCCTGCACAGGATAAACTTAAGCTTTGAAATATGGTTGTAATCTTTTTCCCAGAAGACTGTTTGATTTTGTTTGTATTCAAAATATTTCATAATGTCTTTGAGGTTTTAAGAATTATTTTTAATTTTATGTGTGTGAGTATTTTGCCTGCCTGCATGTTTGTGCACTACTTGGGTGCCTGGTGTCTATGGAAGCCAGAAGTGGTGTCTCATCCCCTGAAGTTGGGGTCACGGGCAGTTGTCAGCTGCCATGTAGGTGCTGGGAATTAAATCTGAATCCTCTCAGAGAACAGGCCATCACCCTGTTTTAAAAAATGAAGTCAGCCAGAGTCTGGAAACTTTTTATAGTTGGTAGATAGGACTGGTTACGGTATTGCTAGAGGTGTTGCATTCTGAATATTCTGGGACGTCTCATCAAGAGAGGAACAGTAACTTAAAATACTGTACTCTTCCTATGATTTCTGGGATGCACTTTCATGCTTGGCAGTGCTAGGAAGTTGAAACACTTGGCAAATATAGCAGAGACTACTTGTTTCTTTTATCAAGGGTATGTCTAGTGTTGTTTAAGAGCTTGAGTTCTATTTTATTTTAAAATATTTCAGAATAGTAATATGTAAGGTTGTTGTCTTAGTTAGGGTTTTACTGCTGTGAACAGACACCATGACCAAGGCAAGTCTTATAAAAAACAACATTTAATTGGGGCTGGCTTACAAGTTCAGATGTTCAGTCCATTTTCATCAAGGTGGGGGCATGGCAGTATCCAGGCAGGCATGGCGCAGGAGGAGCTGAGAGTTCTACATCTTCATCCAAAGGCTAGTGGAAGACTGACTTCCAGGCAACTAGGGTGAGGATCTTATACCCACACCCACAGTGACACATCCATTCCAACCAGGTCACACCTATTCCAACAAGGCCATACCTTCAGATTGTGCCACTCCCTGGTCTAAGGATATACAAACCATCACAGCTGTATTATTGCCTATTTGAAGATTTTAAAAATATGCACAACATGTAGAGATACGTATTTATCTAATTTGTTATTTGTGGAAATTCATGAATCCCACCCCCACCCCTCCATGCTGCATCTTAATTTTCTTCCTACCAAAACAATATGTTAGCAGTTCAATAAAGAAAAATTTCTGAGCCAGATGTGGGGGAAAATTCTAACACGATAGAGGCAAAATTAGAAGTTTAAGGCCAGCTTGAACTACTTAGTGAAGCTCTGTCTTAACACTGCTTCCTCACAAAACTTTAACCATTATCTCAAAAACAAATATCCTGAGTTATTTCTTCTCTTCACTCATGGTTGTGTGCTTTAAGACACCATGTTTGGGAGTGTACGAAATTTGATCTATTTTATGTACCCCTGCATAAGTGCTAAGATTAAAGGCCTGGGTGCAAATCCTAAAAGGAAGTTTGATAAGAAAATGCAACTCTATATAATTTATAAAGTAGGAAGCATAAACACAACCTACTAGATGTTGAAAGTACGTGGATGAGAACTTAGGTAGTTTTCTTTTTAATTACTCAAAACACACACAAGCACACACACCTCTCTTTTTGAGAATGTTCATGTAGGTACATATCATCCCTAATTTTTACTAATCACTGTTAAGTGTATACTTCTGGAATATATTCACATTGCTTTGGTTACTGTTTTTAAGTGTTTTGACCAAGATTTAAAAGAATGGGTGGCTGGTGAAAATGGTATATTTTACAAACTGGTATGTGTTGGTAGAATGCTTGCTTAGTATGACCGTGCCCCTGGATTTGATCACTTTGTAATTCTTACACTCAAATGGTGAGGCAGGAGCAATTGCAAGCTCAAGACCATCCTTGCTCACATAGAGAATTTGAGGCTACTCTGACATCCAGGAAACCAGTATGAAGCTGATGTGTGTAAAGTGTATCTGTATGTTTGCAAAATATATAATACACAATTGCTTTGTTCTTGGTCTTATTACTGGTTGTTTTTTGGGGGCTTGTGGTGGGAGGAGTTTACAAGTTCTATAAGAACTTTCATTCTCTTATATTACTTTTTTTTTTCCAACAGGATTATAGAGATGTAAGAATTAAGAAATAATACCAGAGCTGGGTGTGGCAGGTGCATCTCAGAATCCAAGGCTAGCCTGTTCTAGTGAGTGAGTTTTGTCCTAGCCAGAGTTATATACAGAGACCCTATCTCAGAAGAGATACTACTAGTTCCAGGAGGCAGAAGGAACAGAATGACTACAGCTTAAAGGGCAGCCTGTTCTGCACAGTGTGCTGCAGGTCTCTTGGGCTGGAGACTGACACTCAACAAAACACCCAACCAGCTAGTCTTCCTGCTTTTTTAAAAAAACCATAGAAATCTGGGCATTCATGAATGATAAATTATGCACTGCCTGAAATTATGAGGCAGAAAATTAAATTTATTTATAATGTGCATTTTCAATATAGGCAAACCCTACTAGTGCCTGGAATTACTATATTTTTGGTCTTTGGTTTACATTTGTATTTAAAAATTTAATTTCTCTTTTCCATTAAAATTTTTCTTCATGCAATGTATTTTGATTAAATTTTCTCCCTATCTTAACTCTTCCTAGATGAAGTTAGCTCTGGTGGTCCTGGAACTCACTCTGTAGACCAGGCTGGCCTTGAACTCAGAAATCCACCTGCCTCTGCCTCCCGAGTGCTGGGATTAAAGGCGTGGGCCACCACGCCCGGCTGAAGTTTGATTTCTTAACAGCTTGTTAAATTTGTGCTGTATTAAGGATCAGGACTTACCTGATGTTTCCTCATGTTGTTTTTTGTCATTTAACTTCACTGTTTGGATATTTTTATCATTATAAAGAATTTTAAATACAATATTAAAATAGATTAATATTCTTGTAGATAACAAATTTTATGTCCAAGGTTTTAGTACTCCTAAGATTAATATTCTATCTTACTTACAAGTTTTAGTATTTTGGTTTTTGTGTAGGATATACTTGTACTTCCTTTAAATAGATTATGCACATTTAAATGAATTTAATACATTTCATGCAGAATAGTATGTGCTACCTATATTTTAATAGAAATTTTAAAAAATGGTGTAAAGTAAGTCTGGTTAGATTCTGGGGAACAGAATAAAATACTGATAGAAGAAACCCACTATGCAGAACCTACCAGAATATGCACATGAAGAACAACAAAAGATGATGTTTTTTTATGCGCAGCCACAGTGTTTCACAGTGAGCATAGGGAAGGAAGGCTTGAATACTTAGTGGAGAAATTTAGAGTTGTTTTTGGTAATAGTAACAGTGAACAGACATCTAAATTAGTTTATAACTTAAAGGGGATTGTCTGTTATATATATTTAGCATTTATTTGGAAGTCATGCGGAAGATTAAGGAAAAGCCTCTAAGGTTAATTTTTAGTTTCTGGTCAATTATGGAGTTGAGTTTTAGTTTGTTTTGTAGGAACCCAGAACACCAGGGCTGTCTCAGCTTTAATGGTCTCCCAATTATTGTTCTTAATTTTTTTCAGATGTTTATCTTTGTATCTGAGTGTTTTGCCTGTATAATTGTATATATACTGTGTCTGTAGACCATGTGAGTATGCCAAATGTTTGTACCATGTTTGTGTGCCACTTGTTTGGTGTACCCTTTGTGTACTATGTTCAAGTGTGTACTGCGTATGTGTGTAGTGAGTTTATGTGTACCATGTTTGTGTATGTTTATCAGATGTGTTTGGTCCCTGTGGAGAGCAAAAGAGGCTAGAGATGCAGTCTTATTCTGTATGATCGTTGTGACATTTTGTATGTGGGTTACGCTACCTGAACTCTGGGGCCTCTGAAAGGACAACAAGAGCTCTTAACCATGGGACTGTTTCTCTAGCCCACCCCTTCTGATTATTACTATTACTATACTACTGCTGCTGCTACAACTACTACTACTGCTATTTTAAAGATTTGTTTATTATATGAGTAAACTGTAGCACAGCCTTACATAAATATTGTATATGAGTGAGAACTAATCAGTTACTTCAAAGAAAGAACTGGCCTCATTGACTTTTGAAGCTTACTGCTAGAAAAATAGAGTGAACTCAAAGAAAATTCTGTTGCTTTTAACTCCGTATTCCAGGTAAATGGTGAAATTTCTCATTCATAAGTATAAATGTTTAGAGGAAAAGAGATTTTAGAAAATACTAAAATCTTATTTTGTTTATGTTTGGGATTAAAATATATTTCATGTAAATATTGTCAGTTGCTAACTGTTAACATTTTTTTGAGTTTCAAGAGGCAGAGATTAATTTTATGACACTCCTTATTTGGAGCACAGTCACATACATAAACTATTTAGTAGAGGAGGCTGAGCTTGAATAAAGGGTGAATGTTAGGAAGTTGTATAGTTGCAGGGCTCAGCTAAACTCATTTCCCATTTAGTTTTATTGTTCTTTAATTTGGGAACAGATTACATACAAATGCTGAGGGTTTCCCCTTATTTTTGTCTTCTTTCAGTTGAAAGAAATGGAGATGTGAAAGTGTACTTAGATAGAACACTTTATTGCACAATTAAAATGTTATATTATTATGAACATGCTGTATGTACATGTATAAAGTTCATATATAGTCATCATATACATAGGTCACACAGTACACTAGTATGTCTTATCAAGGATTTAATATTAGTTAAGTGTAATACTTCACATCTAGGTGTACAATGTGGTGATTAGGTAGCGTTCTAGACAGTATTCTTAGGTGGCAGCGAGAAATACCATTTTAAACAAACAAATACCAAAGTTGTAGCACAGTTGTATAAATGAGAAGATATCTGAATTTTTCCATAAGGTTTTATTTAATGTTGCCATTGGGGTCATCAGAAAAATGTTAGATAAGTTGTGAGGACAGCAGATGTTACTGATAGAAATTGAAATCTCCAAACTTTATGGACAAACTATCGAATCGGGAATTTTTTCTTAATGGCCTGGTGTAAAGGATTGGCACCATAGGTTCTGCACATTATTTTAATTGTGTTAGCTGGTCATCTCTCACAGAAGTAGCCTTTAAGATCAAAGTAGCTTTTATTTATAGTTTTCACTGAACTGCTCAATAAAAACAAAGCAACATATACCTTCCTAGAAGTATAGGCTTGTTGAAGACGTCAGTAGTCTAGAAATGAGAGTTTTTAGATTTTTTTATTCATTCTTTAGTTAGAATTTTGCCAACCTATGAGTAGATGATTTCTTTTCTGTATTTTTGTTTTTTTAAAGGCTATTTTATTTTTATTTTATTTTTATTCTTTGTCCACTTTATATATATATATACACACACATATATATATATGTATATGTATATATATGTATATGTGTATATATATATGTATATGTATATATATATTATTTTATTTATAACACAGCACCCATAATTTTGTTTTTGAGATAGGGTTGTATGGGCCCAAAACTGGCCTTGAACTTGCTGTGTATACCTGATCATTGCTCCCACCTCCCAAATTCTGGGTTTTCAGGAGTATACCGCCATAGTTGGGTTATGGGATGCTGAGAATGAACCCTATATTGATGCACATTGTACAGAGGTCGGCAGGCTGAGCTACATTCCCAGGACTTTGGGTTTCATTTTTAAACACAGAGGTGCAAGGCTGAATCCTTTCCTGAACTTGAAAGCAACTTGTGAATTTTTATTTTTATTTTTTTGAGACAGTCTTACTCTGTAGTTCTCTCTGGCTTGAAACACTACATAGACTAGGCTGGCCTTAAATGCAGAGAAATGCCTGTCTCTGCCTCCCGAGAGCTGGAATTAAAGATTCCACATCTCAAGCTCTCTTCAAGAGCAGTATGTGTTTTTAATCACTGAGCCATCTTTCCAGCTCAACTTGTGATGTCTAACTATATGTTTATTATTTATCTGCTTTATTCTTTGTGGTATTAAAGATTTAATTTAGAGACTTCCACATATTAAGTTACTTTCCAGTTATCTGCACTTAGCCTTAAACTGGAGTTTCAAATTTTAGAATTTAAGGCTTATATTTTTAAAGTATTATACTACCATTAGAGTAATGAATATCCCAGACTTGGGCATTCATTATTTAACAAAGTCTTAGATCTTATATACTGCTATATTAAAAATAGCTCTACACATTCTGCATTATTGTAGTTTAAGTCAAATTAAAAGATTTTGTTTTTATTTTTAATTATGTATATGTGTGTATGTGAAGGGATGTGCATGTGAGTGCAGTGTCTGTAAAGGCCAGAAAGGGGCATTTGATCTTTTGTAACTGAAGTTACAGGTGGTCATGAGATGCCTGACATGGGTGCTGGATGCTATCATCTGCAAAAGCCATTACATACTTGGAGTCACCTTTCCAACTCTGCATCATCTCTAATTTAGTTGGATAGATTCATGGGTTAAATGCTGACTTAAGAAATTTTGAGATTGGCTTAGTTAATTGGTAATTTTTTTTATGAATTAACTTCCTTTTAGAAGTACATGTTAGTTAGACCTGGTTACAAAAGCCAGCAATCCCAGTTCCATGGCTGAGGCAAGAGAAGCAGTCATAAACTCAAGACCTTGTCTGGGTCACAAGTCAGCTCAAGGCCAGTCTGGGAAACTTAGTGGCTGGTTGTAGCTCTCTGGTAGAATTCTTGACCAACATGTGCAGCCCCGAGTTCAATTCCTAGGAAAAATAATGTAACATACAACCATTTATTTCCTTAGTTCCTCTAGATAACTTTTAAAATGCATTTGAAATAGAGCTGGATAAAAACTTAACATAAGTTCAGTAATATAAATGTCAACCTGTCCTGTGAGATACAACTTACCTAGAATTAATTTCTACTTTTCCCCCCTCTTTTTTGTTTTTGCCAACATAAAGTGGCTAAAAGCCAAGGTAAGAGACATTACTTATCGTTTGATCCACAGTACTTCCTCTATGTTGACAGAGGCTGCAGAGTCACTAAAATGTGAAAACTTGTCTGTCTGCTTTTCTCTGTAGGATTTATATAGATTAAATATGCTTAAACTTAGATCACATCAGCAGCATTTAGCTTGGCTGTGTTAATATATCCTAGATATATTGACGTTTGCACTTTAGGAACATTAATCGTTCTAACAGGTACTGCTTTTGCTCATGTGTTTTACAGTTGCTTTGCTTCCATTGACTTACAGTTAGGTTTCCCAGATGTGACATGCAATTTTGTTGTTGAATTATTAGGATAAAGATTATAGTTGCATTGAGTATTTTAGCAGATTGACAGATTTATGGTTTGCTTTTATGCACACATAATGCATATATAAATGTTTATTCAAACATTTTAATTCTGATTCTTGAATAAGTTTGATATCCATGAACATGTCTAACAATAAGATATAAAATTTACTAGTCTCACTTGTATTTTGTGTAAATTGATATGAATAGCACAAAATATGATGGGAAGAACTGAGCATATGTGGCTTTTGAACTTTTAAAACTTAATACCAAACTCTAGTCGACCTGTCTGGGAATCCTTACTTCACATTCTGATATTAAGAAAAAGACATCATGTTAAAACATCAAGAGAACACGTTGATACAGAAATAAAATTTTTCTTTTCACATTTTAGCACGGAAATAACCAGCCTGCAAGAACTGGCACATTGTCGAGAACAAACCCTCCCACGCAGAAACCACCAAGCCCTCCCGTGTCGGGCCGAGGGACTTTGGGGTACAAATTCAGCTCTTTTCTACAAAGAGTTTCTGAGACTGAGTGCATGTTTTGTTTTTTGAATTATCTCTTGTGGAACTACCCTTTAAATTCATTTAGTTAGTGTGTGTGTGTGTGTGTGTGTGTGTGTGTGTGTGTCTGTCTGTGTGTCTGTGTGTCTGTGTGTCTGTGTGTCTGTGTGTCTTGCATGTGAGGCAGTTTCACCCTCAGGAAAGCTATCCACCTCCTTTAAGACAGGTTGGTTGTTTTTTTGGCCTGAAGCTCACCCATGAAGCTAGAGTGGGTGGATATTAAGTGCCAGAGTTGCCTGTTTCCCCTCCTTAGCTTTGAAATTATGGCTGCCATCATGCCAGGAATTAATGATCTTTTAGATATGTATAAATGCGTATCCTTTTTCTGTTTGTACACATAAAAATGTAGTGGGCTGGAGAGATGGCTCAGCAGTTAAGAGGTCCTGAGTTCAATTCCCAGCAACCACATGGTGGCTCACAACTATCTAATGGGATCCTATGCCCTCTTCTGGCATGCAGGGGTACATGCAGACAGAGCATTCCTATATTTAAAAAAGCAACAACATTTACATTATATATGTTAATGTAAATCTGCTTTATGTTTTATCTTAAATGGATTGAACAGAGAGATCCTTATAGTGCTTCCACTTGTATTTACAGTACTTATGCTGTGGCTCACTGAATAAGCGGTGTGCTTCCTGAAGTTTAGCTTAGTAGTCTCCATCTTCTGTTCCTCCTGTTCCGTGGCACCTTAGGCTTAGGACTCTGCCTGAGTGGCTCTGACTGCATCAGCTAGTCACAGGCCCCCTTGCACCAGAGTAGCTTTGTGGAAAGCTGGAAAAGGTAGTGGTGACTTCTTGTGGTACTAATTGTATCATTATTTTTCAAGGTGTTTGTGATGGATTACCTGGAAATTCCATATTAGATTTCTTGCTTTTGTGGAAGGTTCCAGTCAGCAGCTAGCCATGTGCGCCCCCCCCCCTTCCCGAAAGGCTTATGAGTGACTGAATTGAGAATAATGTATATTTTAATATCATATATTATAGATCATTAAGATTATAACCATTATTTTTAGCATAACGTTAAATGACCCTTTCCAATAATTTTCCAACAAAAAGCAACAAATTTGAATTTTTATGTTAAAGCAGCAAAGTTTATATAAAAACTTTATAATTTTAAGTAGCAATTATTATTAAAAATGTTTTTGTCATTAAAGAGTGTGTGTTGTGTAACTTGTGCTTCTATACACTTTGTGTAGGTCAGAAGAGAATTTTGTGGCTCTGTGTGTGTGTGTGTTCCCATGTGCGTGCACAATACTCCTCTTCCCTGGTAAATTGGTTTTAGGGATTGAACTAAGGTCTCTAGGCATGGGTGGCAAGCACCATTACTCTCTGAGCCATCTTGCCAGTCTTTACTTTTTTCGATTAAAGTTGGGGGGAAAAAGTTCTGTTATACTTAATTCAGATAGAGATTTTTACAAATTTGGGGGGAAGTGCTGATTGTCTGTCTCTCTTCATTACCCTTCCTGTTCTTCATTGTTAGACGGAATACCCCTTACAAAACCCTAGAGCCTGTTAAGCCTCCAACAGTTCCCAATGACTACATGACTAGTCCTGCGAGGCTTGGAAGCCAGCATAGTCCAGGCAGGACAGCTTCTTTAAATCAGAGACCAAGGACGCATAGGTAAGCCTTCTACCTGAACATCTGAGCTCTGGAAGTGTGTGTTGCTGACTGCTGAGCAATGATTTCTAAAGATACAGAGTTTTTACTTAAAAATTTATTTTTCATTTGTGTATACTATAAGCCGATTATATTCCTTCTTTTTGACAGAGATACAAGTACATGTTGGGATTACAACTAAAAAATGCTTTTTAGAGGCTGAAGTTTGCATAGTGCTTGCCTTAACATACAGGAAGCTCTGGGTTTGATCCCCAGTACCATACAAACTAGGCACGATGGCACACATCTGTAATTCTAGCACTTGGGAGATGGAAGCAGGAGGGTGTGAAGTTCAGGGTTATCCTTAGCTGCTTAGTGACTTTGAGATCATCCTGGGATATATGAGACCCTGTCTATACCAAAACAAACAAAAAGCCCAAATAAAGCTTAAAATTGTTTTGCTTTCCTAAATTTGTGTATAAGATATTCTTCAGATAGTTTGGAACAAAGTGTTTTAGTAGTAACCCAGTACTGTCACCACTCCCGCCCACCTGACCCAAGACAAGAATGCTTATTAACACATCTTTAAATGTTGTAAGGTAGGGCTATGGTTTGTATAGCTCGGTTTTAGGATAGATTCTTAGTATGAATGAGACTTCTGAGTTCATTTACCAGGAACTCTTGCTCATTAAAATGGGCACAGGGAAAATACTCTTAAATGCTCTTAGACAAAGGGTTACGTGTTGTAGAGTTTTACATAGCATATTGAATTCTAAGAAGTCAGACGAGATCACTCTGCTTGTTTCTGAAGACGATTTCAGAACCGAGTTGATAATGAGGTTGTGTTAACAGTTCTTGAGAAAGCAGTTGCCCAGTGCTGAGATACCCAGCTTTTTATGTTTGGTTTTGCCGAATTACAGGGTCAAAATGTTTTTTTTTTTTCTCATAGTGGAGGTAGTAGTACTTTAATCTTATTCAACAACTAGTTATTTGAAATGACTGTGTTAAATACCATTCAGAAACTAGTAAGACATAGTTTTGTTGTTGTTGTTTTTCCAGAAGCTTATTGTATTGAAATACTAACACTTATTTTAAAAATATATTTCTAGAATGTCATTATGTCAGGATTTTGGAATTATTTAATCATTGTTGCAAATTTAGCCCCATGACAACCATAGACAATTTGTAAATGAGTGAACATAGTGAGCTATGGATGGCCTAGTTAAATTTTGCTTATGGTACTAAAATTTGAATTTCATATAATTTTAATTTTTTGCAAAATACCATCCTCTTTTGAGTTTTCACTGTTAAAAAAGGTAGCTCATAGTCAAAAATTGGACTGTTGTCCAGCTTTAGCCCACACAGTATAATTTGCCACCACTTATGCCTATTTTAGATAAAAAGCACCAAAGTCAATAATTCCAGAAGATCCTATTAGTTCATTAGTGTACAAATATTCCTGAGTCTGACATAAAGCTGAGTAGATTTCCTGACTTGAATGAGTTGATGATTTCATATATAAGCCAGTTTGTTTTAACAGTAGATCTTTTTATTGAAATGTGATCAGGAGTTTGAAACTAGCCCGGGCAGCATAGTATGGGTCAGGTATTGTAGACAGTTACTCTCAGGAAGAAGGACTTGTCTTGGAGGGAGTTGAATAGAGTTTCTATAGCAGTGAAACCTAACTACCTTTAAACTGTTGCCTGTTGTTTAGTTTTGCTCTTGCTGTGAAGGGATGCCATGATCCAGGCAACTTTTATAAAAGAAAACATTTACTTGGTACATTCTTTTTTTTTTTTTTTTTTGGTTTTCTGAGACAGGGTTTCTCTCTGTGTAGCCCTGGCTGTCCTGGAGCTCACTCTGTAGACCAGGCTGGCCTCACTTGGTCCAGTCTTAAACAGAGGTTGAGTCCATTATCTTCAGGACGGGAAGCATAGTGGCATAGGCATACGTGGTACTGGAGAAGTTGTTAAGAGTTCTACAGCCAGATCCACAGCCAGCAGGAAGAGGCTTTGAAACCTTAGGGTCTACTCTCAGTGACACACTTAATCCAACAAGGCTACACCTACTTATCCTTCTCAAGTAGTGCTATTTCCTGATGACCAAGCGTTCAAATATATGAGGCTATCAAATCACCACACTTATTTTCCAGAAAATTCCTTATCACCTGTCTTCAATTTGTTTTTATATATTTTTTATTTGTTGTTGGTTTGCATTTGAGGCAAGGTTTCACTGTGTAACCTTGGCTGGTCTTGAACTTTTTTTTTTTTTAAAGATTTATTTTATGTCTATGAGTACACTGTAGCTATCTTCAGACACACCAGAAGAGGGCATCAGATCCAATTACAGATGATAATGAGCCACAATGTGGTTGCTGGGAATTTAACTCAGAACCTCTGGAAGAGCAGTTTGTGCTCTTAACCTCTGGGCCATCCTGGGACTCACCTGCTTCTGCTTTCCCAGTGCTGGGTTTAAAGGTGTGCCGCTGTGCTCAGTTTGTTTCTGTTTTGGAAACGTGGCTTTGCTGTATAGGCTAGACTGACCTAGAAGTTGCCATACTCCTTCATCAGCCTCCTAAATGCAGGGATTACATTAGTGTGCCACCATGCCCCTTTTACTTTTCTTTCAGATAGGGAGAAATTGTTTTTCCTGATTTTCAGACAAGGATTATGCGCTCCCCCCCCCCAATGTTCTTTACTTTCTTTTTTGAATTATCTGTTTTCTCATGTTCTAGTATAGAGTTTTGTGAGGGTATGGTTCACAGTTCCTTTCTGAGACAGAAGGAGGTTGTTGTAGTTAGGGTTTTACTGCTGTGAACAGACACCATGACGAGTGCAAGTCTTATAAAGGACAACATTTAATTGGGGCAGGCTTATAGGCACAGAGGTTCAGTCTATTATCATCAAGGCAGGAACATGGCAGCATCCCAGCAGGCCTGGTTCGGGAGCAGCTGAGAGTTCTACATTCATCTAAGGCTGCTAGCAGAATACTGATTTCCAGACTGCTAGGATGAAGGTCTTAAAGCCCATACCCACAGTGACACACCTACTCCAACAAGGCCACACCTACTAGAACAGGACCACACCCTCTAATAGTGCCATTTCCTGGGCTGAACATATACAAACCATCACAGAGGGGAAACAAGAGCCTCATTATGTATGCCAGGTGGTTTCAGACTCAAGAACCTCTAGACTTAGCCAGTACTGAATGTGCAGTATGCCACCACAACAGGCTGTTTACTCTTAGTCACAGCAGGCTTGAAATAGACATTTGTAACTCACTGACTGTGAGATTTCACTGCTCAAGACTTAGACTATAATTACCATTTTAAGACAAGGTCCTATTATGCACCCCTGGCTGGTCTTGAACACCCAAAGATCCACCTGTATCTGCCTTCAGAGTGCTGGGAATTAAGGCCAGGTAGGGTTCAAAAACTGTGCTAGTTACTAGTTTTAAAGTTCTTGAAGAACAGTGTAACACAAGAACCATTTTAAATAATAGGCTAAAGGTTAACCAAGTTAAAGAGTATTTAGTAGCTCCAGTTTAGATTAAGTTTTTTTTTTTTTAAATCAGTGTATAAAAATGATTTTCCAATGCTTCTCTTCTTTGCAGTGGAAGTAGTGGAGGAAGCGGAAGCCGAGAGAACAGTGGGAGCAGCAGCATTGGCATTCCTATTGCTGTGCCTACGCCCTCACCGCCCACTGCGGGCCCAGGTACGGTAGTTAGTACCCTCAGCTTCACTGTGTTGTGTCTGTTCACTTTATTATGGAGGCTAAAACACTCTATGTATATTGAATGAAATTAGTTACTAGATTGTGGCTATTGCTATAATAAAGGCAGATATAAAAATATGATATTTTTAGATTAATTTTCACAAAATTGTTAGGGTTTTACAAGCTGTATGTGTGGTACAGAGAAGTCACTTTGTTAAGTCAGTTTTGGCCATTTTGTTTTAGTAAATGTTGCCTTTCTAATAGTTTGTGATGTTTATTATTTCAAAAGCAAACCATTTTGCATAATATTTCATTCAGAAGGTCAGTATTGCTAAACCAATGTATTTGTGCCTTCCTATTTATGTATGAGATTCAGCACCTGTTTTAGTGAAATCTGGTGAATATAAGATGATATTTAAAAATATGAAAATTTATTTTACCTTTTTAGAAAGTATGTAAATTTAAGGTATTCTGGGAGAACATTCAGTTAACCCTTTGAAATTGAGTCAGTGAAATGTAGACTTTTTTGAGGTAGGTTATTTCTGTGTAGCCCAAGCTATCCAGAAACAAAATGTGTATATTAAAAAAAATGTTTGAAAGGTAATCATAATAAAAAAATGAGAGGAAACTATCTTACCTTTTCAAAGTATTGTTCAAGAAAAATGATCCTGTTATAAACACAGGCTCATTTTGTGGGTACTGCATTTATAAACTCATTTGAACTTGTTTTATATACGGATGTTTGTTTTTTTTTCTTTGTCTTCAATATGCGGTATTTTCCTGCCATTTTGGAATTTTTGGTTCTGTTTTCTTACACTCCGATCTGAGTGATAAACTATTTTGCTAGAAAACATTGTGTCTGGCTTCCTGGAGTCATACTTCTCCCAGTGAGTGTTGCTGATGAGACTGTGTAGGCGTTGGGGAACCATTAGATAAATTTTACATATCTGCACTTAACTCTTGTAGCTGATAGATTACAAGTTGCTGCAGTTACTGGATTATAGATGGTACCACTAAAAGTTAAAGAATTAAATCTAATTATTTCTAATTTCTTCTGGTGAAGGACCTTTGAACTTAACACTATAAGAACACGGAGAAGACTCTTTATTAAATACAATGTGGTCCTATGTATGATTTACAACAAACTTAATGGGATTTTTATTTGTGATTTATTTAGATTGACAAAAACTGGCAGTTATTACATCCAGTCAAAGGACTGGGCTGAAGGTGGAGATAGGAAGTGGAACATGGAAAGGAAATAGAGTGTGACTGGGCTGCTGTGGTGCTATCTTTTGGATTATTCTTTGAAAATTTTTGCAGCAGCCCAGGTTTCAGATAGCTGAGAATGCTCTGAAGTAACTTTATCAATTGGATGCATTCAAATTGTCTTTAAGTTGGGAAGGACTAGACTGAATGCTAATACAAAGAATTCTAGATCCAGGCTGGGCAGTGTGTGGCATATACAGGAGGCAGAGGCAGGCAGTCTCTGTGAGTTCAAGACCAGTCTGGTTGATGTTACACAGAGAAATCCTGTCTCAACTCCCTCCCACACCCAAATTTACATTCAGTTTAGAAGTACACAGAACTTAAGATAAATAATGAGGTGTCTCTTATGAGAATTAATTTAGATGAAATTAAACTGAAAATATTTTTAGATTATTTTTTTTAATATTTATTTATTATATGTAAGTACACTGTAGCTATCTTCAGACACTCCAGAAGAAGGAGACAGATCTTGTTACAGATGGTTGTGAGCCACCATGTGGTTGCTGGGATTTGAACTCCAGACCTTCAGAAGAGCAGTCGGGTGCTCTTACCTGCTGAGCCATCTCACCAGCCCTAGATTATTTTTCAAAACATTTATGTATACTGAGGAAAAGGAGAGGGAAGGAGATAATACAAAATCCCATGGATATAGAAATCACTGAAAGAAAGTCTGTGAGCCTGGAAGATGATTGTTGAAGCCACAGTGGATAAGTAAAAATGCAGACAGACAGCTCACCTTGTTGGGGTGTGTGGAACTGGTGCTATACTGCTGGTGTTTGTTGATATGCTTGCTCCCTTTACCAAAACCCCTTTTGCTTACTAATCAAGGTAAACAGCATCTTTCAGTGTCAGTCTTAGGTACTAACATCAGAACATTATTTCTCAGAAAACTCTCTGTTAAGTTTGTGAGGTCAAAGCTATTACATGTCTTTTTCATCCTCATTCTGTCAGAATTTTTTTTTCTAGAGGCTCCGTGAAGTCTTTGTGTACTTGTATATAAATTCACCTTAAAGCTGTGTCAGTTTGAATATGGTCATTTCATGTAGGTGTAACCCACTCCAGGGACACCTAATTTTTAGTTTTTAAGAGTCGACTTAAAGAAAAAAATGTTTGCTAACTGCTTACTTAGAGCACTAACTTTCAGAGCAATAGTCCCAAATTGGTTATTAACGTAGAGGAATTAGGTAGAAATTTCAGTTTCAGAACTCATCCTAGATCTACTTTGTTAAAAATCTCCGAAAATGGAACCCATAAATTTCCATTACAACAAGCTCTCAAGGGGAGATTTTCATCAGTGCTGAAGCGTAGGGAAATTCAGGGACTATACTTAGCAGTGTTCATTCAGAAGGAGTGATAGTTCTTAGTGTTAGAATAGTACCTAAATACAACCTAAATAATTAATAACAGTAATTACTAACAGTTATAAAAATCAGAAAAATATACTTAGCAGTTTAAATTTTATTGTTTACTTTATTACTTATCCTGAGCTTTTTAGCCAGATAGAATTTTAAATCAAATTCCGAAACTTGGCTGTGAAGAGGAAGCTGTTTATAAAGCAGTCATGAATGACCCACAGCTAACAGCTAGTGCCTTACTCAGACTGTGTGTGGTACTCATTTTGTTGGAGCCAGTGTACATACAAAAGCTTTATACACTTGTCCTTCATCCCCTCAGGTGATTGATTCTTGTACACCCCACCTCCAATAGATACAAAATCCTTAGATAACTCAAGTTCCTTAATCAAATGGTGTAGTACTTGCAGACAACTTACACATATATTCCTTTTCATATATTTCAGATTATCCCTGGGTTACTTACCATACCAGAGTAGTTGTTCTCGCGCATTGTCTAGTGAACATTCTGAAATGCACATGTAAATTACATATAGCATTAGCAAAATAGCATTCAGGACTATGCTTATTGCAAAGGATTAGCAATGCTCAAATGGTCACTTTTGTAGCTCTTTGCACTAGCTGTCTTCTTGTTTATATACTTTAGAAGTGGAGATAATTTGATTTTCATCTTCTTTTTTTATTTTATGTCTGGGCATTCCAAAAAAAATAAGAACCCCCTCCCCTCTGTCCTGTCACTTGGGGTGTTTGTAATGCTTTCTTGGTTGCCTTTGACTAATGCTTTTCAGCAGCCCCTGGCGCAGCTCCTGGTTCCCAGTATGGCACAATGACCAGGCAGATTTCTCGACACAACTCTACCACTTCTTCGACATCTTCTGGTGGATATAGACGAACTCCTTCTGTGGCCGCCCAATTCTCTGCTCAGCCTCATGTTAATGGAGGTCCACTTTATTCTCAAAATTCAAGTAAGCTTGTGTTTGCAGGCATACAGCAATAGTGGAGCTCCTTTTTAAAGGAAATTATTTGAAACTGTTATTCTTGACTGTGATAGACAACAATTTAAGCCATGCTATTTCATGCTTGTTTTTGCTTTGAATGTTAATCCTTGAATAACCATCTTAAATATTACTGCTTATTTATTCTCCAGGGTTCACTCAAGTATACTTAATCTACCAAATTCAACAAATATTTTAATGTGCTATTATTAGTATTACTACAGTATAATTTGAACTAGAGAACAAAACAATCTTAAATTTTATCAGCATGATTTTGATGGTTCAGTAATGGTACGAAGACACAAACACAGCCAAAGAACTTTTTAAAGAATTTAATGAAAAGAAATTGCTGGCTATCACTTCTAAGGTTGTGACCTCTTTTGAAATGCTTTCAAATGAAAACATTTACAATGCCTGCTTACTTTCTCTTTCTGAATAATTCTAACAGGTGGGAGGGATTTTCTTTTGATTTCCCTTTGTTTACTTCAAAATACACATCTCAGTACTAATTACAGCCAGTGTTTAAAACCTTTTACAGAAAATAGAGTTAGAAAGGAAAGGCTTGAATATCTGAGGATAATCATTGAGTTCACTTTCCATGTTAAGATACTAAATTCAGAACAAAAATAGTTTGAAATAAGCCTGTTGTCCAGTATTTGTTTTTGTCGTGAAGTTACTGGGTGTGGCTGACAGGTTTTTCTATGGCAGCTTCATTTTAAGTATTTCTAGAACTGAATGTTCTATAAAAATAATGGTGACTACTCTGCATTACATGGGATTTGCTTGGCTCTTTTATTTGTATTCATATTACGTGCATATTTTTGGTTTTTGCTTGTTTGTTTGTTTTTTTTAAAAGACAAGGCCATACTTTGTAGCCTTGAAATAGCTTTGAAAGTTAGTGCTCTAAGTAACTGGCCTGGCACTGCTTAAGTCATACTGGCCTTGAACTTGCAGCCCTCCTTCTTTTTGGGATGATAGGCAAGCACCACTATGCCTAACTTAAGTAGAGGCTAATGGTCTTTTGTTTAAAATTTTGAGTTAGAGGGTAACTGAGTTATAGCAAATTGAAAACCATTTTGTCTTAAATGTCTATATTTACAGAGAACCTCAGATTTTATACAGCTTTTTTTCCAGACCTGAATTTCCAGAATTCAGGCTACTATGAAATAATAAACTCTTGCCTGCTATTTTACTTCACATCCCCCTTTGTTGATATTGAGTGATAGCCTCAGTGTCTGAATGCTCTGTAACTCAGTCGTTTAGGTGGTGGTGGTTGTTCTGTTTTGTGGAGATAGGTCGTTCTGGAACGCAGTATGGCGTTCAGGCTGGCTTTGAATGTAGAGATCTACCTACTTCTGCCTCCTGAATCCTAGAATTAATGGCATATACAATCAAGACAAATTAGTTGTTTATTCCACTAGTGTCTGAACTTTCTTTTCATATTCTGCTTTTTCCATCCCATCTTTATGATCATTATCTTCCCTCCCCCACTTTGTCTTTAAATTTATTCTGCAAATAGGGTTTTTAATTTCACCAATCTACACTTGTCTAGTTTCACACATGTTTGTGGGATACTTCCTTAGTAAATATCAGTATTCTTTTTGAAACTGGAAAGGAAACTTAGCCTGGGGTGTAAAGCATGTTTTGTTTTATCCATTTCCCCTTCAGTCTGAGCTGCTGGTGCAGGTTACTGGTACGTGGCTGTGTTTAGTGCTGTGATGTGCCGCTTCCTCTCCTTATATGTGCTGGTGATGAGCATCTTCATAGTAACCTCCTGTCTCTTCTCCCACAGCTAACGAGCATGGCTAGTCACTAAGGGCTCTTTCTTGAAACTATTTTGACTAATGGGAGGCTTTTTTGTTTTAAAATCAATACTCTAACCATTTAACAAGTGTTCTCTGTAACAGAATGAAAACCAGTTTCTGCTAGTAAATGGAATGCTGTTTTTAGATCTGTATGAACTATCAGCACATATATATTTCTCTAACTTTTAACTTGGAACGTCTATCACATTTTTATGCTTACCAACACATTTGTACCTTGGATTAAAATGATAAATATTAGGGACCAATAAAGTTGTTTTTCTTGGATAATGTAACATCACTTAGTGGTGACCACTGGGAAACCGATCTTTCCACTTGAACCCATTGACTTGTTGGATCTTCAGCAATTACTGTCTTGTTAAAGAGACAAAGTAAACATATCTTTGCTTCTAGTTTGTGGCAATCTTTCATATATTTGTTAGTCATAGGAACATTTGATACCAATTTCTTATAAAGTATCTCCTGAAAAAGGTTACACATGCTTCAAGCCAGCCAGTATCTGGCTGCATTATATTAATCAGAAATGAATATAGTACAAATAATTATACATTTTGACTGATTAGAGAGATTAAGTTTCCTTTTTCAGTATCCATAAAAAGACCATATTTGATAACTTCCCCTCAGAGACTGAATGATTAACTATTAGGTACATGGAACACTCTTGTCCCTTAGTAAGTTCAGGGCTGATTTCTTACAAATAAAGCTGGCAATTTAAAAAGTAACAAATCTTACTTTTGTAAGAAAATATTATCCAGAGAAGTATGTAAATTTAGATATATAAGCACTTTCTTCAAAGGTAACTCATGATTAATGCATTGATTTATCTACATATTTATACATGTAATCAACAGCTGTTAAACATTATTTGGTTTTAAAAACCAAATAATGTTTAACAGCTAGACAGGTCTGTTAGTTTATAGACTTAAAGCAAAACAGTTTGTTGGCAGGCTCTGTAGATGTTTAAGTGTAACATATTTTAGAAGTTTTTCTTTGAAAAGCATTGTGCTAAAATAAATGTTACAGTAAATTAAAAAGTTCCCCAAATAATGTAATGCTAGGTTAAAAGTAAGTATATTTATTATTTTATGCACTTATCCTATGGCTGAGCACAGTGTGGCCTTAGGTTCTGTGGGGACAAAAACTTGAAGAGGGTAGCAGGGTTTGTTTGTTTGTTTTTGTTTTGTTTGTTTTCATTTGCAGACTGTTCTTGGCATACTTATTTATGTTTGTGGTCCTTGTAACTGACTTCTGCTTTTTGTTTGTTTCCTTTTCTTTATCTGTTTTACTCCCCATACTGTGTCTTGCTGCCAGTTTCTGTTGCCCCTCCTCCTCCCCCCATGCCTCAGTTGACTCCACAGATCCCTCTCACAGGCTTCGTGGCCAGGGTGCAGGAAAACAGTAAGTCTGGGAACACAGCCGTCAGAGATTAGAGGCTGTCTCCTCTAGCATGCATGGCTGCTGAGTCACCATTTTCCTTCTTACTGAGAAGCTAATCTTACCTTGAAGAGTAGGTACAGTTATGTGTTACTGAAACGGAAGAGCACGGGCTTCTGTTCTTTTCTCTTGTCTGCATGATTACTGACCCATATCAATTTCAAAGCTGCAGTTTGCTTAAGTATTTAGATGATCTAAGCTATGAGATCTATTGTATATTTTTAAGCAAAGAGTAAGCCCAAGAAGGCAAATTATGTTGAAATAATAGTTACTAGGACAATTAGAAAACACTTTGCAGCTGGGTATGGTGGTGCATGCCTGTAATCCTAATTACCTTTGACATTACGGAAGATTCTATGTGTCCTGAGTGAATACTGTATGGCAAACGAAAAGTACAATTGCTGAATAATTAAATGTCAGTCATTGAAATTAAGATAGTATTTAGTTCCATTTTACTTCATTTGGAATCTTCTTAGAAATACATTTCAGAATTGTTTTAGAAATGAGCTACTACTTAAGCAGCCCATCCTCAGTACAGTAAATTTTTTGCAAATTCTTTGTCAACGTTTACTGACTCTTATAATGCTTCTCTCAGTCCCTCCCTTCCACCAATCAAATATTGTTATGCAGTGTTATATGATAGGTTCTGGTAAGAATACAAACAAAAAGTTTAAGACAGTCTCTTCATGAGAGCTTATTGCAAATGTGGATTTAGAGTTTTGAAATTTCTGAGTGCAAACCCTCTTACTATTAACTTCAGTTTCTTAAGTTTTGATGTTCTAAGCAATACCCAAGGCCTTGTACATGTTAGTTGAGCTGCTCTAAGTCTGAGTTAAATGAATGACATTCTCAGTTCCTGGGTTTTGGAGCAGATCTCCTGTTTCACTAAGCTGGCCTTTCAGCCCTTCTGCCTCAGCCTCCTGATAGCTGGGATGGCAGGTGGGTTTATCATGCCCAGAGATATTGTCGTTTCGTGATGCTGATACGGTTTAGAAACTAAACCTGTCAGAGGTGGAAGATTATACCAGTCAATATTTTTACACTGCTTCATCATGAAGAGTTCTAGGAAATAAGTTTAATAGCCATTGAAAAATCAACTTTGTGGGCCTAGAGATCATTGGCTAACTGATAACTGGAAACAAAACCCAGTGTTCTTATTCATTATTCCCAAAGAGACACCTTGACACAACTATTTCTGTTCTTTTTACCAAACACATGAAACACATGATATTGAGCTCTTTTTTTTTTTTTTTTTTTTGGCTTTTTGGCTTTTTGGAGACAGGGTTTCTCTGTATAGCCCTGACTGTCCTGGAACTCACTCTGTAGACCAGGCTGGCCTCGAACTCAGAAATCTGCCTGCCTCTGCCTCCCGAGTGCTGGGATTAAAGGCGTGCGCCACCACGCCCGGCTCAAATTCATTATTCTTACACCACTGCTATTCCAAGTTTATTTTCAAGTTTTTCTAAGCAAGTTGAAATTAAGAAATTGTGTATCAGCACTTTAAATATTTTATCAAGTGTACATATTTTATGTGCTTTTTAAATGCCAGTGTTCTGATACTCAGAGGAAGTGACAATAAATGCATGTAGCTGTAACCCAGTCTGGTTTAAGATATGAGCCCCTAATGACTCATGCCTTTTATTATTTAACATCAGATAGGCTTTTGGACTAAATATGCATAGTGTTAGGTAAAGTACTAGGGCAGAAAATTGGGTTGATCAGATTTTTGCCATAAAATTGAAGATAAACCAATGTATACTTAATGGCAGTTGAATGGAATCTTCAACCAGTATGTTGTAGAAATGAAGAGTGACAGCTCTTCAGGGAATCAAACAAACATGTACTATACACATTAAGCCAATTTAGGGTGTGTGCTCGGCCTGTTCATAGCCACTCTTCCACATAAACAAGCTTTATGGAGGAGGTGTAGGTATAGGCAGATGTTTCGTGGATCAGTGCATGTAGTAGACAATCTAACTGTAGACCTGTTAGATTGTTGTGAGTGAGCATCACCAAGTAGAATTTATTTTTTATTGTCTTTATCATCTCAAGGATTAAACTAGAAAGCACAGAATTGAAGCAGAAATGAAGCAGGACTGTTTTCTGCTTGCTTTAAACTAGCCTCTTGCTTAGATCTCAACTTACTGTCCTCAGTCAGGAACAATAACCTATAAAACCTACAACAGTTAATACAAGAACCTTTCCTTTTTTCTTCCTCTCACCTAAAAGACAAGGTTCTCTTTGTGTAGCTGTGGATGGCCTAGAATTAGCTGTGTAGACCAGACTTGCCTTGAACTCAGAGATTCCCTGAGCTTCTGCCTCCCAAGTGCTGGAAATAAAGGCATGCACTACCTTCCCTGATTTTTCTCCTCTCCCCTAAACTTTTAAAGGAATTTGTGGAGTAGAAGTTTGAGCATTAGTTGTGTTAGCTTTGAATGTTTTAATCCCAGCCGCATTGGTGGCCAAATAAGTACAGTTCTAGTCCCACACACCCATTTTCCTGTTAACACCTTCAGTTCTTTAATGCATGTGTACACATACCCCAGCCATCTAGAATCTGAAGTGTGTTTCATTTTTGTTTGTTTATTTTTATTTCTTTTAAAATTACTGCATCTTCAGTATTTTATGTTTAAATCTTAATTGTGTTTTAAGTTAGAAATTGGATCTTTTGGATCTGGTATCATTTCATGCATTGTTTTATTAGCCATAATGCAAAATCTTAGTTTCCTTTCTTCATTAAATTTTGACTGTGAATATAACTAATTTGTTTAAAGATACTCCATGCAGTCTTCTCATTTGGAATTATTTTTTATGTTTGTTAAAACGTAAGTAAAAACAGAAAACAAACAAACAAAACCCTACACAAAACATTTAAACATGATATGACCAACTTGGCTTTACTCTTTATTAAAACAACAAATAAAAGATAGGTCCACTTGTGATGTAGTTTCTAGGGCACTAAAGCTACCAAAAGCCAAAATTGCAGGCCTGACTATATACATCGTAAAAACTGTCAGACCTCTACTATAAGAAACTTAGGGGTATTCCATGACAGAGTCCCCTCGGGCAACAAGGCCGAGCAAGGGGAGCATTTGTTTTCACTTGAGACTTAGGATAAAGAAACTTCTTTACTCCTGTAATTCTAATGAAAGAAGATACTGTATCCTCTTACATTCATTAATGTAGTATTTATATGCTTATTTTATCTCATTTTATTGTTGCAAAAATTGTGCTTAAAATTAAAAGTAGTATAAACTTTAACACACCCAGCTTTTACTTCTAATCACTGCATGTTTTATATAGTGCATGCTATATGAGTTAGAATTGTTAAATTCTGTTAATTTAAAATTGTTCCTTTAGACTCATTACTTTCTGAATCCTTTTAGTTGCTGATAGCCCAACTCCACCACCACCCCCTCCACCAGATGACATTCCCATGTTTGATGACTCTCCGCCTCCTCCGCCACCTCCTCCTGTGGACTATGAAGATGAGGAAGCTGCAGTAGTTCAGTATAGTGACCCATATGCAGATGGGGACCCTGCATGGGCTCCCAAGAACTATATTGAGAAAGGTGAGGTACTATTTTCATGGGTTGATGTAAAGTACAGTAACCTAATTAGAGTTTTATTACTGTTTTAAAAAATGTCTCAGCCAGTGTTTCTTACCTGTAACTGTCTTACCAGTCAAGGTGGTAGCTCTTACTATGTATACTTTGTGTTTTTCAGGAGTATGAAAAGGAGACTATTTCTTTATACTTTGAATTTAAATTGTTAGATGCATCTTTTCAAACCATGTATGCTTCTAGCTTCAGATTAACTTGCTTGCCTGTGTTTTATAGATCAAACATTTAAGGCACAAAATTGAGCTAAATGACTTAACAGTTATTTATGATCTTAGTGATGATTTTAAACGTTCCCTCTGTCCCCACATCTTACCTTGCCCCTCCCCTCTCCTTTCCCTCTCCCTCTTGTCTCCTTTTTTTTTTCTCAAGACTGGGTATAGTTTAGATTTAGATTTTGCTTGCTATATTGACTCAACAGGTTTGTAGCTCAAAGTTTATATGTGTGTGTGTGTGTGTGTGTAGATGTAGATGTAGATGTAGTGTGTTCAGTAAAACTTTATTTACACAAATTGGTAGTGGAGAGATGGAGAAATGGTTTAGAGTTAAGGGCATTTCTTACAGGTTCAGTTTCCAGCACCTACACAACACACACCCATCTATTACTATAGTTCTAGGAGAACTGATGAACTCTTGTGTTTGACTTCTGGCACCAGGCATGCCTGTGGTTCAGATATAGATATACAGACAAAATACTCATCACAGAAAATAAAATTTAAAATACATAAATATAAAGAAGGAATGGTGATGGGTTAGATATGCCATTGGGGTGTGTGTCTGTGTGTGTGTGTGTGTGTGTGTGTGTGTGTGTGTGTGTGTGTGTGTGTAAATCAAGTTAATTTAGCAGGATTTATCATATACCTGAAATCACAGCACCCAGGAGGCAGAGGCAGGAGGATTATTGCAAATTTTACATTAGCCTGGTGTGTGGAGTGATTTTTCTCAGCCTTCTGCCATGGGCAGACAAGATCTAGTAGGATTATTGTCATACTTAAGGGTGCTGTTGTTATGGTAAAACAACATGACTGAAATCAACCTGGGGAAGAAAGGTCTTACTTCATACAGCTTGTAATAGAAGTCAGGGCAGAAACCTACAAGCTGTAGAGGAATGTTGCTTCTCTTAGCTTGATCAGCCTGGTTTGTTGTTTGTTTTTCTTTTGAGTTGCATCCAAGACCTGGGAGTGGCACCATCCAGAATGGGCTGAGGCCTCTCACATCAATCAAGAAATGCATTACAGATTTACAGGCCAATCTTACTGAGACATTTTTTTCAATTCATATTCCTTCCTCCCAGATATGTTTCTAGATTGTGTCAAGTAAACCAGTATGCTTACATTTAGAAGTTTTAATAACCACTTTCATGATGACAAGATAATGAAACCTGTTTAACTTGGCTAATAAGTTTATGACATGACTATTTCAAAAGCCTTGTTCTTATTGATACTGTATCTTTAACCTAATATATGCCGATGTGATACTGGTCTCTGTATTAAACTAATAGACAAATCCCAGAAAGCCTTCACAGTAGATATAAAAGGGAGAGTTTGAATAATAGAATCAACATCAAGTTATTAATGGTAAATAGTGGTGAGAGAAATTACATGAGGGAGTGTGTACATTGACATGAGACCCTTACACTTACAAAGGAAACCTAGAAAGCAAACACAATGTGTTTTAGTACTTTTCTGAGCTGTTTGCATTAGAGGAACTAAGAACTTGAAGTAGTTTTTTATTCTGCTCAAAGATATGAATGCTTTAGGCTTTTGTTAGTCTACAAGACTGAATCTCATCACCCTGTGACTCTAGATACCAGAGTATTACCGAAGTTAAATTACCTATGGAGCTTTTCTTAATAATTGATCTTTTGCAATCACTTGATCCTTTTTGCTAGTTATCTTTTTTTAAAATTTTTTATTAGGTATTTTCCTCATTTACGTTTCCAATGCTATCCCAAAAGTCCCCCATACCCACCCCCCCACTCCCCTACCCACCCACTCCCACTTTTTGGACCTGGGGTTCCCCTGTACTGGGGCATATAAAGTTTGCAAGTCCAATGGGCCTCTCTTTCCAGTGATGGCCTACTAGGCCATCTTTTGATACATATTCAGCTAGAGTCAAGAGCTTCGGGGTACTGCTTAGTTCATAACGTTGTTCCACCTATAGGGTTGCAGATCCCTTTAGCTCCTTGGGTACTTTCTCTAGCTCCTCCATTGGGAGCCCTGTGATCCATCCAATAGCTGACTGTGAGCATCCACTTCTGTGTTTGCTAGGCCCCAGCATAGTCTCACAAGAGACAGCTATATCTGGGTCCTTTCAGCAAAATCTTGCTAGTGTATGCAATGGTGTCAGCGTTTGGAAGCTGACTTTGATAGTATTTAATTATATTTTTTCAGTATATTTTAAAGCTTCGATAAACTATGGAGATCATAATCACCATACTGTGATTTTTGTTGCAGAGCTAAAATGGAAGGAAATGGGCTTGTTGAATTCATATACTACAGTGTATTGGAATGAGAAAAGACTACCTGGTTAACTTAATAAATGGTGGTAATCAATCAGTACTTCAAATCTCTAGTTCACCAAGTTAGAGTTACTAATGAGGCAAGCCATCTTTCTTAGGGAAGAAAATAATTCTGGACCATCATAAATGTTTTAAAGATTTGTATTTTAAGAAAAATACTGTTAAGAATAAATGAAAAATAAAATCATTCATATATTAGTCACATATAGTAGAAAATTACATGTAACTTTAGAAATATAAAAAAATGGGTTTAGCGGGAATATTTACATTTACAAATCAATAGTTAAAGTAGTATGCATCTGTCTTAGTCACAAACATCATAACAAAGAAGCAAGTTGGGGAGGAACGGGTTTATTCAGCTTACACTTCCACATTGCTGTTGATCACCAAAGGAAGTCAGGACTGGAAGCAGGTCTGGAAGCAGGTAGGGATGCAGAGCCCATGGAGGGATGTTCTTTATTGGCTTGCTTCCCCTGGCTTGCTTTCTTTTTGTTGTTTTTTTTTTTTGTTTTGGTTTGTTTTTTTGGTTTTTTGTTTTTTGTTTTTTCCAGACAGGGGTTTCTCTGTGTAGCCCTGGCTGTCCTGGAACTCACTCAGTAGACCAGGCTGGCCTCGAACTCAGAAATCCACCTGCCTCTGCCTCCCAAGTCCTGGGATTAAAGGCGTGAACCACCACTCCCCTGCCCTGCTCAGCTTGCTTTCTTATAGGGCCCAGGGATGGCACCACCCACAATGGTCCCTCTCCCCTTGATGACTAATTGAGAAAATGCCCCACAACTGGATCTTGTGGAGGCATTTCCTCAACTGAAGCTCCTTTCTCTGTGATAACTCCAGCTGTGTCTAGTTGACACAACACCAGCCAGGACAGCATCTAAGTTGTTTTCCCTGCTTACAAAATGGAAAGATAGAGTATGTTAACCAGAAAGGAAGAAGATCTCCAACTTCGTCACACTTTCTGGGGCTTCCTTTACTTTTGCCAACTTTTAAAACAAAACTTTTAAAATGAGCAGAATTTTTTTTTTCTATTTTAAAATCTGAGTTTATCAATTAACATGGGATTTTGAATATATAGATTTATTACCCAGTAAATGTGTGATATGGTCAAATTAAGACAGCTTGAGTTGTTATTTAGTTTACTGAATGGCTTTGTTCATAATACATTAGTAACCTGGCAGTTTGCTTAGATACTCCACATATATTTGTCTGAATGAATAGAAATACTGACATAATGCCTGGTTCTGTGGGAGTGTAAGCCAGTAGTGCTCTGGTCTGAGACCACTCTGAGCTAAATAGTGAGATCAGAAAACCAAAAATAAATCTAAAACCACCTAAATTCAGAGATTTAAAAATTATTATTACTCCATTTGTTTAATGTGGAAGGACATATGCCACTGTGTGTGTGAAGATTAGAGACAGCTGTTAGCTGCCTCTTCTACCGTGTAGGACTCTAGGGCTCAAATTCAGACCTTCATGCTTGGCACTTGTTTTCAAGCTGAGTTATCTCACTCACCCTCAGGTGTTTCTTAAAGAGAATTTAGTAGGAACCCAGTGTCTTCTTTCGTGTGGCCATATTGTCAATGTGGTCAATATGTCGGGTAAGTGATTTAGGGACTTGATTGACCATTTACTTATACCGATAGAAAAATTAAGTCCATCTGGGCGGAGGCAGCAGCTGTACCTTTAATCCTAGCACTTGGGAGGCAGAGGCAGGTGGATCTCTGTGAGTTTGAGGCCAGCCTGGTCTCCAGGACAGCCAAGGCTTTTTACACAGAGAAACTCTGCCTAGAAAGACCAAAAATAAATAAGTGAATAAATAAATAGACCAAAAATAAAGAAGTGAATAAATAAATAAATTCCCACTAAAAATACTTAGTTTTTCTAAACTAATTAATTGGCATTACATTTTAAAAGTAAATGTTCAAGATAGTATTCTCATGTTATACTTTGTTTCCTCCACAGTTGTTGCAATATATGATTATACAAAAGACAAGGATGATGAGCTGTCCTTTAAAGAGGGTGCAATCATCTATGTTATAAAGAAGAATGATGATGGCTGGTTTGAAGGAGTTTGCAATCGAGTGACTGGACTCTTCCCTGGGAACTATGTTGAATCAATCATGCACTATACTGATTAGTTTTTCTTTTTTCTTTTCATGTAGGTTATTACTCCGTCATACTGTGGGATTATATGGTTAACAGAATTGTTTTAATGTTTAAAATGTGCCCATATTTTCAAGGACATGTTTTATTGGTATATTTGGATGTCTACCTGTAAGCATAAATTTTGGAGGCAGTTCAAACATTGCTGAGCAGCAGTTTATATGCCTATAATTGATTATGCATATGTACTCACACCTTGCTAAGTTTATGACCAGCCTAAAACTTCTGGGGATTGGGTATTATGTTTAACAAATCATGGTTCAGAATGCACCATTACATGTTTCAGTGCAGCATGGTCACTAACATTGTGTCAGACTAATAGGAAAAAACAGAAAACGTCAATGCTGGTGCTGGTCATACTTTTGGTTTCAATTCTCATTTTTAAAAAAATACTGTGTTTAAAGCATGCATAAATTTTTATGTATTGAAATATACTTAACAATTCAAGATGCTTCCAATTTGTGTAACGATTATCTGGAGTACTCATACTTGAGTCTCCTAAGCTCTCCATGTGAAATGAAAGACTATCTGTAATGTTGTAATTTGTATCTAAGTTTTTTAATGAGTGAAATTTGCATTATAAATTTTTCCATTCATAAATACATAAGTGAACCAAAGGATTTTGGCCTCTCCTTTACTGGTTTGCTTTAATTATGTATGCTAGTGCATATGCATGCACACCCTCCCACCCCTTTAAGAAAGATTTATTGCAGAATTATGGTTCTATTTTCTCAATGCATCAGTTTTGAAAATATTTTTAGCTTAATCTTAATGTGTCCAAACAGTCAATGTGACAGAATTTTGCAGATTTTGGAGCTAGACTGTGTCAGAGTAAGCACATGATATTCTGGGGGCAACATCTGAAGGAGGAGTGCCACACCGGTCCTTTGGATTTTAATGAAACTGAATTTACATTGACTCAGTGAAAGGAAAATCCTTTACATATTGTAAAGATGGATGCAGTTCATTTGTGGATAGGCATATTTAATCCATTCCCTGGCACTAGAAACATAAAATTTTACAATAATTTTGAAAGAAACTAGGCCATGTATTAATCTGTAAACAGGTAATAAGCAGGTTTGTATTGTAACTTTGATGCAACACATGCACTTTGTGTGTCTCCTTGATTCAAGGGAGGGTGTGAGGGATACTTCTCTTGTATATAAGACTGTACTGCTTAGGATATTAAAGTAGATCACACAAGTGTGGGTTTCTATGTACTGAGGGTTGCAGATTTATGACAGCATAGTGATGAGAGCAGTGCAAAATATTTCTGAAAATTAAAGACCATTGTTCCTACCAAATCAATGATTCCATATATATTTTAACCTTTGTTATTTTTGAAGTACTATGTCATTAGCAATCAGATAGCTTTTTATTATGCATTTCCTTTTTGAAGCAAAATGTTTTCTTCATTTGTAAATAACCTGTTGTCTAAATTTTATCTAGTCTTTTATAATAAACTATGCTCCTATATGAAAAATTTGGATATTGTTAAAGTATAACTAATGTGGATTTAAATAGTACAGACTTCAAAATTCTCTGACCTTTAATCCTATGGTGAAACAAAGACAAACCACTTGAATTTTAACGTTGATTATTTATTTGTGTAATGGCTTTACATGTGGGCATTAACAGTGTAAACAATACCACATATAACCATCAGGATACCTCGATTAGAATTTATAGGACTATAATGACACTGGTTTAATTACATTTAAAAAGTTTTCCGAAAAACTTTGCCAATAAAAATTGCCCATCAATAAGGTTGAAATTATTTCTTAAAATGATTTTTGGTTTTCTGCACATGAAGCAAATAGTGTTTCACAAAATCATTAGGCACAGTCTGGTAAAATAGCTGCCAGAAAGAAGAGGAGGAATTGTCATTTATCTCTGGTGAGCACACTTTCTGAAAGCTGAATGAGGGCGTCCCTTTCTGTAGATGGTCTAAGCTTCCTGATCTCTCTCACAGCTTTGTGGCAGTACTGCTGGGCGAGGTAGGTTGTTTGCTGCACGCCATCACTCTATAGGAAACAACAAAACAGACAGATCACTGCCCTGATCAGCTCCTGAATTGCTGCCACAAGAGAAGGACACAGTTTGAGATCAGATGAGCTGGACAGATAATAATCAGACTATGTCTTGAAGTTCCCTTCCCACCAAGTGGCTGTTGCTTTCATCTACAACTTTTCTCACATGGAAACATTCTAGTTCTATTAGCACACAAAGAAATCAACTCTGTCATGCACCCAGCTATTTTCTGTTTGTTTGTTTTCACTGAAGAAGTTCTGTCTATATAAAATCCTGTTTTAAAATGAAAATCTAAAAGGCTTACAATGAAAATGCCAGGTTTTTCTTTGTTTGTTTGTTTTGTTTTGAGACAGGGTTTCTCTGTGTAGCCCTGGCTGTCCTGGAACGTTAACTCTGTTGTAGACCAGGCTGGCCTCAAACTCAGAAATCTGCCTGCCTCTGCCCCCCCCCCCCCCCCCCCCGAGTGCTGGGATCAAAGGTGTGCGCCACCATGCCCGGCTAAAATGCCAGTTTTTACTGGTGCCTTTCCTATTGGAAATCACATAGCCCATTTGCAGCATTTCCTAGTCTAATCGTAATCTCACCATCTTGAGTTCTTCTGCAGATTACCTTTGCCAGCATGGTTAACTTCTGGTGTCCTTTTGTATGAGGACACCATTGCTTCTGTCCACTCTGCCATTATGTTAAAGATGGTTACATTCTGTAACTATGTTTCTAATGGTGGTTCTTTCTAGAAGCTGAGCAGTAATAAAACATTTTTATTTTTCTGATAGAATACTAAAATCCTTCTCCATGGTTCTCAATCAGATTACAATAGTCTTAGTATACAGTTGAAAATGCTTTCCTTAAAACATTAGTAAGAGTTTAGTTTTCAGTGCCATCTTGCATAGAAGTATGTTTTTTTCTCCTTAATGTTTCAGCACATCCTGCTTAAGGACTTGTGCAAATAACCTACCACAAAGGGTATGTGAAAAACCAACATTTATTTATTTCCTTTTTGAGACAGGATCTCACTCTGTAACCCTGGCTGGCCTAGAGCCTACTATATAGATCAGACTGGCCTTAAACTCAACAGAGATCCATCTGCCTTTGCCTTCCAAGTGCAAGCATTAAAGGCTTTCATGATCACAACCAATTAGAAACCAGCTTTTTCTTCTCCAAGTATGATTTCACTTGCCTGAAGACTTATCCAATAGTTCAACTCAATCTCAGGTTTAAAGTGTTCACTTGGATGTCTATTTGGAAGGCCTTATTCCAACTGTCGTCTGGCATTCAGTATTTTTCCCCCCACAGGGCCAGTTTTGGTATCTTTGCCTTTTGTAGTGAGCACTTTGTACATTCTCTTCCTGAAATAGTTACATTATGGCTTATGCATGCATACATACAGTCACACTTTATTCTTACTGATACCTCCCACTGTTGTTCCCAATCCCCACTTGTTACTGGTCCTCTTAAGGGTATCTATCTCTTTCTGCTTTCATGTAAATATATTTCATCAACCCTTCCTCCTTCACTTAAGATCTTTTATCTCCTTGTATGACTGGCACATGTACTAGAGTCTGTTTATGAGAAGCGATTTTTGTTTTTTTGAGACTGGATAATTTTGCCTATCATAATGATCTCCATTCTCCAGTAAAATACTATAATATAAATTTATATGTGGGTATGTACCTGTTGAGTATAGGTGTCATGTAGACTAGATGATGTCTGAGCTCCTGGAACTCAGGAGGCTCACACAGGCAGTTGTGAGCCACCAAACTTAGATGCTGTGAACTAAACATGGGTCCTCTTAGAGAACAGTAAGGCATCTCTGCAGCTTATTTGACATTTCTTTATGGCTTGATAAAATTCCACTGTGCTTATGTATCATATTTTATTCACCAGCTCAGTCTATTTCTTACCTAGGTGAACAGTTCAGCAGTAAACACGAACTGCAGATTTCTCTGGCTGTATGCTGTCTCAAGGGAAGCCCACAGCCGGGCCATGTGCTTTGTGCACTGACTTTCATAGTGGCTACATGACTTTACATTCCCATTAGCAGTAAATAAGGGTTCCTTTAACTCTGCACCCTCACCAGCATTCAGCATTACCTGCCTTCTTGATAAGAGCCACTCTGATGGTGGTTAAAATGGAATCTCAGTTTTAGTGTCATTTTCCTAATTGCTAAGAATGTTGAACATGTTTCAAATACTTATTGGCCATTTGTATTTCTTTAGTGAATGATTAAATTAGCATTTAACTTTGTAGTTCTTTATATATTTGGGGTGTTAGATATTTTCTTGTGCATGCTGTCTGTTGATCATGCAGCAGCTTTTACAATATAGTCCCATTTGTCACTTCTCAGAACTTCCTGTTCTGTTTGAGTTGAATAATGGGCTAGAGATGAATAGGCTTGGTGCTGGAGCCCTTGTTACCGTGTGCAAAACTGGCACAAGGGAGCTTTAAAAAGGTCTTGTTTTAAGAATTCAGTATCTTTGTAGATTTTCCTGTTTATTTTTCAGTTTATATTCACATTTTCTTCTGCTCAGCAAGTTTTAACCAACTCTTTAGTAATCTTCAATTGTCCACACATACTTAATGAATAGGATTTAGAAGCCCCACTGAGTGTATAAGGATCAGAATTTAGACCCCTTTGACAAATTTACTTGTGATTTCTAAGTGCACCGTCACAAAGACAAAAAGGGTGGTTTTTTAAAGGAACAGTGTAGAAGTTGTGAGAACTACAATTAATTTCGCTCTTCATTCTCACCAATCACTTGAGTCTTGATTCGCTTTCTAAAACCATGTTGGACATAACCTGAGCATGTACACCTTTGTCCATTCTCTGTGCATCTAAGCAATCATAACTAGGTATTATAAACAATATAAAGTATAAAGCAGTATTCTAAATATCTAAACATCCATTCATCATTGAGATCCAAGGAGGGTTCTGCAACCCTCAGGGATACCAAAGGACTGTTTCTAAGGCTAGAGATGAATATTGGATTTGAGTTTTTATAGCACTGCCAAGCACTCACTAAAATACTGGAAACATTATTTGGAATTCTTTCTTGTATTGGACACTAAATAGAGATCTTAGACTGTACTTGCTTACTAAATCTTGTTTTCTTACTCTATTCCATTTAACCTGTGACCTCCAGATAACTGAATTTGGAAACTGATCCCTTTACAAAAAACCAATCCATTTATGTTTGTGTTTAGTTTGTGGGGGTGGGCATGCATACAGCAGGGCACATGCGGATGTAAGAGGAAAACTTGCAGGAGTTGACTTTCTCCTTCCACTATGTGAGTCTCTGAAATCAGACTCAGGTCAGAAGGCTTTGCAGCAAGTTCCTTTACCCACTGGCTCTGGAAATAATCCTTTAAAGAAAACAAAGCCTTTAGCATCTAGGAGAAATATATACAGCAACACATTTAAAATGTGTCTAGGTCCTATGACTATGACTTGTTCACTATGTTCAAGTTGTTTTTAATAACTCACTTGCTTTTAGCAGGAAGGGTATTTATGGTAGGCTCTTATAACTGACTAGCTATAGGAAGTGAGCTTTGGACAGGGATGGGGTCGATCCTAAGCACAGTACAGTGATGATATTCATGGACACGGGACAGCTCATTTCAATCTAATAGATTTAACATGGTCTGGCCTGCATAGGAAGACTACTGAATAACTTCAAAGAGAAATTATATTCAGTTTTTTTGGGGGGGGTGGGGCGCTGGTGGCTTCTGAGAAGGCTCAGCAAGTAAAGGAGCTGGCTGCCAAGCTTGATGAGTCTCCAGGACCCACATGGTGTAAGAAGAGAGCCAACTCCTGCAAATTTACCACCAAGGCACCACAGTTAAATATAAAATAATTAGTACTTTAAATGAGTTGCCCTAGTTATTGTCAAATCAGGTAAGGGTTGACCAACTTGGCTCTATATAAAATTTTGTTACCGTACCAGCTGTTGCCTTTTCTATATTTTTTTAATGGTCTGTCTTATCTTAGGGATAGACCAAGGACCTAACCCTGAGTGAGTAAAGGCCTGCTTGTCAAGCCTGATAAGCTGAGTTGATCCCTGGAATATCCACAGTAGGAAGGAACCTACGCTTACTCGTTGTCCTCTGACCTTCACCAACCGCTGGGCATATGCATGTGCACAAGCAAGATTTAAAACCATCCTTTAAAAGTAGTCTTACCTGTAATACATACTGTCGTGCTCTGTCCACATCTCCTGGCAAACTGAACCGTCTCATTATCATAGCATTCATTTCTGGGAACTAACCATAAAGAAGGAAAATATTTTTATTGTTCCTGGAGCAATGAAGCATGTTAATACTTGTTTGTAAATATAGAAAATAAGAAAAACAAAAGGTGGGGCTGGAGAGATGTCTCAATAGTTAAGAACACTTGGTGCTCTTGCAAAGAATTTGTATTGGGTTCTTAGCACCCAGGCAGATGAGTCTTCTGTAATTTCCCCTCTGACCTCCAAGTGCACAACATATACGCAGTACACAACAGACAAGCCTGCACATACACATTAAACAAAACAGAACTAATTGTCCTATTAGCAGTCCAGTACTGAGTAAGTCTCAGGAGAACCAAGTACTGTATTCTTGAGCTTTTGGGGTTCTAATTCAGTAGGCTATGGTTTGAGAATGCCTTTTTAATGAATTGCCAAGTGATGTTGGAACTGGTGTTCTACGAAAAGGTTAGGAATTAGACACTGTTGAGCGCACACTGAAATCATCGGGGGATTAAGTGCCTTGATCCCACTCCCCACAAATCTGATTATACTGGTGTTATGATCATCAAATGTTTTAATGCACACCTCCTTTGGACTGGAGGAGATAGATCAGCCAGATCAGTGTACCAAGTTATAAAAAGATCAGAGGTACAGCTCAGCATTAGAGCATTTGTCCAGCATATTTAGAGTTTTGTTCCATTCCTAACACAAGAAACAAAAATTCATGGGCTTGAAGACTTCATAGGGGAAGAAAATCCTTCTGCTTTTCTAGGTTCAGTGGCTAGTCCTATTCATTGTAGCACAAGAGAGGGAATAAAAAGGTCTGATAGCAAAAAGACAAAAACAAACAACAACAACAAAACAGGCTGGAGAAATGGTCTGGTTGAGTGTGCATGGTCTGATGACTGGAGTTTGATGAAGAAAGAACTGACTACTCAGACACCTGTCTCCCCACCGTGTGTGACACACACTATAAGTCCCTCAGTAATGATGACAATGTCTTGTATCCTCTTCATTTTTACTGGTTATTTAGGAGGACGGCATCCAGACAGAAACCCCATATCCAGGTTCTGCCAGCAACCATCCCAGCTGAATAATTTCCTCATCTCAGTCTTCTTTTCTGTTTCAACTGTCCAATTTCTAGCAGTCTGTAATTCTATGGAGTAAGAGGTAGGATGCTTTCTGTCTGATATCCATGCTGATGCAGTTGCCAGTTTCCCTGGCACTATGCCTGAAGGATGAAGTAAGTTCTCCAGTAGTAGTGACTATGGAATCTGCAGTAGAAAAAACAAGGCAAACAACAGAAGAGAAACCCTAACCAAACAAGGAGCAGTGTTCTAGAAAAGTACATGTTTGAGAACAAAGTTGTAGAGACAGTTAACATCCATACAGAGTTCTTAAGTACTAGTTTGCATCAAGAAATAAAATCAAGAAATCAATCAGATAATTTTGGTGCTTTTATTTTTTAAATACCCCCCCCCCCCCGCGCGCGCGCACACACACACACACACACACACACTTGTTTATTTCTAGGCTATATCTTAAAGCAGATGTGATGGTGTCTTGGGCATCTCATAAAAAATCCCCTGTGTATGTATCATATATCGAGCGTATGTTTCCTCAGCTTGAGTTATGTGTCATAAAATATGCCAACTGTGTAGTTTCTCTGATGCTTTTAATGTAAAAACATCAAGAAAGCAACATTTAAACTAAGTTGCAGTGAGCATGACTACATTCCTCCTTTGAAGTAACACTATGTAAATTTCAATATGCAAATATCAAACTTCTAAACTTCCCTACCCCTGTGTATGTGAGGAAGAAGTGAGAAACAAGTTGGTTCTCATCCCAGATTCAGTGAGACTTTTTTTTTTTTGCTTACTCATGCTTTTTACAAGTAGGAAAAATAGCCTGTGAGGAAATCAGATTGTAACTGGGAAATGTGTTCACAAAACTACAAGGGTGATCAGTGCACTAGGATGGGTCAGTAGTGTCCAAACCTGAGTAATTCTAAGGCACCGTAGCATAAGCCTAGGCATCTGGTGCAGAGGCCGGCGATGACAGCGGGAAGCCTGACATTTGTCTAGTGATTTATCAATAAAAAGCAGATGAAAGGAAAATTTTAAAACGAGCTTTTAAACTATTATAATCTCACCAAAAAAGGAAAACACTTCTATTTCTGAGTATTTCATAAACATTTTCATATGTCATTGAAAGATTTAAAATGAAAATTAAAAAAAACTACATAAAAAATAGAAAGTCAAACAATTTTTTCACATTGTTTCCAAAGTGAAGTATATCAGTATGTCTTAATGAATTTCCCACATTTACATATTTAAATACCAGCTTTAGGTAAGGGAACCAGCAAGGAGAAAGAGGACAGCTATTTCTAATTTTTTACCTTCTGGGGCATTACACACAGCAAGAGTAACCGTCAAGACATAACCACACTGCAGGGACACTCAAACTTTTGTGTAAGTTTATATTTTGAGAAAAATCATAAAGCCTGAGACAGTACAACAGATTCAGGTAAATGTTACTGAGTTAATGTCCAAGGAATTTTAAAGAAAAAGGGTGGAGACTTGCTTGTTTAAGAGAAACATATTTCCCACTTCTTACCCAGTAGCTTCTGTGTACAGTTTCATTACAGACGGCTGCTTCTGGCTAGGGTTTGCACTTGTGAATAAGGTCTTTGCAATGTTGTGGGTTGTATTCTTTTTTCCCTTTTTTCCTTTTTATTTTTTTGGCACAATCTCATGGGGCCCAGGATGATGACCTATGTAGCTGGCAATAACTTTGAATTCCTAGCTTTTACCTCTCAAGTGCTAGTGATGGAGTCCAGGGACTTGTGCATACTAGGCAATTACTCTACAACAGAGCTCAATGACAATATACACTCCTAATCAAGAATATACTAACTTCATTACCACTGAGACCTCTTCAGAAATCATGAAGTGCGCGCGCTCGCGCGCTCGTGTGTGTGTGTGTGTGTGTGTGTGTGTGTGTGTGTGTGTGTGAGAGAGAGAGAGATATGCATATGCTCACTTTGAGTCAAACCCAGGGTGATATACATGTTAGGCGGATCTCTACTGCTGAGTGACGACCTCCTGACACACCTCAAGTCCCTGAACATGGCCACAAAGGAATCGTTCCCAAAGATATCAAAAATAGAAGACTCAGTCAAACAGTTCTTAGTCGAACAAATTATAATGTAAAGATCATTTACCATGCAGCATTAAAAAGGAAAAGGCAAGCCAGGGTTTGGAGAGCATGTCTGTTATCTTTGTACTTGAGAGACTGAGACAGGGAGTCTGTGGAAGGCCTAGGATCTCAGAGCAAGATCTTCAGTGTTACACAGATGGATTAGTTCAATGACAAATATGTGGACAAAACATCCCCCTAGGAAAGGTTTACAAACACCTTCCAAGTACTCTATAAATGATGTTAGCCACTAACAATAGTGGATACCCTGTGTGGTGGTATCTTCAGTGCTAGGGTATACCAGTTACCTGGTTTCTGGGTAGACCTACTGGGTACTGTTATGTACACTGTTAGTTGAAGGAACAATTCAAGCATAGTAAAATGAATGCTGGTCTTAGAAGACTTGGGAAAGATGTTCAATTACCCAAAAGAAGGCTCTGTGTCATCTACCAGATGTTCCATTTTGGTCAGACATGAGCATCAGTTTCATTCAAAGAACAAACAGTTATCTACCACAAAGTAGACTTGTGAATCAGGGAAAATGTAAGAAAGAATCCTTTATAAACTAAAATCAATGCTGTTTTATTAAAGCTAGATACTGTATAATCCTGTATTATTTTTGAACTTGATTCACCCAAAGTTATTTTAAGCCCCATGAACTCTTTTTTAGCAGAATAATGCATAAAAAGATCCTAAGCTCAGGGTTTTGAGACCAATTTATAAATACAACCTTGACTAAGTATAAATATCTATTTTATTAACTTTTGGCACAGTGAGTGCTGCCCAGAGGCACTACTGTTCAATTTCATCATGTGTCTCATTTCTGAGGCTGCGTTTATGCCTGCAGCTCCTTTCCCCATTGACTTATAGGCAGAAAGGGGAAGGTGCTGCCTGGTCAGAGTAACTGGGTGCCTCATGCCTCTTGGATTTCCCAGTATAACACGCAAGTATTTATAATTGTTGAGACTCTCCTTTATTCATGTATACTCACCTGTGACAGAGATGATGAAGGTCTGTGACTATACAACAAATGCTGGCTGATGATTAATTTTTCTATCATCAGATATACTTTTATACACACATGGCTCAGGAATACTCTGTGTGTGTATAGGTGGCTATGGCATAACAGAAAATGTTCCTTTATGTTGCTCTAATGTGATTTTTTAAATTTTTTAAAACTTAGCATTATATTAATAATTTTCCTGAATATTGGGGTAGTTAGTTAATAAGTCTCATGGGAAAAGGGACCTACCATTCACAGAATGCATGTATTTTGTTTGTTTATGATTTGAGACATTTTTGTTTGTTTTTAATGTAGTTCAGACTGTCCTCAATCTCATGACCCTCCTATAACTGGGTGTTGGTTGGCACGCCTGTGTTACTACATCTGAGCTCTATATCTTTCTCTTCTTACCCCGACCTCAAGTGTCTGAGATGATAGAGCCTGCTAATAAGGACAGAGTTTCTAAGTGCAACATCATCTTTGGTCATAGTCTCTATTCTTTTAATTGACAGGTACTGTCCATGGTACTCAGCACAGCCATCCAGGCTTCAGCCTCCCTGAGGCTGAATTACCTGTAGTAGTTCTGCTAGGTCAAAGGATAAAAGATCATCTCTTACCTTTCTTGAATCAGAAACGAATCAAAAGGAATGTCACTGGTTTTAATATCAAAATGGAACTAAGTCCTAGAGAAGTCGTGACTTACATTTTAAATAAAGAATGCAGGCAAAATTTATGGAAAAACTGATAATTTAAAAATTTTAGACCCAAAAGGTAGTTAGTGATGACTGTCTTAGTACACTGCCAACTAACCAGTTAAATGCCACTCAGATGACTATTTGTTTTAAAGATACCCATACACAGCTAATGGTCCACTTATTCCAAGCAGCATCTGGCCCAGCTAAAAGCAAATGGCCTGGGTCCAGATGCTGCTGTGAAATGGTTGGCTTGACAGTCACTGCAGCATCTTTGATACTTGTGAAGCATCTCATCTGTTACAGAGGACGTGAAAGCAGCTTTACTTGAAAGCTTCTCAGTGTGAAAAGGAAGGAACTATGCAGTCCTGGTGCATTCAATTGACTTCTCCACACTTGGAAGCAATGGCTGAGGCATCAAGGCTTCCCTCGAGATGTCAACATTTCCATTAAACTAGAACTTATGACTTCCTCAGACCTAGACACCCTCGGAACTTTCTGTACCTTTAAGAGGCTTTGAGGCATACCCAATCATAAAAGTAGTAACTGTCAATATTGCAACACTCAAAACACATGAAATTTACTCAGCACTTTCTGATTTACAAGATAATGAGTAGTATATCAACTAGCGCTCATAACAACTGAGGAGATTATAATTGGTATTTCACAGATAAGGTTTATAGAAGTGAAATTATAGCCCTAACATCTCAGTTACTAAACCAAGATCAAATCTGTGGTCCCTTATCTAAATGCCTCCAGCTATTTTTTTCTCTCACACTTTACCAGATGTGCCTGAGATATTGGTTCTATGTTGGTCCTGTTTCAAAGAGAGTAAGACCTACCTGCTGGCAAGCAAACAAGACAGGGCCAGTGGCTATGCCTAGCTTCAGGTCTGCAGATGTTGGCTTGCCCATCTGGTCAGAACATGAGGTGAAATCCAATACATCATCTATGAGCTGGCAAAAGGAAAGATGAGTACACCCACTGAGCTGCCACTGTCTCCACTGCTTAGCACACTACACTGAGAAAAATGCAGGCTGTGCCTGTATGTCACCATTCCCACAAACAAGTATACCAACCTGAAAAGCTATTCCAACATTTTTCCCATACTGATAGGCTATCTCATGCACCACTGGGTCAGGGCAACCCAGGACAGAGACCTGAAAGAAAAAGAAGATTCTGGTAAGCTGTGTCATCTAGGCACTAGGCAGAGCCACTCACGCATTCCCTAAGAGCACTGAGCCTATGCTATAGACAATGGGGATGCTGGCACTAAAAGGAAACCCAGCACATTAAAAAGTGCTGTTTTCTTGGCACACATCTTTAGTCAGGAGGCAGAGCTGTGAGTTTGAGGTCATCTACAGAGTTCCAAGACAGTCAAGGCTACAGAGACCCTGCCTCAAAATAAAACAAAATTAAACAAACAAACAACAAAACAAAGGGATGTTTCCTTTCTGTGTAGTTCAGAGAATAGAGTCCAGGATCTTTTGCAAGCTAGGCAAGCAGTCTACCATCCAGCTACAAATGTAGCCTATTTTCTTAAATTTATTGTAATATTTGTGAGTATGCAGGAGTGTGGGTGCCATTCTGGCATTACTTTTCTTCATCTTTACATGGACTCCAGGGATTGGTTTCAGGTTGGCAGCTTACAGGAAGTACACCTTGCAGTCCCATTCTCTTAAATTTTAGAGAATCTAGCCTTCTTCCTCCTGTTCTTTCAAACAAGATAAAACAGTCTTTTGGGCAAAGAGCCACAAGACTAAATTCTAATAATAATGTAAGCAAACCTTTCTGGTATGCAAAACAGATCCCATTGTGTATAACACTGCCTTCTAGCACTCAGTGCAATTGCTGGCTTAATGACCTCTGAGGAGAACCCTCATTTCAGGGGTGTACTCTCATTCAATATAAAACTTTGCCAAGCTCCTCCTCATCTGTGGCTCAGTTTTGGTGATCACTTTTTTTTTTCTTTTCCCCTGAATGCAGTTGTTTCTTGCTATGCCTGTTAACAGCCTCAAGTCTCAGTCTGGTTTTCATTATGAGAAGGATCTTCAACCCCTTTCTCATCAGAAGTAACAATTATATTAGGACTGTTTGTTTGCACTCCCACCCTTCCAAAAGGAGACAAGGAAGACTTTCAAAGCCTTTAAAGCTCAAAACCTCAAACACAAGCTGGTTAGTGCTGAGCATGCGAATCCTCACTAATCCACCAAAGCTACTTCCTGCTGTACTGTTAAGCATGCTAAGCAGGCCCAGCCACATTTTCAGAAATCAAAGACTGGGAAAGAACAAGAGGGGAACTGGGGAGACATTCTGTTCAATTGGAAAGCAAAGTCTCTGTTGACGTTCAGTAAGGAAGCCAGATGAAATAGGTCACTGGTGATACTTAAGCATCTGCCTACTTCTTTTGGAGACTGTATTCCTCCTGGACAGCAGCATGGCAAGGTGGGACAAGCTCTCCAGAAGCCTGTGGGGTTGGCGATATGACTAGCAACTATCAGTGACCCTGATCTTCCACCTGATCCTTCTGTGTTTCAGTTTCCTTACCTGTAAAATGTAGGAACTAAACTTTTACCTCATACAAAAGCAGAAACTTCCCATTAAAGAATCTCCTTTGATGCTGTGGATATAGCTCAGTAGGAAACCATTTACCTAGCATATTTGTTTGGACTCAGGTACAACAGACAGAATAAAAAGGAAGGAAAAAAGGAAGAAATGAGGAAAAAGGAAACTGATCCTCCTGTTTAGCTGGATATGGACATCCATACCTGTAATCCAGTCATTCAAGAGGTGAGGCAGGAAGACTGCAGAGTTGAGGCTGGAGGCTAAACAGTTGAGTCAGAAACAACAGAATCCCCCTTCTCTTTGTTCACTACATCCAGGAACAGGATGAAGGCAGGATCTGCTAGCCATATCTTTGCTCACTATTATTTTTGTTATTGTTTTCCTTTGGTGGTGCTGAGGATCAAACCCATGGCTTTGTGCATGATGATAAGTACTCTAGCACTCAGCCCCATTCAACCCTGGGAATGCTTTCAGATATTTAATAACATATATAGTTGTAATGCTTAGCAGAGCAGGGCTAAGCTGCACACACCAAAAGGTCACAAAGCCACTTGAGTAAGTGGTAAAGCTCTTCACTGCTTTCAAAAGCAAAGACCTGTGATCCACAGCAGCCCAGGAAGGGCTATTCTTTGCAAGTACTTTGTGAGGCTACATGAAGATCAATGTAGAAAAGAAGTCAAGATACCTGCCTGAAAAAGGCAAGTTTCAGGTTTCAGGCAGCTGGATATATTGAATGGAGAACAAAATGACCCCTACCCCCACCCCCTGCAAGCAGAAATAATTGATAATAAAGCTATCTCCAGTCATGAGATTAATGCTATCTTTTCAACATAAAGCCAGGCATGGGATCTCGGGCATTATCTCAGCAGAGGGTCCCAGGTCCCCAGAGAACTCTCTACACTGCAGGCATCTAGCACACCCAGAGCTACACAGAGAAACCCTGTCTCGAAAAACCAAAAAAAAAAAAAAAAGATAGAATATTAAAAGCAGTAAGAAAAAAGGTCAAGAAACATATAAAGGCAGACCTATTAAAATTACACCAGACTTCTCAGTAGAGACTATGAAAGCCAGAAGATCCTGGACAGATGTTATACAGATCCTAAGAGAACACAAATGCCAGCCCAGTCTACAATAACCAGTAAAACTCTCAATTACCATAGATGGAGAAACCAAAAGTATTCCATGACAAAACCAAATTCACACAATATCTTTCCACGAAACCAGCCAATCAAAGGATAATAAAGGGAAAACACAAACACAAGGAAGGAAACTATGCCCTAGAAAAAACAAGAAAGTAATCCTTCAACAAACCTAAAAGAAGACAGCCACAAGAACAGAATCCCAACTCTAACAACAAAAATAACAGGCAGCAACAATTACTTTTCCTTAATATCTCTTAATATCAATGGACTCAATTCCCAAATAAAAAGACATAGACTAACAGATTGGCTACATAAACAGGACCCAACATTTTGTTGCTTACAGGAAACCCACCTCAGGGAAAAAAAACAGACACTACCTCAGGGTAAAAGGCCGGGAAACAATTTTTCAAGCAAATGGTCTGAAGAAACAAGCTGGAGTAGGCATTCTAATATTGAATAAAATCGACGTCCAACACAAAGATATCAAAAAAGACAAGGAGGGGCACTTCATACTCATCAAAGGTAAAATCTTCCAAGATGAACTCTCAATTATGAATATCTATGTTCCAAATGCAAGGGTAGCCACATTCATTAAAGAAACTTTAGTGATGGGGCTGGTGAGGTGGCTCAGTGGGTAAGGGCACCCGACTGCTCTTCCGAAGGTCTGAAGTTCAAATCCCAGCAACCACATGGTGGCTCACAACCACCCGTAATGAGATCTGGTGCCCTCTTCTGGTGTATCTGAAGACAACTACAGTGTACTTACATATAATAAATAAATAAATCTTTAAAAAAAAAAAAAAAAAGAGTGCTTCTGTTTTAAAAAAAAAAAAAAAAAAAAAAAAAAGAAACTTTAGTGAAGCTCAAAGCACACATTGCACCTCACACAATAATTGTAGTGGGAGACTTTAACACCCCACTCTCGTCAATGGACAGATCCTGGAAACAGAAACTAAACAGAGACACATTGAAACTAACAGAAGTTAAAAAGAAATAGAATTAACAGATGTCTACGGAAATTTTATCCTAAAACAAAAGGATATACCTTCTTCTTAGGACCTCATGGTACCTTCTCTAAAATTGACCATATAATTGGTCACAAAACAGGCCTCAAGGGATACAAAAATATTGAAATTATCTCATGCATCCTATCAGATCAACACAGACTAAGGCTGATCTTCAATAACAACATAAATAATAGAAAGCCAACATTCATGTGGAAGCTGAAGAACACTGTACTCAATGATACCTTGGTCAAGGAAGAAATAAAGAAAGAAATTAAAGAGTTTTTAGAGTTTAATGAAAATGAAGCCACAACATACCCTGGCGTATGGGACACAATGAAAGCAGTCCTAAGAGGAAAACTCATAGCCCTGAGTGCCTCCAAAAAGAAACAAGAAAGAGCATACACTAGCAGTCTGATAGCACACCTAGAAGCTCTAGAATGAAAGGAAGCAAATTCACCCAAGAGGAGTAGAGGGCAGGAAATAATCAAACTCAGGGCTGAAATCAACCAAGTGGAAACGAGAAGAACTATTCAAAGAATCAACCAAACCAGGAGCTGGTTCTTTGAGAAAATCAACAAGATAGATAAACCCTTAGCCAAACTAACCAGAGGGCACAGGGACAGTATTCTATTTAACAAAATCAGAAATGAAAAAGGAGACATAACAACAGAACCTGAGAAAATCCAATACATCATCAGATCCTTCTACAAAAGGCTATACTCAACAACACTGGAAAACCTGGATGAAATTGACAAATTTCTAGACAGACACCAAGGTACCAAAGTTAAATCAGAATCAGATTAATGATCTAACAGGCCCATATCCCCTAAAGAAATAGCAGTCATTAATAGTCTCCCAAACAAAACAAGCTCAGGACTAGATGGGTTTAGTGCAGAGTTCTATCAGACCTTCAAAGAAGACCTAATTCCAATTCTCCTCAAATTATTCCACAAAATAGAAACAGAAGGTACTCCACCCAATTCATTCTATGAAGCCACAATTACTCTGATACCTAAACCACATAAAGACCCAACAAACACAGAGAACTTCAGACCAATTTCCCTTAGGAATATTGATACAAAAATACTCAATAAAATTCTCGCTAACTGAATCCAAGAACACATCAAAACAATCATCCATCATGATCAAATAGGCTTCATCCCAGGGATGAAGGGATGGTTTAATATATGGAAATCAATCAACATAGTCTACTATATAAACAGACTCAAAGACAAAACCCACATGATCATCTCGTTAGATGCTGAGAAAGCATTTGACAAAATCCAGCACCCATTCATGATAAGTCATGGAAAGATCAGGAATTCAAAGCCCATACCTAAGCATAATAAAGGCAATCTACAGCAAACCAGTAGCCAACATTAAAGTAAATGGAGAGAAGCTGGAAGCAATCCCACTAAAATCAGGGACTAGACAAGGCTGCCCACTTTCTCCCTACCTATTCCATATTCTAAGTCCTAGCCAGAGCAATTAGACAACAAAAGGAGGTCAAGGGGGTACAAATTGGAAAGGAAGAAGTCAAATATATATATATATATATATGACCCTAAAAATTCTACCAGAGAACTCCTAAACCTGATAAACAGCTTCAGTGAAGAAGCTGGGTAGAAAACTAACTCAAGGGGGCTGGTGAGATGGCTCAGTGGGTAAGAGCACCCAACTGCTCTTCCAAAGGTCTGAAGTTCAAATCCCAGCAACCACATGGTGGCTCACAACCACCCATAATGAGATCTGATGCCCTCTTCTGGTGCGTCTGAAGACAGCTATAGTGTACTTACATATAATAAATAAATAAATAAATAAATTAAAAAAAAAAAAAAAAAAAAAAAAAAAAGAAAACTAACTCAAACAAATCAGTGGCCTTTCTCTACAGAAAGGATAAACAGGCTGAGAAGGACATTAGGGAAACAACACCCTTCACAATAGTCACAAATAGTATAAAATACTTTGGTGAGACTCTAACTAAGGAAGTGAAAGATCTGTATGATAAGAACTTCACGTCTCTGAAGAAAGAAATCAAAGAAGATCTCAGAAGATGGAAAGATCTCCCTTGATCATGGATTGGCAGGATCAACATTGTAAAAATGGCTATCTTGCCAACAGCAATCTACAGATTCAATGCAATTGCCATCAAAATTCCAACTCAATTCTTCAATGAATTATAAAGGTCAATCGGCAGATTCATCTGGAATAACAAAAAACCTAGGATAGCAAAAACTCTTCTCAAGGATAAAAGAACCTCTGGTGGAGTCACCATGCCTGACCTAAAGCTGTACTACAGAGCAATTGTGATCAAAACTGCATGGTACTGGTATAGCCACAGACAGGTAGACTAATGGAATAGAATTGCAGACCCAGAAATGAACCTACACACCAACGGTCACTTGATCTTTGACAAGGGAGCTAAAACCATCCAGTGGAAAAAAGACAGTATTTTCAACAAATGGTGCTGGCACAACTGGCGGTTATCATGTAGAAGAATGCGAATTGATCCATTCTTATCTCCTTTGTACTAAGGTCAAATCTAAGTGGATTAAGGAACTCCACATAAAACCAGAGACACTGAAACTTATAGAGGAGAAAGTAGGGAAAACCTTCGAAGACATGGGTACAGGGGACAAATTCCTGAATAGAACAGCAATGGCTTGTTCTGTAAGTTCAAGAATTGACAAATGGGACCTCATAAAATTGCAAAGCTTCTGCAAGGCAAAAGACACCGTCATTAAGACAAAAAGGCCACCAACAGATTGGGAAAGGATCTTTACCAATCCTAAATCCAATAGGGAACTAATATCCAACATATACAAAGAACTCAAGAAGCTGGACTCCAGAAAATCAAATAACCCTATTTAAAAATGGGGTACAGAACTAAACAAAGAATTCTCAAATGAGGAATACAGAATGCCTGAGAAACATCTGAGAAAATTCAACATCCTTAATCATCAAGAAAATGCAAATCAAAACAACCCTGAGATTTCCAAAAAAAAAACAAAACAAAAACAAAAACAAAAAAACAGTCAGAATGGCTAAGATCAAAAATTCAGGTGACAGCAGATGCTGACGAGGATGTGGAGAAAGAGGGATAGTCCTCCATTTTTGGTGGGATTGCAAGCTTATACAACCACTCTAGAAATCAGTCTGGTGTTACGTCAGAAAATTAGACATAGTACCTCCGGAAGATCCAGCAATTCTTCTCCTGGGCATATAACCAGATGTTTCAACTGGTAATAAGGACACATGCTCCACTATGTTCATAGTAGTCTTGTTTATAATAGCCAGAAGCTGGAAAGAACCCAGATGTTCCTCAACAGAGGAACGGATACAGAAAATGTGGTACATTTACACAATGGAGTACTAATCAGCTATTAAAAACAATGAATTTGGGCTGGTGAGATGGCTCAGCAGGTAAGAGCACCCGACTGTTCTTCCAAAGGTCCTGAGTTCAAATCCCAGCAACCACATGGTGGCTCACAACCATCCGTAATGAGATCTACTCCCTCTTCTGGTGTGTGTCTGAAGACAGCTACAGTGTACTTACATATAATAAATAAATAAATCTTAAAAAAAAAAGAATGAATTTATGAAATTCCTAAGGAAATTGGATGGACCTGGAGGGCATCATCCTGAGTGAGGTAACCCAATCACAAAAGAACACACATGGTATGCACTCACTGGTAAGTGGATATTAGCCAAGAAACTTAGAATACCCAAGATACAATTTGCAAAACACATGAAACTCAAGAAGGAAGACCAAAGTGTGGATACTCAAAATACCCATGGAAGGAGTTACAGAGACCAAGTTCGGAGCTGAGACTGAAGGAGAAACCATCCAGAGACTGCCCCACCTGGGGATCCATCCCATATACAACCATCAAACCTAGACACTATTGCATATGCCAGAAAGATTTTGCTGACAGGACCCTGACATAGCTCTCTTTTGTGAGGCTATGCCAATGCCTGGCAAATACAGAAGTGGATGCTCACAGTCATCTATTGCATGGAACACAGGGCCCCTAATGAAGGAGCTAGAGAAAGCATCCAAGGAGCTAAAGGGATCTGCAGCCCTATAGGAGAAACAACAATATTAACTAACTAGTACCCCCTAGAGCTGTGTCTCTAGCTGTATATGTAGCAGAGGATGGCCTAGTCAGCCATCAATGGGAGGAGAGGCCCTTGGTCTTGTCAAGATCATATGCCCTAGTACAGGGGAATGCCAGGTTCAGAAAGCAGGAGTGGGTGGGTCAGGAAGCATGGCGGGGGGTGGAGTATATTGGGGGCTTTGGGATAGCATTTGAAATGTAAATGAAGAAAATATCTAATAACAAAATGCTTTTAAAAAAAGCCAGGAAAAGAATCTTTCTTTCAAAAATTAAAAATGGCAAACATCTTATATTTATGAAGTCAATGAATTAGCATTTGTGATACATAAAACTAGCACTATGGATTACTTAATTCCCTTCCTTGCTGACAAGTCACGGTTTCTGTTTGGCTTGAGGAGCTCTCTAAGGAGTCCTGATTACCTTCATAAAGTTAGGAAACAAAGAACACCAATCACAAGTACAAAACCAGATAAAGAGTGGTATACTGTACAAAAAGGCAAAAAGGCAAGATGTATGACACTGCTTGAACTCAGCACCAGAGAGATGCCTAATATCTTCCTCGAAGTGGGTAGAATATGAAAGATGATAAAAGTAAAGACTAATTGTTTTGCTTGAAGTAAATGCCACAGTCAGGCTGTGTTGTGCCCCAGTGCTTCTTTGAGAATCACAGATAACACCACATTCCCACAAATTTCATCTCAGAGAGACTGAGAAGTACTGATTGCACTGGAGGAGCAAAGTTTAACCAGGATCTCTTTAACTTTGGAATGTATACTCACATTACCATGAATTAGAGGTATTTTACGGGAAGATTTTATGTTTTATGATCTTATTTGTTTAAAATAGTATAGAAGGCATAGTGGCATACAGCTTTCATCCAGCACTTGGGAAGTAGAGGCAGGAGTATTTTTTTTTTTAAAAGATTTATTTATTTATTATATGTAAGTACACTGTAGCTGTCTTCAGACGCACCAGAAGAGGGCATCAGATCTCTGTTACGGATGGTTGTGAGCCACCATGTGGTTGCTGGGATTTGAACTTTGGACCTTTGGAAGAGCAGTCGGGTGCTCTTACCCTCTGAGCCATCTCACCAGCCCTGGCAGGAGTATTTTTATGGATTCATGGAGTAGCCTCATAAAACAGAGAATTCGCCAGGCAATGGTAATCCCAGCACTCGGGAGGCAGAGGCAGGTGGATTTCTGAATTTGAGGCCAGCCTGGTCTACAGAGTGAATTCCAGGACAGCCAGGGCTACACAGAGAAACCCTGTCTCAAAAACCAATCAATCAATCAATCAATCAATAAGACAAGAGAATTCCAGATGCCAGGGCCTCATAGTGAAACCTGGTCTCAAAACAAACAAAGAAAAGTAGTTAGAGAGGCTGGACAGATGGCTCAGTGGTTAAGATCACTGGCTGCTCTTCCAGAGGACCTGAGTTCAATTCCAACACCTATATACAGGCCCACAACCATCTTTAAGTGCAGTCCCAGGGTATCTGACACCCTGCTCTGACCTCAGTGGAAACTGCAAGCACATGGTACTTGGATACACAGGCAGACAAAACATCCATAAACATAAAAAATAATAAAAAGATTACAAAGTACTGTAGACACTTTCAGTCTGTTCCATTATAAATATAGTAAACAGGTAGAGAGAAACACATGCAACATTGTATCACAAAGATCTGGACTGTGATCTTGAACACAGTAATTTCCATAATCCAGAGGCTAAAGCAAGGAGAACATTGGTTGTTGGCCAGCTTGGGATACAGGGCAAACTTTTGCCTCAAACAAAATACAAGCCCCCCTGCAAATATGCAGTATAAATGTGTCAAAAACAAAGACAACTCAAAGAGAAAGAGAAGGGGGGGGGGAGAAGGGGAAGGGAGGGGAGCATTAATTATAAGTACTCTGCCCCAAAAGTCTGGTTACCTGGGCGCAAATCCTGAGAAGCCACATAAATGTGGAAGGAGAGAACCAACTCTACAAAGCTGTTGACCTCCACACAAATGCTGTGGCAGAAACCTCCCCAAATAGTAATAGAGTAAAAAATAAAGCAAAGCCACAAATGGCCATCAATGATCTCAATGTTTGGCTTCACTCAAGAAGTGGGAGATGTAATTTTGGATTGTCAGAAATAGAAAACTCTAGTGTAATTTCTGTTAGTGACGCCTCAGGCAAAGAGGACACACTCAGGAACTGCTGACAGTGGTGCACATGGCCTTATGCAAGAAAATCTGATGGTGCTTATCAAAACTACACGTATAATTGACTCTACCTTAACACTGAAAGCAAGCCCCACGACACACACACAGGCATTACTGTGGCTTGTAAGTCTATTATATTGAGATCCTAAATGCCTGTATATAGGAGTGATACTATGGCCACACAACTGATATTGTACAACCATGGGGTTTTCTTTTCTTTTCTTCTTTTTGTGATTGTTTTTCTTTTGGGACTCACTATATAGTCCTGGCTTCCTGGAACTTGCTACGTAGACCAACTGTGTCTCAAACTTCAAGATCTACCTTCCTGTTTCCTGGGATTAAAAAAAAAAAAAAAAAAAAAAAAGATGTGCACCACCACACTTCACTCTGTCCAGTTGTTTTTCTTTTTTTTCTTTTTTGGTTTTTCGAGACAGGGTCTCTCTGTATAGCCCTGACTGTCCTGGAACTCACTTTGTAGACCAGGCTGGCCTCGAACTCAGAAGTCCGCCTGCCTCTGCCTCTCGAGTGCTGGGATTAAAGGCGTGCACCAGCACGCCCAGCTGTCCAGCTGGTTTTAGAGGGAAGATTCTATAATCATTGTGAAATCATCCAGAATATAGTGTAGGTAGGCAGCCAGAAGAAACACTATGTAGTCTACTAATTTATTACAGGTTACAAAGAGTAAGAACTAATATGTATATATCTTACTTATGCAAGATGAAACAGAAGGAAGAACCCAAAGCACTAAGACCAATATGCTAGGTGAAGCAGATGGGAGAATGTCAACACATACAAGAAAGGGAGAGAAGGGTTTTGTTGTTGCTAATTCACACCAGAATCCCGGGGAACAAATGGTGGTTTTAACTGTCAGCTACAGAGTGTGTTTGGCATGATTATGTATACAAATAAATGGCGAACCATGTTTTGAAAATAACATCAATTCTATTTTAATATCATTTAAAGACACAAAGCAATTTCTCTAGCCAGCCCTTTCTGAGGATTTTAAATTTTTTTTGGCCAAAAACATAGAATGTAGATATAAGCTGTGGGGAGGCTTAGTAAGAAAAAAATGGTGTCTTTAGTAAACTAAATAAAGTCTGATAAATTTCCTTTAAATTCTCAATGCACTATGGAATCCCATTAGTTCTGTAATAATCTTTATCTCCAAATTCTTACTTCCCATCTTTGGCATGCCTAATTTCCTTTGAATGAATGTCTTTGGTCATATGTCTGCATCTTAAATACCAAGAGCATATAAAAATAGCCGTTTTAAATGCCTAACCCTCTGGAGTATTTCCATCCATGGTCACTTAAATGCAGAGCTGGTATTCAGAGCACTCGCACTGAGATTTTGCTGTTATCCAAGTAGGCAGCTCTGGGGCACTGCTAGCACACCTCGGTGTGGTCAGCACACAACACTTCTTTCATTTTTTTTTTTTTTTCACTTTACCTTCTTTCTCTCTCCTTTTCTCCCTCTTTAAAAAGAAAATTTGGAGTTTTCTTGGGGGCAGGGGAAGGTAATACCAGAGATTGAACCTAGGAATTTATGCTTGGTAAGCTATGCTCTACCACTAAGTTTTAGTCCTAGACTATTTCATTTTTAATCAGGATTGAGCTAAGTTTAAATACATGTCTACTGGTTACTTGTTAATTTTTTTATTGCATTTACTTAACGTGTACAGGTGTCTCTGCATATGGCTTCCCATCACTTGGGTGCTAGGGACTGAACCCAGGTGATCAGGTACCTCATAGGCCCTGTTTTCTTGATAATCACTGAAAAGCACAGGAGCTCCTCAGCACACACATTATCTCTGGCTGCTTAAGCAGAGTAGTAATGATGCCTTACCCTGGTGACACAGGTCCCTACGATTACACCACTGTGTGAACTGGTTCCTAGGCGGAGCTGCTCCTATGTGCCTAGAGAATGCGCATTTAGCATTTCTAAACTGCAGCAGCAAACTTGTGAACTTCTCTTGCATACTAGTAGCTCCTGAGGATGGATTGTTCCTTTTTTTATATAGTTTTTTTTTTTTTAAAACTATGTGTAAGGTCTCAGGCAATTCATATGTCAGAAATGAGCTAAAGCTAGAGTATAGTAGGATTTCTGGTGGTTAGATAAAAGTCTAGCATCCCTCAGGAACCTGTGAAACAGATTTTCCTTCCCCAAAGGAAGTCATTTCCCTTGCCTCTGGCAGAAGGAACATCAGAATGGACATATAGCTCCACTGACATGTACCCGTGGCTTCATGTCAAAGCCCCTGATAGACTCTAGGCACCTATAGTCCCTAATCACAAGTACCTGTTATACATTTCAAAATACAGACTACTTCTTTTTCTCTCTGTTCTGAACTCTTCCAAATGCCTCTGCTGTTTTCTTTCTCTTATTCATGATATAAACGTCCCCCAATAGAGCCTCTGCTTTGACAGTTTCGTTCCTGCACCCCTAACATACACAGCCTTAGCTAGCCTTGGAATTATGGCAATCCTCCAGCCTCAGCCTCAAGACTTGGATAACAGGAGCATGTTTCTCCATCGGTCTTGGAAGCCAGATCTTCCAGAAGAGGGTATCAGATTTTTTAGTTATAGGTGGTTGTGAGCTGCATGATTTAAGTGCGGGGAACTAAACTTAGGTCCTCTTTAAGAGCAGCAAACATTCTGAGGTTAAACTTTGTAAGATTTGACAACCAAACGTTAATAATAAAGCATCAATGCAGTAGCATTATGATACCCATTTATAAGATGTCTGTCATACTTTCATGTCTTCTTAAAAACCAGTATACCTGTAATTTCTCCCAAATGGAAATGTAATAGCTTTTTCAGGAAGACAAAGAGCTGTGACTGTGGCCAACCTATCCTATGCAATTCACATCTCTTTCAATTAGATCTTTTCATGAAGAAAGTGTTGTCCTCATTTTTTCTTTCTGGCCCACAAGTATGTTTCTTGAAGCATGGCAAAACAGCGGCATTGTTGTCAAAGGGCTAAAAGGCTCCTTTTCCCTATAATTTTCTAAGAGTGTTCCAAGACAGTCTAGATCTTACCTTACATGTTTCTTGTTGCCATGATCGCACAAGACTATTACATGGGACCATTGCTTGCCCAGGTTTCTTCTCTAAACCTGCTAGTTTGGGACATGCTCAGATAAACAATGTTTTATTTTTGAGACAGGATGTCATCTATAGCCCACGGTGGCCTAAAATTCACTATGTAGCCCTGGTTTGCTTTGAGCATATAATCTTCCTGTTTCTGCCTCCAAGGGCTAGGACTACAGGTATGCACCATCAAACACAGCTTCTCACAGGAACAGTTTTATAGAGAGACTGTTATTTGTGAACTAACAATGACTATCACATTTTAATACACAGATTAAAGACAGTGACTCAAATGTTTGGATAACACTGAGAGGCAGAGAGCACAGTGTAGGGAGGAGGTAAAGAGGACCAGAGAGACTGCGAAGAAGTTACTATTTAATTTATACTCTGAAAATTATGGCTTACATATAGGAGATATAATAAAATTGGTTAGATCTACTATTTATGAACAAGTATGTAGAATACTACTACAATCTAATAAACATTTTTCTCCCAGGTAAATATTTATGTGATAATTCAGTATTTCATAATTTAAAAGGTAAAATGTCAAAAATATCGAGTGATAACTGTGACAAAGAGTTGCTCAGAATTTTATATACGTTTGATTGGGAAATATCTTGATTTCACTCTTTTATCTACAAGTGTGTGACATGTTTGAGTATGGACACACGTGTGCCATGGCACGTGTGCAGAGAGTAGAACACAGTTCCTGGAATTGCTTCTGTCCTCTTTTAGGTCTCAGGTGTCTAACATCAGGAATCTGTGGCAAGTGCTTCTCTGGTGAGCTATCTTGTCAGCATAGACTAGGAAATATTTTGATTGATTCTTGGGGGAGGAAATATGACAGAAAAGTTCATTATTTCCATACCAGAAGAACACAAGGAAAGTGAGAACAACAAAGTGTCTGGGACGTAATGGTTTCTCTATGACGACTGGAATTTTAGGATGCTATTTTAAGGTTCTCTAATTAAATGTTTCTAGGAGAATTAGCCACTAAGAAATAAATGTGGGCTTTTTTCAACTTGAAAAAAGACAGAACGTACATACTGCTTTACAACTGTTGGCTATCAGGCTGGCTGTCTTCTTGAAGGTCTTCTCAAGGTAGTGGGCAAACCTTTCATTCTCATTTTCTTTTGACCCTAGCTGAAGAAATTCACCTATCAAGAAGGAGAAGGGTTACTTGAGATACGGTTTTATTGCCTGGCTAAATACCAGAACTGGTATTCTAAATAAAAAAGAAACATCAGAACCGACTTACCACGCACCAAATCTTCAATAACTTGGGCTAACATAGATACAACAGCTGTGTTTCCAATCCGTGCCAGAGCTACAGACGCTGCAGAAAGAATTAAATCTCCAGCAAGAACAGCCTGGAAAAAAAGAGAATAAAACATCACAGATAAAAAAGTTCACAGCTAGCTCAGCAGTTAGGCACTTGCCTAGCATACACAAAGCCTAGGTTTGATACCCAGGATATTAATGTTACCAGAACAAATTATCAGTTAAAAATTATACAGTCAAATTATATCGTACACTTTACATGCACACTAAAGATATACATCAGTACTACTCTGTTACACAGAAATGCTAGAGTTCACAGAATGTTTTACTCATAGGATTTCATGTTTTAAAAAGCTAGGCTGTCACAGAGAAGTGGTGGAGCATGCCTTTAATTCCAGTACTCTGAAGATGGAGGCAGGAGATTGCTTTGAGTTTACGGTCTGTTTGGTCTGCATGGCAAGTTCTAGGACAGCCAGGGTTACACAGAGAAACCCTGTCTCAAAAAGAGAAAAGAAAGAGAGAGAGAAAGAGAGAGAGGGAGAGAGAGAGAGAGAGAGAGAGAAAAGAAAGAAGGAAGGAAGGAGCAAGTAAGCAAGCTAGCTGAGCTGTCTTCCACTAGGTATGTAGGCAAAGCGGACTTTAAACTCTTGATCTTTCTGCTCCACCTCCTGAGTCCCAGGATTAGAGACGTCATTCATGCATGAGAAGCCAGCAGTTGAATCTAGGCCTTTTATATGCTGAGCATGAGTTCTCGCAACAGAGCTACATCCCTGCCCAAGGTAATAGAATTTTCAAAATAACCATCTTAGTATTTTTCTGTTCTCTATTATCTAGAATACTGCTACTTAGCATATGCTTACTAATTACTCACCATTTTGCAAAAATTCATTCCAATTAAAGTACATGAGAGTACTGACAAACAGGAGGGAACCATATGCTTCATCTGAAGAACAATGTAAGAGGGTAGACTGGCTTTATGTGCTTTGGTTGGTTCTCAACTATGTAAGACTGCCAATGGAGGCACATGTGTGGGAGAACGCTTGCTCACAGAAGGAAGGCTTACACATCCTCTTTTTCATTTGTTCATCTTCATTCTTCAACCCATAACTTATAAATCCTCAATCCAAAGTACCTATTTTACATATTCTCTTCAAGCAATGCTAATAAAACAGGAAATACAATTTAAAATAAATATACAGGGGCCAGAGAAATGGCTCAGTAGAAGAGTACTGGATGATCTTCCAAAGGACCCCAGGTTGATTCCCAGCACCCACATCATAGCTTCTAACCTCCTGTCAACCCACTACTAGGGGGATCCAATGCCCTCTTCTGCTATACGTGTATGCATGAAGGCAAAATACCCATACCCATAAAATAATAATCTCTTTCTCTATATATCAAATATAACCTCTTCCTGGAAGCGACCAGAGCTGCTGTGTTCACAGGTCACGTGCCAAAATCGTTCGCTACTCTCTTGACCCAGAAAACCCCACAAAATCATGCAAATCAAGAGGTTCAAACCTTCGTGTTCACTTTAAAAACACCAGGGAAACCACCCAGGCCATCAAGGGTGTGCATATATGCAAAGCCACCAAGTATCTGAAGGATGACACTTTAAAGAAGCAAGGTGTGCCATTCCGGCGGTATAATGGTGGAGTCAGTAGGTGCACCCAGGACAAACAGTGGGGCTGGACACAGGGTCGGTGGCGAATTTTTGCTGCACATGCTTAAAAATGCAGAGAGTAATGCTGAACTGAGGGTTTAGACATAGATTCTCTAGTCATTAAACTCATCCAGGTGAACAAGGCACCTAAGATGCTCCGACGAACCTACAGAGCTCATGGCCGGATTAACCCACACATGAGTTCCCCCTGCCACATTGAGATGATCCTCACTGGGAAGGAACAGATCGTTCCAAAGCCAGAAGAGGAGGCTGCACAGAAGAAAAAGATATCCCAGAAGGAACTGAAGAAACAAAAACTCATGGCCCGGGAATAAATTCAGCATAAAATAAATGCAGATAAAGTTTAAAACAAACAAACAAACAAATATATATATACATACATATATATATATATACATACATACCAGCATTTGTGTGTGTGTGCATACGCCTGTATGTATAGCAAATCTTATTAGGATCTCTTTACAGTAAGTTTTGGTAGTAGAATACTATTTCTGTGATTTCTCTTGTTTTATAGTTTCTATTTGCTTTGACACTCTTGAACATGCAGCAAGTTAACAAATGCTTATGGTTTCAAATCAATGTAGGCAATCTGAGTTGAACAGAAAAATGTAGGAATCCGCAAGAAATACGCATGAAAATGCTTTCTCTTATAACTAGAAAAATTCACGTAAGAACAACAGAGATTAAGGAGAATCACTGAGTTCGTTTTTGCTGTCAGACCTTTACAGAGGCAACAGAAACACTCCTTTCAGAGACCACATTCAAACAAGTCTATTTTACAAGTCTAAAAAGCAAACGCAATCCCATCAGCATGTGGTTTGGTAAGAAAGATTTTTCAAAGTAACATTAAAAACCATCATACCTTTTTCTCACCCCAGATTTTATTAACTGTATGTTTTCCTCTTCGAGAACTTGCATCATCAATAACGTCATCATGAACCAGAGTAGCAGTGTGGATCATTTCTGCAACTAAGGCTATGGAGCGCTGGCTGGCTTGCATCTCTCTAATTAACAGAAAGCAATGCTTTTTAACAGACGCCGCCTAGAACCTTCTCAGCAATCATCTTGTGAAAACTGGATATCGAATCTAGGATAAAGAATTGTATTTCTCTAAGAGAAACTGTATAAAAATGTTGGTTGCTCTATAGACCCGAAAGACCCAGCTATGACACCCAGATTTCAATCCACAGAACCACAGGTGGAAAAGGAGAAGTGAGTCTTGCAATGGACCTCCACATGCACACCTTAGGATGCATGTGCCCTTACACTTCACACACACAAATAAATGTATCTTACAAAAATGGTTTGCAATGTATGAAGATTATTTTGTTTGTTTATAGGTGTTTTGCTTGCATGTATGCCTGTTCAAGGTCAGAAGAGGATGTCAGATTCCTGCAACTAGAGTTATTGATAGTTGTAAGCTGCCATGTTAGTACCGGGAATTGAACCCAGATCTTCTACAAGAAAAAGACATGTTCTTTTCTGCCCCAGTATAAAGTGTCTTAAAGAATTAAATGCTAGGGCATGCATGCATTCTCTCTCTCTCTCTCTCTCAACCTCTCTCTCTCACACTAAAAATAATCAAAATATATCTTAAAAAATCAAATGCCACTGTGCAAAGTTTTAAAAACTATACTAAATGAATGACATGACCAATAATTTCCTCATATTTAACTTTGTTGGGTCTCTAAATTCATTTCTCCTCACAAATTACAGGATAGGAACTTGCAAGGAGGGGGCTGGAGAAATGGCTCAGTGGTTAAGAAAACTGACTACTCTTCTAGAGGTCCTGAGTTCAATTCCCAGTGACCACATGGTGACTCACAACCATCTGTAATGCGATCTGATGCCTTCTTCTGGTATGTCTGAAGACAACGACAGGTACTCATATACATAAAATAAATAAATATTTAAAAAAAAGAACTTGCAAGGTGATAAGCAATACTAATTTAATAGTAAAGCGGGAATGCTACAATTTCTTTTTCTCAGAAGAGGGACTACTCCTTAAGCAGTCTTTTCTCCTCAGGCCCAAGAACCAGTCATTGTTATATCACTATTTATGGGAATTGTAAAACACTGAATTTTGATAAATCAAACTAGAGAAATATATTTGAAAGGACTTAAGCCATCCTGAGCATGGCAAACATGGCTGTGGTAGGCCTTGTCCTTCTCCCCCTCTGCCTTGTTAAAAACTGTTAGATTACATTGCTGAAGCTAGCCCCCAAGGTCTATTCCTTTGCTTGGCCATTTCTTCCTCCTGAGGCTGACTATCAAAATCCAGCTAGCAAAGTCCAGCATTCAAAAGTCCTCTACTTAACACACCCAATCAAAATTAAACACCTTATCTTAACATGGGTTTACCCTTTTACCTTTACAAACTATCGTTTTTTTATGTGCCAGGTCTGTTTCCTCTCTACCCAGAGACAGTCCTTTTCCCGGATCCTCTGTCTCCTGTCTATGTCTCTTATTCCCTGTCCCTCACAGGTAAAAAGAGATCTTAGTCTTGGGAATTCTGAGCCAGTATTTTCCCTTTCAACACCAATTATGTTTTTTGATACATAATTGTAGCGTAACATTTGACTGGTGCACTAAGTGTTTATCACAGGGGAGGGAAGGGAGAGGCATAACAAGTGACCTTTCCTTTAAGGACCTAACTTAACATCTGCATAGCTAGTGCTCATTTTAATTCTTTAGGCTCAGCAGAAAGTCATTACAAATAGCATTGTGAAAATGACACAGGCATTCACTATACATAGGTATAGGAGCATCTTCTAATCTTGCTTTCAATAGGGTTTTAAAGTGTGGTGCTGTGGTGGCCCATCTTACCCAAAGCTTTAGAACTCAGTCTCAGCCTCCTAACTGCTTCCAACCCCAACATCAATGGTAAGGTACTGCTTATTATATACTAAATATAATTATGTAATATGTAATATTATATAAATTATATGGTTATATAATTTTATTTATGAGATATATAATATATATTATATATTAAATTTCACAATTCAAAACATAGCAGCTCCTAGTATTTCCAGATTACAGGGGACTCTTTTTGTTTTGTTTTGCTTTTTTTACTAGATATTTTCTTTATTTACATTTCAAATGTTATCTCCTTTCCCTCTGAAACCCCTCCTATCCTATCTCCCCTCCCCCTGCTCACCCACCCACCCACTCCCAATTCCCTGTCCTGGCATTCCCCTACACTGTGGCATGGAGCCTTCACAGGACCAAGGACCTCTCCTTCCACTGAGGAAGGTTGTCCTCTGCTACATATGCAGCTGGAGGGGTCCCTCTATATATACTCTTTGGTTGGTGGTTTATTCCCTGGGAGCTCTGGGGGGTACTGGTTGGTTCATATTGCTGTTCTTCCTATGGGGCTAGGAGACTCAAGGAGGAAAAAGTAAACAAAAAGTAATAGCAGACACAGACAAATCATCACACAAAACCAGTGCAGACAGCTGCAGACAGCACAGCTCACAGAGAGAGAAGGTTCTGGCACTGAGAGGTCTTGGGTTTGATCTCCAATACCAATAAAAGACTCTGCATTGGTGAAAGAGAAAAATCAGCATTCATGCAGTTTTGAAGAGCTTATGCTGAATCTATGAGCAGATCCTTAGGCCTGCTGTTAGAAAGTATGTATTATCTACGGAAACTTATTAGGCTCTGTGTTCTTTGAGTTGATACATAGGGAAATGGGTTTTTGTAGTTTTAAAATATAAACACTTTTCTAAGAATATTATCTTAAATGAATTTCAGCCTAACAAAATATAGACTTTTGACTAATTAGTGGTAAAACTTACCGGTAAAAAACTGTTAAGGCCTTTGACCTTTGCTATGTATTTCCAAGTTGGCCACCATTTCTATTATTATAAGGTATGTCAATAAATAGGGCTCTGACTAGAAGGACAAAACAGTGAGCACTCAACAAAAAGCCAGCATTTAAATATTTGTAATTTGAGGACATGAAAACGTGCTGAACTGGGTGATATATGTGTATAAACCCAATACTTGGGAAGTAAGGAAGGAATATAATGAGTTTGAGGCTAGTCTGTTTCAGAAAACAAACATTCCCCAGGGGAAGGTGGCCCATGCCTTTAGTCCCAGCACTCAAGAGGCAGAAGCAGGCACATGTCTGTGAGGCCAGCCTGGTCTACAAAGCAGGTTTCAGGACAGCCCAGGCTGTTATACAAAGAAACTGTCTCAAAAAAAGAAAAAGAAAAAATAATCCTTGTTTTGAGGTACTGGGTTTTTAAACTAGAACCTTATATAATGCTAGGCAAGTGTTCTCCCACTAAGCAATAGCTCCAGCTCACAAAAATTGTTAGAAACTGTAAAGACTACATATAGAGAATGTGAGTTTATAAGGAGGGGATCAGTATGGGAAGACTGCACTCTTGAATTTACAACAGCTGTGAGTACCTGCACAAGAACGTGCCTCTCAGCATCCTGTCATGGTGGTAAACGATAGGGTAAGACCCCATCCCTCTCTATGGATTTATGGTCAGTTAGTGCTTGCTTGGGAGGGTTGATAATGATACTCACTGGGTCATCTCACCAAAAGCAAAACCAAGAAGGTAGAAGAAGGGCTAGCTGGGGGACAAGAGACAGGAATGGGGGAGTGGTAGACTTGATCAAAATATATATTAAACTGATGAACACAAGATAATGAAACTCATTGTTATGTGTATATATCAATGTATGCTGGTAAAACACTTTGGAAAAAAGAAGTTGTGCGTCAAAAGCATGCCAATGGGTACAGAATCACTTTAATGCATGTAACAGTCATGAGTCAGGCCCACATGTCTGATGCTACCTCTATACTGTCTTTCATAAGCTCTTTATCAAGTATCCTACAATGAAGGTACAGCTCAAATATTCCCAAACTGTGTTATATTCTGTGTTTTCTGCAATCAACAGCTTATAAAGTTTCAAGATAATCAAAATTTTAACTATAGGGAATAATGGTTTTAAAAAAAATCTTTATTTTTCAACACATTAATTTTAATAATTTAATGTGGAAGTGGAAGATCACATGTCACAGTACTTATATGGAGATCAAAGGGCAACCCAAGGGAATTAACTTCCTCCATTTACCATGTGGATCTTAGACATTAAACCAAGCTATTAGGCATGGTGGCGAGCACACCCACCCACCAAGCCATCTCACTTACTAGGGAATAAGGATTTTAGATAGTGGAGAAAATGTTCTTTCTCATACTATATATGAAATTCATAAACCATTTTATGTGTTAAAGAATTTCATCAATGATTTCTCTAGAATAGTAGCCTTCACCTCAGAAGTAATTTTTTTATTTTTAAATTATTTTTTATTTAAAAAATTTTTTTAACAGAAGTAATTTTTTAAGTAAAATTTTTTTTAAATTTATATTTTTTGTGTGTATGAGTTTTTTCCTGAATGTATACATTTGTGCCATGTGCAGAAGCCAGAAGAGGTATCAGATGCCCTGGAACTGGTTATTAACAGACAGTTGTGAGCCACCATGCAGGTCTCTGCTGGAGCAACGAGTGCTCTTAACTGCTTGGGCATCTATCTCTCCAGCTCCCAGAGGTTTTTGGAAAAGGCACTGCTGGTTACTATCACTTGGGGGCATCCATTAGCTAGAAGCCACAACGCACAGGAAGCATTAGAGCTGTTGACAGCATAGTGGTCGGGCAGCAGTGGTACTGACACTGAGAAAAACCTGTCAGTCTGGTCCAGGGGAAGCACTTCTGGTCTGCTTGCCACATAAGTGAAAGCGGCTTAGGTGCTGGTTAAAAGGTTTCACTACACATGCAGAACATACTGTGAGCCCCTAAAAGTCTCAAGTTTTGTGGAAGTCAACTCTGAGCATGGCATGACATGTTGAACTGATTGGCACAGTTACAGAGCACTTTAGGCAGAGAAATATCTGCTAAGAAGCAACATCTGATGTTCATTTCCACAGCAGCATCATTAAAATTAGTGGTAACAGCTTTGAGGCAGTCTTTAAAAGTACTATCTAGTTCACCAGAATATGATCTACAAGAGTCTCTACCAGCAGGTCACTTGACATCATTATAAAGACATTTTGGCAATATGGTAGTACTTCTAACATGAAGGGGGCTACAGCTCAGTGGTAGAGTGCTTGCCTTACTTTGGATGATCCATGCAAAGCAATAGGAAACTTTTAAAATATTTCCTTTAATGCTAAAATATATACGTTTTGATGTTTTAACATTTTATCTATACTGATTTGAGGATAATTGGTCATGTTTTCTTTAAGCATTTCTCTTCTGCAAAATGAGGGTCATAAGAAAGCACTCAATCCAAGGTCTGTCCATGATAATAGCACAGTGTAACATTAGAACAAGCTTTGGGTTAACTGTCTATATGTATAATGGTTAAATGAATAGCTACACATCTTGGGATTCTTTACTTTCTAATGGGAAACTAACTGGCAAATGGAAACTAACTAACTAACAAATGTTTCTAATATATTTATTTGTAACTCAAGTTTTCTACTATATATTCATAAAGTCTGTAAAATGACGCTTATTTAGTGAGTCAAAGTCAGAATCTACACATGGTCTAGTGAAGTCTTAGATGCGCTTCTTAAGTGAGCAATTAATTAATAAGGTTATGAAAGACAACTTTCCAAATTAAAAAGAACAACAAAAGCAGGAAATAAAGTAACTGACCGGGCATTATTATGATGAATATTACACGCTCGGGCCATTAGCACCACAATAATCGGTCTAAAGGCTTTTCCTTTGCCATCGAAGTAGTATTCGGACATGTCCTTTAGTTCTCTGGTGGAGATGTGCAGCTCCTGAAACACAGTTTCCTTCTTGTTAACATGGCATTACAGACATGCAGACAGGAATCTTGTTTTCATCAAAACTTCAATTTTATTTTAGTGTACTCATTTCAAGTGAGAAATTCAACACAAAAAGAATGTGTGGCTTTGCCCCAAGTGGTATGGTATTAGTACTAGGGCAAGTATTGCCACTTTTCTGATGGGTAGCTAGTGACCATAGGATGAAAAACTGAAAGGGGGGAGGAAGCAGCGAGGAAGGCAGAGATCAGACAATATAATGTGTGGGATCCTATGAAGCAGATCAAGAATCTCCCCAGTGGGGAGTCAACAGGCAAGGGGGCAGACAGCTAGGATGAAGCACAGGTCAGGAAGTGTGTCTGGGCTGTATTTAGCAGAGGACATTTCAAAGGTTCACAGAAGAAATGTAGAAAAGGCATGGTTTACTTAACTGTGAGAAACTTACTATGAGGTGGGGAGAGATAATTTATCGTTATTGTTATCTGAGTTATGTTCTTGCCGTGAAGCCCTAGATGGCCTTGAAGCCAAGCTCTTCCTCCTTCTACCTATCAAGTGTTGGGAAACAGGAACACTATGCCTGAGACAAACACTTAAAATATAGAATCTTTTAAAAGCCCTGAAGAAATTAGGAATAAAAGGAACATAATAATGTTTACCAAAAAAACAAACTAAAAAAACAAAGCAACCTGAGCCAAGATCTCAAAGTATACTCCAGAGTTATAGTAACAAATCACAGCACTTGGCACAAAAACAGATATCCTTAAAGTAGAATAGAATAAACTAAAAACAATTTCTAACATTAGTCTAAATGGGGAACAACCCAAAAAACACTTTTTCTAAACTCAGAAAAGAATATTTATTCATTTTCTCCATTCTTATTCAATACAGTGCCTGAAGTCTTAGCTAGATGAGTAAGATGAGAAAGAAAGAAAAGGATACAGATAGAAAAGGAAAAGGCCAAATGATCCCTAAATACACTTCATGTGATCATATAAGACTCTCAAGATCCCATCAGAAAACTCAGAAATGATAAAAGTTTCAGCACAGTAATACGCCTAAGCAAAGAAGGGGAAGAGCTCTACAGTGAAGGTTTTATAGCAATAAAACAGACACTAGAAAATGGAAGGCTCACGCATGGATAATGAAAACGGCTATATATGAAGAGCTATAGACTCAATACATATACAAAAATAAAAATCCTTTTCAACAAACAGGGCTGGAACAAAGGAAATACACATATAGTAGGATAAAACTAGAGCCCCGATTTTTATCTCCAAAAAGACAACCAATGAATCAAATACCTTAACATAAGATCTGAAACTCCAAAACTGAAAATACACAGACAATGATTTAAGATATACATAGCTGATGATTTCAACAGGACTCTAGTTGCTTGGAAAATAATAACAAAAACTGACACATGGGAATGCATCAAAATAAAAAGCTGCAACTCAAAAGAAACAAATGAGTAAAAAGACACCCTATAGAATGGGAGAAAATCTCACTAGCTATATATCTGGCTGAGAATCAGTGTTCAGCATACCCTGGTCACGCTAGCTAACAAAATACAACAAATGCTTGTGGGGATGTGTGTTCATATGTGTAATCCACATATTGTTGACAGTAATGTAAAGTAATTTAACTACTATGAAATTAATATGAAAGTACCCACTCCTCAAAAACAACCCCATAAATTACAAGTGGAACTTCATATGACCTCGTGATGCCACTCCTGGGTATATACCTGAAGAACTCAAAAGTCAACCTAGCACAGAGATACTTTATGGCCATGTTACTGCAACACTACTCACAACAGCCAAGTATGCATCCAGCCTATGCTCCCATCAAGAGATGAATGAATCAAGACAATGTGATATCCGTATACCATGGAGTTTTATTCAGCGTTGAAGGATGAAATTATGGTGCTCACTTTATTAAGTGAAACAAAACAGACTCAGAAAAAAAAAGATGTTTTTCTCTCACTTATAGATCCTAATTTCTTTTTAAAAGTAAACACATGAAACTATGGAGAACAGCAGGGAGAAAGGGGAAAGGAGTAAAGTGTGTAGGGGCAAAATGTGTGATGTGCTTGGAAAATAAAACTATGGGGAAGATGGAGAGCAGAGTCAAGTGGGAGGAGGAAGATAAAAAAGTCACGGGCAATGCAAATTATATAATTTATGAAAATATAACAATGCCCCTGTTTTTGCAAATAATATTCAACAAAACACAAGCATAAAAAACAGGGGGGGAAGCTGTATATGGTAATGCATGCTTATAACTCACTAATTCTAGCCCATGGGAAGCTGTAGGAGGATGGTATGAGTTCAAGTATGAGCTGGGCTACATAGTAAGACCCTGCCTCAAAAACAAAACAAAATAAACAAAACAGAAAAAACAAACAAACAAAAAAACCCACCCAAAACCAAAAGACTGATTCAGTGGGCAATAGGTTGGTAACAATAAAAGTCCAGAAAAAGGAAGAGATTGGTGTGGGGCAGAAACTGGGCCTGCTGCACGGGGATGAGCTCCACGAAACCCTGGCTCGGTTTGACTTGATAAGAACAGAAAGGGTTCTCCATGGGCATGCACTTGTAATATCTGCCACTCAAGAAGCACATAGCTTGAATCAGAGCCACACAAAGTTATGGAGTGCAATTGCTAAGATAAAGGCACAGGTGTTAAAGATAAGCATGACAACAACCCTTGCCCACAAGGAGCCCAGGGTCTAGATGGGACAAGACTAACAACTACAGTTAATACAGTATAATGGGTAATATCATTTAGGGTAAAGAAAACCACTCTGGGAACACACAGAAAGGCTGGTTCAGGCCAGAAGAGATTAAGAGAGAAATAACAGAAGGGAGGATATAGTGTGTCCTGGAACCTGAAGGGTTCTGGAGGCAAGAGATAGACTAGAAGGTCATGGAAGAAAGGACAAGAAGGGTCCAAGGGCTTTTCCAAGGATCCTAGGTGATCCTGTCAATAGTCAGGGATACCAGGGAGGAAATCAAAACACCAAACCAAACTATGTATGGGGTGAGAACAGCATTCCAAACACATTAAGTTTGACATAGTCATAGATACTTCATGGAGTAGTATGCTAAGTAGTTAGTTATGTAGGTTTAGAATAGACAATTCAACCTGAAATAAAGCTATCTGGGGGATTAAGAATAAAAATGAACACACAGACACACACACACACACACACACACACGGGAGTGGGGGTTGTCAGAAGTCCAAACAACAGCACAGTTAAAGGGGTTAGGGTAGATGAGATAGAAGAAGATCACAGAAATCAACACAGGATGGCCTAAAGACTAGGTGACTCAGGAAATTATGGAAGCTACATGAACAGTTTCAAGGAAGGAAAATGGTAGTGAAAAGGGTTAAGGCAGGGGAAGAACAAAGCATTCACTGCAGTCAGTGAGAGACTGCTCCTGTGATTTGAAAAGAAAGGCACAGGCAGTGGTGGGGTAATGCAAAGGGGTTCAGATACTGTGGGAAAGGAAGGAGGCTGAAAATGAAGATAGGCTGGGTGTGGTAGCATATGTTAATAATTCCAGCATTCTGGAGGCAGGAGGATGGTGAGTCTAAGGCTATCTTGATACACAGGAAGTTTAAAGTCTGCCTAGAGGCGTCATAGTGAGAGCTTACCTTAAAATAATCTAAGTAAACAAACAACCCAGAATATGAAAGACAGTGGTAGAATACTTCTCTAATCCTGCATTCAGAAGGCAGAACAAGAAGATCATGAGTCCAAGTCCAGCTTGGACTACACAGGGAGTCTCTGCCTCAAAACAAAGCACCACACAAGGGCTTTGAGTACTACTAGATGATAGAGCACCTGCCTAGCATGTGCAGAGTCCTCTGTGACACTGCTATTCTGTTGTGAGGCATTAGGCTAGAGTCCTCAGGGAAAAGATGGTAAATTCTAAATGGGGTACTAAGTTGACAAAGAGTCATATGAACATTTTGGAGAAGGATTTTATTCATTTTTATTTTTTAATTTGTGCATGCATGCCAGATAACAACATTAGATGTCATTCATTTTTCCATTTTGGAGACAGAATCTCTTGCTGACCTGGAGCTCACCAAGAAGGATAGGCTGGCTGGCCTGTGAGCCCCAAGTACACATCTATCTCCATCACTATAACAAGAGTAAGCCACCAGGTCCAGCTTTTTAATATGGTTTTGGGGATCAAATCCAGACCCTCATGCTTTCACAGCAAACATTTTTCTAACTGAGCCAGATCTGTAGCCTGATTCGAGTTCGTTTTTCACTGCACAATTCACATCAGTGTTAGCAACCTATAGACAGAGGCTAAGGTCATGATTTGCTTTGACACGTGACATTATGAGAGGCCCAGGAGAATAGGTTTGCCATAATCCAATCCATATACTGAGCAGTGCTATATAATCCACATGATATATATATATATATATATATATATGTATATGTATATATGTTGAAAGAAGAAAGTCATATTTGGAGCAGCTTAGCGATGGCATTCAGAATTAGATACTGAACAGGCATGTTTCCTGAACCTATTTCTTTAGTTTTCCAACTCTGCACTAACAACTTTCTGTGCAGTACCATGTACTCCATCCCCTCCCTATACAGTCCTGTCCAGCATCGGGCTCACAGTTGTTCCTGAGTAACACATCGAACTCAGTGGGCACTGGCATGGCTGCCTTTTCATTTGTTTGTTATTTGAGACAGGGTCTCATGTGGTAGCCTAGCCAAGCTTAGAACTTACTATATCACCCTGACTAGACTTGAACTTGCAGTGGTCCTCCTGCCTCAGCTTCCCAAGTGCTGGATTATAGGCGTGAGCCACCATAAAATGGCTGCATTGTGTGTTGATTTCTAATTCTAAAATGTTATCAAGTTTCAGGAAAATAAAAGCCTTACCTTTCTAATGTCTTCATACAGACCTTTCAAGTCTCTCCAGCCAAGTTTAAAAGGATCACTGTATTTCTCACCACTCTGAGTTTGACGACAACTGCACATTGCTGGTGTCCTTTGATGAAACCTGGTGAGTGGAAATGCACATGACTCCACTTTTAAGTAATTCAAACACATGTGTATTTATATGGTGGAAAAAATGAAGCCAACTTGCTAGAAATTAAATATGAATCTGCAAAGGTCACCATAATTTAAAAATGCATACTGAATTCTAATCTTGCTAAATAATACATTAATAGGTGATTTTAATGAATGGTACCTTGACAGCCAACATTGGAAAAAGACCATATTATGTTCACTGTATTCTGAGTAGAACTCAAGTTATACTATACTCCTAGTTTTTGAAATGGCAGAGCTCATGTAAAGCAAACTATCTTGACTTTTCCTTACACATTTTGTCATCCTAACCTAATAAAATTAGAAGTTTACTAGCAGTGATTATCTTTGTAGCTCTAATAAGGATTATAAACTTACTGTGATATACTATGCATAGTTGGGGAGGCAGACATTAAAATCTTCATAAGACTAAAATAGGGTATCTGTAAAACAAAAGTATGAAGAAACCTTTGAGAATATTCCTGGAAACTCATTCATAACAACAAATATCCCCATAACTCAGAACAAAAGATATTGTTCAGTCAGCCACTTATAAAAGGTTGGAAATCTTTGATAGATTTTTAAAAGGACAATTAGAAGTTCCCTTACCTGATTATAAAGGTAATGTGTCATATCAGAATACAGGAATTAGAGGAAAGCAGAAGTCAGTCCCAGAGTGGCAGGCCTGTAATCCCAGCTACTAATGAAGCTGAGGTAGGAGGATCAAGGTTCAAGGTTGGCCTAGGCAACATTGAGTTCAAGGTCATCCTGAGCACTTTTAGTGACCCTATCTCAAAATAAAGAGAGCTAGGGAATGCTCAGTAGAAGAGCAGTTGCTTTGTCCTCAGAGGTTAAAGGTCTAATTTCCAGCAGTGAGAAAACAGAAAAAGCAGAAAATAAAAATATCTGTAATAATACATCCATCCCTCTAAAAGTTGAGTCCATATTTGTTAAGCTGTGTCCATATTTGTTTCTACCTCTCTACACCAGAAAAGATGCAGCAAAACAATTTCTTTCCATTTAACTAAGACTGGTCACAGAACAGGGACGCCTAGGGTATCTTTTAAATTCTTAAAACACACAAATGCCAAAAGTATCTGGGATGACTAAGAAAAGATTTTTACCATTAGGAAGGGACTGACATTTACACAATGCTGCCTATGCTATTGTTATTACACATAGTTGGAAATGGTGCTTCAGGGTAAGTAGTGTTTAGCAAATGAATGGACTTCGAGTACAGCCCAGGTAGACTATGTGCTTTGATGATACAAAGCACTAGCAACCTCAGGGGCATTTTGATAATAGTGCGATCAAAGAGCCAGGAATCACCTGGGCATGGTAGGTTAGACCTGGGATCTCAGCACTGTGAGGTTAAGGGAGCAGGTGGACAAGTTCAAGGTCAGCCTGGAGTACATAAAAAAGGCTGAAAGAGAATATCAAAGAATTACCGTTTAACACTTCTAAACAAATACTATTTCTAACAATTAATATTACTATTCTTTAAAAAAAGAGAGATTTATTTTTATGCGTATGGGTGTTTAGCCTGAATGTATGTATTTCGGGTTGGCAAGGTTATATAGGGATATAATGAATTTATGGCACAGGCATGGGAAGGCCCGATGCTGTTATTTTTCGAGAAGGGGATCTGGATGCCAACAACTGCCTTTCCCAATTTCCAGAGACTGGTTCGGGTAACTGCGGATGTTCTTCAGGAGCTGCATGGCGTCGTGCTTATATTACCTTGGCCATACTGGGCTGTGAAGCAGGATTCTCTGCTGAATTCTAAACTCCTGCTATCAAAGGAGCTGTGATAAAAAAAAAATGAGTCTTGTCACGCACATTGCATTCAAGTGCTTGGTCGCCTCCAGTTCCCTGGTTTCCTGCTTCGGTTCTCCTGGACAGATCAGGAGGCAGGAGAATCAGGAGGCAACTTGGCCAACTTCTCCCAATATGTCTATACGCCACATATATACAGTGCCAAGGAGACCAAAGAAGGAGTTAGAGCCCCTTGGAACTGGAGTTATAGGCCATGTGGATGCTGGCAATTGAAGGCAGGTCTTTCAGAATAATGGTCAGTGCTCTTATCTATTGTCTGTAGCTTATATATTACTATTCTTAAAGACAGGATGAAAGCATTTTAAAAACTAATTTACTAATCTAGTCTGGCAAGGGCTTTTATATAAAATATGTGAAGACACTTCTTGGAAAAAAAGATGAATATGAAAATAAAATGTGTGTTTCTTGATAATAAAGTGTTATATGTTTTAAAACCTTTTTTTTTCTTTCAAAGAGCTTCACAACTACAGTTTTGTTTGTCCCATGACAGGATCTCACTATATATCCCCAGCTGGCTTCAAACTCACAGATTTACTGTCTCTGCCTCCTGAGTGCTGAGATTAAAGGTATACACCATCATATCCACATCTGGTCATAACTAGGTTTTTAAAATTATACTTATTCATTTATTTATTTTGTGTGTGTATCTTTTTGTACATAGGCACATGCCATGGCACATATGTGGAGGTCAGAAGACAACTTGGAGGTTCTCTTCTTCCACCATGTGGATCATGAGGCTCAAGTTCAGGTCATCAGGCTTGACAACGCAGGCTTTACCCAGAGTCACCTAACCAGCCCACTTATTTTAAAAGTTAGAAAACCTGGATTCCAGAAAATTCAAGAATGAAGAACTGACTGACAAGCATGATTATAATTATAAGCAAAAAATACCCTCAGAACTGTGCATATCGTCATCTCATTAAAAACCTCTACGTAGAGCCGGGCGTGGTGGCGCACACCTTTAATCCCAGCACTTGGGAGGCAGAGGCAGGCGGATTTCTGAGTTTGAGGCCAGCCTGGTCTACAGAGTGAGTTCCAGGACAGCCAGGTTTGTACAGAGAAACCCTGTCTTAAAAAAACCCAAACAAACAAACAAACAAACAACCCTCTATGTAAGCATCCAAAAGTAAAACACATAGAGACAAAAACAGGGTTTAGAAACACAGGAACCAGCGTTACAAGTAGTTATTTTGAACCAAATAGGATTGGGGTGTGTGTGGGGGGGGGGGGGTCTTGCTTTAGTTACTCATTTTTAGTATGTATTTTCTGACTTTGCCTGAATGAACCATACATTGCTTTAGCTGTTAAAAGAACACAAATGTTGACTTTGCTAAACAGTGGCTAAGAAGACTGAGGTCTGTTGTCTCCACCACTGCATTATCTATTCATTAAAATATTAAGAACATTTATGAGTTACAGAAAATTATAATGTTCCCACAACATAGCAGGAGTTCTCTCTTTTGATTTTACCATAGGACAGCCCACTTTCCCCCCTTCTGGGATGGGCGTCTTGATATGTAGCACAAGCTGCCTTTGACCTCACAGTCTGGCTGACTCAATCCATAGTAGCTAGGATTACAGGACACTCTTTAGACAATATACTTACTTCTTTTGGTCTCCTTAAGTAGTTCATATACAAATGTAATGCTTTATTATGGAACATATAAATAAGGATCATGCCTCCCTCCAATGCTTTAAGACAGCATCTTATTACACAGCCTAAGTTGACACTGAATTGATCCTTATGCCTCGGCCTCTCAAGTGTTGGGTTAGCATTAGTGTACCATTCCGCCATAACAAGTGACATCTTAATGGAAGAGTAACAGCTTTCAATCTAAGAGTTAAAACTGCATGATTAATACAGGCTACTCTCTGCCACTAGGTAGCTTAAATACTGTTAATTGCAGTCTTAGAGGACAGAGCTTGGTGAAAATATCAAAAATTTCTGGCTGGGCCACTTTGTAACATTTTTCTCTCTATAACTACTCTTAGAAATTATATATATATATATCACATACACATTATACATAGAATACTCAAACATATTATACATACATATATATATATAATTAACTTGAGAATCCAATGTACAGCATACACTTATTTTTATTTACTCTGCAGTCCTTGGGCTCAACTCAGAACTTTGCCAATGACTGGCAAGTGTTCTACCACTGAACTATAACTATTAGTTCTGCAGAAACACAAGATAGTATCTATTCAATTATATTCTCAGGTCCTCAGTCAACCTGTATTCTACTTAGAGCTACCTCAGGGCAGTGTTTTCAAAGGGAAAGAATCATGTTTTAAAATGGCAACCAGTTCTTTACAACCAGTTCTGGGGCTCACTGAGGATGGCAGTGAAAATAATTTTTCCACTTCAGATTCTATTCCCTCTCTATATCATTTACTCGCTTTGAAAGGCAACTCTGCCCCTTAAGATGTTTTTAAAGTCTCATACAGCCCAGTTTGGCATTCAACTCACTCTGTAGCCAAAGATTACCTTGAACTCCTGATTTCTAACAAATGCTAGTATTACAGACCTAGTTGAGAATTGACTTTTTAAAATAAGAGAAAGTGCTCAATATGAATTAATGACAAAATCGGGTGTGGTTGCTTAGGTCTAATGCACTGCTATAGGGATAGGGATGGGGGTGGAAACTGAGGCAGGACTACTATAATGTATCTGGGGCCATGCTTAGCTTGACAGTAAGTTCTAGGCTACTCTGGGCTACAGTACGATACTATGTTGGAGAAACAAATTTGTTTTAATAATTGTCCTTAAGTCTTGTAGTCCTTGAGAGACCTGAAGTAATGAAAGCACTCATGTCTGAAGTAGACACCTGAATTCTAAATATGTTTATAGTAGAAAGTTAACACATGAATGAGAAAAACATGATGTTGGACGGTCAAGTAGTCTCCCTTTTTGCTCAAGGAAACGGATATGGATGCCAATGACAAAGATTCTTTCCAGAAAAACTCTTTTCACAGGTGAGGTTTCTTTTCTTTTTCCTTTCCTTTTTCTCCTTCCTTCCTTCCTTCCTTCCTTCCTTCCTTCCTTCCTTCCTTCCTTTCTATAGAGATAAAACCCCAAACCCTCTAAAGTCTAGCTTGCAGTATCAAAATGGATCCCTACAAAGCCTATCTTCCTCTAAGATTCTTCCTACATGCTCTCTTTCTCTTATTTGTTATTCTTTCTATTTAGAGCAGCTTGCATTTTCTCTCCAAATTCTTTTTTGGATAATCCGTTTTATGCATCTTGTTTAGTACAAGCCACATATTTATAAATGTTACACATCTCCTCCTAGTATAGAGTTTGATAAGTACACTGACATATGAAATGTACCAAATAGTACTAAAATTTAAGAGGTGGGTGATTATTTTTAAAATGAAAGATGAATTACTTATACAATTACTCGGTGGCCGGAAAGGTCTCCAAAACCCAAAGTGAAAAAAACACTAACTTCAAAAGTCAGTCTGCAGATACTGCCAGGTAAAGCACGGCACGGACTGACCCAACTCACACAGAAGCGAGAGTCATTTACAGGGCTAAAAACCAAAAGAAAATGAATTTGTAATCAAACGCAGTAGGAGACAGTTTTAAGAATCCGCAATTACTAATTAGATAATGATTTTACTTCAAAGAAGTCATAGGTCTCTCATGACACCCTTCGGCTCTTCTCCTTCTAGTGTCCTTCCAGCGCCTTTCAGGCGTGCGTTCTCTTGTAAGCACCTGCAGCACTGAAGTCCACCCTGGCTAGCATCACTTTGCGTCGCTACAACACCCTTTCCGAATTTTGAGGCTAACTGGATCCGAAACCCGAAATTGCTAGGAAAGTGAAAGCAGAGGTCCCTTTGGCTCTGGTTGTCCTCTCGACACACCCGGGTAGCCCCGGCTTAACAGGGCTGCGCTCCGCCGCTCCCTCTACCTCAACCCCAATGTCTTCTGGATGCCCGATCAGCAGCTCCGCACTTCTGGCCCCGCGACTAGTCCCACTTCCCGGGTGTCCCACCCAGTGGGGACTGCAGGCCCCGGCGCACGTGCGCATCCTCCCATTCATTGGATCGCCGGCTGTCATTGGCATGGTGACCTCTACGCCGCGGACAGCGCGCGCGTCCCGGCCTCACCTGCGCGCGGGTGTCCGAGGCGGCACGTGTTCCGAGAGGCTCCACACAGCCAGGTCGTTCCCGCCGCGGGCTCCCGACCGCGGTCGGCCTCCAGGAGCAGCCACGCCGCCAGCACGACCAGCGCATAGCCATGGTTCAAGTCTGAAAGTCGCGGCGGGCCGTAGCTCCGCCTCTGCCCCAAGCCCAAACCCGGAGCCGGAAGCTGGGCACCGGAAGCGCGAAGCCGCACCCTGTTCCCCACCCGGTCGCCTGTCCTCTTCAACCCTCCTCGGAGCCACTGGCTCTAGTCGGGAGCCGCGTCCGCTTTTATCCAGAAATGTGCGTCCGAACTGTTGTCCTACGCGGGACAAAGCGTGCAGAAATCTGGTTCCGGTACCTGCTAACCCTGAGGCCATTGTTTTCGCAATGCCAAGCTCCGAGTGGACGTGCCAACTTCCTCTAATTAGTCTACGCTGTGGGTTATTGTGTAACAGAAGCTAAGTTGACCTTATCTCTTAGCTTTTGGACTCTATCCTGAAAGCCTTAGAGATGTATACATGCATAGTTTAGCGGTTTTGTTCATGTCTGGATATGGGAGACCAACCCTTGGATGTAATGAACTACGCAAAATTAATTTTTTTTCGTTATCTTATCTCGCCGTGTAGACCAGATTGGCTTTGTATAGACCAGATTGGGTTCAAATTGACCATCCTGCCTCAGCCTATTGCTGCTGAGATTACCGACCTGCGTCCCCATTTCCAACTCTATTTGCTAATGCATACAGTGCAGCTCAGGATGCTCAAGAAAATGTTTTTATTGTCGTTGTTTCATTTGTTCATTTTGCCTGTCGCATGTCGGATTTATTCCGAAGTTGAAACAGCATTTTTATAACACTTTCATCAAATGATTATACATGCTCGTAATAATCTTACGCCATAATCTTAGGTGGAGGCAATGAGAGGCAAGCGCTGGGGAGACTGAAGAAGTTTACTGCCTTCCCATGTTGATGTTTTTTTTCCCATTCATTCATTAATTCATTTTACATCTCGACCCCCCTCTCCTCCCAGTCTCCCTCCTAGGAAGAAATAAACCAGCTGTAATTTTCTGAATCATAATTTTTTTTCTTGTTTGCAACACACTTAAAGAGGGTTAACCCTAAAGTTGAGCTCATTATTTTCTTATTAGGTTTCTATGTTAAAAATGGAGGTTATACATGTATGAAACTTGTCAAAATAAAACGTTTGCTGTTTAGGGTTTTGACTGAGTGGTTGGGTGTTTTCCTAGCATGCACAACATCCTGGGTTCCATCCCAACACCACAAATTACTTAATGAATGAGTGAATGAAATAATCAAATAGGTAGGCTTTGCCTAGATAAGTGTAGCAATAAATACTTTCATGTTCTTTTGACAATGTTATGACCTGTGGTATATTGTTATTGGTAATCTTCCTTTGCAGGTAGGGCAACAGGAATAACCCACAGGGAGAAGGATAGCAATCCACAATTCTGCTGGGCATTTTTTAATGTAAAAATTATCCAGATTAAAACAAAAGCCCTGGCTCTTAAAAAGAAGTTGTAGTGGGTTGTGGTATAAGCAAAAGAGCACGTTCCTAGTATAGTCAAGTCCCAGGTTAGACCCTCATTACCAACACAGACACAAAATCATTGAGCTGTAGTATCCAAGATGCAAGATAACTAGGAAATATATGTGAAGTCATTTAAGGCTTCTAACACTGTTGTGTAGCTAAACTCTGACTCCTAATAATCTATCAAGAAGACACACATAATTCATAGATGTTTCTTTTGACCCAACTAGGCTAGCCAGGAGAGGGAGTCTGATCCTGGAGCAGGTGTTTGGGAGCAGCTGAATATGGGTGCTGTGAACTGAATTGGGGTCTACGACATATGAACCTAATATAAAATATGAAAATAATGTGTTCAGCTTTAGGCCCAACATTTTTAAATGTAAGTATGGTGCAGAACAAGAAGAAACATAATTCACAAATTTGCAGTTGGTACCTTCCTAAGAGTCAATATTTGAAGGACATGGTTAGTTTCTTCAGTCTCCTTTGCATTGTCTCTAATCCACTCCTTATATTTAGGGTGTTGCACACGATCTAGATAATATGTTTTGTAAGCAGGTGATGAGGCACTCTGTCCCCCCCCCACCCCCCACCCAGGTACCAGCCATAAAGTGGATCTAGTATAAAATGAAATGAAGTTTGTTTTAGGGCATGGGAAGGGGGGTTGAGAAGGGAGTAGAGGCAGAGAAAGAGAGGGGACATTGGGGGGGGTGGGGAGGGAGAGAGAGAGAGAGAAGGGAAGAGGCCTACAGAGATCACTAGAGAGGGGGAGAGAGGACAGGGAAAGAGAAAGAGGCCAGAGATAATAAAAAGGGAGGGAGGGAGGGAGGGAGGGGGAGAGAGCCAGACAGAGAGACTGACTAAACAGTTCTTTCATAGCAAGCCTGGCTTGGACCTGAATGTTGCTTGGTGACTGTTGGGCAGAGCCTAGAAGAAATGCTAAAACTAGAAACAACTTTGATCTCTGTCACTGCACTTATGTAAACGAAACAACCAGTCTTGACAGGTAAGAACAGGTATAGTTTGTAATTAAACCATTTTTAAAACTGTCATCTTAGTTTTGGAGGGTTGGCTAGGCTTTTAGACATTTGTCATATTGATGATTTCATTGAAATATCTTTGGTAGGTCCAATAGTCAAGGAAAAATTATAAACATACTACCACATACCATTGCATATATGTCTTGGTTCAGGTACTACATGAAACATTCAAATGTTATTAGATAAAAGATCAGTGAATTATCAACACAACCCTACCTTAAAAATGCTAATGCTTGGCTATTGATGTCATTCTGATGTGCTTACATGTACACCTAGATATAATGGAGTGACTTGAAATATGTTAAATTGTTAGAATGAGCTATTTTAATGATACATCTTCTCACTTGTTTCGTTCATATTTTTTACAATAAAAGTATTCATTATCAGAAATAGGAAACATTTTTAGATGAATGAGGTATTTATTTACATTTAAATAGGTTCACTTTTTTCCTTTTTTGAGACACTGTCAGGCTGACCTGGAACTTAGAACCCATTTTTTTAGCTTCCCTAGTGCTTGGACTGCAGATGTGCATGGTCACTCTTACCGCTATTTTAATCTCTCTCTCTCTCTCTCTCTCTCTCTCTCTCTCTCTCTCTCTCTCTCTCTGTGTGTGTGTGTGTGTGTGTGTGTGTGTGTGTGTGTGTGTATGTATGCATATGTGTTAGTGTGCCCAGGTGGCTGGAAGCATTAGAGCTCCTAGATCTGGAATTACAGGCAGATTGTGGGTGCTAGTAACCAGACTCAAGTCCTGTGTAAGAACACTAAGTGCTCTTAACTACTGAGCTGTCTCCCAAGCCCCCTTTGCCTTATTTTTGAAGCATAGTGATAATATGGATGTTTCCTTTCAGAAAGAGGAAGAAAGAGTTGTCCTCCCTTATTTTTTAAGCTTTTTAAAAGTTTCTTTCTTTAAATACTTCTATTTAAAATTTTGTTAAAAACATTTTTTTCAATATTTTTTATCATATTCTTTTCCCTACCACAACTCCTCTCAGCTCTCCCTCACTTTCCTACTGACCCAACCTTATGTTCTATTTCAAAAGACAAACAAAAACAGAAAACGGGGAAAAAAAAACCCTCCAAAACTCTGGAAAAAAACAAAAAAAAACAAAGAAAAGTAAGACACCCCCCCCTCCCCAATACCACCAGGTATCAATTACAAAAAGCTTCTTGGTTAGGGGTGGGACTTTGTATCCACTTTCCCTTCACAGTGCTGAGGTTTGGTCTGGTTTGAACCTGTGCAGGTCTTGAGCTTGTTGACACAGTCTCTGTTAGTTCATATGCATATCAGTCCCTTTGAGTCTGGGCCTCAAATCATTCCACAAAATAGAAACAAAAGGTACTCTACCCAATTCATTCTATGAAGCCACAATTACTCTGATACCTAAACCACACAAAGACCCAACAATGAAAGAGAACTTCAGACCAATTTCCCTTATGAATATCAACGCAAAAATACTCAGTGAAATTCTCACAAACCGAATCCAAGAGCACATCAAAATGATCATCCATCATAATGAATGAACATCCAAGGATGCAGGGATGGTTCAATATACAGAAATCCATCAACATAATCCACTATATAAACAAACTCAAAGACAAAAACCACATAATCATCTCATTAGATGATGAGAAAGCATTTGACAAAATCCAACACCCATTCATGATAAAAGTCTTGGAAAGATCAGAAATTCAAAGCCCATACCTAAACATAATAAAAGCGATATTCAGCAAACCAGTAGCCAGCATCAAACTAAATGGAGAGAAACTCGAAGCAATTCTACTAAAATCAGGGACTAGACAAAGCTGCCCACTCTCTCCCTACCAATTTAATATAGTACTTGAAGTCCTAACCAGAGCTATTAGACATCAAAAGGAGATCAAGGTGGATAGAAATTGAAAAGGAAGAAGTCAAAATATCACTATTTGCAGATGATATGATAGTATGCATAAGTGACCCGCAAAATTCCACCAGAGAACTCCTAACCTTGATTAAAAAAAAAACTTCAGCAAAGTGGCTGGATATAAAGTTAATTCAAACAAATCAGTGGCCTTCCTCTACATAAAGGATAAACAGGCTGAGAAAGTAATTAGGGGGGCTGGAGAGATGGTTCAGCGGTTAAGAGCACTGACTGCTCTTCTGAAGGTCCTGAGTTCAATTCCCAGCAGCCACATGGTGGCTCACAACCATCTGTAACAAGATCTGGCACCCTCTTCTGGAGTGTCTAAAGGCAGCTGCAGTGTACTTACATATAATAAATAAATAAATCTTAAAAAAAAATTAAGGAAACAAAACCTTTCACAGTAGTCACAAATAACATAAAGTACCTTGGTGTGAATCTAACTAAGCAAGTGAAAATCTGTATGATAAGAACTTCAATTCCCTGAAGAAAGAAATCAGAGATCTCAGAAGATGGAAAAAAATCTCCCATGTTCATGGATTGGCAGGATTATTATAGGAAAAATGGCCCTCTTGCCAAAAGCTATCTACCTATTCAATGCAATCCATATCAAAATTTCAACTCAATTATTCATAGATTTAGAAACAGCAATTTCAAATTCATCTGGAATAACAAAAAAAAAAAAACAAAAACAAAACAAAACAGGATATCAAAAAAATTTTTAATAATAAAAGAACTTCTAGAGGAATAACCATCCCTGACCTCAAGCTGTACTACAGAGCAAATGTGATAAAACTGCATGGTATTGGTACAGTGACAGGTAGGTAGATCAATGGAATAGAACTGAAGACCCAGAAATGAACTCACACACCTATGGTCACTTGATCTTTGACAAAGGAGCTAAAACCATCCAGTGGAAAAAAGACAGCATTTTCAACAAATGGTGCTGGCACAAATGGAGTTTATCATGTAGAAGAATGCGAATTGATCCATTCTTATCTCCTTGTACTAAGGTCAAGTCTAAGTGGATCAAAGAACTCCACATAAAACCAGAGACACACTGGGGAAAAATTCCTAAACAGAACAGCAACGGCTTGTGTTGTAAGATCAAGTATTGATTAATGGGACCTCATGAAATTGCAAAGCTTCTGTAAGGCAAAAGACACTGTCAATAAGACAAAAAGGCCACCAACCGATTGGGAAAGGATCTTTACCTATCCTAAATCAGATAGGGGACTAATGTCCAACATATATAAAGAACTCAAGAAGCTGGACTCCAGAAATTTAAATAACCCCATTAAAAATGGGGTACAGAGATAAGGAATTCTCAAGTGAGGAATACTTAAGGGCTGAGAAGCACCTGAAAAAATGTTCAACACCCTTAATCATTAGGGAAATGCAAATAAAAACGACCTTGAGATTCCACCTCACACCAGTCAGAATGGCTAAGATCAAAAATTCAGGTGACAGCAGATGCTGACGAGGATGTGGAGAAAGGAACACTCCTCCATAGCTGGTGGGATCGCAAGCTTGTACAACCACTCTGGAAATCAGTCTGGCGGTTCCTCAGAAAAGTGGACATAGTACTACCGGAAGATCTAGCAATACCTCTCCTGGGCATATACCCAGAAGATGTTACAACTGGTAATAAGGACACATGTTCCACTATGTTCATAGCAGCCTTATTTATAATAGCCAGAAGCTGGAAAGAACCCAGATGTCCCTCAACAGAGGAATGGATACAGAAAATGTGGTACATTTACACAATGGAGTACTACTCAGCTATTAAAAACAATGAATTTATGAAATTCTTGGGCAAATGGATGTATCTGGAGGATATCATCCTTAGTGAGATAACCCAATCACAAAAGAAATCACTTGATATGTACTCACTGATAAGTGGAAGTTATCCCAGAAACTTAGAATACCCAAGATACAATTTGCAAAACACAAGAAAATCAAGACGAACGAAGACCAAAGTGTGGATACTTCATTCCTCCTTAGAATAAGGAACAACACACCCATGGAAGGAGTTACAGAGACAAAGTTTGGAGCTAAGACAAAAGGATAGACCATCCAGAGACTGCCCCACCCTGGGATCCATCCCATAATCAGCCATCAAAACCAGACACTATTGCATATGCCAGCAAGATTTTGCTGAAAGAAGCCTGATATAGCTGTCTCGAGTGAGGCTATGCCAGTGCCTGGTAAATACAGAAGTGGATGCTCACAGTCATCTATAGGATGGAACACAGGGCTCTGATAGAGGAGCTAGAGAAAGTCCCCAAGTTGCTGAAGGGGTCTGCAACCCTATAGGTGGAACAACAATATGAACTAACCAGTACCCCTGGAGCTCGTGTCTCTAGCTGCATATGTAGCAGAAGATGGCCTAGTCAGCCATCAATGGGAAGAGAGGCCCCTTGGTCTTGCAAACTTTATAAGTCCCAGTACAGGGGAAGGCCAGGGCCAAAATGTGGGAGTGGGTGGGTAGGGGAGCAGGGCAGGGGGAGGGTATAGGGAACTTTCGGGATAGCATTTGAAATGTAAATAAAGAAAATATCTAATAAAAAAAGATGCTGTTCCTCAATAAATGATGAAATATTTTAAAAAAAAAACACCAAACAAAGAATATTAAAACCTGCAAGGGGACAAGGCCAAGTAACATATAAAGGGAGACCTATTAGAATTACACCTGACTTCTCAATGGAGATGGGTGTGCTACATCCTCTGAGACCATAGATCCCAGCACAGGCTACTATACCTAGCGAAATTATTTCAATCCCCAGAGATGGTGAAAACAAGATAGTTTGTGACAAAGTCAAATTTAAACATCCATCTATAAACCCAGCCCTACAGAAAGTACTAGAAGGAAAACTCCAACCCAAAGAGGTTAGTTACACCTGTTGAAAATGCAGGCAATAAATAAGCTCACTTCAGCAAACCCAAAGAAAAGAAACCCACATACCACCACCACCACCACCATCACCACCACTACAACCACCACCAGCAGCAGCAGCAGCAGCAACAACAACAACTGAAATACTACGAAATAACATTAGGAATTAACGATCATTGGCTATTAATGTCTCTCAATATTAGTGGACTCAGTTCCCTAATAAAAAGACAAATGCAAAAATACTCAATAAAATACAAACTGAATCCAAGAACACACCAAAAGATCATCTTCCACAGTTTAGGGATGGTTCAACATGCAACATTTATTAATGTAATCCACCATATAAACAAACTGAAAGGAGAAAATACTGTGAGAAGAGTCTGGTATTGGGGTTATTTCAGGACTCAGGTGGAAACCTAGTCAGTGGAAAAACTCCATGGAATCTATAAAAGTAACCCTAGCAAAGACTCCTTGCAATGGGGGACTTAGGGCCTGAAGTGTCCATCTTCTGTAACCAAGCAAGGCCTCAAGTGGAAGTAGGGACACCAACACAGTCCCCAAACCTTTGACCTACAGATTGTCCTTGCCTGCAAAGTATGCTGGGACAGGAGCCTAGCAGAACCATCATCAAAGAGACCAGAGAAACTTTATCCAGCAACTGATGGGAGCAGATGAGAATCCCACAGCCATTAGGTGGAAATCTGCAGAGAAGGGGAAGGAAGTATTGGAGGAACCAGAAGAGTTTGGAACACACCAGGAGAACATGTTCCCCAGAATCAACTGACCAGAACCCATGGGAACTTGTGGAGATCAGGGAGCCTGTAGGGCTCTCACCTAGGTCCTCTGCATATAAGTTATGGCTGAGTAGCTTAGTGTTCTTGTGGGAATCCTAATAGTGGGAGCAGGGCTGTCCCTGACTCTTTTGTCCACTTGTAGGATCCTTTTCCTCCTATCGGGTTGCCTTGTTTAGCCTTTAAGTGATGGTATGTGCCTGGGCTTATGGTAACTTGTTATGCTCTGTTTGGTTGATATCCCTAGGAGGCCTGCTCTTCTTTCTTTCTTTCTTTCTTTCTTTCTTGATGCAACATTTCTCTATGCAGCCTTGACTGTCCTAGAACTCACTGTGTAGAACAGGAAGGTCTAGAACTCACAGAAATCTATCTGCTTCTACTTCCCAAGTGCTGGGAGTAAAGACATTCACCGTCATACCTGGCTCAAATGATGTACTTTAATTTTCAGCTGGCAAGTTGTGCAGGTATTGGTCCTGTTGCCATCATTTTACAAGATTATAGATTTTATAAGTCAAGATTAGTACCACTGTTTTAATCTCTTCCTTTAGAATTTTCCACATCCAAACATTTCTCTCAATGTCACTGAACAAGAACATATTTAGCTTTAACTGTCAGGGCGGATCGCATTCAGGTCTTGGAATGCCTATAAAACAACTTCTGGGCCAGATAAACAAATTCTGCAACACTGAGCACAAATTGCAGCATTTACTGCCTGGTGGTGTGTATGCCTATGAAAGGCAAATGTATGCTTAATGTTCACAGAAAGCTTCTGATCATAAGACTTCAATATTAAACTTGCACTCACAAAGAAATCAAAATAGAGAAGGGCAGAGGAGGGGTGAAGAGACTTAGTGTACCAGTGCTTGATCTACTCTAACCATATCAATATGCATTTCAGTGGCTTTCCTAAAGTATCTATCAAAGGTTAAAATTTCAGTGTATTATAGTCACTTTGAGGTTTTTTTTCCAATTTTTTATTAGATATTTTCTTTATTTACATTTCAAATGCTATCCCAAAAGTTCCCTATACCCTCCCCCTGCCCTGCTCCCCTACCCACCCACTCCCACTTCTTGGCCCTAGCATTACCCTGTACTAGGACATATAAAGTTTGCAAGACTAAGGGGCCTCTCTTCCCAATGATGGCCGACTAGGCCATCTTCTGCTACATATGCAGCTAGAGACATGAGCTCTGGGGTTACTTGTTAGTTCATATTGTTTTTCCACCTATAAGGTTGCAGCGCCTTCAGCGACTTGGGGACTTTCTCTAGCTCCTCCATTGGGGGCCCTGTATTTCATCCAATAGATGACTGTGAGCATCCACTTCTGTATTTGCCAGACACTGGCAAAGCCTCACAGGAGACAGCTATATCAGGGCCCTTTCAGCAAAATCTTGCTGGCATATGCAATAGTGTCTGGGTTTGGTGGCTGATTATGGGATGGATCTCAGGGTGGTGCAGTCTCTGGATGGTCCATCCTTTTGTCTTAGCTCCAAACTTTGTCTCTAATTCCTTCCATGGGTATTTTCTTGTGTTTTACAAATTGTATCTTGGGTATTCTAAGTTTCTGGGATAATATCCACTTATCAGTGAGTGCATATCAAGTGACTTCTTTTGTGATTGGATTCCCTCACTCAGGATGATATCCTCCAGATACATCCATGTGTCTAAGAATTTCATGAATTCATTGTTTTTAATAGCTGAGTAGTACTCCATTGTGTAAATGTACCACATTTTCTGTATCCATTCCTCTGTTGAGGGACATCTGGGTTCTTTCCAGCTTCTGGCTATTATAAATAAGGCTGCTATGAACATAGTGGAGCATGTGTCCTTATTACCAGTTGTAGCATCTTCTGGGTATATGCCCAGGAGAGGTATTGCTGGATCTTCCGGTAGTACTATGTCCAATTTTCTGAGGAACCGCCAGACTGATTTCCAGAGTGGTTGTACAAGCTTGCAATCCCACCAGCAATGGAGGAGTGTTCCTCTTTCTCCACATCCTTGCCAGCATCTGCTGTCACCTGAATTTTTGATCTTAGCCATTCTGACTGGTGTGAGGTGGAACCTCAAGGTTGTATTTATTTGCATTTCCTTGATGATTAAGGATGTTGAACATTTTTTTCAAGTGCTTCTCAACCCTTTGGTATTCCTCACTTGAGAATTCTTTGTTTAGCTCTGCATCCCATTTTTAACGGGGTTATTTGAATTTCTGGAGTCCAGCTTCTTGAGCTCTTTGTATATATTGGATATTAGTCCCCTATCTGATTTAGGATTGGTAAAGATCCTTTCCCAATCTGTTGGTGGCATTTTTGTCTTATTGACGGTGTCTTTTGCCTTACAGAAGCTTACTATTTTATGAGGTCCCATTTGTCAATTCTTGATCTTACAGCACAAGCCTTTGCTGTTCTGTTTAGAAATTCTCCCCACCCCCCTGTGCCCATATCTTTGAGGCTTTTCCCCACTTTCTCCTCTACAAATTTCAGTGTCTCTGGTTTTATGTGGAGTTCTTTGATCCACTTAGATTTGACCTTAGTACAAGGAGATAAGAATGGATCAATTCACATTCTTCTACATGACAACCGCCAGTTGTGCCAGCACCATTTGTTGAAAATACTGTCTTTTGTCCACTGGATGGTTTTAGCTCCTTTGTCAAAGATCAAGTAACCATAGGTGTGTGGGTTCATTTCTGGGTCTTCAATTCTATTTCATTGGTCTACTTGTCTGTCGCTATACCAGTACCATGCAGTTTTTATCACAATTGCTCTGTAGTACAGCTTGAGGTCAGGCATGATGATTCCACCAGAGGTTCTTTTATTATTGAGAATAGTTTTTGCTATCCTAGGAGTTTTTATTATTCCAGATGAGTTTGAAAATTGCCCTTTCTAATTCGTTGAAGTATTGAGTTGAAATTTTGATGGGGATTGCATTGAATCTGTAGATTGCTTTCGGCCGGATGGCTATTTTGACTATTAATCCTGCCAATCCATGAGAATGGGAGATCTTTCCATCTTCTGAGATCTTCTTTAATTTCTTTCTTCAGAGACTTGAAGTTCTTATCATACAGATTTATCATTTCCTTAGTTAGAGTCACACCAAGGTATTTTATATTATTTGTGACTACTGTGAAGGGTGTTGTTTCCCTAATTTCTTTCTCATCCTGTTTATCCTGTAGAGAAAGGCCACTGATTTGTTTGAGTTAATTTTCTATCCAGCTACTGCACTGAAGCTGTTTATCAGGTTTAGAAGTTCTCTGGTGAAATTTTTAGGGTCACTTATATATACTATAATATCATCCTCAAATAGTCATATTTTGACTTCTTCCTTACAATTTGTATCCCCTTGACCTCCTTTTGTTGTCAAATTGTTCTGGCTAGGACTTCAAGTACTATATTGAATATGTAGGGAAAAAGTGGGCAGCCTTGTCTAGTCCCTGATTTTTGTGGAATTGCTTTGAGTTTTCTCCATTTAGTTTGATGTTGGTTACTAGTTTGCTGTATATTGCTTTTATTATGTTTAGGTATGGGCCTTGAATTGCTGATCTTTGCATTACTTTTATCATGAAGGGGTGTTGTATTTTGTCAAATGGTTTATCAGCATTTAACAAGATGATCATGTGATTTTTGTCTTTGAGTTTGTTTATATAGTGGATTACGTTGATGGATTTCCGTATATTAAACCATCCCTGAATCGCTGGGATGAAGCCTACTTGATCATGATGGATGATTATTTTGATGTGTTCTTGGATTCGGTTTGCCAGGATTTTATTGAGTATTTTTGCATTGGTATTCATAAGGGAAATTGGTCTGAAGTTTTCTTTCTTTAGAGTGCCTTCTGTTTCTATTTTGTGGAATAGTTTGAGGAGAGTTGGAATTAGGTCTTCTTTGAAGGTCTGATAGAACTCTGCACTAAACCCATCTGGTCCTGGGCTTTTTCTTTTTTTTGGGGGGGGGGGTAGACTATTGATGAATGCTTCTATTTCTTTAGGGGAAATGGGAATGTTTAGATCATTAATCTGATCCTGATTTAACTTAGGTACCTAGTATCTGTCTAAGAAGTTGTCTATTTCATCCAGGTTTTCCAGTTTTCTTGAGTATAGCCTTTTGCAGTAGGATCTGATGATGTTTTGAATTTCCTCAGGTTCTGTTGTTATGTCTCCTTTTTCATTTCTGATTTTGTTAAATAGAATACTGTCCCTGTGCCCTCTAGTTAGTTTGGCTAAGGGTTTATCTATCTTGTTGATTTTCTCAAAGAACCAGCTCCTGGTTTGGTTGATTCTTTGAATAGTTCTTTTTGTTTCCACTTGGTTGATTTCAGCCCCGAGTTTGATTATTTCCTGCTGTCTACTCCTCTTGGGTGAATTTGCTTCTTTTCATTCTAGAGCTTCTAGGTTTGCTGTCAGGCTGCTAGTGTATGCCCTTTCTAGTTTATTTTTGGAGGCACGCAGGCCTATGAGTTTTCCTCTTAGGACTGCTTTTATTGTGTCCCATAAGTTAGGATATGTTGTGGTTTCATTTTCATTAAACTCTTAAAAAGTCTGTAATTTCTTTCTTTATTTAATCCTTGACCAAGGTATCATTGAGTAGAGTGTTCTTCAGCTTCCACATGAATGTTAGCTTTCTATTGTTTATGTTGTTATTGAAGATCAGCCTTAGTCTGTGTTGATCTGATAGGATGCATGGGGTAATTTCAATATTTTTGTATCTGTTGAGACCTGTTTTGTGACTGATTATATGGTCAATTTTGGAGGAGACACCATGAGGTGCTGAGAAGAAGGTATATCCTTTTGTTTTAGGATAAAATATTCTGTAGATATCTGCTAAATCCATTTGTTTCATAATTTCTGTTAGTGTCCATGTGTCTCTGTTTAGTTTTTGTTTCCTGGACCTGTCCATTGATGAGAGTGGAGTGTTAAAGTCTCCCACTATTAATGTGTGAGGTGCAATGTGTGCTTTGAGCTTTACTAAAGTTTCTTTAATGAATGTGGCTGCCCTTGCATTTGGAGCATAGATATTCAGAATTGAGAGTTCTTCTTGGTAGATTTTACGTTTGACGAGTATGAAATGCTCCTCCTTGTCTTTTTTGATAACTTTGGGTTGGAAGTCGATTTTATTCGACATTAAAATGGCTACTCCAGCTTGTTTCTTGGGACCATTTGCTTGGAAAATTGTTTTCCAGCCTTTTACTCTGAGGTAGTGTCTGTCTTTGTCCCTGAGGTAGGTTTCCTGTAAGGAGACATATGTTGGGTCCTGTTTGTTTTGCCAGTCTATTAGTCTATGTCTTTTTATTGGGGAATTGAGTCCATTGATATTAAGAGAAATTAAAGAAAAGTAATTGTTGCTTCCTGTTATTTTTGTTGTTAAAGTTGGGATTCTGTTCTTGCTGTTGTCTTCTTTTAGGTTTGTTGAAGGATTAATTTCTTGCTTTTTCTAGGGTGTAGTTTCTATCCTTGTGTTGGTGTTTTCCCTTTATTATCCTTTGAAGGGCTGGATTCGTGGAAAGATATTGTGTAAATTTGGTTTTGTCATGGAATACTTTGGTTTCTCCATCTATGATAATTGAGAGTTTTGCTGGGTATAGTATCCTGGGCTGGCATTTGTGTTCTCTTAGTGTCTGTATAACATCTGTCCAGGATCTTCTGGCTTTCATAGTCTCTGGTGAAAAGTCTGGAGTAATTCTAATAGGCCTGCCTTTATATGTTACTTGACCGTTTTCCCTTACTGTTTTTAATATTCTATCTTTATTTAGCGAATTTGTTGTTGTGATTATTTTGTGTCAGGAGAAATTTCTTTCTTGGTGGTCCAGTCTATTTGGAGTTCTGTAGGCTTCTTGTATGTTCACGGGCATCTCTTTTTTTAGGGTTGGGAAGTTTTCTTCTATAACTTTGTTGAAGATATTTGCTGGCCCTTTAAGCTGAAAATCTTCATTCTCATCTATTGCTATTATCTGTAGGTTTGGTCTTCTCATTGTTTCCTGGATTTCCTGGATGTTTTGAGTTAGGATCTTTTTGCATTTTGCATTTTCTTTGATTGTTGTGTCCGTGTTCTCTATGGAATCTTCTGCATCTGAGATTCTCTCTTCCATCTTTTGTATTCTGTTGCTGATGCTCGCATCTATGGTTCCAGATTTCTTTCCTAAGGTTTCTATCTCCAGAGTTGTCTCCCTGTGGGTATTTATTTATTTATTGTTTCTACTTCCATTTTTAGATCATGGATGGTTTTGCTCAATTACATTACCTGTTTGGTTGTGTTTTCCTGTAATTCTTTAAGGACTTCTACCTGTTTAGTAGTGTCCTCCTGTATTTCTTTAAGTGAGTTATTAATGCCCTTCTTAAAATCTTCTACCACCATCATGAGATATTATTTTAAATCCAAGTCTTGCTTTTCGGGTGTGTTGGGGTATCCAGGACTCACTGTGGTGGGTATACTGGGTTCTGATGAAGCTCAGTGGTCTTGGTTTCTGTTAGTAAGATTCTTTCGTTTGCCTTTCACCATCTGGTAATCTCTGGTGTTAATGTTCTAGTTGTCTCTGGCTGGAGCTTGTTCTTCCTGTGATTCTGTTAGCCTCCTGGGAGTCCAACTCTTAGTCCCAGTGGTTGGAGAACTCTTTGCAGGCAAGCTCTCCTCTTTCAGGGCAGGTGTCCAGAAGTCTGGCGCTCTGACCCACCTCCTGAGTCCTGGGGTCAGAGTCCTCCCTGTAGGTCCACTCTCCTCTGGCAAGGAAGGTGTCCAGGGGTCTGGGTCTCAGCTCAGCCTCCTGGCTGTGGATGAAGGCCCAAAGAAACCCTGTCCAAGAAGCTCTGTTGCTTCTGTTGCCCACATGCTCTCCAGTGATCACGTGTTCCTGGGTGTACTAGGGGTCCTGTTGCATGGAGAGTTCTCTGGGGCCCTTGGTTCCCTCAGCTGGGTTCAGGCAGAAGATGGCAGGGATGGCCCTGGCTGGAATGAATTCCAGCTTCTTGTCAGGTGGGGTTTCTTTGTCCCTGTTCCTGCTGGCACAAGACCCTATGTGATTCTTTGGAGCTGATGTTGCATTCCACTCACCTGTGATCATGAGGTTCTCCATGTGGTAGGGGTCTTGTGGCATGGAGAGTCCTCTGGGGCCCTTGGCACTCTCCACTGGGTTCAGGCGGAAGACAGTAACTGCTTCCTGGTCCAAGGGAGTCTCTCAGGGGTGAAGGGAGATGGTGAGATATTCTGCTGTCCAGAGAATAACCACCCAGAGCAGAAGTCTGTCAGACAGGAACTCTCACTTTGAGTTTTTACAGTCCTTTCTTGCTGGGGACAGCATACCATGACAGGGACTGCCTGCAGCAGGCTGGAATGGAGTCATCTCAGAAGCCTGATGCAGCTCCTTGTAAAAAAGGGTGGTGTCTGGGACCCTGAGAAGCAGGAGACACATCCCTCCAGAGGATCTGCCATCTGAAATAAGGGACTGCCTTTGGTAGGCAGGGATGGAGACATCTCAGCCTGCAGCAGCTCTTTGTAAACAACAGTTGTTCCCATTTCTCATAACCTTATTCCTGGACATGTGGCTGTATAGATTTCATCTGTGTGTAAAGTTTTTCAGCTGGCCTTGGTGTGTATAATTTTTCTATTATATCTGACTTTCCTATTTCTTCTTCTTCTGGTGAATTCTGTGAAACTAGATGTTCCTGATGTAGTGATTCTTGGTTGTTTGTTTTTTTGAGTCAGTGTTTCTCTGTGTAGCTCTGGCTGTCCTGGGAACTCACTCTGTAGACCAGGTTGGCCTCCAACTCAGAAATCTGCCTGCCTCTGCCTCCCAAGTGCTGGGATTAAAGGCATGTGCCACCACTGCCCAGCTGTAATAATTCTTAAGCAATTAAAAGTTGAGGCATAGGAGCATAGCACAGCACAGTCCTAATGGCCCAGGTGTATGCCCTCTCCCCAGCCTTGAGCAGGCTGAATCAGACCTTGTTTTGCCACAGGTGGCTAGCCCACCTAGGGTGGAGACTTCTGACCTAGGTGCAGTCTATTGTCCTGCCACATCTGCAGCTTCCTGCAAGAAGCCACTACCTGCTGAGCAACTGAGCTTGTCTTCCTGATGAGGTCCTGGCAAAGTGAGGGATTCATTTCTCCCCTTCAAGTTCAGACCCTAGAATTGAAACATTGAGCCTTGAGCAGAGAACTTTGTCTTGGTTCGTTATTTCTCTTTCCTTCCCATCCATCCCCAGCTTTCCTTTCAGGAACCCAGTAACCCGTGGCTGCTGGTGGCAACACAGGTTCATGTTGTGTATTCTCGTCTTGGAAACAATGCAATAACTGCACAATGGTAGTTCTAGATTAATGCTTGACTTGCAGAAAAAGTTTGAAGAGATTGTTAGAAAATGAAATAGAGCCAACATTAGGACCCCAAGAAAGGAAAAGATTATTGAAGTTATGAAATAAGTTTTGCACAACATTTAAGAGTAGTTCCTAGATAAACAAGTATACAATGCACAATATTATATCCTAATAAAACTAATTCAAAACACTGGGATTCTTAGGAGAGTCATTGTGTGCAATGTGCAGACACAGAAAGCTACCAGAACTACTGAGTTAAGGGTTAACTTGATTCTTTCTGGTCACTGCCTGGCAGCTTTGCCCATGTCGTTTATCATTAGAGCTTCACAGGAAAATGTAACTAGTTGATCTTGGAGTTCAGAGCTATAAAGCTTAATAAGTTAAAAGTTAAAGTTTAAATAATGATGTTTGCAATTTTATTATTGTTTTGGCCACAGGCCTGGGAATTAGGGGAGTTTGAAACTTTGGGGAACAATTGTAATTCTTGATTCTTTGTGGGATGTGGTTATTCTTTTGAATTTGATTTGGAAGATATTATACAACTCTTTTTTTCTACATGCTTTTGGAGTATCAGTAAAAGACTGGGGCAAGAAGAAGGTGAGTGAACATGTGAAGAGCAAGTGAGGTGAGAATGAAGTGTGCATGAGGTGAGTGTAGAGTGAGTAGAGAGAATGTGAGAAAGAATGTGAAGAGTGTGTGAAGACAGAATGTGAGGTGTGTATGGAGAGTGTATGCAAGGAGAGTGCATGTGGTGTGTGTGTGAGTTGTGTGTGAAATATGCACAGGAGAAAAGCAGAGTGCACAGGAGAATGCAGTGTGTGCTCAAGCTGAAACTGAGAGAAGGGAAAGAGGGAGAGAGGGAGAGAGGGAGAGAAAGGAGAGAGGGAGAGAGAGGAGAGAGGGAGAGAGGGAGAGAAGGGAGAGAGGGAGAGAGGGAGAGAGAGGAGAGAGGGAGAGAAGGGAGAGAGGGAGAGAGGGAGAGAAAGGAGAGAGGGAGAGAAGGGGGAGAGGGAGAGAGGGGGGAGAGAGGGAGAGAAAGGAGAGAGGGAGAGAGGGAGTGAGAGGAGAGAGGGAGAGAGGGAGTGAGAGGAGAGAGGGAGAGAGGGAGAGAGAGGAGAGAGGGAGAGAAGGGAGAGAGAGGGAGAGAAGGAAGAGAGGGAGAGAGAGGAGAGAGGGAGAGAGGGAGAGAAGGGAGAGAGGAAGAGAAGGGAGAGAGAGAGAGAGAGAGAGAGAGAGAAGCAACTTTAAGCCTTGAAAAAAATGCCTGTCAGTTTGTACCCAAAAAGTAGTCTGTGATATTTATGGGCCTTCAAGATATTTGTGGGCCTTCAAGATATTCCTGCTTCCAGTTAAGAACTACGATCCTGTGTCAAGACTGGACCCTGATACTCTGTTATATAAAGAAAAAGTCTGGTACAAGTAGAATTTAGGAGATAGGATGTGAACCAGCCCTGTGGGGCCTGCATGCGTTGGGGGTCTCTTATGAAGCCCATTACAACTGTATACCCCCTTTTATCCCCAAGGAACTCAGGTCCTGGTCCTTTCCCTCTCCTGGTCCACAATGATGAGTTCCTAGCACCTCTTTCACTAGCCTCATGTTCTCATTACACATAGCTTAATAAGGAACAATTCTTCACTCCCTCTGGCTGCTGATGTTTTCAGAAAGTCTTTCCAGTTAGGGAAAAGCTCTGGACAGTTGATAGAAAGTTGCAGTTTGCAGAGATACAGTGAAGCAAATGTACAAATAATGGCTAAGCTGGGAAAAGAGGGGAGAGCTAAGAATTTTTCAGAACCTGTTTTGGGACCAGGGTGCTTAGATGCATGCTTGATCCAGGCTTCTTAAATCACAGAGATGAACTTTTAGTTTGCATTTAGTTGCACTAGGTGATTTTGTTTACATAAAGTCAGAACTTTAATTCACGGAGTGTACTGGATCATTTCCTGATTGCCTTCATTCTCAAGACTTCACAGCTGACAAACAGGAATCTGTACTTCCTTCTATAGCTTTGACTATGAATCCCTCCCTCAGTTTGAATGCTCTCAAATAAACTAAGTGAAACTCTACTCTAGATTCCAGGTGACCAGAATTCCAACAGATGCTCCTGATCTGCAATCATCGTAGTAGTTTTATTTATTGTTTTATTTTTATTTCGAGACCAGGTGTTGCTACAGCCAAGACTAGCTTTCTGACTTGATTACAAGCATGCACCACCACACCTGGTTCTGGGTGCTTATTTTGATCCACATTTGTGAACCCAGATTACAGTCCTTATAAAGGACCATTCAATTTGAGCTCTTTGTAATAGCTTCATTAATTTATATCAGATTTAAGCAAAGTGGACCACATTCATTAATGTATATCAGATTTAAGTCTGTGTGGCCACACTCATCATTCTTAGTCTCTGAACTGCTCTCTAAAGAAGCATGCCATCATGCCTGCCTGCCTTGTTCCAGGGATCTGCATAACAGCCAGAATCAGGAAGTTATGATTTTACTACACTGTTATAAAACCATAAAACTTAAACATGAATGATCTAATGTGTGTGGGGTGAGATTTGAAATAAAGTGTTTGTTTACCTTCAATTTCAAATTCTTGCTCAAGAACATTTGAGCTCACTTTCGTCGAGGTACCCCTCTTTCTGCGTTCTTGCTTTACTAATTTTAATTACTAGATATGTTAGTTTTAGAACTGAGTTCATTTAAAATATTAGAGCTAACTTCTTTCCAAATATTGAAAACTAAGATTGATTATCTTTAGTTTAAAAAATATATTATTTTTATCTTCTATATACTCTAAGGGAACTAAAGATTTTAAATGAAAAAATATAATTAGGAACAAAAGCAGAGTCGTGAAGTCAACTTCAAAGTTCGACAAGGCCACCGAGGAGCCAATTAGAGAAGGCAAAGCTGGCTCACCCAGCACAGAATATGCCGAGTCTTAAATTTCTGCAGTTCACGATCAGGATACAGGATGCACACCAGCCTGTCTTTTCCTGTTGCTTTATCTGAAGGATATTTGTACCACTGCATCTAAAGAGTCACAAAACAAAAACTGTCCAGTTTTGTATAGCTTTGTCCATCCATTTAAAAAACAAAGACTGGTCCAGTAGAGCACTTGCTAAGCCAGTATGAGGATCCAAGCCTCAGATCCACATACAGGAGGAGGGAGTGGACTCTCTCCATAAAGTATCCACACATGCACTCACACAGATATATCACACACAAATGCTAATGTGGTGTGTGTGTGTGTGTGTGTCTGCCTGGTCATTGTTCAAACTTAGGAAAGAAAAAACCAAAAAAGTGAAAAGTTGGCTATGTGTTTGTTGTACACTTGCCAAGGTAGGCACTCATGGGTTCATTCCCAGCCCTTCAGAACCAACCCACCCACCCACCCACACATAAAAGCAGTATTTGGGCCTGAGATAGAATCAACCAAGAAGTATAAAAGAAATGAAACATCTGCTTTCTTTCTCTCCTCCCCACCTCCATTTTGTTATGTCAGAGGTTAGACACCAAGAAGGAAATAGAACAAGACTTAAGAAGGCATAGGAATTTGAAACTTTTAGAGAGTCAAATCTAAAGTAGTGCTGACACCATATAAAACTTACACACTGTTTCTAGAGATACTGTTTTCAGACAAACTTTAATTTTTAAAATTTGAGCCTTCTGAACACACGAAAACATACCCAGAATATCATTTCAGTGAACCTGGACTGCAAGACAAAAATGTATCATGTGAAAGCACACAGGATGTACATGTGGGTGTGCTTGGATATATGTAGTTAGAAACCCTGAATATGGCTACCTTAATGGCTATGAACATAGTATGCACAACAGTGAAGAGATTTTACATTATTTCTAGTCGGAAAACATTTTACTAAAATGAACAAGATATATGACAATAGAGTACCAAAACATGAATTTTAATAGAGAGCATCCCAAATACTAACATGTCCCTAGGGTATATTGCCTCTTTTCTTTTGCAATGCTTTCATGAGGTCTGACATAAAATCTTGCTCACTGTTCCCTGGTGCACCGGGGAGTCCTTGGTTCTCTTGCCTCTTGGGGGGGACTAGGGGCTTTTTGGGGGGCAACGGAGATGACTTAGTTATCTCCTGGGAGAGACAGGGCGGGGGTGGTGGCGGGGGTGGCAATGCAGAGTCTTCAACAGCTGCAGGCGGTGGGGGTGGTGGCACGAAGTCTGGTGGCTCCTCCAGGTAGGGCGGGGGCGGGGGTGGCGGGAGTAGCCCGCTGTTGTCCTCCTCAGGCGGTGGGGGCGGTGGAGGTGGCAGGAAGTTCTCCGGCGGGTGGGGGAAGGTGCAGGTGCCAGGGCCCTTGACCTTGGATGGCAAGGCGGGGCTGCCACAGGTGTCTGAAGACCGTCTTACTGGAGGGGGTGGCGGTGGCAGGCTGGACTTAGGACGGTGGTTCTCCCTGGTTGCTCCTGGGGAATGGTTACCCAAGCCTTGCTTTTCATCCTTCAATAAAGAAACAATAGAGTTCTTACAGTTCTTGACAGTACATCCATCATGTGGCATTGCCGCTGATGGGATTGCCCCATTCCTTCCTACACTGGGTCTTAACGTGCTCATGAGCTCACCTTTCTCCAGGCACAGGAATGATTCCAAATGTCTGTCACATCATTAGATGTGAGCACTAAAACAGCACGCTCTGTAACTGGGCATCTTAACCACATTTACTCTAGGAGGTGTTTACTGTGTTTAGGACAAGCACAGACCTTCCCTAGCAAGTCTTACACAGAAGTTAAATGTCTCTCTAAAGTACTAATAAATCCTAACTCAACTCAAACTGGAAACCAGACGATTCTCTAAGACTCCCTACTCCTGACCTAAGGCAAGCTATCAGTGGGCATATGCAGGAACACAATTTTAGGTGTGTGCATGAGTATATGTGAGTGAACTATCCCTCTGTGCCACACCGTTGACAGCATAGAGGTAATTAAGGGGCATCTCAGAGTGTTCACCAAAATATCTTGGCTTAAAATCTAGTGAAGCACTTGGCTAAAGAGCTCACAGACTCTAGGGGTGAACATACTATTATTTTTACTAAATGGACAAAGTTTTAAACTGCCTTCTAAATCTCTCTCTGTATCTTTAGGTTAGTGCTGCTTCGTCCCCATCGGAGAAAATTCTTTGCACAGTGGCCAACAGTCATTACAGAGACTCACACTGATCCAGGTGCGGAGAACAAGTATCAGTGACGTGCTCACTCATACATGGAACATCTTTGTAATACACCCTCCCCCCCCCCCCCCAAGACTCAGTTCTCTGGAACAAGAAGAGGCAAAAGGACTGTAAGAGCCAGAGGTTGGAGAAGATGAGGGTGAAAGTATGTCCTGGACATGACAGGCCATGACCTGCATAAGATCCAGCTAGTGGACTTTCCAGCACAGCTGGCACAAGTATAGGAGCTCCTACCCCTAGCTGAGGATCGACTGACTACTGAGGAGGGAGAGTCAGTTCTCCTTAGGGCTATGGTCCCTGGCAGGTTGACTGTGACCCAGTGGATGGCCCTATACCCATGAGTATATAGGTAACACTGGACTCAGTGGGTTATAAGAAAAAAGGGAACATGGAGTTGAGAAGGAAGAGTGTGTGGGAGTGAGGGGGTATTTGAGAGGAGTTGGAATGGGGGGATGGGGGATAAATGTGCTTGAGATAAATTGTGAATTCTCAAAGAATAAATAAAGAATATTATGCTAAAAGAAATCCTCTTTGTTTAGACAGCCTGCTTGGTTAGGATGAAGAATGTACAAGTGAAGAAACTGAGAAGTAATCCTGTCTGGGTGACAGGTAACTCTTTTACAAAGCCATAAAGGATCTCTTCCTGCTGGAGAGTGTGTCCAATCTTTCCCTTGGTTGTGGATGAAATTTCCATGCAGCACTGTTCTTAGAACAAAGGTTCCAGTTCCTAGACTCTGCCCTTCTAAGGAGGAGTTGATCATAAACTTTGTCCTTGTACCTTAGAAGGTTCCAGAAGGGAGAGGTTGGAAGCAGGACACATAGTCTAAAATTGTGTGTGTGCATTTGTGTGTGGGTGTGAGTGCGTGCTTGTGTGTTATGAAATTCAGGTATACAATGAACATGAGCTGCCTCATGTTATAGTGAGATAAGCCCTAGAGTCAGAACACTTGACCTGGCTTAAGTCTCTCTAGACTCTAAGGTCTACAGCGTTCAATAGAGGACTTGACAATGGCAATAACAATGTGTATTTAAGTAACAGTGTATTTATATAAATGTAACGTCCCCAGCAATTTCAGGCAGCTGAATTGAATGACTATGTTCTGGTGAAAACCATCATCACTTTAATTTACATTTTTATCAGCTTTTAAAGCATTTTTTTTCTCTGCTTAACAGCCTGAACTACTAGATATTAAATTTAGGTTTTTTTTTTTTTCTTCTAGCAAAGTACTTTTCAATGAGTTTCAATTGTGTTTCATTTATTTACTTAGCATGCAAAGCTCATAAACTTGTGATTTATTTCTTGATTTTTTTGGATCAGGCAGATTAGGTATTGGCATTCACAAAGAAATTATTTCTATTCTGGGGTTCTTTCATTCCTTCTTAAAAAAATACTTCTTTTTGACTAATGTTACAGAAATAATGAAAATATAACAGAAAGAACACTGCCTGGTCAGACTCTCAGGTTTGGATAGATTAGAGAAACAGCTTTTAAAAGTCTGAAATGGCTTTCAAAAACAACAAATCTTTAAGTGAACACCAATTTTCACTTTTACCTTTGAAGGTGTGGATGAAGAAAATTATTGAAGTTGTGCACGTGGATTGTAATATGTGGGTGATAGGACAGGACCACAATTAGTCTGAGCTGTACTGCACCACAAGAAACACTCAGTGGAAATTCAAGAGTCACCTGAATTGGATTAATAACTAAATTACAAGCATCTATGGGTTTTATACAAATTTAAATTAATCTTCATTAGTCTCTTTTATATAAAAAGTTATGGAGGATGTTATATTTCAGCCTGCCTGCTTGCCTGCCTGCCTTCTTCCTTCCTTCCTTCCTTCCATCCTTCCTTCCTTCCTTCCTTCCTTCCTTCCTTCCTTCCTTCCTTCCTTCCTTCCGTCTGTGCTAGCTATGGAGCCCACATACCCTCACACATATAGGGCACGTGCTGTGTCTCTGATCTGCACCCCTAGCTCTTGGTTATTATTTTAAATGTATTTTCTTTTCCATCACCCTGAGTATGTATTCAAGTCATTAAGTGAAAAATATAAAATGCACATTTTATAAGTGGACCCCTTTTGGGAATCTTCTGATCCGGTCTTGGGGTTCACTTGGCACTTCATATAGGGTTCCCGACTAATTTTCAATTGCTTTAATTCACTAAAACAAAACAAAACAAAACACCTGAAAGTCTCAAGGGCTCACTGAAAGGACGTGAAATTTATTATGACATGAAGGAAACCCCTTTGGATATCATACTTAGGATACACACACTTAGGATATCATAAAGCAGTGTCATTAATGGCTGATTTTAACTTTCACCTCTAGCCTCGGAAGCTTTATGATAAAATACGAAGCCATTTCCTAAATGAAATTATAGCATAGTGGCTTCCCAGTTGTTAGAATTGCATTTGAGTTTTAAAAAGAAAAAGTCCAGGACCTGCTCATATTTAGAACTAGGCGGGCTTTTAGGTATCAGGTCGACAACCTTTGAGTGGATCCCTGATTTACCTTAGTCGTTTCAATTTGTGTCTGGGCCTCTTGCAGAGGAGGACCTGCAGAAGGGATGGCCTGGGGCATCTGACCATTGGGCTGGCTGGTGCCTGTTTTAAGTCCTGAGGAAACTGAAGAGAGGAGAGAGAGAAGACATTTTTAGTATGTTTGAAGGAGAGTCTGCAAATACAAAGCACTGCAAAAGGAAACATTGACAAGTATTCCACAAAGTCAAGTATTTCACAGTCTCATGAAAAGTCTGAGGTGCGGTCTGAGGTATGTGTAGCCTCTGTGGTTAAGAATGGGCTTTGCAGAGGGAAAAACCTAGAGTCAAGTAACCTGGGCCCATGGGGGCTCAGGAAGGCTGAACCACCAACCAGAGAGCATGCATGGGATGAACTTAGGCCCTCTGCACATATGTAGCAGATGAGCAGCCAGGTCTTCAAGTGGGACTCCTAAAATGGGAGCTGGGGCTGTCTCTGACTACATTGCCTGGCTCTGGATCCTTTCCTCCTAATTAGGCTGCCTTGTCTAGACTCAGGGGAAGAGAAAGCAACCTAACCTTGCTGTGGTTTGCTATGCCTGGTTATTCTAATTGGTATCTATGGCAGGCCTCCCCTTTTCTAAGGAGATGGGGAAGAGCTAGGAGGGGAGTGAAACGAGAGGGAGGGACTGGGAAGAGAGCAAGGTAGGGAAGAAGATTGGATTGGGATGTAAAGTGAATCAATAAAATATAAAAATAATAAATAATAATAAATAAAACATCTAAAAACAAACATACTTTGTATGTGTGAAAACTCGTGTTTAGTCAAAAATCATAAGGCTTTCAGTAAACACTAAGATTTTTCAGTGTGCAGAATCAATGGACAGATTCATTACTGATCAAAGGCAGAGATTTAGAGATGGAGTGCTCAGCCCTAAAATGGGACATCTTTGTTGCTCCTCCCTGTGGGACTGTGATAGGCAGCCTATCTTGGTTGAATGAGGCTTGCTCCAGTGACCCCAGTAGAGAACTCTACAAGGGACAGAAAAGTGAGCCACATTCCCAGAGCCAGGTGCCTGACACCACAGAGCCCCCAACTCCATAATTCTGTGACTATCAATCATGCAGACAATGTCCCAAGCTTCTGGCATTCTGGCTAGACTCCACCCCCACAGTTACCTGACTATAGCCAGGTATGCTCCTCCCCACAGTTACCTGGCAACAACAAGATAGCCCAGCCCACTATAAGAGGGTCTGCTTAACCCCTCCTCACTCTCTTTAAGCCCTCACCTTTCTTACTCTCTAGCCCTACTCCCCCCCCACCCCCACGTGGCCATGGCCAGTCCTTCTTCTCTTTCTACCTTCTCTCTTTCTCCCTGCCTTTCTACAATAAAGCTCTAAAACCATAGACTGTCTCTGCTCATCAAGGCCCGCCATGCTTGAAAGATGGAATAGGCTTTCTCCTAAGGAGCCACATCTAACCTCCTGCCAGAAAGCCTTCCTGTGCTCCAGCCACAGACCAGACCAAGGACTCTCGCCCTTGTGAGAGCCACCCAGCGCCCTGTCCCCCGTCCTCTCCTTCCTTCAGCCCCGGAGCTGACCAAGCCACCAGGGCCTACCCGTTTGTTCTCAGCTCCTCCATGGTATCCAGTGTGGAATGCCAGAGGCTGGGAACCTAGTGCCTAGGACTGTCCCTTGTCCACCACCCACCGAGATGAGGTCCATGGCTTCACACAGCCAGACACGCACCCGGGTCGCATGGAAAGCTTGCAGCAGTCCTCCCACGTCTGCCATCTGCCGGCCCAGAGCATCAGAACTCTGGTGGGACACGGGTTCTCTCCCCTCTTCCCCCCCTCCATGGCCCCCATACCTCCCTACACCAAGGTTCAAGGAATACCACTGAGAAGGAGGGGAAGGCTGTCAGAATGGGGAGATGGGAGGCAGGCTGTGACATGCTGCCTTCTAGTCATGGCATGGCCATGGCACCCATGAGTTCACACAGGTTGTGTTGACCTGTACAAGAGTGAGTCAGCCACAATTCAGGCATAGCATAGTTCCTATGCTTTACTGAGGGGTTATTGGCAGCTGGTAGCTGCTGAGGGAGGGAGAATTCCATTTTGTTAAAAATGTGTGGCCACTGGTAGATTTTCCAAGATCCGGTGGATATTCCTACCTCCAAGCACACAAAGAAAGCACTAGTTAGACTTAATGTCTCACCAAAAAAAAAAAAAAAAAAAAAAAAAAAAAAAAAAAAAAAAAAAGAGTATCTGAATTGAGAGGGGATTCACGGGGGGTGGGGGATGGGAGATGGGGGATGGGGAGGGAATTATGGGACATAATATCACCAGGTTTCATTGTATACATGTATGAAATTCTCAGGATAAAAAATAATATTAAAAATTGCTGTTTGAGTTGCTGACTTGGTTCATGAAATGATTAGAAGGATCTTAACTTGAGATTAGAACAGAATTTCCAGTGGTTTCTAAAACAGCCATAGTCATACTCCTGTCAATTTTTACACTATGTATTTGTGCAAAAAGTGGTGTTCTTAGCAACAATGACTACAAAATCAGAATATGGATCAGCTCTAAGAAACACTGAAGATGTTCTATGCCCTGCAGTCAACTATCCAGCCAACATTTAATTTTCTGTGTTAAGAAAACAAATAAGCACATGGTAGAATTACATGCACCTAACGTTTGTGTGTGTGTGTGTTCATGGTTCATTGTTAGTTTGAATTGTATTGCTGTATATCAGATACTAGCTTCTATCTATATTCCATGCTACCTCCTCCCATGTTTAGTTCCTTGAGCTATGAAATGGGGGATTGTAATCTACATGCTGTGGAACAGTTACAACCTGTACGTTTTGTATCGATGATTCAATCAACCACTGACCTTTGAAAATAAGTGGCTTTTATTGAACACATGCAGGTTTTTCTTTGTTGTTTTGTACTAAACACTACAGTATAACAGTACTTGTAGAGTGCTAATGGGCTTCCTAGAATTGGTCTCAGATACCAAAGGGCAGTTCTCTATGTAAAGCAGAAAGCTCACTGGGTACCTAACCTTAGTGGCTGGTCTTCTTAAAAATACCAACAAGACAAGGTTTTATGCCTTAACATGTAATGCCTGGCATGGGGCATGAGACTCTAGCCATCCTGTCACTGCGGGAAGACAGCAGGGCATGATCAGATATCTTCTGAGTATCCTGCTTGACACTAAGGCACCTTGCATTATATTTATATATAATATATTTATATGATATTTGTTTTTTGATAAAGCACACCTCCTTTTAGCCCACCCTAAAATCATGATCATCACATTATTTATGGATTTATTGTGAAAAAGTGGCCAAAGCTTTGTGAAAAGTCACCGGTAGACAACCTAGACACAAGGATTGTAGTGTCAGGGAAATGTTAGCAATCCCCCTAAAAAACAGACAGGAGCTGATCTTATGAAATCACAGTAGGGCCTTTATTCTCTTTGAGCTAGCTTGGGTCCCTCAGCACACCACCATCACACAGGATGGTTTGGTGGAGAAGGAGCACGGATGATCTACCAGACAAGACTTTATAGAAGGCTATAAGTGAGTGTGCAAGCATCTAACTGGAAAGTTACTATGGCCTTTAACATAATTGGCTGGTGCTGCGAGTATATCATAAACTTAATTTCTGCTTCACTCTGTATTGGTGGTCATTAGGCAGGGGGAGGGCTTGTAACCTGGGGGTGCAGGTTTGTTGGAGGAATAACTTGGAGACACTGGTCTTGTTTGGGTGTAACCTGGAGACTGGAGCTAGGCTCCGGTTTTGTTGATGTGTGAACATGAGTGTTTTCTCTGCTTTTACCTGTAGAAGGCTGAGCTGGCATCGGTGTACCAACAGTCCCCAGGTTTGTCCACCGAGAGGCAAGTCCAGCTCTTGCCACAGCCCGCTGATAGTTATCATAGAGAGTCTTCCCATACTAAGGAGGGAATACAGAGAAGAAAAGAAGGAATCCATTTATTTAAATTTTGCACTCAACTGCAAGATACATATTGGAAGAAAAAAAGGTGCCATTATTCTCATCCAAGTTGCATTTTGGGGGTATATTTCATTGATTGCTCTTTCAAATGTTAAATAATTCTCTAGATTAGCAAAATTAGCAAATTCTCCCATCTACACACTAGAGGACAGGGATAGCCACAAAATGCCAATCACAAAATTCTGATCATGTAACTGTTGAGTTAATCGGCTTCGTTTGCTCTCTCCACTTTCTATGGTGAGATGGAACTCAGGACCCCACACATGCTAGGCAAGTGCTTTACCATTAAGGCACAGACCTTTGGCCTGGTCTCGAGTTTCTTATCTGCACACCTGTGTTTGCAATTCTCCCTGTGAATATGAACAGTTGTTTTTTTTTTTTAAAGTCAACTCTGATTCTCTTGCCAGAGGACAGGTGTGTGCTTGTATGGCAGTAAGTGAATGACTCCACTTACTGATGGGTAGAAAGAAATCAAGAACAAATAGACGAGATAACATCTGTACCCAGAAATGCTGAAACGTTGGCCTTAGTTAACAAGCTTCTTGGCTGGCCCAAGAACACATGAAGGTGAGCACATACTCACCTTGGCGATCCTTATTCCCATTACCCATTGACTGAGAGTTCTTGCGTCATCACAGCAGAGATACTTGATATATTGAGATTCCTTCTGAATTTGAGGATGCTACAAAGAAGCAGTTTTGAAGACAATTAATAGATGCAATTTATTAAGAGCCCAAACCACTGTTTGAAAAAAAAACTCAAAGAAAAACTATGACAATATATATGATTTACTGAGATGGTGGCAAAGGCAGTTTTAGGATCAGGAAGAGCCGAGGTGTCATTATGAAGCCCAGGATGGCCTTGAACTCATGATTTTCCAATTTAGTCTTCCTGATAGCTGAGATCACATGTTAGCATACCCAGCTTTTAAGAACTGCTAAACTGGCAGCCCCACAGCACAAGTCTGCAACCTCAGCTACTAGAGAGGTGTCTGAGATAGGAGGACCACCAGGTTGAGATCTGCTTGAGAAATGTAATGAGACCCTACCTCAAAAGTAAAAGGTACTGAAAAGGCTGGGTGTATAGTTCAGTGGCAGCATACTTGCCTATCATCTGTGAGGCCCTGGGTTCACCCCCCAGCACTATTAAGAAAGAGGCCCAACTCTGATCAGATTTAAGGAGCCTGTTATATGCTTTAACCATAAGGACTTCTTATATGTCAGTAATAATTGTATTTCTCCCTTCTAAATGCTGAAATCCGTTATATATTTTATATGTCTGTTCCTCATTGGAAATCAGGTTGCCTCTCTATCATATAAGGGGCTTACCTAGTAGGCATTTTACGTTACAAAACTGGTGCTTATAAAATTAGTTTTATTTGTGCCAAAATTTAGTCCAGGTGTCATTTCTTTCAACAAGAATACAGAGTTTTGCAATGATCTATCGCTCTTTCCTAATGGTGGTTTCACATCCACTTGGGCACATCCTCTGCAGGCATGATGGCATTCAGAGTGTTTCTATCTGTCCTTAAGTGGCCATCAACAGTGTGTGTACAGGGGTTATATAGGCCCCCAGGAGTTTACAAGAGAACACTGATGTGGCAGACACAAAAAGATTGCAACTCTGTTTCTGGATTCTCTAGTCCCTGTAGCTTTTGTTTCTGTTTGGCTTTTACATATTCAGCTCTCTATCAGATGGGAACTTTGCCTGTATTATTTTTTTTGGAAGATCCCTGGTGCTTAGCACATGCCTGGCATGTAGTAGAACCTTAATCTGGGTGTCAAAATAATTTTTTAAATATATAAATAAGCATAGTATTTACTCTTATATCAGAAAAGTTGAAGTCATTGGGTCAGAGGCTGGTAACCAAACCTAGGATCTGAAATGTGTGTGATGTCAATTTTCATGGGCCATTGTAACTTCGATTACATTTTATTGTATAAAAAAATACCAACTAAAACAACTGTTTTTGTGTGTGTGTGTATGCACGTGCGTGTGTGTGCGTGTATGTGTTTGTGTTTCCTTAGAGCAGCCTTATGAAGCTCAGGTTGGCCTTGCTAGTCTGAGCATAAACTAGTGGCACTAAAGATCAGAGCTATCAGGAGATCTAGGAGGCTTCCATTGGCAGAAACGGGCTGAAGCCACAATCCCTCTCTACGGTGCTTCATAGAGCTTCCACTTGCATTGAGCAAACTCACTGACCTTTAGGAAAGTAGTTAATCGTCAAAGGTGATCTGAGCTTTTGAGCTATGCCTTTAATATGCTGGAATATGAGGGAGAGCATATGGTGTGGTTTCCCTGCAAGCTTTGTGCTTGTTGTGTCCCACATCGATCCTCTGCAAGACACATAGTCTGCAAGGGCTTTAGTTATTTCTAAATTTATTTATTTCTGTGTTTAAAAATGATAAAAATTGATATTTGGAGAGCTTCCTGTTTATTTCTTTATCCACTAGAATTTCTGAGTTTATATTGAGTCATTGAAGACAGCACTGTATTTTAAAGATACTACAGGAATAAAACAACAGAAAATGTAAAGGATTCCTGTCTGTGGTCTTTTCTAGCAACTGAGAAAAGTTGACCCTTTTAATTGGATTGCTTCCTTTACTGACTCGGAATTTGCATCAGCCTGGCCTGGAAGCCAGCTAGTTCCTTGATTGTCCCTCTTAGATTCCTCTTTCCTGACGACGCCAACCAGTATGCAGACTGTTGCTGTAGTTCTCCAGTTGCGCCAGGAGATGGCGGCAAACACTTTTGGATGGCTGCCCCACACTGTGTTGTTCCTCTCCTGGGCATATACCCAGAAGATGTTCCAACTGGTAATAAGGACACATGCTCCACTATGTTCAAAGCAGCCTTATCTATCTATTTATTTATTTAAATTTTTAATTAGGTATTTTCCTCATTTACATTTCCAATGCTATCCCAAAAGTCCCCCATTACCCCCCACCCCCCACTCCCCTACCCTCCCACTCCCCCTTTTTGGCCCTGGCATTCCCCTGTACTGGGGCATATAAAGTTTGCAAGTCCAATGTGCCTCTCTTTCCAGTGATGGCCGACTAGGCCATCTTTTGATACATATAGCAGCCTTATTTATAATAGCCAGAGCTGGAAAGAACCCAAATGTCCCTCAACAGAGGAATGGATCCAGAAAATGTGGTACATTTACACTTTGGAGTACTACTCAACTATTAAAAACAATGAATTTATGAAATTCTTGGGCAAATGGGTGTATCTGGAGGATATCATCCTGAGTGAGGTAACCCAATCACAAAAGAAGTCATTTGATATGCACTCACTGATACTTGTCATGATATTAGCCCAGAAACCTAGAATACCCAAGATACAATTTACAAAACACAAGAAAATCAAGAAGAAGGAAGACCAATGGGTGGATACTTCATTCCTCCCTAGAATAGGGAATAAAATGTCCATGGAAGGAATTGTAGAGACAAAGTTTGGAGCTAAGACGAAGGGATGGACCATCTAGAGACTGCCCCATAATCAGCCACCAAATGCAGACACTACTGCATATGCAAGCAAGATTTTGCTGAAAGGGCCCTGATATATCTCCTGTGAGGCTATGCCAGTGCCTAGCAAATACAGAAGTGGATGCTCTACAGGATGGAACACAGAGCCCCCAATGGAGGAGCTAGAGAAAGTACCCAAGGAGCTGAAGGGGTCTGCAACCCTATAGGTGGAACAACAACACGAACTAACCAGTACCCCCAGAGCTCGTGTCTCTAGCTGCATATGTAGCAGAAGATGGTCTAGTCGGCCATCATTGGGAAGAAAGGCCCCTTGGTATTGGGAACTTTATATGCCCCAGTACAGGGGAATGCCAGGGCCAAGAAGTGGGAGTGGGTGGGTAGGGGAGCAGGGCTGGGGGAGGGTATAGGGGACTTTTGGGATAGCATTTGAAATGTAAATGAAGAAAATATCTAATAAAAAATTTAAAAAAATAAAATAAAAAGGAATCAGGTGATAACAAAAAAAAAAAAAAAAGAAGTTCTCAGATTTCAGTACTGTAAACCTTACGCCAATAATCACGTTCTAAAGGGGATCTTGACATTGGAAACATCAATCAAACCAAGTAGTGTGGTCCAATAGCATTGAGTAACCTAAACGTCAGAGTGTTCAAGTGTGAATCAGGCACTTGGTAGCTAGAATGTGACGTTCTGTAGATGTCTGCAGCATCCTCAACAAAGAAATCTGCAAAACCAAATCAAGGGCTCACCGTTCAGTACCAGGACCTCAGATGCCCGACTTACAACAGAGTCTCTGCTCTGACTAACATGTGAGCAGGACATTGGCCAGTAATTAATATTTAAATTCTTCCTATGAAAGCACAGGGTGAGCTCGAGGGAATGGCTCAACAACTGATAGGGTTTGCTCTTCAGTCATGAAAACTACCAGTGTTTGGATCCCAGCACCCCCATAACAAGCTGGGTATTCCAGCTCCGAGTCGGGTGGGGTTTACTGGCTTCTACCTAACTGAGAACTGAGGTTCAGGTTTAGGAAGAGACCCTGTTTTAATGCAATAGACATAGAGTCTTAGAAGAAGATGTCAGATGTCCTCTTCTGACCTCTATTTGTGTGTACTTGCACACATGTATACACATACATTTACATAGATACTACAGACATGTAAAAATCAGTAAAATCACGAAGAAGAAAGTGTCTAATTTTTCCTTCAGAGATATTTAGAAATTTGATATTGTTACCTTTAGTTTACTCTTAATATTAAATATTCCATTTTTTGGGTTTTGTGCATATCATAGGAGTCAAGCAAACTGTGCAAAGTGCACCAGTTATTTGTGTCGAGGTGTCCACTCCACTTAAGAAGCACAGTGAACTATTTAAGTATGTTATTCACCTAACTACAGGAAAACGTGGTTGTACCCAGAAATCAGGTGGCTTTTAATATAAAATAAAGGGCCACTACATTTCTTCCAATCCTCTAACTTCGTGGTTCTGAGGTGAGCTATCTGGTTGACACCAAGTTCACACTTCAGAGGTTCTTCGGGCTCTGTGACAAAGTCTCAGAGCCTGTCACAATGCTAGCCTTGGTCACCTCACCTTACTTACTTCTGTATAACTCAGCCTTTGATTGAGAAATTACTTACAAAAGGGCTTAAAGAAAACACAAAATCAATGCCAACCAGCTGGAATCTTCCTCGTGATCCTTGTCTCTGATCTTGAATAATAGAAGCTCTGAGTGTGTAATGTCAAGGCCATTGCAGAACATTCTTGCTAAAGGGGATCCTAATGTCCTCTAAACTCACAAATGAGGAAAGAGAGCATCAGACAAGGTTAAACAACTTGACTTGGGGTAAAGGTAACATCAGGATAAAAATTAGAATAAAATCCTCTTTTGTTTAAGCCCTGGGAGTTGACAATATAACCCCCAGGCATGTAAAAAGATGGAACGCAGAGACAAATGCCAACAAAAGTGTGGTTATTCTGTGATTTCATAATAAAAGTTTGAAAAAGACTGAAAAATCATATTGAATGAGTGTTAGAATGTTTGGAGAATGTCAATAAATTCCATGGAAGGTTTGGAAAGAGGCAGAATCTAAGGTGGAAAGGAGCTGAGGCAGGACTGTTTCTAGGCTCTGGTGTTACTGATATTTTAAAACTGCAATGATGCTGAGGTTGACCTAGATGATGAACTTAAGGATGACCAGACAAAGGAAGGAGTAAGGAAGACGCTGATAGAAAATCAGGACTGCTGCTTCAAGGATTGGAAGATGAAGGGATCTGAGGCTGATCTCTCTGTTCAGAGCTTGGTAAAGCACGTGGCTATTACAGATCTGTGTCCGCTGAAAAGTAAATGCCACCTCACTGTGTATGAAGCAAGTTTGTAGATGTCAGGTTAAGATGAAGTTATATTGAACTGGTATATGTCCTAAATCCTATGACTCTCCTTCCTTACAAGAAGATGAAGAGAAATAGATGCAGGCACACACAGTGACAATGATGACCGTGCGCTGATGAACAAGGGGACTAGTGTCATGTAGCTTCAAGACAAGGAATTCGAGGGCTGTTGGAAACTTCCAGAATCCTGGGGAAAGGCATAGAACAGATGGCTCCAGACTTTTCAGGAAGTAACTCAGCTTTTTTTCTTTGTTCCTTTTTAAGACATGATCTCATGCTACCCAGGAGAGCCTTGACTGGGACTCCTTAGTGTTGGAAGTCACTATGCGGGGCTCTAGTCCTGAGTGTGTATGTATGTGTGTGTGTGTGTGTGTGTGTGTGTGTGTGTGTGTGTGTAGGTCAGAGGACAACTTCTGGGAGTCAGTTCCCTCCTGCCACTATGGTTCCAGACACTGAACTGAAGCTTGCATAGCAAGCTCTCTTCCCCCAATTCTGATTTTAAAATGCAAGAGCACTAAATTTCGACTATCTTTAAGCCAATTGGTAATGTGTTAGGGAAGAAGTGAGTGGAAGACTAATGTGGAGATGATGAGGTCATTAATTTGGGGAGAGATTGCTGAGGATGGAGAGGAGGTCGGGTCAGTGTCTAGAAGGTGGTGGCCGAGGTGTCCTTAGATTTGCAGTCACTGCTGCTGTCCAAAGGTGAGATCATTACTGCAGCCTGGGGATATTTTGCATACCCAGTAGCTGGAACTGTGGCTAGGATATGAATTCTCACAGAGAGCAGCAATATGGTGAGAATCCCACTCAAGTATATCCAAGGCTTTTCTTTGTTCCCAGCTGCAAACCTAATGTTTTCTATGGATCACAGCAGAAATACGATTTATATTAAAAGACAGTTTTTAACTGCTTTGTGAAACTCTGTGGCTGATGTTTTGGTCTTATCAGATTTTAATCCCCTCTCAAGATACCTTTGGAGCTATGCTATACTCTGGTTTACTGAAAAGAAGATAGAAAACATTTCTTATCAATGCTTAAGGTATAACATGAAGGTCACTCAAATGGAAGCGTTTCTTCCTTGAAAAGCCCACAGCGACCCTCTTTCTATCAACCTGTGTGCTCAAATAAACTCCCACTCTACTTCAAACAGGCTCATCCTAAAATCCTTTCTGCACAGAGTCAGGGATTCAGTTTCACTGGAGTCAGTCTATGAGAATAAGGGAAGCTCCCAGGTTGTTGGCAACCATTCTGGCCTGTACCATCGCTGACAATCTGAAATCTGATTGAAAAGTATCTGGAAGAATAGCACCTGAGCTGCACTGCTGAGCTCCCATTCAGACTTGGCCACTTACAGCTCAAGTTCTATATCCATGAACAGAATGCTTTATAATTGTTTGCTGTTATTATTCTCACTGCCCTCTCATAAGCAATGGACATGGATGCACAAAATCCAAGAGACAGGGTGCTGTCTTTGGCGATCCTCCTTCTGACCTCACCAGGACCTTTACCATTACGGTTCTTGTTCTAGAGTGTTTTCCTTCAGTTACAATTCCCATATCACTTCATTTATGTCTTTTGCCAAATGTCAACACCTCCCTGCCCCTATCTGAGGGGAGCCTGACCCAGCTCTGGTCAGCTCTAACCCACTCCTCCCTGTTTTGAATCACATCTGTATTTGTTACCTGACATCTCAGCACATGCTTTTCTTCACTGTCAGTTCCTCACACTGACCTTAAACTCCAAAATAGGGCTCATTGTACATTTGGTTTACTCCTGTTTTCTCTACACCTGGAATGTTCTCAGAACACAGCTGCCACTCCATAAGTAATGAGTGAGTGAATGAGTTTAGCACTCTGCCTTGCTTCAGTCCCTTTACAGCCCTGGTTCTGAGCTTCACATTATGAGCACAGGATTTCTCAACAATATCAATGTCAATATTGGGGGCCAGGTCATCTGGTTGTGGGCTTGTTTCCTGCATTAGTAATATCTAATGTCTCTGGCTTCTGTTAGATGCCAGGAAGTAGTGCCTGGTCTCTGTCCCGAGTTATGAATATCAGAATGTCTCTAGGTATAACCAATGTCTCCCAGGAATTATAAGGCCCTGGATGAGACCCTCCAGGGAGTGTCATGCTGACTAGGCTGGTATGGTGTTCATTATTGTAAAAATTATTGATAAATTACTAAAAGTGGGTACACAGCAATGGAAAGACGGGCATAATATTGAGCCCTTAATGAAGCCACGAATTCCAGGCAATTATTTGATTACAATAAGCAATGCTAATTGTGGATGAAGACAAATTATTGAATATTTGACTTGGCTGAATTATTAAGACGAAGAACAGCACTTGGGAGGCAGAGGCAGGTGGATTTCTGAGTTCGAGGCCAGCCTGCTCTACAGAGTGAGTTCCAGGACAGCCAGAGCTATACAGAGAAACTCTGTCTTGAAAAAAACCAAAAAACCAAAACCAAAACCAAAACCAAACCAAACCAAAACAAACCAAAACAAAACAAACCAAAACAAAACAAGACTAAGAACAAATGCAAACTTACCTTAGTCTTAAGTCCAGAGCTCTGTAGGTCAAAAGACACTCAAGCATAATTATAAAAATAACCCACTTGCTGACCCGAGTGGTCTGAGAGTCTAACTTTAAGATGTAAGCTGCCTCAAATTTCTGATAACACACATTTCCCCTGGACAGTATGCACCTTTAAAAGTCTCACAAGCTAAACTTGTCATGGTGGTCCCTGCTTGTAGACCCAGCACTTGGAAGGTGAAAGCAATGGATTAAAGGACCAGAAGAGTCTCAGCTACACAGCCAGCTTGAGGCCAGCATAAGATACACAAGACTTAAAAACAAGGTTTACAACCTGGGCAATTTTTTAAAAAGGCTTCTCTATTGTTTTTCTAGAAAACATTGGCAAGATCATAATTTCAAAAACATTCATACAGTGGAATAAAAATATAAGAATTGAAAACTGGTCTGTTTTATTAATGGAGTCTTAAATTAATTTACTCAAAATATAAAACTTATGTTTTTAGAGTTGATAAATTTAAATAAATTTATTTAAGCATATTAAATAAATTTAGATTAAAATTTTTAGGATCAGATGAAAGCTTTTGAGGACATAAGTTGATAGATATCACAGTACTTTGTTATTTTGGTTTAAAACAACACATTTTATAATATCATACTTAAAATTTATGAAATAACATTTAACATTGGTTCAGGCAGAGGCAGGTGGATTTCTGAGTTCGAGGCTAGCCTGATCTACAAAGTGAGTTCCAGGACAGCTATACAGAAAAACCATGTCTCAAAAAACCAAATTGAAATGACTTAGAAGTCTAAATGAGTATGTCATGACGTACCTTTAAAACAAAGCAGTGGTCAGTGGGTGCTTTGTATTTCATTTTACACTGAATCCCATAGTAAATGTTTACATTTTCAAACTGTATAAAACATGCCAGATCGCGGGATGTCTAAAAGACAGGGGAAAAAAAAATCTCTCTGAGATGGCAGTTGCTAATTCCCCCAGTTTCTCTTTGATGCTGCAATAAAGGTTCTTTTAGTAAGTAAAATATTGAAATTTTAGATAATTTATACAAACATCTTCTGAACACAGTTTTCTCTAAGTCAAGCCTACATAAAAGATGACAATCAGGGCTGGTCCTGCAATGGAATGAAAAATGATGTGGTTGGTTGTCCCAGCATCTGTTGTGGAATCATGGTTGGTTGTCCCAGCATCTGGGGGTCAGAAACAAGTGATCATGCACTGTTGCTACTGATGCAATCATAACAGGCTAACCACTGTCAGAAACTTCACTGTGACTGACTTTTGCTATTTCAAGTCAGTAGCAAGTTTGTGATTGTGCATTAAACAAATCAGGATGAAGAATGAGAGATAAATTTGATGCTCAGTAAATTAGCACCGGCTCCATGCTCTTTCATGCTTTCTCCTTTGGCTGTTAGGGTTGCCATGGAAACAGAGACTTCGGTGAATAAAATGTGTTGTAAAATGGCAACCTGTAATCTACATACTTGGTTTCACTTTGACTATACATTTGTTCCACTATCCTTGTTGTCGTCTCTAGCATATTCTAGAACCCCTACTTAGTTACTGAATAAAGAATACAGGTCAGGAATATTACACTATATGGGACACCTTATTTCTTTATGTATGGCAGGGCATTTTTCTTTATATATATATTTAATTTTTAATGTTTTAATTACAAAACAACATAATTAATTAAAATTATACCCTACCTATTTTCTTTTATCAGCTCCTCCTTCCTCCTGTTCCTCCTGTTTACCCTTAGAGGTATCACAGGTAAAATAGACTGATAGAGTCTTACATGTTTTAGAGGATACATTTTCTTTCATTCTGTTAATCTAGTAATCATATCTATCTATCTATCTATCTATCTATCTATCATTATCATCATCATCATTTATTTATAGGTTGAGATAGACCCTCTTACTCATACATTACACACACATACTTGTATATGTATATATGTATATATATATATATATATATATATATATATATACACATATATAACTACATACATATTCATGTATTTAATTGTTTTCTCAATGGGGATGAAACCCAAGCCATTGTGCAGGCCAGGGTTGTTCTCTACTCCAAGATCAATATAAGGATTGTAAGAGCCAGAGGTGACACATGACTAAACAGTGTTTTCTGGACCCAGCAGGGAAATTATACATATGAATTTACAGAAGTTATGACAGAGTGCACAAGACCGATGCACAAGCTCAGGTCAGACAAAATCCCATCATGGGGTGGGGAAAATAGGCACAAAGCTGCTGAGGGAGGAGTCGTCAGTTTTCTTTAAGGGTACGACTCCTGATAGGTCAGTCCTGCTTCAGCGGATTGCCAGACACTAAAAAGGATTTGGACAACAGAAATTGGAATTAATGGGTTAAAACAAACAAACAAACAAACAAACAAAAAGACAGAAATTTGGGTGGGTAGAGAAGGGAGGTAGATATAAGTGGAGGAAAGAGAGGTGGATGTGATCAAATACATTATACAAAATTCTCAAATAATACATTTAAGTCAAGAATGACACCACTCCAAACACTGTTTCCTGACTTCTTCCCAGTCCTTATGAGGACACAGTTACTGAGTTCCCCAGGACACACAAGTGCAAACCTGGTACTTGATGTCTGCCCAGTATCCCACTGTCTAAGTAGAACTGTTTAAGTAGTGTACTGTAATTGCTTAGAGATTAATTCAGCTTTTGCCATTATACAAACATTGTGTATGTGAGTAAATATTTCTGTGGATCAGCCACCAAAGGGGTAACTTCTGACCAAGAGGGTCTGCACTTGCTTCTCTTTCCATTGCACAGGACTTGTTAAATATTCTCAACTTGGCTGTACCATTTTACAGTCCATCTTTTCATTCTCAAGAATTTTTTTTTTTACCCTCTCCCTCCAACATTGTCAATAGTACTGATTTTTATCAATCTGTTACCATATTTACTGGTAAGATGGTACAGTTTTCACTAAGCTAATTTTTATATTTTTTTCCTGGCTATTCTCATTGAATAATCTTTGCCAGTTGTCTGTGTACGGTATCTTTTTTTGTTGTTGTTGATTTGGTGAAGTCTTTACTTGTGATGGATAGTTACACTTGGTAATATATGTTTCAAATGTCTGACTACGTGACTAGGCCTTAAAGTCTTGTTTGATATTATCATCCATAAGGAATTTAAAACAACCTCATGTCGTCAAAGCTGTCACCTTTCTCCTTTGTAGCTTTGGGTTTTATTCTTGATTAAGAAATATCTTTGTGCCCTAGAATTATGAAAATATCAATTCATATTTTTTAATGTTTTTCGAGTAGTTTTTTTTAAAAGACATTCTAATTAAATGAGGATTTGATTTGGTTCATGTGCTAAAATAAAAAAAAACTTTAAAACATGGGTATGCAATTATTTCAATACTATTTATTACCTTGAATTCTACATCGTTTCCCCACTGCTGTAGAATTCTGACTAAATTCCCCACATTAGTCGGCTCTTTGTTGATCTGTTCATTTATAACTGCTTTATTTTCACTGAAATCTGAGAGATGCAGTTTTAGATCACTGTTCCTCACAGTTTTAGGGAGTCTGTTAGGAGACAGCTTTCCTTCTTGAGTAATTTTGCAATCAGTCTCTGAATTTAAAGTGAAATGAATGCAACTAGAATTTTCATAGATTCATAGAACTACTTTTTTTGGTAAACATTGTCTATTTTATGTAATATACATCTTGAATGTTTGTGTTTATTCCATACATTTGTTTATTCAATACGTGTCACTCCTGCTCTGCACAGAATTTGAATTATGTTTTTATTTTCATATTGCTTGTATAAAGCAAAATGATTTCTTACTTGGCCAGTTTGTTTGGTCAGTCATTTTCCAGGCAAGCATCCTCAGTTGTGGAGACAAGCACACCAGCTGTGAACCCTGTGGGTTTTTGTGTCTTTTCCCAATGACTGTACTTCTGACTCTGCCCCCTCCCCCTCCACCCTAATGTTTGTGGCAACAGTTGCTCAACCTTAAGGTGAGAACATACTGTTTGCTCCAGGCTTACTTATATGCTTTGTATCCAACTTCTTAGGACATCTCTGTTGTCAACTCCTTTGCTTGATAATGTTGCCTGCCCAGCTTTGGACTGGAGTAAATGTAGCAGAAGTAGGAAGTACTAGGTTTAAGATTCACACCAGAGCAAAAAGACAAAGCTGGGCAACAAGTGCCTTGCATCAAGAATTACCTACAGTGGCCTACAATGACACAGAGATGGGGGTGGGGTGGGGTTGGGTCACCTGACTGGTGACTTCCCTGCTTGGGAATCTGGGATAAGACTTACTAGAGGAAATCTGCAATCTACAAGCATTTCACTTGGTGAAGCCCTGTTCTGCCTACTCTAGACAGAGGTAAACATCTCATGAGGATGAGACACAAAAAATACCTCAGCTTTTTATAGGTGAACAAAACCAGACTGTCCCAACTCTGCAGAAAAGGCCTCAGTAGGGTTAAAATTAGATTTAGAACAATTTACTATATGTTTGTAGATTCAAGTCGATGATTCCAGCTTGCCAAGCAAAACTTCAATGACATCTAAAACTCTCTGATAAAAGCATTATGAATTAAGTATGCCTCTGGAAAAAAAATCACTGTTCAGAATATAAGATTTAAATCTAATGAAAATCTTAAAACTTCTAACTCGACTGAGATTGTAGATAAAGTAAGTTTGCTCATAATGGTTATAGAACAAAGGGATTAATATGAGGAAAAAAATTTTCAGAATAGAGTAGGTCAGGCTTGGTAGGAGGCACCTTTATCTGCTGAGCCATCTTGATAGCCCATGACTTTAATACATGGAATTTAAAAGACAAAACAAAACAAAAAAAAAAACCCATGGAATTTATTTTCATATTCAAGAGAAAGCTATAGAAAACTCAAATTACTTCAATGATTTTGTATTGTAGTATATAGATTTGTGTAGATTTTGTTGTAGCACAGGTCCCATGGTACCAAGACCATGGTAGCTAAAGCTAAGCTTACTGCCCCCTGATGTATTTCTGTGTCTCACCCTCATGAGATATTTCCTCACACATGATAGCTAAAGCTAAGTTTACCACCCCGTGATGTATTTCTGTATCTCGTCCTTATGAGACGCTTCCTCACACAGGTGCCATTCTGATTCTTCATTTTGTTATGTTGGTTTGTAATTGTGGTAGAATGACCTCTAAGGGCCATATGCTAAGGCTGTGGCACTCCTCAGAGGTGGTAGAGCCATTAGGAGGTGGACCTGCTGGGGTGTTCCCAGGAGGGTTTGTGGGTCTCTGGCCTCTCTCTTTTGCTTCTGGCCCCGAGGTAATGCCTTCCTCTACCATGTTTCCTTCTATGAAACAGTAGGCTGATCTCCAAAATTGAGCCAAAATAAATTTGTTCTAAAAATATTTATTTTAATTTTTGAGATTTATAGTTACCTCATTTCCCCATTCCCTGTTCTCTCTCCAAGCCCTCCTATACACCCATCCTTTCTCTCTCTCAAATTCATAGCCTCTTTTTCTTTAATGGCAACTACAAACATATTTCTAAATACAACATTATAGGTTTACAGGGTGACCATTTGCTTTGGATAACCAATTGGTGTGCTCTTCCCTGGGGAAGACTATTTCTCTATCAGCATTACTAGTTGGCTGTAGTTCTCTGTGTAGGGGTGAAGCCTCCATCCACATTGGCATGCCCATTGTTGCCCTTGCTCAGCTTATGTTCAGGCATTTGTGTTGATGAGACTGCATGTATGATATTGCTAGGAGACACGATCTCACAGCAAACTCCCTCTGGATCTTACAACATTTCTCCTCCATCTTCTGCCATAACCTGAGAGTTAGCTGTGAGACAAACCTCTGTTTTTTCTAAAAGTTGATCGTCTCAGATATGTTGTTATAGGGAAAACTGACACACAGACCTTTGTCTTTCCTTTGGGAACATAATAAATTCCAGAAGCTCTCAGAAGAAAGTAGCGCCGTTTCCAGGATTTCTTTCCATCTTCTTTCAAATAAAGAGCTCCTTCAAGTTCTGGTACAATGATGGATGTGCCGCAGAAGCTTTCCTGAAAGCAGAATCCAGAGGCATGAAACACACATTCTGTTCACATTTAAAAAATAGTTCCAGTTCTGTTGGAAAGATTGTACACATGCTTTGTATGTTGTCTGTCAATGGGGAGGAGAGGACTGAGTGTCCGAGGTACAGGATCCTGGGTTCTATGTCAGAATTCTTGCAACTGAGCTACACACCTGTGCATCACTAAATCTCCCAGTTTCTGTTTTTGTAAAAATGGAGTAATAGTTTGATTTTACAGTATAATTTTATTGTAAGAAGCCAGACATGGGTGGCTTCTGCTCATAATTTCAGCACTTGAGGAGGCTGAAGCAGGAGAATTGCCACAAGTATGAGGCCAGCTTAGGTTAGTAAGTTCCAGGAAAGAATGGTATACAGAATGAAACCCTAAAAACCAAAGCCAAAACCAAAACCAATGACAACTACCCAAAAGCAAAACAAAAAAGAGAATTAATATTTTATCACCATTAAATAGTAAGATTATTATATAATTTTACATATAAAATAAGTTAATATTTTAAGTTTTCAAACACAAGAAATGTCATGATTAATACTATAATAAGCGGGGAAAAGAACATTTTCTGGGTGTGTAGATGTTCAAATTTTGCATAGAAATGTATAATTCTCAATAATTAAAAAAAGCAATGGGATAGATTTCATATTATTTTTTATCTTTTTGCTTGGATGCTCAAAGTTATCATTTTCTTTTAGTATTATAATTATCAGCATAGTTTCATAAATGCAAAATAATTTAATTTTGCATCCTCCAAAGTAAACCTCTGTGTAGGAGAGCTGGAGAACGGGGCTGTTCACATTTCTCCCAGTGACTTCTGGTTCAGGTAGCAGTTGGCTTGCCAACCATATATTAAATATTTGGATTTTTGGCCCGAAGATGACAGCAGAACAATGCACATAATAGGTTTTGTGTTTTCATTCACATTCAGCTGTGCATACTTTCGAAATCAAACCCCAAGGGCTATTCATGCAACTGTATCAATCCACACACAAGCAGGTGTTCTCCTGTAGACAATTAATTTCTAATCATCAGCTAAAGCAAAGGAATGTGGCAGGAAAATATTTATTTTCCATGACAGTCGGTCTCTATTATCACTAGACATGTCAGAATTCTTCCTGTCCTTGCTTTTGGGGACATTGGTGTTTCATTTTCATCAATTCATACTAGGGCAGTGTTCTCAACCTTCCTAATGTGTGACACTTTAATACAGCTCCTCCTGTCAGGGTGACACCTGACATAAAATTATTTTTGTTGCTACTTCATAACTATAATTTTGCTACTGTTGCAAATATTAATGTAAATAACTGATATGCAGGATGCATTTTCATCATTACAAACTGAACATAATTAAAGCATAGTGATTAATCACAAAACAACATGTAATTATACATTGTGAAATATCTAACAGTTGCTTTAATAGTACAAAAGATGATACATTGCATAGTTCAGTCAAAATAGTTCATTAAAGTTTCCTCTGCTTTACCTGGTTCTTGTATGTGGGCAGATCCACCTAGAGAAAACATTTCTGATGGTCTTAGGTGGCCCTTGTGGAAGAGTTGTTCAATCCTTAGGTTGGGAACTGCTGTTCTAGAGTCTAATGGCTGGAGCAGAAAGGATGTCTCATTTTCATTGTTGGGCCTCCACTGACATGCCCATTATATTACAGTTCAGGACCAGACCAGGAAGAGCATGTTTAGGACCCTGGAGGATGGCAGCAAGGTACTAGAACCTGCTTCAGTTTTGGTCTAGGGATTCTAGAACATGGCAGGGAATGGAAACACAGGAGGCAGTGAGCCCACTGTGGGACTCACTGTTTAGAGTCAGTAAATTGGTTCCATAGGTGCTAAGTTCTTTACCATATCTGAACTTCTGAGAGAAAAGTCTATTAATTCAAGACTGATCAACCCTATGTTGGGAGTGAATAAAGGCAACTTGCCTGGGGCTCCAGGATGCCCATATATGATCTGAGATATTCTAGAGTGCTGTGGTCTTTAGCACAGTTGCCTTAATAGCTTCCAAAAATAGAAACTTGTTGAGTATGCCCCAATGGCGACCAACAAAGGTGCTGGGCATTCATCTCCTCTCTGAAGCTCTATGGTGATCCCATATGATTTGCTACTGAGGCTCACAGAGGTGTGTTCTAGCCATTAGTACATGAGCAACTCACAGAGTCACATCCTTAGACATGTCTATTTCTAGACTTCTATCTGGGCTGCTAGAAGAGCTTCACCAAAGACAAAGATTTGGAAATCCTTACTTCTGATTCCATAGAGCTTTTCTGAGAAAAGACATAGATGTCACAGTGAGTGTCATGAAGTTGAATATACATGTCACTGTGTGTCATTAAGTGGATCATACATGTTATTGCGAGTGTCATGAAATGTAACATACATGTCACTGTGAGTGTCATGAAATGGAACATACATGTCACTGTGAGTGTCATGAAGTAGAACATACATGTCATTGTGAGTGTCATGAAGTGGAACATACCTGTCACAGTGAGTGTTGTGAAGTAGAACATACATGTCATATTGAGCTTCATGAAGTGGAACATACATGTCACAGTGTCATGAAATAGACTATACATGTCACAGTGAGTGTCATGAAGTAGAGCATACATGTCATGTAATCTTCATGAATGAAACATATATGTCACATCAAGTATCATGAAATAGAACATACATATTTTTTCCAGTTTTTAAAATTATTTTCTTTATTTACATTTCAAATGTTATCTCCTTTCCTAGTTTCCCCTCCAAAAGCCCCCTATCCCTTACCCCTTCTCCCCAACCCACCCACTCCCATTCCTGGCCCTGGCATTCCCCTATACTGGGGCATAGAACCTTCACAGGACCAAGGCCTCTCCTCCCATTGATGACCGACTAGGCCATCCTCTGCTACATATGCAGCTAGAGCCATGAGTCCCACCATGTGTTTTCTTTGATTAGTGGTTTAGTCCCAGGCAGCTTTGGAGATATTGGTTAGTTCATATAGTTGTAGAACATACATCTTATAGTGAGCTTCATGAAGTGGAACATACATGTCACAGTCATGAAATAGAATATACATGTCAAAATGAGTCATAAGTGGGACATTCATGTCATATCGAGTTTCATGAAGTGGAACACACATGATACAGAGAGTTTCATGAAGATTCATGTCTTTTTAGTGAAAGACTTACTTATTCAATTTCTTAAAAGCAAACTATTTTGTCTAAAGTCATACTTTAGTGCAACTGACAAAAAAGCCATTAAGTTGTCTAATTTGCTATCATTTGATAACAACTAGCATTTAAAACTGCAAGTTAAAATTTTATAGTGCATTTCAGAAGTTTCCATTATTGTGTGAGCAAATAATTTAATAGGTCCAGCAAATGTGTTTTGTGGATTTTTTTTTGTATTGTGCAAAGTGAAGCTTACCTCAAGTAAGTATTCTTTGTTTTTAGCGTTCATTTTCTCATTGGTTTCCTTGTTTTCTTTTTTCCCCTTATTATCCAAGTAGAAATTCTAGATAAAACATTAAGAAATTAGATCAGCAAGTATTCATTAGTACACTGGATACTGCAGGGAACTCGAGATCTTGTTGGAGAGAGATGTTCCCATGTGAAAACACAAAAGAACTGTTGTATTTCTGTTAAAGAAGCAACAGGACTGACTAGTGAACCACCCAGGCTCTAGCAGAATCTTCATTTCTGCCCAGAAGGCAGAACAGAAAATATGTGTAACATCATTTAATGGTTAAATTCCATAGAACCTCAGTGTCGAACACTGATGTGAGGGGCTTACGTGGGAGGACAGTCAAGAGTGTACCTCTAAGGTCAGGAGTACCACCTTCTGTTGGCCGCAGTATTCCACTGCCTAGCCTAGTGGAACGAGAACAGTCTGGCTGTTGGTATTCTAAAGGATATACACACATATCCAAAATTTAAAGGGTAACATTCATACATGACAGAAAACATAAAGTGTTTATCTAGATAGACCATACCACACTATGGAAATACTTGCTCATTCAAGTTCATATTCATAATAGTCAATAATTAGAAAGGGCCTAGAAGTGCATCACCTGATGAAAGGATAATAATATGTGGTACATTTGCACAATAAACTATTATTCAGCTTTTAAAAGTATAATTTTCAGGAAAATTAATGGAACTGGAAACAGTCACACTGAGTGAGGAAACCCAGACCCAGAAAGACAAGCACTTTATGTTTTCTGTCATATATGAATGTTAATCTTTGAATTTTGGATACGTGTTAAGAATACCAACAGAGGTTAGGGAACTAGTAAGGCACCATGGGGTAGTGGGACTCTTTCAAGGAAGAGGAAATATAAACAGTGTTTTAGAAAAGTGGAAGAGAGGGGATTAAATGAAGTGGAGGATGTGAGGACAGGCTAGAGGAAGGATATAAGGGGGAGGGATAACTAACATTAAAGTCCTTTTGAAAAAAACATGGATGCTGCACAGTGAGGCTGCTGCAGTGATGATGCTACATAGTGACCACTGTTGCACAGTGATGCTGCTACACAGTGACAATGTTGCAGTGATGCTGCTACACAGTGATGCTGCTGCACAGTGATGCTGCTACACAGTGAAAAAAAAAAGAAAAAAACATGGACACCTACTATTGTAGAAGCTTACTAAAATATATACATATATAAAAGGAGCTTGTATGGAATTACTCTATACTGGGTGTGTATGTGTGTGTGTGTGTGTGTGTGTGTGTGTGTGTGTGTAATGATACCCCTAACCAGACCAAATAAAACACCCAGTACCCAGAATTAGTTATATCTCTTTGAGTCACTGGCCAAAGGCATCCCATAGACTCCCTAATATTAGGGATGGTTGCCAACGTTATTTGTTACTCTCTAGAACCTAATAGTAAAACTTTACAGCTGAAGACATCCTATATTTGAGTCATAGAATATGGAGAAATCTATCTCAACCAGAAGCTTCATCCTTACTGATTAGAATTCAGAGGGCTAGACACACCACTGGAAGGTGCTAGACATACCACTGAAAGAGAAAAGTGAACACCAATCCAGCCCAACCACGAACGCTGTGAACTACAGTAATTATCTGACTGACAAGATATGTTCACTGATCCAATAGTGGCAGAAATGTTTTGGGAGCAACCAACTACTTTTGCTGGACTCTAAGGCCTGCTTCACATGATGAAACCCATACCTGATACTGCCAATACGGCTAAGAACTTGAGGTTAGACATGTATTAGGCCCTATAGGAAAAGCTACTACTATTATTTTGCTGAAAGGGCATGGCAATAAAATGATTCCTAATGACATATGGCTATACCCAGAGATCAATGTAGCATTCAGACCTCATCAGAGAATCTTCTTGCCGTAGATGGTAGTTAACACACAGATGCACAACTGGTCAATGTGAGAATAAGAAACTTTGGAATGTTCCGCTCTAAAAGGGATGTCTATATTATGTTTCTCCCCCTTTAAAGATTCAAGGATCTATGTGGAAGAGAGGACAGAAAGATTTCAAGAGCCAGAGGTGGTGGATAACTTCAAGGAAACAGTGTTTTTCAGACACAACAGAACAGATGTAAACATGAGCTCACAGACATGGTGTCATCACCATACATAAGACATGCACAAGCTCAAACCAGACAAAGTCTCATCATGGAAGAGGGGAGGTTAGCATGAAATCTGACTCCTGCCTAAGAGCTATTGGCATTTGATTGGTGTTGAGAGAGTGTCTACAATGTCTTAATTTGTTTTCTATTGCTCTGATGACAGACAAAGTCAATTTTCTTCAGTAGAGTGACACCTGGTATATCAACCACATTCCAAGAATAGTCAGCCAACACAATTGGACTTCACATTTTTTTATTTTTCTCGTAAGAAAGAGAAAGCAGTGGGTGGTAAGGAAAGAGAGGACATGAAGTTCAATGGGTAGGGAGCTGAGTGAGGTAAGACCTGGGAGTTGGGAAGAGGGTAAATATTATTAAAGAACATTGTACAAATTTATCAAAAACCAAAAACATTTTAAGAGGCTCCTAAGGAGAAATAGATACTGCAAGCAAAAACATCTCATGGCTTTTATGCACACTGTTGAGAGTCAAACCAATCTAAGGCTTCCTCAGAGGCCTGATGAAAGGATATGGGGCACCTAGATCTGCATTCCTGTTCAGGGGCAGACTTGGCAAGGTCCAGTCAAGGGACAAAGGTTCCTGGCAAACAGGCTTTTCCCCAGGAGTGACTAAAGTTACCAGTTTCAAGGCCACTGTGAGGTTGATCTGTGATGCGCTTGACCGCAAGTACATCTTCTGTTCCTTTTGTGCGATACTCATTGCTTCATTAGTCTTTGTTCCATCGTATAACTTCCCACAGACTCTGTCCTATTTTCCCCCTTACAAATTGTAGATAAGTTGCTGTACTTCTTAATAAGCTTGCTTGGCATGAAATGTAGCTTGTGCAAGACCTCCTGACCCCAAAGTTTCCTATCTTTTTTTTAATCTTCTGATTCCCTGGATCCTCCAATCGCTAATCTATCACTGAAGAAGTACTTGCTGGCTGAGGTCATACACCAGGACTCACATCATGAGTGACTAACAGAACATTTTTGTTGGACAACCCTGATTTATGTAAAACTGGCTTGTAGTGAAGTCAATATAATATTTTTCAAAAATAGTAATTCCAGTTCACTGAATGCTATCATAGCTTTCCATTTTAAAAGATATTATTAGGTTTGACTATTAAACTCCAACATTTCACAAAGTTAAGAAACGTCACCTCGGGACCTATTGGAGATTAGTAGGTCTTCTATTTGGTTTGAACACTGATAAAATTATTGTCATTGTCAGAACAGAGCAAGATTTCTCTCAGATACCTAGAAGTGGCCAACTACTTAAACAATGTTCAAAGAATACACCTATAGAGTTGTGCTTATGCTCATGCTCATGCTTTTGATATACCATTTTCTTGACTCCAACCTTGATATAAGCTGCCATGTAGGGGATGCTTAGTGGAGCATTACAAATAATTTTTGGTTTAGACTGAATCTAAAATCGTAAGTAAGATATGTGAATCCAGATTTGTTATAATTTTGTCTTTAACATGTCACTGGGTATTACTTGCTAAGTCCCTTCATTGCAGGACAGGGATTTTAATAGCATCCACTTTCATGGAACTGCCTGTTGACGTTGCTAATGATGAACAATAGTATCTCATAACAGGTGCAATAGCTTTATAAATCTAAGGACAATTAACAGTGGGGAAGTCTGAGCCACTCTGAGGTTTTGGTATACCTGGGAAACCTCTTCAAGGCTACACCCACATCGATTTCTACATCGTTCACCTCTATTTCCAAATTTGATCTGCTAGATAATGGATAGATTCTTTCACAATTGCTTTCCCTCCCCTTAAAAGAGTAGACACCCTGCACAGCTACAAAAACTTTACTTCTCTGGGGTTGTAAAGCTCAAAGGCCCAAACAAAGGAATCACTTGAAACAGTGGCCTGAAAAAGTGGAAGGCCAGTCACAAGTCCCCTCGAAAGTCAGGTGATTTCTAATGCTTTGCTTCCGTCACAATGGAGCACACCTAATCATCTGGTCAGCCAGTGGATAAAAAGAACCATCACTGAACTCTTGGTGACTTTTAGCTGACAATCTGGAAGGAGTTCAAACACCTGAACTCTATTCCCATCCATTTATTAACTGGAATGTGTTTTCGCAATGCTTTTCATCTGTAAGAAGTAGTTAACACCTGTCCGGTTAGGGTTTTGTTTGTTTGTTTGTTTGTTTGTTTTTTAATCAGTTTGACACAAGGTAGGGTTATTTAGGAAGAGGATCCTCAATTGAGAAAGTGTCTCCATCTCTCCATCAGATTGCCTATAAGCAAGTCTGTAGGGCATTTTCTGGATAACGACTGATGTGGGAGGGCCCAGCCCACTGTGGGCATTGCCACCACTTGGCAGGTGGTTCCCAGGTGGTATAAGAAAGCAAGCTGAGCAAACCATAATTAGCAAGCCAGTAAGCACCGGTTCTCCAAGATCTCTGCTTCAGTGTCTGCCTCCAGGTTCTCAACTTGAGTTCCTGCACTGGTTTCCTTCAATGGTAGACTATGATCAGATACGTAAGCCAAACAAGTTCTTTCCTACCATTTCCCCCATTTTCAAATGGGGTGATCTGTTATCATTTCCCAGTATAGACAAACCATCTTTTTTAGAATTCTCCCCATTCTCCAATTAAGCATCTTACAAATTTGTAGATCCTGGTTTCTCTCCACAAACTTAAAATTTATTGTGGCTAATTTTACTGGAAACAAGTATTGCATTTTGGTTGAGATCAAACCACTTCCCTTTCATATATCATTTTAACAGTATACCCAATGGATTTCATGTTGCAGTAGACAGGAAGAGCAGCAATGGTATCATTTCAAGTTGAGGAGTGCAATGTAACCTTGGTCAGAGAACACACTGAAGTAACAAAGTTAGCACTAGATTCCAGATCCAGCTATGTGAAGTCACTATTCTGGCTGTTGGTGGGTGACTTTGAGTTACACCTGTGTAAGCACGTCATGAATGTGGTAAAACCCTTCCTGGCTGCTGTTCCTAGGAATTAAGCTCAAAGCTTCCCTTTACATCTATTTAAAAACCTCTCCCCAGGCCTACCCCCCAGATAAGCAATTGATAATAAATTTCATCAATATTGAAGATTTCAGTTTTGGGATTCTAATGATCCACTTTTATAGTTTTGTATAGTTTAATAATTTTTCAAAACTGATATTCTGGGACATATGCGCTGTTTTTTAAAGTGTTTTATTTAATCCACATAGTGTGTGTGTGTGTGTGTGTGTGTGTGTGTGTGTGTGTGTATGCAGTTGTGTGATATTCAGAGGAAAGAAGAGTCAGTCCTCTCTTGCCCTCTTGTGGGAACCAGGAATCAAATCACATTGTCAGGCTGTGTATGCCCACTGTGTATCTTGCTAGCCTTCTCCTCTTCCCTCCCTCCTTTTCTCTCCCCTCCTCTCCTCTCTTCTCTTCTCTATTGTCCTCCTTTCCTCCCGTCCTCCCCTCTTATCCACTCTATTCCTTTTCCCTCCCCTCTTCTTCTTTTCTTTCTTATCTTTTTCATTACAATTTTAAGTACACATATGAAGTAATGGGCTTCATCATGACTGTTTCACTCATGTAAGTCACCATACTATGTTATTATTCGTCCTGTTCCCACTGCTCCACCCCACTGCCCTACTCCTCTTAGTCTTGTCTTGTCTCTCTCCTCCCCACACGTAATCTTTCCTTCTGTTTCCATGCCACCTGTATTATATGATGATTAAGCTTTATTGTTAAAACTAGACTCAGAAAGAAAGTGAATGGAGTGCCAAGTTTTCATCTTTCTCTGCTTCCTGGCTATAACAGTATTTAAAAAAAATAGCCCAAGGTTATAAAAATAGCTGCAATCTTAAGTTATTTCCTGTCTACCATGTCTTGGACCTGGGAGTAATGCAGTGTATTTTCTGCTGAAAACAGAAAAACTCGAGGTTTAAAGCAACTTTATAACATGAATATTTACTGTAAAAGTGGAGCATAACATACAACATTTGAAATTGATCAGTAAACAGTGGTGTTTGTTAACTGGGTTGGTTGGAATAGGTGACTTTATCTCTTGTAAAACTCTGTTTAAAATGTTTTTAAAGTACCCCATTCCTTCCTCATGGGATGCTTTCTGTGCTGTTCAATAAATACAGAACAAATCCCTTTGATAGACGCAACAGAGACAAGTACACACAGACACCAGGGACAGACACATATACATACACAGGACAGATTCACAAGGCAGCCTTAAGGTAAGCATGGTTCAGACCCACACAGCAAACAGACAGAGGATGGAAGATAGGGAGCATGAAGTAGAGACTTCAGATTTGGCTGCACCCTTGATTAAATGACACAGAAGGAAAGCACCTTGACTTCTTTTCTTAATGTGACACCAATGCCTTATTTGTGACTTAGAATCTATTATTAATTTGTTCAGACTAGCCAGTAAAAGCATCACCAATAGCTGCTGAGAATCTGGAAAAGTAGAGATTTTCATACAATGATAAAGGGAGAGACAACCTAAAGAACGTTCAGAAAATTCTTCATCAGGATTTGCCATAGCTAAATAGAAATATAATCTATGTCCTTGTAATTTCATTTCCAGGTCTATGTGCATGAGAATGTTTATTTACATCTGTTCAGCTGAAAACATGTATGGGATATTCCTATCATCATTACTACTTAACCATCCAGCTAGAAGCAAATCACATGCTGCTAGCAGTTCAGTGAATAAATGTATTTTTGTTTAGTTGTCTGATGGAATACCAATTGGCAGGGAGAAGGGGAAACATGCTATGGGTAGCTATGTGAATGAAAGTCAAGTGGGAATAAAATCTAAACATAAATGTGAACTACAACGTGAGGCCATTTCACACAGAGTCCAAAGTAAGGGAAAATGAAGGCAGTAAAGATCTGAATACAGATTGCCACTATAGTGGGAAGCAAAGACAAGGGAAAGACACAAAGAGCCCATTTATGCCTCTCGAAGGCATGAGTTGAAGGTAAGTATTCACTTTGTAAAGTTCATAGACTGGACTTCTACAGACTTAGACTGTTGGGAAGGGGAGGAACTCTGTGTGTGTGTGTGTGTGTGTGTGTGTGTGTGTGTGTGTGTGTGTGCTAACTGGAGGAAGGAGGTCTCTAAGGCTCTATCTTTGGGGATTTATCTTAGATTTTTTTCCTGTTACTTCCCTAGTCTGCTTCCTATATGATTGATATGTTAGTGCTTCACCACAGCAGGCTGAATGCCTCCTCCCTCCTCTTAACAGTGGACACACTGCACAATCCCTGCACAGTGTTTTCACAGAGTCAATCAATATAAAAGGTCTCTTTTGAAGGTCATTTTGCAAAATGGTGGCCCTGAGTACAGTGTGCTCAGGTTGTTACCCAGGCATCACATCCTCAGTCTCTTTGTAGTTCAGTGTCACCATAGCTCATTTATGGCTAATGGGGTCAAAGAGAAAGAAACATCCCCCTGGCTCTTACCTCTTTTCCTACAGATTAGATGAGCTTTTAGGAAAAGGCTACCTTGGATGAGCTGTTAGAAAATGCCACCATGGACATGGAGATAGAAGCCAAATGTTGAGGATGGCAGAGACGTCCTATTAAATCTATTTACTTTTTCTGGGTCAGTATATAAAAAAGAAGATTGTGGTTTGTTTGACACATGGAATTAGAGGAATTCTTTGTTCCGTCCCGTGTACTAGTACAGGGATTAAAATAGAATAAGGACCATGATCTAATTAGTGGATTAATCCTCTGATAGATTCACATTCTGAATAGACTGTTGGGAAGGGGAGGAACTCTGTGTGTGTGTGTGTGTGTGTGTGTGTGTGTGTGTGTGCGCGCGCTAACTGGAGGAAGGAGGTCTCTAAGGCTATATCTTTGGGGATTTATCTTAGATTTTTTTCCTGTTACTTCCCTAGTCTGCTTCCTGTCCATCATATCACGAAGGGTCCATCATATCTTCCTTACCACAATAGATGGCAACCTCTGTGACTGTGAGCCAAATGAGCCCTTTCTCCTGTAAGTGGTTTTGTCCAGGCATTTGGCAACAACGATGAAAAAACTAACACAGAGGGAAAGAACCTTTTCATGTAAGTAGCCTGCCACAGACTTTCCTAATTCTGCTCCTATTGATTCAAGATTCAGACTCCTCTTGTGCAAAATAGAAAGACGTCTGGATGACCTTGGAGATCTCTTTCATTAGTAACATTTTTAGAATTGAAAAAAAATGTAATTGGGACAGGAGGGACAGAAAGGGACCCTTTATATAAAGACATGTGGGTACCTGCCATTGTAAAGTAGAGCTCAGCTTGTATACACCACTGAGCCAGCTTTTGGTCTAGATGTTGCCTGGGAGGAATACGAGACTAAATAGCCTTGTGTGGTGATAAACTCTGTTCCACAGGGCACTGTGGTAGCAGAGGAAGAGTGCAGAGAAGTCCAATATGGTGAGTAAGAGTCAGTATCCCCTGACTAGAGGGACAGGGATACACTCTGGAATGTTTAACTGCCTTTTTGGGGTTCCCTACAAAGAATACTAGATGGGGTGGAGAAGGCAGACCTTTTGGAGGTGTTGGCTGTCTGTTTTTCCAGACTGCTGCGTCTCTGAGTAACTCAGTGTAAACTAAAGGTTCAGTCCTTGTCTCTGTCCACTGTGTTTGTGGTGACAGGCAGCACAGGCTGGTATTCTGGTTATGTGGTGTCTCTCACGTGATTCCAGTTGCTTGAGGCTGTTCCTAGAAAGGCTTAGATTTTTTGGTGGCATCCTGATATATGACTTGAGGGATACTCTTTCAAATATAACAACAGTGCTTTTGTCTTTGTGTCAATTGCCTAAGGACATCACAATAATTTTTACATTCTCCAGGTGCTCCTGAAACAGTGTTGTTGGGACCCCGTAAAAGACATGATTCTTGGGGTGGTTTATGTGAACTCTCCATGCAGAGAGAAGGAATGGGCTGTAGCTGCATCAGCAGAGTGGGTGTCTCCAAGGAACAGAGTTCATACCATTCTGACTAAGTCTATCCATGTGTATTTTCTGACCTTCATAGTATCTTTTCCATAAAATATAACTCTGCCATAGAAAAGGTAAAGAGAAACTAATATTTTTCTTTCATAAACTCTGACCCAAACTATAAATAAATCTTTCTCTCCTCATAATTATTTTAAAAAATATGGTGGTTGGTTATGGATCTCATACCTTCCTGTGCCTCTTACTTCAGTTATCACAGTATCAATAAGAAACAAATATGAACTAAAAATTGCAGTACTTTGCAATAGAAAAATTTAATAATCTATAGTATATCAAGGCATATTGGGTTAATGGTGCCTAATAAAAATTGAGACACAAGAAGAGAATTAGACAACAACAAATAGGTATGTTTATGTACTGGCTAGTTTTGTGTCAACTTGACACAGCTGGAGTTATCACAGAGAAAGGAGCTTCAGTTGAGGAAATGCCTCCATGAGATCCAACTGTAAGGCATTTTCTCAATTAGTGATCAAGGGGGAAAGGCCCCTTGTGGGTGGGACCATCCCTGGGCTGGTAGTCTTGGTTCTATAAGAAAGCAGGCTGAGCAAGCCAGGTGAGGCAAGCCAGTAAAGAACATCCCTCCATGGCCTCTGCATCAGCTCCTGCTCCCTGACCTGCTTGAGTTCCAGTCCTGACTTCCTTTGGTGATGAACAGCAGCATGGAAGTGTAAGCCGAATAAACCCTTTCCTCCCCAACTTGCTTCTTGGTCATGATGTTTGTGCAGGAATAGAAACCCTGACTAAGACAAATTGGTACCAGGAGTGGGGTATTCCTGTGACAACCTGACCATGTTTTGGGGAGGACTGTGGAAGGACTTTGGAACTTTGGGCTTGAAGATCCATCCGTTGTTAAAAGCTCTGTCAGATGTTGTGTAGGAACTTGGAAGATAATGTTGAGAACACTGCAGAAGATGGAGGTCTGGTTTGTGAAATTTCAGAGGGAAAATTAAAGACTCTTTTCAGGGCCATTGCTGTTTTGATTGTGAAGATTCTGTAGTTCTGGTTAGCTGGGGCTGAAGAATCAGCTGTGATTAACAAGATACCAGAACTACCAAAGCAAAAACTTTGCATTACTGGGACTATTGATGCTGGTTAGCTGGAGCTAAGAAATTAGCGGTGATTAAGAAGAGACCAGCATTTGTTTGGAATAACAAAAAACCTAGGATAGCAAAAACTCTTCTCAAGGATAAAAGAACCTCTGGTGGAATCACCATGCCTGACCTAAAGCTTTACTACAGAGCAATTGTGATAAAAACTGCATGGTACTGGTATAGAGACAGACAAGTGGACCAATGGAATAGAATTGAAGACCCAGAAATGAACCCACACACCTATGGTCACTTGATCTTCGACAAGGGAGCCAAAACCATCCAGTGGAAGAAAGACAGCATTTTCAACAATTGGTGCTGGCACAACTGGTTGTTATCATGTAGAAGAATGCAAATCGATCCATACTTATCTCCTTGTACTAAGGTCAAATCTAAGTGGATCAAGGAACTTCACATAAAACCAGAGACACTGAAACTTATAGAGGAGAAAGTGGGGAAAAGCCTTGAAGATATGGGCACAGGGGAAAAATTCCTGAACAGAACAGCAATGGCTTGTGCTGTAAGATCGAGAATTGACAAATGGGATCTAATGAAACTCCAAAGTTTCTGCAAGGCAAAAGACACTGTCTATAAGACAAAAAGACCACCAACAGACTGGGAAAGGATCTTTACCTATCCTAAATCAGATAGGGGACTAATATCCAACATATATAAAGAACTCAAGAAGGTGGACCTCAGAAAATCAAATAACCCCCTTAAAAAATGGGGCTCAGAACTGAACAAAGAATTCTCACCTGAGGAATACCGAATGGCAGAGAAGCACCTGAAAAAATGTTCAACATCCTTAATCATCAGGGAAATGCAAATCAAAACAACCCTGAGATTCCACCTCACACCAGTCAGAATGGCTAAGATCAAAAATTCAGGTGACAGCAGATGCTGGCGAGGATGTGGAGAAAGAGGAACACTCCTCCATTGTTGGTGGGATTGCAGGCTTGTACAACCACTCTGGAAATCAGTCTGGCGGTTCCTCAGAAAATTGGACATAGTACTACCGGAGGATCCAGCAATACCTCTCCTGGGCATATATCCAGAAGAAGCCCCAACTGGTAAGAAGGACACATGCTCCACTATGTTCATAGCAGCCTTATTTATAATAGCCAGAAACTGGAAAGAACCCAGATGCCCCTCAACAGAGGAATGGATACAGAAAATGTGGTACATCTACACAATGGAGTACTACTCAGCTATTAAAAAGAATGAATTTATGAAATTCCTAGCCAAATGGATGGACCTGGAGAGCATCATCCTGAGTGAGGTAACACAATCACAAAGGAACTCACACAATATGTACTCACTGATAAGTGGATACTAGCCCAAAACCTAGGATACCCACGATATAAGATACAATTTCCTAAACACATGAAACTCAAGAAAAATGAAGTCTGAAGTGTGGACACTATGCCCCTCCTTAGAAGTGGGAACAAAACACCCATGGAAGGAGTTACAGAAACAAAGTATGGAGCTGAGATGAAAGGATGGACCATGTAGAGACTGCCATATCCAGGGATCCACCCCATAATCAGCTTCCAAATGCTGACACCATTGCATACACTAGCAAGATTTTACTGAAAGGACCCAGATGTAGCTGTCTCTTGTGAGACTATGCCGGGGCCTAGCAAACACAGAAGTGGATGCTCACAGTCAGCTAATGGATGGATCACAGGGCTCCCAATGGAGGAGCTAGAGAAAGTACCCAAGGAGCTAAAGGGATCTTCAACCCTATAGGTGGAACAACATTATGAACTAACCAGTACCCCTGAGCTCTTGACTCTAGCTGCATATGTATCAAAAGATGGCCTAGTCGGCCATCACTGGAAAGAGAGGCCCATTGGACACGCAGACTTTGTGTGCCCCGGTACAGGGGAACGCCAGGGCCAAAGGGGGGGAGTGGGTGGGTAGGGAAGTGGGGGTGGGTGGGTAAGGGGGACTTTTGGTATAGCATTGGAAATGTAAATGAGCTAAATACCTAATAAAAAATGGAAAAAAAAAAAAAAAAGAAGAGACCAGCATCATTGAGGTGACATCTTCTGGGAAGTGTTTTCTGAAAGCACAAAGAGGCTGTGTTCCAGAGATGGCCAAGGTTGTACTCCTGCTGCAGCAGGACTTGGTAATATGTAAGGGTCACCCAGGTGGTACTGGTTTTGAAGGCATGAAGGGGTCACGCAAAGCAGCTGAGGCTCGACACTGTGAGAGGCCATGGAAGGCCATTGGTGAAGGTGCAGCCTCAGTTGCAATTGAAGGCCCAGGACTGAAGGGGTCATGCAGTGTTTGGAGATGCCAGTACCATGAGATGACCACCAAGAGCAGCAGCAGCAGTGGAGTACAGGCATCTGGAGCCTAGAGGATGATGTGTGTGCTACAAAGGGCCTGGCTGGAGAAGTGACCCAAGCTCTTGGAGGAGCCCAGAAGATCGTGAGTTGGATCCCAGACATTGGATGGTTGGAGATTGACTTTTGCTTTTGATTGTGACTGTGCCCTGATATTTTCCCTCTTGAAGGAAGAAACTGTTTTAGTGGAGCCCACAGTTAAAGAGACTTTTAATTGTAAAAAGACTTTGAATTTTAAGAGACTGAAAATTTAAGAATATGTAAAGACTGTGGGACGTTTAGAGTTATTTAGACCTTGGGGATGAATAAAAATGTAATGGTTGAGGCTTACTAGTGATGTGTTTGTGTGTCAAGTTGACAAGGGGTCAATTGTACTGGCTAGTTTTGTGTCAACTTGACACAGCTGGAGTTATCACAGAGAAAGGAGCTTCAGTTGAGGAAATGCCTCCATGAGATCCAACTGTAAGGCATTTTCTCAATTAGTGATCAAGGGGGAAAGGCCCCTTGTGGGTGGGACCATCCCTTGGCTGGTAGTCTTGGTTCTATAAGAAAGCAGGCTGAGCAAGCCAGGTGAGGCAAGCCAGTAAAGAACATCCCTCCATGGCCTCTGCATCAGCTCCTGCTCCCTGACCTGCTTGAGTTCCAGTCCTGACTTCCTTTGGTGATGAACAGCAGCATGGAAGTGTAAGCCGAATAAACCCTTTCCTCCCCAACTTGCTTCTTGGTCATGATGTTTGTGCAGGAATAGAAACCCTGACTAAGACAGTTTTGAATTTTGAAAGGAAAACAAAAGAGAGAAACAGGTTTTCTTTTAAAATCTTTTGAGGTAGTTTTAAGTTTGTATTTTTTTTTTTGAAAGCAACACACTTGTGAGATTTCCTGAGATTATGGTTTGGTCAGTACACATGTGACAAAAACTTCTTCCTTCATTACATAGTTTAAGGAAATGCAGGCCATCTTACCTGAGGGTTTTTAAACACAGCATATCTTTCCTCTTTCTCCAAAAACAGTACTTTGTTCTCTGTGTCTCTTGTCCAGTCTGATAAGACTTCAACAACATTTTCATGGTCTTCAAAAACTCTCTCTGATGAAATAAAAGATATTTCAGGTGGGAGTCTATTACTGAGTTAAGCACAATGCTGCCTCACAAGGCTTCTAAAGACTGGCAGTCCTTACTTACCTGGGTTTGAATCTATTCAGCCAAAGGCATATGCTCTGAAAAAACGGGTAGGTATCTGAAGTCGACGGAGGCAGGTGCTATGTTAATGACTCATAAAAGGTTACTGGGGCCCTCCTCAGCTCCTACTCTTCCTTCTTGCAGGGCACACCTCCAGGTCCCTATGTATCTTGTCCCCAACCTATTATTTCCTTTCCTGAACTAGCAACATGTCTCTGTATGGTCTGCTGTAAAGAGGCAGGAGAACTGGAGGACTTCAGTGCCTGAGGTGTGAGCTAACACCCATGCCTGTAACAGTAGTGCAGCATTCCTACTATTTTATATGTCACTGTCAGGTTTTAAGTTTATTTTACACAAAAACATGATAAATGGTAGAAATTTCAGTATTTTGGGTTGTAGTGAGTTATCCTGCTTTTTAATTGTTAGCGTTTGTTTTTCCTTTGAAAACATCCTTAGCAGGGGTAAATACTATGGGAAGGCCAAAGAGGATGCAGACTGTGAAACTCCTAAGCTATGACTCTACAACTCTAAGGATAATAGGTGGACACTGAACCAAGCTGGAGAGTAAAGGAAGCTGCTCCTTCCCTGTTTTCCCATTCAGAATTGGAGGAAACAGCAAGCCTTTGTTCTGTCCTTGCTTAGTTTTGTGTTAGTTTTGAGATAGACTATCCCTACATAGCCTGAATTGGCCTGGGACTCATCCTCCTCCTGTCTCATCCTCTCCAGGGATGGGGTTACAAGCATGTGTCACCATGCCTGGTTAAGGAACAGTTTTAATGTGGACCACTTTCTATAGAAAAAATTGCCCTAAAGCCTCAAAAGCAGATAATTCTGAGTTTTATACAACCCTCTTGGGAGATAGTGTTGCCCAGGGGATGAGTGGGAAGGAGGAGGGAAGTTATTAAACTGCTGAAAGAGGAGAGAGAGAGAGAGAGAGAGAGAGAGAGATCATCAATTTATTTCACTCCTCTTTGCTCTCTGGGGTTGAGAAATTGGCGATCAGTCACATTTGGACAGGGGAAGAAGAAATGAGCATAGTTGTAAGGCCTGGAAGTCACGTTATGCTTCAGGGAAGTACTCTTTAAAGGAATATTAGCAGACAGATAGCCAGGATCTCCTGCAGTCTGATGAGCTTCCTAAGCATGTAACAGGATGAACCACATTGCCCCCTTTTTTCCCTTTTGGAGTGACTAGCAAGGTGACAGTAATGAAGTTCACATCACCCAAAGCCTGGCTACCCTCTACCGACTGAGTGTCTGCCACAAAGAAACAGAGACAAGGATTTATCTCAGATGAAGGCAGAGACACACGCCATGTCTTGAGATATTGAAACAAGTGGTTAAAACAGACTAAAACGTGTAATAAAACAGGCTTTTGAAGTGCAACCCAGATGTGGGGAGGAGACTTACCAATTTGCAGTTCGGGATATATTTCATAAAGGCACCAGTCCACATTGCAGTCACAATGGGTTTTTTCAAAAAGGTTGTCCAGAACATCCCGAGCCAACTGCCGCTCATCCACCATCAGTGACTTGGTACTGCTGTCATCCATGTGCACCTTAACTACAAGCTGAAGATGAAGCCACAGAACAGTTAGTTAGTTCCAGCAACTGGGGCGGTCTGCTAAGCTTAAGGTGTCAGCACTGTCATTGTTTCTGCCACTGAGCATTAGAAATTCATCCTTTGAATATCTTGATAGGCTGTCTTTACTGTAGCTCACTAGGTTCACAGTTGGGTAAGACTGTTGACTTTTCTCACCAGCAGTAGTGGCATGATTGTTATGGGTGGTAACCAGCCACTTTCTGATTGGATTTAAAGTCTGCTCCACAGGACAGAACCCATGCCTGGTATTGTAAACTGGACCAAGAACCCAAGGCTGAAGGGATTATGGGCCCCAGAGGAAAACTGACTTCTATCTATTATTTTACTAAACAATGTAGGATCAAACTGCCTTCTAAATATATATCTTTTTATCCATAGATTAATGCAACTCTTGACTCTCATCAGTGAGTTATGACTCAATTGGTCAAAGTACATTGAATAAGTCACCCTGAGTGCTTAGCAATATAAGTCATTAACTAGGACTATTTAATTACACAAATCTCTTGTCCACTCTTTAAACCTTTTGCCAATGTCCTAAACAATGACTTGAGGACCTCTGCACCTCTTCCTTTATTTCTTTTTCTTCCCAGTGTAGCTTTACTTAATTGGCACATTGGGTATGGGACACTTTGATAAGCCGAGCTTATCAAAGGCTGCCATACCTTAAAATTTTCCTTAACAATGGGACTTCAGTTGTAAAGACACAAGGAGACCTTTTAATAAAGAAATACTTCTGGCCCTAAAAATGAATGGGAACAAAAGTGGAAGGATGTTGGGAAAATGAGAAGTGAGCGCTCCTTCAGTTCTGTTTGCTTTCTGTCTCCCCACCAGAAATCAGTGCCTTGAAACTGGCCCAAGAGCATTGTTTATTGTCTGGTTTGTGTTTTTCAAATTTATTTCTCATCCTGCGTTTTCCTGTTATATAAAGGAGTTCACAGTGAGGTCAGAGGATATATCCCACTTTTTAGCTATATTTCTATTTGGTCTTTGAGAGATTTAGGCATGTATACAATGTATTTTGATCATATTAATCCCCCATAATCCCACCTCTATCCCTTCCAACATCCCCTACCATGTCCCATCCCAACTTCATGTTCTCTTTTTTTCAATTCATTGAATCCAGTCAGTGCTGCCAATATGTACCTATCTACACACAGGCCCATCCATTGGAGAATGGGCAAACTACCAGGGACCATATTCCTGAAGGAACTGCTTCTTCCTCTCCTGAGTGTCATCAACTGATAATAGCTTCTTAGGTAAGGTTAGGGCTTCATGTATCCCTCTCCCATGCTGGAACTTTGCCCTGATCCTGAACAAGTTTTCTGCAAGCAACTGCAGCTGTTGGGAGTTCATGAGACAGAAACCCTGTCATGTCCAGAAGGTGCTCTTTTACAGCAGTCAGCATCAACATTTGGCTCTCACAACCTTTTCACCTCCTCTTCCTTGAACCTTACAGGGGTGGGTGTTAAATAGATGCATGTATATACATATATGTACATAATATATAATATAAATATATATAATATACACATATATATTTTCCTCTGGTTGTGTTCATTTACTGACAACTTGAGACAGCCTAGAATTACCTGAGAAAAGAATCTTAATTGAGTAATTGTCTTTATCAGGTTGGTCTGTGACATATCTGCAAGGGATTGTCTTGACTATTAATTGATACAGATTGGCCCAGCTCACGGTGGGTGGGCAGCATCATTCTTCTGAGAGGTGGTACTGGACTGTATAAAATGCTAGGTAAACATAAATACATCTATGGGTTAGCCAATGAGCAAGCAAGCAAGCATTCCTTCTATAATTCCCACCTCCAGGTTCCTGCCTTCAATTCTAACCTGACTTCTCTCAAAGGTCTTTCCTGATCTGGAAGTGCAAGTCAAATAAACCCTTTCCTTCCTAAGTTGCTTTTGGTCAGAGTTTTTAAATCACATCAACAGAAGGAAACTAGAACAGGCTGGTGACAGAGTTTAAGCCTTCTGCATGGGATTACTGGTGAAATTTTAATTCTTTAAGGTTCATTACTTCAATAGTGTGATGGTACAGGGAGGGGACAAGTGTCACCTTGGAGTGCCCCCTGGTCTGTCATGATGATTATACCTTCTTTAGCTTGACTATAGTTGGGTCTTTTTTTTTTTTTTTTTTTTTTTGTATTTTTCTGTGGAATGCATACATGCTGTTCTTTGCTGAGAATGTTCTTTGTGATAGAATAGTTACATTCCTGGGAAACACAACTGATGTTAGGGCTTTGAAAGCAATATTTATGATAAAGAAAAATCATGACATTTGACCACATTTCACTCCTACTTAGAGGTGCTTTAGAAAGGAAAACATGTTGCTTTTTCCTTTCTTTTTTTTAATATGGAAGGAGACATTGCTAAACCACATAGTTTCATAATGATGGAAGAGGCTTCTTTTTGGCACAAACTAAGTTTAATCCATATGTATTTATGAATATCTATAATTGTAGAATTTAGAAAAATAAAGTGAATAAAAAGGAAGAACTCATACTTGTGGTTCTTCACAGTTTCTACTCTATTTGCAAGCTGCAGAGGGTACTTATCAACGTGTAACAGCGCCACAGCAGTACGGTGCTATGCAACTAATTAGTCACACGATCTTCTATGGGCCAAATGCCTTGATAATGAAATGATAATGAAATCTCACTTTTATTTGCAAGTTGTTAAAAATGGGAAAAATTTAGCCCTAAATCATGCAAATTGCATTTTTGGACTTCTATAATAAGATTTACAAATGGAATTGTTCTTCTGCCACAGAGCTGTAGAATAAATTAAATTAATAGATTAGTCAGATTGTGTTTCCAGCTTCAAAAGCTTCATGCTATAAGCTATGGACATCATTTGTAGTTCAAAATAATGTCAGCATTCCACCAAATCCTTAAGAGCAAATACTTCTAATGAGGGAGGGTTTCCCCCCCCTTCGTTTTCTTATGAGACAGGGCCTTTCATTGTAACTCAGTCTGCCCTTAAACTTGGGTTTAAGTTTGAGGTAAGAGTGATCTTCCTCCTCAGCCTTCTTGTTCTAACTCACATTTATTGTTTAAAACGCTCAAAGTTATTTTCCTTAAATATGGAGCATTTCTATTATTTGCTTAATGTACTGTGTCATACACAGGGGCATGTCTTTTTGTGGGGGGGGGTTTGAGATAGGGCTTCCCCTGTATAGCCCTGGCTGTCCTGGAACTCACTTTGTAGACCTGGCTGGCCTAGAACTCAGAAATTCGCCTGTCTCTGCCTCCCAAGTGCTGGAATTAAAGGCGTTCACCACCACCACCCGGCTCAGGGTCATGTCTTAAAAAATGTAGTTGGAGAGTCAGGAACCTTCCATCCCTTCCTACTGATGAGTGCTATGTTCTGGATCTTCCATGGATCCGGGCAGGTTGTGCCTTGTGTTTACTGCCATAAGTCACTGTAAATAAAAGGAGCAAAGTCTCCCCAGGCCAGCCAGAATGAAGCTACTGCATCTGCTCCTTGTCCCACCTTCTCTTGTAAGAGACATGTCTCTTTTCAGTTCTTTTCTGAAATCACACAATGTGACCCTCAGTTATAAACATTTCGGTGGCTTAAAAGTGCATAATTATAATTTTTAAAAACTTACTCACTCTCCCTCCATCTCTTCCTCCCTCACAAGCCCAGGCCCTTGCACATGCTAGAAAAACATCCTGCTAGTGAGGACGTCCCGAGTCCTTGGGGTTTTATGGGACAGGGTTTTGTGGCTTCTCTTGAACTTGAGGTCCTCCTACTGCAGCCTCTCTGCCCTTATTGTCTTTTATCTGCATCCATCAGCAAAGCCATTCCATACAGTATATCCACACCTGCTACTCATTTGTACCTCAATCCAACACAAGCTCATTTGTGCTAGAACAATCTAGAACAAGTCCCCCCACTGCCATTCTCCACTAGTATAATTTATTTTCCATGGGAGTCTAGTCACTCGGTATACTCTTTTTTTTTTCCTCAGTTTTTTTTTTAAATTGGGTATTTATTTCATTTACATTTCCAATGCTATCCCAAAAGTCCCCCACATGCTCCCCCACCCGCTCCCCCACCCACCCACTCCCACTTCTTGGCCCTGTCGTTCCCCTGTACTGAGGCATATAAAGTTTGCACGACTAATGGGCCTCTCTTTCCACTGATGGCCAAGTAGGCCATTTCTGATTCATATGCAGCTAGAGACACGAGCTCCTGGGGGATACACTCGGTATACTCTTGATAGAGTAACAGTCCATATTTATGAGGAACATAGTCCTCTCTGACCCATCATACAGCCCCCTGTGTGGGGGGAAGGGACACACATGGGATACTAAAGAAGGAACAGGGCACCCACCTACTCCAGATCAGACAATACAGTCACAGACCACCTGCACATCCCTACAATTGATTTTCTGTGAATCTGCCAGTATGGATTTTAAAAATTATTCATTAATCTCCTATCTCCCCATTTAGAGCTCCACCAAAGGCTTCTTGTACTTAAGACACAGTCCAAACTCGCTCTGCTATCTATGTGCTCTTGTGGCTCCTACCTACCACATTAACATCAATTCCTTCCTTTGCTTTTACTCAGTAGGTCACTGAAGTGTGGTCAACAGTCTTTCATTCTGTTCCATCTCGTCAAGCTAAGGTTTACGTGAACCTAAGATATGCATTGCATCATCAATACTCATCTCTGTTTGAGGATCACCTTTACTACTGTCCTGTGTATCTAGCTGCCTCCTGCTGCTGAGGACTTTGCTCAAGAGCCCCCTTCCTTCCCAGGGAGGCTTCATTATCACCAATGGATGTGAGGAGTGGCTTCGACAATGCCTAGCAATTCTTCTGGTTTCCATTTTTTTCTTTTTTGGCTCATGCTTATGGATTTTAAAAGAAGTAGAAGGAGGAGGAGGAGGAAGACTTAGTGTTGTAGTCCTGGATAGCTTTGAATTTTCAATCCTCCTGCCTCTAGATCCTCAGTGCTGGGAAAAGAGGCAGGAGACACCATACTGAGCCTGGTTTAATTTTCATCACTGCATTTGCCTTCCTTACTGGAATTTAGCTCAAAACAAGTAACAGCCTCACTGGACCATTATACAAACCTAGTAACTCCTCTAAAGTCAGAGTGCATTGTTAAAGAGGATAAAGTCTTTAGAGGGTTTGAGGGAATATATAGGCAATGAATTAGTGGGTAGTGCATTGTGTGGTGATAATTCACTGAGGAGAATTTTAGGGAGTAGTGTGTACAGTGATGGGGACACTCTCACTTAGAAGGCGACTGAATACATGGTGGGGGGGAGGGGCAGAAAAAATCCAGTGAGAATCTGGGTAAGAGTGGAAGGGATAGGTAGTTCCACAACAAGGACTTGTAGAGTGTTTGCAGGACAGTTACAACGACAGGTAGTTACAGTGAGGTAAATGTAGAGAGAAGGAGGGAGGGAGAGAGGGAGAGAAGAAGAGAATGGAGAGAACTGAGGCTAGAGAGATAATGGCATCCAGATCACGCAGAGACAGGAAGGAGGGTACTTGAGGGGTGTGGCTTTACTGTACAAGATAGGCAGCCCCTGGGGCTCTTAGACCAGAGAAAGAAGGCAAACTGGGATTCCAGTGGGATAGGTGATCTTTTTTTTTTTTTTTTGGTTTTTCGAGACAGGGTTTCTCTGAATAGCCCTGGAACTCACTCTGTAGACCAGGCTGGCCTCGAACTCAGAAATCCTCCTGCCTCATGCTGGGATTAAAGGCGTGTGCCACCATGCCCAGCTCAGGGATAGGTGATCTTAGACAACAGCATGGCAATTCTTCCCTCATGACCTGAGTGGTGCATGATATATGTAGCTATGGTTGTGAGATGTCCATGACAGGCTTCACATGTTTGAGCATTCATCTTTCTCTGCTTCCAGGCAGCAGACACCATGTGACCACTGACCTTAATAGTCCTGCTCTTACAGCCTCTGATTGTCTTGCTTCTATGCCTTCCCCACTATCATGGACTAAAACCTCAAATGGAGAGCCAAAGTCAATCCTTCCTCTCTAGGACTGCTACTGCTGGGCATTCATCAGAGCAGTGAGGAAGGTAACTAATCCAGGTCATTATCTTAGGTGCTTGTCACAGTGAGGAAGAGCTGACACATACACGCAGAGAGCAATAAGTTGATTGAACCAGCTCTATCTGGAAAACAGCTTCACATATGAGCCTTGAAAGTCTGGATGTGGGATCCCCAAGAGATATTTACTGAATTATTCACCATGTATACAATTCCTTCATTCAAGAATTGTGACAAAGACAATTCACCTTAGTGAGAGATGACAGATGTTTCAATTGAAATAAGATGCAGATTGAGTACTTGTCTCATTAACTAAAAAATTAACTGACATTTTAATAGTAGATATAGTGTTCCAATCAGGTTAGATACAGGGTTTTCTCATGTAATATAATACATATCTTCCTAAAACACCTTATACTCACAAAAATGTCCAAGAAAATTATAGGCTAATTGGTAAAGAAGGATAAGAAACAGATCACTCAAAGCTTACACAAATTAAAGACTAGATTAATAACAAATGTTTGATTCATGGGGAGACGTCCACACAAGCTTAATGTCTAGAGGCTTCCCAAGGAGCATAAAATTCACAAAAGAAACTATGTAAATGTGAGGCCAAGGTTGCTAAGGTGTGACCCAATTAAAGCATGCCCAGAGGATGCTATAAGCAGAGAGCTATGGAAGACCCCAGAGAGCATCCCTCAGGGAAGGGATTCCAGGATGGACATATTTTAAGTTCTCAAAATGGAACTGAGAAGGCCCTTGCCTAGGTGATAGCAAAACCAAAGACTTTTTTCTTTCTTGTTAAAGGGAATTTCTACTCCCACTATCCTGGTTTATGGGAAAATGTATGTGAAACCAGCAAAAAGTCACATGTGAGCTAAGCAAATGCTTTTGGACGCTCTTGTTCTCACCATGGAGAGCTCTTTGCCATGGAGCACCAGAAAGCCCTTATAAGAAATGGATGGAGGTAGGTTCCCTACCTAGAAATTGCAAATTAGCTAAATGGTGTTATGTAGAGAAAAATGTTGTCATGTCCTATGTTCTGAGAATTCTTTAAAAATTATTTGGAAAGTGCTACTTGAGTTTTCTTTCAATGACACTGTTAAAGCTGTGGTCTTGTGCATGCTAAACAGATAACCAACTACTGACCTGTATTCTCAGAGGCACATGAACATTTATTATACTGTTTACCGGTAACTATAATATGACATCATTAATTTAACTCCCCTATGCAAATGTGTTTGGTAGCTTACCTTCTTAACCTTGGCTTCCTTCAGCTTTTCCAGTGCTAACTTAATTTTATCAGCCTTTGCTTTGGCTTCTTCTTCTTCCTGTAAAGGGGCAAGACAGTCAACAGAGTCCAATAAATCACACCAGTGACTAATTGTGTGTTGGTTCATTTAGAGAAACAAAATTACCGAATTTCACATCCTTCATTTTCAGAATGTAGGTAATGCCCTTGACTAAAATATTCTACTCAAATATACAGAAGGCAACTGTTGATTATAGCCTTGAGGATTTTATCGGAAGAAATGAAACTATGACTTCAAGGACTGTATGAAGTACTTAGAACATGCTATCTGTGCTCAGCTCAAAGAACAGGGGACTGTGAATGTGAACGAAGCAAAAGCCCTCATAAACTGATGTACTTGAACTTTGGCCCTTGCTGGTGGTGCTGTTTGGGGAAGTGCAGGAAATTTTAGGATGTGGAACCTTGCTGGAGAAAGTACATGGGTGGAAATGGGCTTTGAGAGTCTATGGCCTTGTCTCATGACCAGTTGGCTTTCTGCTTCTATCCTGTGCCTAGAATGTGATCAGTTAGCTTCCTGCTCTGCAAGCCTGCTGCTGGGTCTCCCCCAATATGATGGGATTTCTCTATAGCTGTAAGCTAAAATAAACTCTTAACTTCCTCTGGTAGTAGTATTTTTATCACAGCAACAGAAAAATAACTAATACAGATACCAACCTACAGAACCTATTAAAGCATTCATCCTGAGGGAGTTGAGCCCTTCCTACCATTATACACATCCTCTTGGTTTATGGTATCTATTTAGAGGAGGACTCCTAGCTGTTATTAGAAGCTTTAAAGAGTCTTTAACAGCCTACATTTTAATACAAAAGCCAAAACTTAACCTTACAAATCACAAAAACTCCAAAGCAAAACAAAATAAACAAAACGAAATAAAACAAACACTCCACTAATGAACACAAAAATGAACATCAGCAAAGAGTGTGAAATATCCTTATATTTCAAAGGAATAAAACCTTTGATTTTATAATGTAAAATCTTATCAATAGGACTATTAAGGTTCTCTTGTTTATTTGTTTGTTTATGTATTTATTAATTTTTTTATTTTTAAACTTTTTATTAGATATTTTCTTCATTTACATTTCAAATGCTATGCCGAAAGTCCCCTATACCCTCCCCCCTCCCTGTTCCCCAAACCACCCATGCCTGCTTCCTGGACCTGGCATTCCCCTGTACTAGGGCATATAATCTTTGCAAGACCAAGGGCCTCTCCTCCCAGTGATGGCTGATTAGGCCATCTTCTGCTACATATGCAGCTAGAGACACAAGCTCCAGGGGGTACTGGTTAGTTCATATTGCTGTTCCTCTTATAGGGTTACAGACTCCTTCAGCTCCTTGGGTACTTTCTCTAGCTCCTCCATTGGGGGCCCTGTGTTCCATCCAATAGATGACTGTGAGCATCCACTTCTGTATTTGCCAGGCACTGGCATAGTCTCACAAGAGACAGCTATATCAGGGTCATGTCAGCAAAATCTTATTTGTTTATTTATAATGATAAGAAATTGAATTGTTTTTCATGAAAGGAAAAAAGGTGTTACATTTCTACTGTTTGAAAGTAGAATTATCTCTTCTAATATCACTGGTTTCTGAAATAATTTTGAGTGCCAAGATACTTTAGGAACAATTGAAAGTGAGGAACTTTGTAACTATCTACCTGAACACTCAACTTTGTGTTTACTTTCAAGGAATTGATGGTCCCCCTGATACCACGAGGGGCCCTATGCTTGGCGATTCTGCTTTGTCTCAATCGATGAAGCAATGAGTGTGATACAATGTGGATTTATCATGTGATTTAAATTTAAAATTTTAGGCATTCCCAGCATCATTACGATGATTTGAATGATAGTGACCACCACCATTCAGGACAATAGGAGCCCACAGGAAACTGAGCAGGGTTCTTACTTGGAAATATTTTTAAAGGACCTATTTAAGAAAAGTCTTCAAAGTGTTTTTACTCTTTTTTTTTTGAAAAATATGTAATTAACATGTTAAATGAAGATTATATAGTTATTTTACAAAGTTTAGCAATTTATAAATATCAAGCATTTATTACCTGTCTTTGACCTCCCCAATGAAGGCATCCCAAAGATACATAGTCTTTGCCCTATTGAAAAGGGTTGCCAGAGGCAATAATTCAAATTAACTCAAGTAAAAACCTATTCTTTTCTATATTCTGGGCTAGGAACAGGGGCAATGAACATAGAAATCAACTTCTTAGTTCATACAAAGTTAATGAGACGTGTCCTCTGAAGCTTGAGTACTTTTTTTGTAACCAAATTAAAAATACAATTTATTTTTAAGAGGAGTTTAAAAGACTGGTAAAAACTGTTCCTAGAAGCCATGCATTTCTTTTCTTTTCTTTTTTTCTTTTTATTAGATACTTTCCTTATTTACATTTCAAATGTTATCCCCCTTTCCTAGTTTCCCCTCCAAAAATCCACTATCCCCTCTTCCCTCCCGCTGCTCACCAACCCACCCACTCCCATTCCTGGTCCTGATATTCCCCTATACTGGGGCATAGCACTTTCACAGGACCAAGGGCCTCTCCTCCCACAGATGACCAACTAGGTCATCCTCTGCTACATATGCAGCTAGAGCCATGAGTCCCACCTTGTGTTTTCTTTGGTTGGTGGTTTTGTCTCAGGGAGCTCTGGGGGTACTGGTTAGTTTATATTGTTGTTCCTCCTATGGGGCTGAAAACCCCTTGAGCTCCTTGGGTACTTTCTCTAGAACCTTCATTGGGGACCTTGTGCTCTGTCTAATGGATGGCTGTTAAGTATCCATGAAGCTTGAGTATTGTTAAGGAATATGCATATTACTTTTATCCAAGCTATAAACACTATATTTGGTCTTAATGGGTTCTCCATATATACTTGCTACACTTTAAATGTTCTCACCAAAACAGATGTTGAAGTTTAATTCCCTTGTGAAAAATTAAAAGATGGGATCCAGTGATATCTTTTTAAAGCAAGGGGGCATGGGCAGAAAGCTCCCTCTCAAAACTGGAAAGGTGCCAGAACCATACTTTAATATTCCCCAACCTTCAGAACTGTGAGCTAAATTAGCCTTTCTTCTTTTATACATTAAACATCTGTGGTATTCAGTTACAGCAATAGAAAGCAGATTAAGACAACACTGCTCTTTTTCCCCAGTACCTCAGAGGTTTAGGCATACAAACTGATAGATGTAATTGTCACATCAAAGAAAGTCCAAGGTGATGGGTAGATAGTAAATGGAGAGCAACAGTCCTGCCATCTTGGGTCCTATGGACTTACTTTAGAGAGAAGTTCAGGAGGAGGAGGAGGAGGAGGAGGAGGCAGAAGGTCTAGCATGGGTTCTACGGGTGGAGGTGGTAAAGCTTCCTCATGGTGACTAACATCAATAGCAGCAGCACTTGCTCCATAACCTCCTGAGGCTGTACCCTGGCCATCCGAAGCCCTCAGAAGTGCAAAACGATCTTGATTCTGAGAGGACTCTTTCTGAGCCTGGATGGTTCTCTGTTCGGCTTCACTTATATCTGCTACCAGATCTGCCATGAGGGCATCTAAATCTTGGTCTTCCAGTGCATTTAAGGACTCTAAGAGGAAAAAAAAATAACAGTATCAATGTTTGAAAAACAAATCAACTATTTGTACCTGGAAAAACCTGAAAGCATTTTTTTTTTAAAGAGCAATATGTACATAGGTGGGAGTCATTATTTAAATTTCTATGATACAATAAAAAAGGTTGGAAGTATTTTTATGCAGTGTAACACATTCACATATTGACACTTCTAAAATAATACAATCAGTACATAGTGTAAGTAAGTTCCTAACAAGAAGAAAAGAGGGAAATGTGCTCTGCACTGGCGTATCTCCAGCTACAGTCAGAGTTGAGCACATGAGCAGATGCCTACATAGGGACTCTTGAATATTTTGGTGCAAGAGCCTTGGGCTTTGGAAGAGTAGAGGAAGAGGAAAGTGGAAATGGGTGGAGGGGGAGTTCTCCCACTGGTGGTCAGCTGGGTTTCACCCACCTTTAGGAAGTGCAGAGCAAACCTCTGGAAGCCCCCCATTTAACCGCCGAGAACCTTACATTCTGAAGTGCAGGATTAATGCAACAAAAGAATAAAAGAAAATAAAAAGGAGACTAAGTAGTAAAGATTTTGTGAAGGCAGTGGGCTCACTCAGAGAGCTTTCACAAGATAGAGAGAACACAGCTTTTTAGAGCGATGAGAAAGGAGGAGATTTCTTTCAGATCTCACCCAACTGTGAGATAAGGGCACATGCATACTCAGCAAGTTGGCTAGCTTGCTGGGATCAGAGGATGTGGCATTGGTGGATAACATCAGCAGATGATTGTGCTGGCAATCAGGCATTCACCAAGTGATGATTCAGTGACAAAGGATGGACGCTGTGCATGATGACCCAGAATGAGGAAATGGGAGTGCCAGAAATGGAGCCTAGTAAAAAGCAGAAAGCACTATGGGTCAGCTCCCTGCTGGACAACCTCAGTGCCATACAGCACAGCTCATCATTATAAGAGTTCTAGCACAGCACTCATTCCAAGCTTTGACCATAAAATGAGTGAAGCAGATTTTTTTATAAACTATTTTTGCATAAAAATATTATTTTTAAAAAATTTCAGCGATATGAGCCAAAACTGAAACTTGTTTATAATTTCCTAACATGGTCAGTCACAATTGTTAATGAAAAAATCTTTTAATAAACATTACTCTAAATAATTATAACTATATTGTATATAGTTATAAGCACTTTAGTGATAAAATCCCTACAATGAAATTTATATTACTGTCTAAAGAAAAGTTCATTTACATTAAAATGTTCTTTAATGCCTTATTAATCTGTCAAAGAGCTCAAAATGTATTGCTATAGCTTAAATGTGTTAGTATAGATACATTTTTACTAATCAATGTAGAATTGCATACTGAAGAATGGGGAATGAGAAATGGATTCCATGCTGAAGTCTGTTATTCTCTGAATTTTTAATTCATTTTTAGTTAACTTGTTTAACTTATTTTTAACTCATTTTAGCAATAACTTAACTGAGGGCAATAAAAAATGTATTCTAAACCTGGCAGTGGTGGCACACGCCTTTAATCTCAGCATTGGGGAGGCAGAGGCAGGCGGATTTCTGAGTTCGAGGCCAGCCTGGTCTACAAAGTGAGTTCCAGGACAGTCAGGGCTACACAGAGAAACCCTGTCTCGAAAAACCAAAAAAAAAAAAAAAAAAAAAAAAAAAAGTATTCTAAACAAATTTAACTTTCTATATACATTAGGAATTTGGTAGTTCTGCCCTCTCCCAAAGCCATCCATCCATGGGCATATTGTCCCCTTGTTGCCACATCGTAACGGACTGTGCCTGGAGATTTGTGGGTTTCTTTGACTCTATCATCTTTGCTACTTTTTTGATGCTAAATCCTAAGTGTTTAGAAAACCTGGAGTTTACTACAGCAGTAAGAACACTGACTAAACTTAAATTTTAGTGGAACTGATGATAAAGTGCTCATTTGTGGCACTTCCAGAGGCAGAGGCAGGTGAATCTCTGAGAGTTCAAGGCAACCATAGTCTACATAGAAAGTTTCAGGCCAGAACTCCATCATGAGGTGAGATCAAGTTAACAAAACAATAAAACTAGGAACTCCTTCCCAAACCAAACACCCACTGGAGGCCCTAAGTGGAAGTGTCTGTTAGACAGGGTTGTCAAAATGTACTAAGCAAAGTGTACTACTCTTTGGAAACTTCATGGATGCTATTATCTCAGTGACTATAGCTGGCAGGAATAATACATTTTGTTTTATGGTGAATAGTAGAGTATAGAAAATAAGTGTAGAAAAGAGACCACTAGAAAGAGGTGCATTATAGCTGACCAATCAACAGTCATTGGTGCCTTTGGGCTTATCATGAAAATACTGCAAAAGACAGAAACAGTGAAGCTGGGTGAGAAATGGAGACAGTAGCCAGGACTGGGGTTCTGTACTGAGCTTCTTTGTAACTTCAGTTGTTATGTTTTGGGGTCACTGAAAGACTTGGCTACTCTTTTCAAGAGTTCTACCAAGACTGCCCTTGTGGTTCAATGTCTGACACCAAGAGTTCCAGTGAATTCTCACTACCATGGAAGTGATTATTTCAAGATTCATCATCATTTCAATGATCATCAGATTAGTTCTCTGCAATAAATTGAAAAGAAGATCTTGCTATAAAGTAAAGATTTAATCTCCAGAGGATTGAAAGTTTCAAACAGTAAATTATATACAGATACATGATTGTAATTTAAAATACATATTTAGAATAAAATGTATTTGGAATCAGTTCCCATTCATACACGATCAATTGTTATTAAACACTTAATTTTTATCCTTGAAGAGTCATTTCTTACTGACTCCTTAGTAATAAGAAAGTTCCTTTTTATAGTATATAATATTTTTATTCATTGTTTGAGAATTTCATACACGTGTACAGTGAATTTTGAACATATTCACACCCCACTCCCCCCCTCCACCCCCTCTTCATGTAATCTTGGATTCTTTTATTGTTGTTGTTTTTATTTTTTATTTTTATTAGATATTTTCTTTATTTACATTTCAAATGTTATCCCCTTTCCTAGTTTCCCCTCCAAAATCCCTCTATGCCCTGCCCCTTCCCCCTGCTCACCAACCAACCCACTCCCACTTCCTGGCCCTGGCATTTCCCTATACTGGGGCATAGAACCTTCACAGGACCAAAGACCTCTCCTCCCATTGATGACCGACTAGGCCATCCTCTGCTACATATGCAGCTAGAGCCATGTGATTTCTTTGGTTGGTGGCTTAATGTCGGGGAGCTCTGGGGGTACTGGTTAGTTCATATTGCTGTTCCTCCTATGGGGCTGCAGACCCCTTCAGCTCCTCAGGCCCTTTCTCTCGCTCCCTCATTGGGGACCCTGTGCTCTGTCCAATAAGTTTATCTTGAGACTTTTCATAAATGGAAGCGGGTCTTCTCTTTCATCATAGGTGAAAATATCTAATTGACTTTATTAATTAAATGTAGACACAGTAAAGGACAATGCACCGTCCAGGGTTTACACACTGTTTCCCATGAAGTCCACGTTTCCTTGGTTTCATGGTCAGACTCAGTCCCGTGGAGACCCCCATCACTGCTATGGTGTTAGAGTTCTTAAGAAACACGTTTCTGTGCTTACCATTTAAATCCTTAAACCCCACAGTGTAGTTAAACTCTTCTCGGGGTGGGTTGGGGTCTGGAGGAGGAAGAGTGTCCACTCCTAAACTCTGTGGAAACAGATCCCACGGTTTGCGTGAGTGAGTCACAAAACCAACATTTCTGAAGCCCAAACCACTCACTTCTATACATTTTCTCTGCAAATATGCTTTTAAAGACTGTGTTTTTACTTGAAACTGTTTTATCATTTCTTTTCCAGTATAGAAAATTTCAGCTTAAAAAAAAGCCTGTTCTATAAAACATGTTTTGAAACAGACTGTGCTACTCGAAAATAACGAGAAGGAAATAGTTAATGTTTCTAAACAACAGAGAAACTTTGCTGACTTGGTGAAGGCACTTACTATCCACAATCTTATAAGGACTTACATAGTGACATCAAAGAGAAAAAAAGTCCAGTCATCTGCAGAAGAAATTCTTCTACAAAAACCTTTCAAAGATTTGTTTACTCCCAATTACCTGTGTACCCCAAGGGCATTAATGTTCTGACTATTCCAATCACTGCTGATATATAAGCTTCCCCCAAAAGAGCCTGTCTAGGCCAAGCTACTGCTTTACCAGTGAGCTGCGTGCATTCTCAGACTGCTAGTTTTCCTTTTGTTGATTTTTGATATCATATTTTCATTGTTTATCGTCTTGCCATACCGAAATGAAGTGTTTCCAGTTTAAAATGTTTCATTTTATGTTTTGTAGCTTCTCTCTGTTATTTAGATGTGGTCATATTGTAAGATTATGAGCGTTTATTTTCCTCTATGTTTTCCTTTCCTTCATATATTTAGATCTTTGATCCACGGAACTCATTAGGTTATAAAGCATGAGCTGGAGCTACCGCTCTTAACAGCTGTGCTACTCCAATACCATTTATTAAATTATCATTTTTGTATTCACATAGAAGGCAACTTTTATCCGGATATGAGGGGGAGGCTGGGGGATACAAATAGAACAATGTGTTAATAATTCAGAAATTTGGGAGAAAAGTCAATTGGGATTCTTCACACAACTATTTCAATTTTTTTGTAAGCTTGATTTTTTTTTCATAATTACAGTCGCATTACTGCATCTCAACCCTCTTTAATTTTTGCTTATTTTGGGAAACTGCAGATACCAAGGTTTATCCATCCCTCTTAATCAATCACACCTCTAATTTCAAGGAAAAGATCAGGCACAAAATTCAGCCATAGAGGCCAAAGCAGCAGCTCTCTTGAATAACTGGGGAGATACTTAATCATCTCAGAGGGAAGTTGGAAATGTTCAAATTACAGAACAGATCATAGAAAAAGCACAAGGTAGGGAGGGCCTTCCTTCTCTAGACTCAAACCTTGGGACCCACCTGGGAGACTCCCATGAATCAAGAGCGCTGAGGACTCCATCATCTCGGGCACAACAAAGACCAAAACCTAAATGACCTTGGTTGTGGCAAACCCAGGAGATGAGATAAAGTTCCTTTCTTACTCTAGAGTGACAGCGAAAACATCCAGTCAGGATGCTCATTTCTTCTGTTAGTCAAAGATGTGAGTAAATGCACAGAGAAAGACCATGGCCCAATGAAATGTGTTTATGTCATAAATCCCACCCTCAAACAACATGATTTCCTCAAAGCCTCATTTTTTTCTATTCTTTCAAAAGTTAAAAAATTATCTATTGTAGTATATGTGTGTGTTTGTGTGTGCATGTATCATGCATGGTACCCATGTGCAGAAGGCCAGAAACCAATTTGCAGAGATCAGTTCTCTCCTACAATGCGAGTCCTGGAGATTGAACTGAGGTCATTAGGCTTGATAGCAAGTGCCTTTACCCCTTGTCTCCTCTCTCAGAGAATCTAAACTTTCATGAATTTTATTGGGAATAGAAAATAAATGCTAACTAAGAATGGTTAATTTTCCCTTGAGCAAACTGTCTTCAAAATAGACTGTACATGTGTTTTGAAGAGATCTTAACACTCTCATCTTTTTTTTTTTTAGAATATTGTGCTATCTGTAGTTTAACATTGTATGTGGAAGTGATGAGTCTAGTGACCTCAGAAACTGAGAAACAGTTGTAAGAACATTAAAGGCACAGAAAAGCTCATAGGACTCTGTGACCTGAGTCAGCCTCTGACTCCTGGGCTCTGGATGAACTGCCACATAAAGTCACTCTGGTCTCTATTGGCTGCTTTTCTCAGATATGTAGCCTTCAGCTGAGTGGCTTTCATGCTTCCTAGAGGGAACTGAGTCCTTACAGTTCATTAAGAACACACAAGAGGCCTTTGAAATACAGTATTTCCTTAAAGGGTGACACAAAAGCATGCTATTCAGTGCCATTTATCAGCTATTCTCTATGAAGGTAGGTAAGCACTAGGGCTGTTGCTCAGAGTTTGTTGTTGAAGGAAGCATGGGAGTTCCTTCACGGGACATGATAAACACAGACACTGACATAACCCTGTATGTGTGATCGTTATATCAAACCATGAGCACCGAGGAGCAGAACCAATGAGAAGCCTTAGTATTTTCTCCCAACACTGTCATAGTTACATCAGGGCACATGATGTTGCTAATCTCTGACATTTTTTTTTTAAAGGAAGCATTTGTATCAAATTTTGCAATCCATGACCACCCCATCCCCCAATAGTTTTCAGGTTAAGTAGAGGGTTTTACCTGGGTCAAGAGATCCATCTCCCCCAGTAAAGTGCTGAACATCTGGTCTATGTCTTCATTTGATTCACCCATCTGAAACAGGAAGAGACAGAGACGTTAGAGCTCTCTAAAAGCTTATCAGGGCATACATGTTGAGTTTTCATTCTTTCCTTCAGAATAAAGCAATCCATGAAGAGAACAGCTTGGAGAAGAAGGCCTCAAATGCCTTGGAATTTCATGTTTGGATATTTCTAATTTGATATCTGAGGTTAAGCTTAAATCTTGGGACCTGCTGCAGAGCAAATAAATCCTGAATTTGTTTTTCCAGTCTAAACTACCGGTCCTTAATGTCAAGTGAACAAAGTGGACATTGTTTTGGTATTCACCTTGCCATAGGATTCTTTTATCAGAAGGAGAGAAGGCCTCATGCCACTCTCGATGGTTTTGATTGTTGATTTGTTCTGGTGGAATATCAGTGAGATTAGTGAAGCACCCTTCTGTGAAGTTTCCAGAGAAGAATGGATTAGCCCCTTGACTTATTTATAACAAGATAATACTTTTAGGAAGTGGTGCAAAGTAGGAAGTGGGCCTAGCTAAAAGAAGTAAGTCATCATGGGTGTGTCCATGTTGGGTGCAGTTATAGCTTGCTCTGGTCTCTCCCTGTATCTCTTTTCTCTGCTTCCTGTTGATTATGGAGTGATCAGGTTCTTCTATGTTTCTGCCATTGTGACAATCTGCCTGAGTGAAGAAACTGGATTAACATTTCTGAAATCAAGAGTCAAAATAGTATTTTCCCTCCTTTTGAATTTGTTTTTGTTACATAGTTGGTCACTGTGATAACAGAGCTCCTAAGATGTAATACTATGAGGTCAGAGGGATGTAGAGTTTACATCCATTTAAAAACACACTAAAATGGACTGCATTTTAAAATACCTGTGATTAAATGTATTTACCAAATGGTTCCCTACTTTATAAAGATATCTGTGAAATAATAACAGCTTTGGTACATTTATTTGTAAGTACACAGAAGCTCCAGGGTATAGCAAAGAATGGAAATAAAGGATTTTTTTCACCATAGCCTTCTTTTATCCCCTAAACCAAATGAAACAATTATCCAAAAAAGGGGAAGTGTTAGGTTATGATAAAATGTAGCAAGGCAATTTGGTAGGGGCAAGCAGCTGCTCTCCTTCCTAACATTTTTTGGCAAGGGTGAATTGAAAAATGAGGAGATAACAATATTCATTCTTCAAGGACTGCTTGGCAGCCTGTAGTGTGGCAAGGGAATGAAGTATGTTACATGTGAAATGAAGGATTCCCCCAAGAACATTCCCAAGGGTTCTAAACACTACGCGACATTACAAGACCAATGTCAACCTGGTGTGGATAGAGGATCAGTATGTATTTGGTCAGACCTGTGAATCCATTCTTGTTCCCACGAGGCAAAAATACTTGGAAAAAATTCTTGCACTGAATATGTCAAAACTTTTTCTTGGTAAATTTCCCATATAGCAACTATAGTCATGCAATGGCCAACAGCGTGTCATTATTTTGTCAAGGACAGACTGCATTAACCACTATTGTCCTTGGGTCATATTGCTTGGAGGTGGTGCAGCCATCTTAGTTGTGTAGGTCTATTCTATGAGCTTATGACAATCAAAAAGCCTAAGCATGCATTGCTCAAAACTTATTCCCACTGCTGACTGATAAGTGGCTATGGTGTTATCAGTGACCTAGAGATAACTAAGAATACAGGAGGAAAAATGTATGTGTGTACACACACACACACACACACACACACACACACACACACACACACACATATATAAAATGAAATCTAAAGTACTTGAGTATTCTAGGATTTGGGAATCCATAGAGGTTTCTGGAACCATCCAGCAGGTGTTGAAGGATGACTGTATTTCAGCCAACAATATTTATTTGAGCATGTATACATATGTGCTTCTGTTTTCATATGGACATATGCATGTATGCAGAGAAATGATGTTATATAAGTATAGAATGATTGCTATGTACTTACTATTTGGCTTCTATAATGATCAATATGACTAGGCATATATATATATGTGTATATATATATATATACATATACATATACATATATATATGTAATTTCAATGGATTCTTTTAGACAAACACTATTTTCCACACATATTTTAATATGCAGGTCAGGTTTAAAAGAGTAAGTTTTAAAAATTCTTTCAGTAGCATGTATGAATTATGCACAAACATAGGTCTCATTATTTTTATACATGATCTCCTCATTGTATTTTGATCATATGCAGCCCCCATTATCCACTCAAGTCCCCCTTCCACTCCTGCTAATCTCTTTCCTTTCCTTTCTGTAAATAGCTCCCTTTTACTTTTTTTTGGTTCTTTTGAGACAGGGTTTCTCTGTGTAGCCCTGGCTGTCCTGGAACTCACTTTGTAGACCAGGCTGGCTTCGAAATCAGAAATCCACCTGCCTCTGGTTCCCGAGTGCTGGGATTAAAGGCATGCACCCAGTTTTCCTTTTACTTTTTAAAATCTTTTCTTAGAATATATGTGTGTGACACAGTGAGTTCCATTAATGTTGCTTATAGGAACATGTGTACTTTACCATTAGCTATACCACTGAAGAAATTTTCCCTCCTTACCAACAATTAAATGTGTGTAAGTTCTCATGGGAGAACGGGTCCCATGAAGCCTTCCCACTTCTACTACAAGATATTGACAGGTTCAATTTTGTGCAGATCATCTGCAGTTAATCACAGTTGTTATGAATTCAGGATTGTATGAGTCACTAAATGCTTCGTCAGTGTTCCTTCTAATCCCCACACTTCCTTCCAGGTTTTACATTCTTTCTGCTGCTTACTGCACAGTTCCCTGAGTCTTGGAGATGTAGATGTCTGGGCATTCCACAGTCTTATTTTTAAAATAACCTTGACCTGTTGTTAAACTTCTGAGTAATTGCTGACCACCGAATAAAGAAACACGTTTGACCAAAGCTGACAGCAACATTAATTCGAAGGCAATTTGATAGGCATATCCTGTCTGTTTGGCAAAAGAACCACAGTAGGATCTATGACTTTTCCAGCCATGAGTTTTTGCTCCGGTTTGTAGTCACAGAATTCCCTCCTGTGGAACAGGCATCAAGTCCAATCAGAAAGCAGTTGTGTGGTCGTTGGAAGGAGAATGGCCCCCAAAGGCTTATATGTTTAAACATTTGGTCCCCAAGTGTTTGGGAAGGATTATGAGCAAAAGCTCCTGCTACTCTGTCACTCTAGTTAGTTTTCTCTCTGTCTCTCTGTTTCTCTCTGTGTCTGTGTCTCTGTCTCTGCGCACATCTGTTTCTCTGTCCTGTCTTTCTGTGCCTGTGGTTGTCATCTGAACATGTAAGCTCTCAGCTACTTCTGTATTGCTATGCCTGTCTACTGCCATGCTTCCTTCCCCAATGGTCATAGACTTACCCTCTCAACTTATAAGCAAGCCTCTAATTAAATGCTTTTTTTTTATAAGTTACCTTGCCTATGGAGTCTCTTCACATGAGTCTCTTTACAGCAATAGAAAAGTAACAGTTGGTTATCCTGTAGCAGACTTGTCATTATTGCACGAATGGACTCATCCTGCCTGTCCTAGCAGGATTGTTGCAGACAGAGTAAACAGCTAAGCAGGACAGCCAATGACCATCCTTTCTCAGCAGCTTGCATGGCACTTCTGATGCTATGACAGTTATTCAGCAGGTAGGAAGCATCTAAATGAGTTTCAGTTTGATTTCTCTATACACCATGACTACAATATGTGAAATATTCAATACTGTGGTCTTACCATCAAGTTTTCTGGACAACTAAGAACAGTAGCAATTGCTTATATTATTTGGCTTCAGAAGATTCCCTGACCAACAACTCCTAGGAACGTAGTGCACCTGGATACTGACATGTTTTTCTTTAGTAATCTATGGCTTCAGGAGTGGACAAATGACTCAGGAGTTAAAAGCACATAGTACTCTTGCAAAGGACATGAGTTCTCTTCTAAGCGCTCCTATCAGGAAGCTTATGACTGCCTAACCAAAACAACAACAAAAACAAAATACATTTGAGACAAAATCTCACTATGTAGCCCTGGCTGGATTGGTACTCATTATATAGACCAGGGTAACTTCAAACTCAAGAGATCTGCCTGCCTCTCCTGAAAGCTGGGCCTAAAGACATATACCACCAGGCCCAACAATAGTAAGATTCTTAAAACAATAATTACAATCCTATTCTTTATGATTTGTTTAATAATAAACCTTTTGCTGAAATAGGCTAGGCCAAGGAAGAATAATTTATTCTGAAAACTTACAGTTTACCTTTTAAATGACTTCAATTTATTATTTAAGTAGTAACATCTTTGTTTTTTCTCAGCTTTATTCAATTTCTGACTCTTTATAACTACTGTTCTACTTATTGATTGTTTCTAAAAAACAACTCCAGTGATTTTTTAAAAGGAGTCCAGTTTATAGAAGAAAAATGATGTACTGAAGACTGTAACAGTAATATGTGTCCACATCACTAAAACTCTCTGTAAGCCAACATTTGCCTCCCAGGACTGGATTAGAAGATATAATACTACACAAGCCTTTTTTGGGGGGAGATGGGGAGTGAATCTGTGAATATTCTCCAAATATCCACCCTGTAGAACTAGTATCTAATCTTTTCAAATTGTCTCAGCTTGGCTTTAGTACTTAGTATCTTGGGCTTTAGTATTCTTACTTTCCTTGCCACGGACTATCAGCTAATGTATGTCCTTTCTTTCTAAAGTACCCAGACTCAGGTATTTTGTTATAGCAACAAAAATTATACTAATAGGCTTTGCTTTTCAAATTTCCTAGAAAATGGAGGAAAATATGTAAGTGAATAAAATATTTATGTTTTAACAGATTGTCTGTAAAAATATAATGCTATTCAAAAATCCTAGAATGGATTTTTCATGCATTACTTTAATGAGGAAAAACTAGCAGAATAAATAATAAAATTACACAGTTGCTCATGTAAGTTTATTTTATTAGAGGTTTATTTTATTAGAGGCAATGTGAGAATTAAAGGAATCCTTCTGATAAATTATTATTAACAGCAAAAAATTGCATTAATGAGACAAAACAACCTATTCAGAGAATATAAAGTATATGTATTGGCTGTCATTATAAGCTACTAATCTACGTTACAACGAATTCATAGGAAGCAAAGGATGTATAGGTAGTAAGGATCTACCATCCATACGCTCTCTTAAACCCGTGACCGGAAAAAGCACTAAACTAAAGCAATGTAACATCTATGACTCAGCAATTCACCCTCCCTTTAGGCTGAGACTCTGGTTTCTCAGTCTGCATACACTACTGATGCACACTGGGTAACGAATGAGAGAGAGCAAGTTACTCACCCAAGAGGAAATAACTCAGACCGACAGCACACCCCTTTGACCCCTGTCCCTGCCTTTTCCCTGCTCTCTCTTCCCCTGCCCCTACTACTCTCTATGTGGCTTCTCAGATGATGTCCTCATCAAAATTCTGCTGGAAATATACAGTTGTAAATATAACGTTTAACAAGTTACATTTAAAATCTTTTGGATTTTTGGTAAATCAGACATTGGATTCAGGAGTACAAGAGTATTACTGTGTTGTCTATCTAGCCTTGAACTTGGGATCCTTCTGCCTCAGTGAGCAAAATGATAGGATTTTAGTGTAGTAGAGAATTCATAGTTTTAAGAGCTTTTCCCCTCCTTTTAGGTTTAAAGTTTTGTTAGTCTGTAAATTCAATCATCTTACACACCTATCCTTTCCTTCAAGAAAACCGTATTTCTGGAATGGATGGGTAAGAGCCACAGACAGTTCACATTTACACACACACACACACACACACACACACACACACACACAAGTATGAGGACATGAGGCTGTGCATGTGTGGTACTTTCCAAAGGTCAAAGGAGAGAACGCCCAACCATGAGGCTGAATGTGTTATTGGGGTTAGCAGCCAACAGCTGGGGTGGAGGAGCTGTTGCAATGAGGCGCTGCGTTGCAAAACAAGCCATGTTCACACCAGGACTGGGTGGAGTCAACATCTTTTCATGAGTCTGTTATTTCTGGGTTCTTTTTGTGCCTTGGGAAGAATATCACATTGTTGGTTAAAGGAAAACTGGAGTAGTACTTTACCAGAGTTATACTATTCTTCTCTCCTGGAGAAAGAAGGGTGTGCTGGAGGAGGGGCACATTCAGGCTAAACTGACGTTTCTCAGTGGCCATGGAATTTTCCTAATGCTCAACTATCTCTTCAGCTTCAAACTCAAGCTTCAGGTATTGACCCCAAAGACTTTTTCTTTTTCACATAAATAAACTTCAATTACATATATTTGAAAATCCAAGTACTATGTTTATATATATATGTTCAACAGGACATATACTTAGATTAACTTCACACATTTAATTCAGTTTGAATGCAGTCTTCATTGTTGTTTACTTAGTAAATGCTGCCATGGTTTTGAATCAAGTCAGAGCAGCCATTATCCTACCTGCCCATAGAAGCCATTTTAAAGACCCTCGGGCATTTCCATGCAAACTGCTCCCACTCACTATTTCTTCTTCTGCAACCCCAACACTCCAGGTTTGGCGGGTGACCATTTGTCACTCATTAGTCTGAGTTAGAAGTTGGTATGATCCTCTTCTCTTCCATTTTCCCACCTGGCGAGTCAGAAAATCCTGTTGGATTTTCCAGTGGATGTTTTCTCCTCTCATTCTTACTGCGTGGCCATAGCTGAAAGCTTCATCTATCTGCTCGTCCAGCTTCCAGTCACCCTGACTTCCTGTCCTCAATGACAGCATAAGCACTGAATTCAAACACAGTCATGAACTTGTCACATTCCTGCTTAAAATACCTTCCATGGCTGACCATGAGCGAGTGGAGGAGCTCTGTGCCCACTGTGTCTTCAGAATCTTCCAGGAACTTCTCCTACCCACTTCTTAAGGCTCAGTTCTTGCTATGCAGGGCCCTTTATGCCATATGAATAGACTTTGTGTCATTCTTTTAGTCTCTGTGTATACATTCCTTATAAATAATATCCTTTGTTTATGCTTCATAAAATTCGAGTTATTCAAAATCCAGCTTTCATGTCAACTGTTCAATGCTGTCAGTAAAACCACTGGACATTTGTCCTCAGCATATAGTCAATTCTGGCCTCAGCGACCACCTCAAGAAGGCATCTAACTTCCTGGTGCCTCAGTGTCCTTGTCTGCAAAATGAGGAATAATAGCATACATCTCACAGAGTTGCTGTGGCATTTATGTAAGAGTTCATATAGTCCTGCCTTAAGCCTGCAGTCACAGCCTTTGACATAACAGCACCAGACTCCTTTGGTTACTATCTTAGAACTCTTCAGATTACTGGGAACTAAAAATACTAGGGAGCAGTTACTAAGGATGAGAACTTACAATTTATGTCTTCCAAACTGTCCTGCTGATTAACCCCCATCCCAGACAGGAAGATGTGGGCTACCATCCAGCTAGTAAGCTATACACAAAGCTCCCTACCACCTCACTGCCTAGATGCTTGACATGGTTCCTGTGGTACCACATCAGACATGCAACATGGCAGTGCCTGATGATCCTTAGAGCTTAACAAATCCCATCTTTCCTGACTGTCAGGTCAATTAAACAGGAAGTTGACTTTAAACAGTTTTTTTTTAAAGTGTATTTTTTTAACAAAATATGTGTATGTGTAGATGTTGTCCCATGTGTTCAAATATCAGAAGAGGATGATAGATCCTCTGTTGCAGTTATGAACTGGTTCACAGAAAAAGCACACTCTCAACCACCAAGCTAGGCCCAGAAATGCCTGCTTTTAGCTGCTGTCACAGCTACAGGCTTGCTTTAAGCCAAGGGTCTTAGTTGCTTTGAGAACATTAGCAACTTGACTGGCACTGCAAAGGGGTTTAACTTTTCTAAGCCAACCCCAGGCCAATCAGTTTTACAAGTCATCAATTGCTAAGCTGTCATTTAATAAATAATATAGGCTACTGTCACTTAGCATTTAGGCAGTCAATTGCAGGCCAGTTTGAGCTCTATGGTTATACCTTGTCTCTATTGCCGTGAAAGAACAAACAGAGAAACAGGCTGTGTATACAGGTTTGTCTAATTCCACTATTCAGGGAGCAGAAAGAAAAACTCAACGTCAGTATGGATCTCTTTAGTGAGATCTTGTCTGAAAAGTACAAAACCAACCAAGAAAAATTAAAAAGAAGAAGAAGAAGAAGAAGAAGAAGAAGAAGAAGAAGAAGAAGAAGAAGAAGAAGAAGAAGAAGAAGAAGAAGAAGAAGAAGAGAAAAAGAGGGAGGAAAAAAAAAAGTCCCTGAATTGTTCCCATGCTATTCCTAACTCATTTTAACGCCATGAGCAGATGATACATCTTATTTTAAAAAGTAAAAATGAAGTAGCTTTGGGTTGAAGGGATTCTTCACTGGTTATGAGCACCTGTTACCAGGTTTGACTCCCAGCACCCACATGGTTACTCACAACCATCTGTAACTCCAGTTCCAGGGAATCTAGTGCCCTCTTCTGATTTTCTTGGGCACCAAGCACACATATGGTACAAAATTATACATATAGGCAAAACATTCATAGCATAAAGTATGAGAAATAAATCTTTACTTTACAAAAGAGAATACTGAGGTACCCAGTGCTTAAACAAGGTTGAGCAGTCAATAAATATGCATTACATGGTTAGAGGCTTAACCCCTGTAAGACTTCCTGTGTGGGTTTCTGTAACTGCAATTATCCTGGGCCTACACCAAAGATTAAGTATTTAGAGCTTACATACCATCTTTGCAGTTAGAAGATGGTAAAAAAGATGATTATATTGTTAGACTGATTTTTTTACATTACAGGTGAACAGTATTTTGAGTCTATAATCAGCTTGTCATAATTAAAATTAATGAGAAACAACATTTAAAAATCTGAGGCTCTCTTAGCAACAATTTTCTTCTGCCTTCATTATTTCTAAGCTTTAAAAATAGGCAGCTGATAATAGCTTTTCAAGGAACAACTGAACATACCACAAAGATAGATTAAAAGGAAGCAAACTTTTTTGGAAACTACTTCCGTGAAATTCAGTATGGTGGCACTTGGGAAATGGGTGCAGATGATTTGTAAGTTTGAGGGAAGCCTGAACTACATAGCAAGTTCCAGTCAGTCTCAGCGACATAATGAGACCTAGTCTCAAAAAGAAAAAAAATTTCAGTCACATTTAGTTGGTGTCACACCTGACTGGTGTCACAATTGGTGTGAAATACAAAGTGCAGAATCCAGCCGAACACACATGTCAGCAGAAGTTATGAAGTTGTTCCTTTATGATATGTTTGGTGATCAAGTTACATTGTTGAGCTTGACCTAATTTTTTTTCAGCATAATTTCTTTTTTTCTCCCCAAAATGTAATGAAAGCTTCTCCTGAAGAGGAAGTGGTTCACAGAACAGCACAGCACGTGGTTTAAGGTTGCTGCAATGTTTAGGGGCAGAGGAGGAAGCCAAGGTAATGTGAAACAGGAAACAGAGGTACCTCCAATGTAACAGAGAAGACAAACTAATATAACTTGACAAAGAACTAAGAGGAATTCAGGGGAGTTGTTTGACCTGCTTTTGCACAGTGTGCTTGAGATGAATGAAAACCAGCTCCTGAGATTGCTGGACAGTCACTGTGCTCATGAGACAATAGAGACTAACCACACTTGTCACAGGGGAAACTCGCAGGGACACTGCATTTGTACTTCTGTGTGTGGTCATGTACCAACGTCCAACACAACAGCTCACTTTCACAATTATGTCATGGGACAGTGAGATGAAAAACAGTTGTAAAAAGAAAGTCATTTGGGAATGGCATGACTTCGTTCAGTAACTTAAATACTGACAGGCTGCTTTAAAGAACAAGAGGTTGGCATGTATGTGTATATGCATGTGTGTGGGCACACACACACACTCACACACACACTCCACACTGAGCAATGAGATGGGCTACCACAGTTTTAAGAGGATATGTGTGTGTATACACACATGAGTGCACACACCAATTAATTAATTTTTCAGCTATTCTGGTTGTGTAACTCCGGCTGACCTCAAATTCAAAATCCTCCTGCCTCCACCACCCTAGTGCTAGGGATACAGGTGTGAACCATCAGGTCTAGGAGCTTGACTTTCAAATGTACATACTTCCAACCTGCTTCTGTGTGAACAGAGCCAGGCACTCAGCCAGACCAAGCTCCCCAGGGGCAAAAAGAAAGATGATTCAATCAGACTCCAAGTTACTGAACACAACTCATCAAGGAAGCATCATGGAGCACAAGGAGACCAGGCCAGGTCAGAGGAGTACCACACTCTACCATCCTCTCATCTGAAAGGCTTTTCTGGATCTCTGGGACACAGGTTGCAGACTCATTTCAGTTGAACATACAGAGTGTGAAAAGATCCTTCTAAACCTTGGGGTGTTTCTTAAGTTCCCCCTTTATTACATTTAGAATGTCTATATAATGAATGGGGAACTGTTCTGAGTTTGAATCTCTTGTGACATAAAACAAAATTGTAACACAGTTTAGAATTTTTTTGAAGAACAAATCCAGCAAATATTTATTGACAGCCTTTGTAGATAAACTAGGCATATTGATGTTCAATAAACAAAACTCCTGGGGCTAGTCAAGTTTATTCATTGGCTCACACTTGGTCTGCTGCCTTCTGAATGTACCCCAGTTCAACTTTTGTTCCTGACATGTCACCTACTCTCTGGGTCAAGATTACCAATGAATCTCACATGACCACATGCGACGGTTCCATCATCAGATTCAGCATTTAACGTTGCGGGTCATCCCTCCATATGTGAGGGTTCAAGATCCATAGAGTCAACCCATCATGGAGCAAAAGTATTTTTCAAAGAAACATGAACCCTCTTCTAAAGGTGTGAAGAACAGTGTGGATCACTGTTCTCTCTCTGGGAGATCATCCTGGTTGTCATCCTTGTGCTTGGAGTGGGGCTAAGGCCTGCTTTCCCTATCTCCGTGTTACACAGATTTTAGTGGGAGCCTCCCTATGATGAATGCCATGGGCTTCAGACTCCATCTTCTGTGCTAGGGAGGAGAGCTGGAAGCAATGCTTTGGGAGGACTGGGAACTGATGCCTGTGTGGTTCCAGCCCAGCTGCCTGAGCCCTGGGAGTGGTGTGTACTTGGCCATGTGTAGTGATTGAGGGCTGTGGTTCTCTCACATCTTGCTCCTTAGTAAGAAGGGTTGGCAGAATAAGAAACCACACAGGAAGTTACAAATGGGGCCTCGCTGTGGGGCCTCACTGTGGAGTACATAGGGGCTAAAGCATCTAATTATTGAACTATCAATCATTAAAACTAATTTAGCACCAGGCATGTAATATATGCTATTAACCTTAAGCCTTACAAGAGTGAGGCAGGTGGATTACTGTGAGTTTGAAATCAGCATTTGGAGGCATAGGGAGTTTGAGACCAGGCTGTACTACATACAATAAATGATCTTATCTCAAAACCAACCAACCAAACAACTACACAAATTAAAAAGACAAACCAAAAACTAAACCAAGCCAAACCAACAAAAGCAATAAACAACCCCAAACAAAAGAACTGAGTAACTAAATTAGAGGAACAGTTAAATCCCCTGTCACCTTTACTAAACCTGTACTTCAAACCCATCCTCCTCCAAAGAGGTCACGAAGTTAAGATGGCAGAAAACATGTGTCAAGGAGCTGACTGGTAATCGAAAATTAAAAATTACTTGATACAGTGTTTTTCATGTTAAACTGTGTTATGATTTCCTTCTTGCCCAAAATAAAATAAATATTTACATGTGTGAGTTGTGTGTGTCTTTATACATGTGTAGTGTGTCTTTATATGTATCTTTGTGTGTCTGTGTTGGTGTGTGTGTCTGTGTGTGTATGTGTAGTGTCATCATGCGTGTGTGTGTGTGTGTGTGTGTGTGGTGTGTCTTTTTGTGTGTGTATTTGTGTTGTGTGTATGTATTTGTGTATATGTGCTGTGTGTGTCTTTGTATGTGTGTGCTTATGTATGTATGGTATGTGTCTGTCTGTGTGTTTGTCTTTATATATATGTGTGTGTGTCTGAGTGTGTGTCTGTGGTGTGTGTGTGTGTTTTTATGTATGTCTGTGTATGTGGTGCGTGTGTGTGTATGTGTGTATGGTGTGTGGTATGTGTGTGTGTGTCTTTGTGTGTGTGTATGTGCATGCTGGAGATGGACCGCAGGACCTTGCATGTGTTAAGTATTTTCACTGAAACTCAACACGTTCTATTTGTTTTGGTTCTTTATTTCCCATCCATAGTTTTTGCTCTATGTTTTTTCAGAAGACAGCCTCACACTGGAGAGACCCCAACTTCATTCTGGCTAAGCTCAGAGCCTCTCCTTCCAGCCCTCACCAAGCCTCCTCAATTCTCCCTGGCCTCTTACTTTCTCTGGCCTCAGGGTACACTCACCTCCTTCTCAGCAACCCCAGGCTTTCCTGCTGACTCCTGGTATGGTAACTGCTGTCAGCTCCTGAGTGGTGTTAGGCCACACAAGTCTCTCTTTTGAAGCACCAACCATCTAGTCAGCACCACCCTAGTTCAGAGACCTTCCTAGACCTAGCTCAAATTAGTTCTTTTCTAATATCCACCAATACCTTCCACTCCTCACTTCTGTTTACAGTTCCCCCACCCCCAGAATGTAAGCCCAATGTGGGGTTCACTTTTTGTTTACTATTACAGTCCCAGTAAATAGAACAATGTAGATTATGGCAGTGGTCAAATGAATAGCTGTTAAATGAGCAAGCTCCCTGAAGGCAGGAGGCCAGGCTGCCTTCTTCATCCATGTATTCTTATGGTGACAACTTGGTCATGTAAGGTCTTTACACAAACATGTTAGAGAAGTTAGTAAGTTAAGGAAGAAGCTGGGAAAGGAAAAAGGGAAGAAGATAAATTTTATTGTGTTGCTGAGAAAGGGCTTCCTCTGTGGCCCAGGCTGGCTTTGAACTTATGATCCTTGAGCTCCCACCTCCTGGGTTCTGGGATTTCAGACACTTGCTGTCATTCCTGGTTACTGGGGAGATGAATAGATCTTAAAGCAGAGAATGATTCCATAGCTACCATGTGGGTGGTGGTAGGAATAGACAATGGTTGTTTACATCATTGGGCAGATGGTGCAATGTGACCTTTACTCAAATCACTGTTACTTCTCCAGGCCACACTCTGAGAGGTGAGAATTGAAATGTTTGAAGGAGACTCTTCAGAGTTTAGCAGATTGAGAAAATCATGTCACACGTATTACTTAATGCCCACCAAGCAGGTACTTTAAAATGAAAATTATCCCAAAGAGGCTTCTCTCAGATTAACCAGATATCCAATTTTTCATCGCTAGTGATTTGACATTATGAGGACACAGCATCTCCACTATAGAACTCTTTGGAAGTGGCAATCCCGCTCTACATCCAGTCAGCAATCAGCCAGATAAATCCAATTTGAGGAACATTCTGCCAAACAAAACAACTGGTCTGGACTTTTAATATTCTTTTTAGACATGGTTTTATTATGTAGTCTGGGTTGGCTTTGAACTCATAATCCTCTTGCTTCAGTCACTGAGTGTTGGGGGGAAATGCCTCAACTTTTCAAGTAATAAAAATCTATTATTAAGACAATCAAAAATGAGTATAGGTTATATGTCAGAAAAAGAAGTGTGATTATTGTACTGTGGTGTTTGTATGCAGCTGCCACAGTGTGATATATGAATCATGTGAGAGAATTCTTTATGTTCTTCAGAGACAGACAGTGGAAATAGAGAAGTAAAAACAATGATTGATGTTAGGTGAAGGACTTATGGGTGATCATTTCATTGTTCCTATTTGTTGAAAGTTTAGCTTTTCAAAAAATTATTTTTTAGAGAAAAAAGAACCAAGTTAAGTAAAAGCAACCAGAGAGGAAGAGGGGTAGACAGATAAGTAGATGTAAAGAAAAAAAAAATCTCCTGGGCATTGTAAATTATTTTATCTAGTTCTTATTAAAACCAGGTGAGATTTGGAAATTCTCATTTTCATAGAGGAAGAATGTGTGGTCAGAAGTTGGAGTGACATGTCTAGGATCAAACAGCTTACACGTGGTTGGATGACCTGTCTTTCAATCACTACTACGTTTTCCGGAAGATAAGTGTGTAGATGATGACTCATGGCAGATTGTGTGTGTGTGTGTGTGTGTGTGTGAGAGAGAGGGGGGGGGGGAGAGGGAGAGGGAGAGGAAGAGGGAGAGGGAGAGGGAGAGGGAGAGGGAGAGGGAGAGGGAGAGGGAGAGGGAGAGGGAGAGGGAGAGGGAGAGGGAGAGAGAGATGGAATTAATATCTAAGGACTCAGGAACACACATTCACATACAAGGAAAAAGGCATGTGTCAGTGTGGGTAGTCAGGCAAGGTTGTTGTCGTGGAGGGTCATAGTGCTCTCCTCTAGTACAGACCATACTTAGCTCAGCTCAGGATCTGCTGTGGCCTTGAGAACATAAAAGCCTTGGTAGAAAGCAGATGAAAAAAAGGTAAAAATTTATTTAGACAAACAATACAAACATTGATTAGGTCTGGATGGTGTGCTTTCTGGGATGCACAAGCTTTTGAGTGAAGACTTCAGAGGCAAATTTCCCTCTCTGCCAGACTACAAACTGAAGTGGACAAGGAAGAAGAATATTATTGAATATATTTTAAAGGAAAGTTCTAAGATTTGTGTGTGGAGAAATTTTCATTGTTGCTATTATGGGACATAGTGGAATCTCTAAGGGGCACAGTGGAAGGTAGTTGGCTCACTGGGATATCACCCTCAGAAGGGATGGGTGCAGCTCTTACAAGGATGAGTTGTAACAAGATCCAGGGTGATCCTCCCCTGCTCTCTGAATTCCTGTCTCACTATGTGATGTTACATCAAGTAGCCTGCCATGCTCTCATCAAATCTCTCAACTCAGAAGCCCCCACCTCCAAAACTGTGACAAAGAAGAAAAAACTTCTTTTCTGTATAACTACTCGACTCAGCCATTCTGCTATAGCTTCTGAAAATGTGTAGTCCAAAAAGGGGAAAAGGTTTAAAGATTTTGGTCTTGAGTTTTATATTTTTTAGTGAAAAAAAAAAAAGATTTCCTCTGTATAAAATACTTCCTAGTAAAATTCCCAATGGCCCAGCCTGGGGATTAGTTTCAAATAGGTTTTTTTTGTTTTGTTTTTGTTTGTTTGTTTGTTTGTTTGTTTGTTTTTAATCTTCCAGGCTGTAGAGAGGATATTTTCTAAAGATCCATAACAATTACAAGTCACAACTTCATCAGTTGTTGGAGTAATAAAAGCCATGTCACCTAGACTTTGGCAATCTGTACCAGGCAGAAAATACTTTTCAAGCTATGTAACAGTCCCCATAAAGCCGAGACTACCACTTTATCCAATCAGCAATGGCTAAACCCTGCCACAAGACTACTCTAGGACTAATGGCAAAGAGATTTTTCGTGTGTGTGTGTGTGTGTGTGTGTGTGTGTGTGTGTGTGTGTGTGTGTGTTAGTATGTATGTTATGTGTGCATGCATCATCATGCACTTTTGCATGCTCAGAAGCCAGAGGATGATGTTGGGTATATTCTCCTTTGTTGGGTGTCCTTGTTTCTTTGAGGCAGTGTCTCTCACTGAACTTACAGCTCATATTTTTTCAGCTAGGTTGGAAGTTGGCAAGCACACGTTCTCATCTTGTCCCTGTCCCCTTCAGTGCTAAGGTTGCAGGCATACATGGGACCATGATCAGCACTTATGTGAGTGCTGGGATCTGATTTCACAGTTTCATGCTTTGTGCAGCAAGTGCTCCTACCCACCATATATTGTTAGTTAAAGATGTAGGAGAGAAAGAGAAAGGGAGAGAAAGGGAGAGAGAGAGACAGAGACAGACAGAGAGATAGACAGAGAGAGATATAAAGAGACAGAGAGAGACAGAGAGAGAGTATGGGGGTATTCCATACCACATTTGAGTTTTGGGGTCAAAGGACAACTTTATGGAGTCATTTCTCTCCCTCGACCTTTATATATGGGCTCCAGGGAGCTGGTGTGGTGAAAGCCTTTTCCACTGAGCTATCTTACCTACCCATTGTCACGGTTTAGTACTGCTGAAAATCAGGAAGACTCATGTGGTAGAATATGAACATTTAGCCACCAGTAGAAGTTACATATGATTAAATTTTCCTCAAATACTTATATGGGAACTGAATGGAACAGAATAGATACCTACCATCTAACGTATTTATCATATTCATATTAGTAATGTGTGAATCAGCTTTTTGTTGCTGTTAAAAAACATACCAGAGACAATCAACTTAATAAAAAATGGGTTCATTTGGCATCCAGTGTCTGGTATTTCAATCCATGATTGCTTGGTCCTGTGGTTGCACAGTACACCATAACAGAAGCACGTGACAGAGGAAGATGCTTGTGTCTGATATCCAGGAAGTAGAGAAAGATCAAAATGCAGGGGTCCAGAATCCCCTTCCAGGGTACGCCCTATTATCCTAACTTATTCCCACAAGACTGTGCCTCCTACAGAGTCTATGCTTTCACAGTAGTGCCAGTGGCTGACAACCCAGCCCCTGGGAGAAATTTAGAAAACTCCAGCGGTAGCATAATAATACACAGTTTAAATTTGGATTCAAAACCATCACTTCAAAAGCTCTTCATTGAGACTCACAAGGATGTGCTACGAAAGTGCAAAGCTATCATTCAAGAAAGACAGCTGTTTACAGACCATACCATCAAAGCAGCAGAGGTTCCCCAAGCACTCAAAAAGTAATTTTCCTTTTCAACAGAGGTTGGCAGGCTGGCTGATCCATGATGGAATATTACTGATTAGTAATGCTTGCGAAGCCAATGCTGACTGACATTCAGGAAAAGCAGACTTCTAACAATACGTCATTCAACATTGAAACAAACTTTTCTGTTAAATCAAACAAGACATAGAGAAAGTACAACACATTCTTTAATAAGCCCATAAATCACAAGGTGGACAGTAAAGAACAAGACTCTGACTTGGCTTTGGTAATGAACAGCCATCTTGTATCCTGGTGTGCTCTGGCTTGTGGTGGCCTAATGTATCATGTGAGAGTACATGGCTGAGCGGGCAGAGGGAATGGAAGAGGACACAACAAGCAGAAGTAGAAGCTTCCCCATTCCTTGTCAAGAAGCTCACGAGTTCTTCATTGCTACTATACTGTTACTATGTTAAGTTGTTCCTAATATTTAGTGTAGTCTCCCTGTCCCCAGAAAAAAATTAATCTACATTTAGGACTTACATTTGATAACTGCTGAGTGTTCTCCAGATGTCAGCTGAGAAGTGACAGTTCTGTCACTCCAAGTGTTCAGATAACCTTCCTTGAAGGTGGTAACAGAACATCTGCTAGGGTGAGTCATGTGGGAGATGCTGTAGGTTTCTACTGCTGTGATAAAACATTATGACTAAAAGTGACTTAGAGAGGAAAGGGCTCATGTGGGTTCAGAGTCTATTGAGGAAAGCCAAGCCAGGAACTCAAGGCAAAAACTCAAAGAGGCAGAGCTATGGAGGAATGCTGCTTACTGGCTTGCTCCCCAGGCTCTCATCTCATCCTTACTTAAGCCTCCTAAAACCAAGTGCCCATGGCTAGCACTGCCCACAATAGGCTGAGTCCTCCCACATCAATCATTAATTTTTTAAAAAATGTCCCACAAACTAGCCCACAGGCAATCAGATGGAGGCATTTTCTCAGTTCTAACTCTTCCTAGATAAATTTAGTTTGTGTCAAGTTGACAAAAACCAAACAAACAACAAACAAAAACAACCAGCCAACCAAACCCAAAACCTATTCAGGATGGGGCTACAGCTCAAATGCAGAGCAGAACATGTGCTCAGCACATGTCATCCCCAGACCGATTTTAAAAAGTGAATGAGATAATAGAAATAACCCAGGTGACTCTGAGAACACTGCAACTATAAATTGCTATCTTTTCTGTCATTCAGATTTTTTTTTCGGTTATTTTATGGCTCCAAGCATCTTTCACATGAGCACACACAATACTGAAGTTTAATCCATTCCACTGCTGGAAATGTACAACTTGTCTTTCTTTTCAAAATGTGCTCTTCAGAAAAATGATGTGAAGCATGGTTTAAGGATAAAACAGAAAATATCAGCCACTTCTTGACTCTGTGTGAGAAGAGGGATTTCCTGCTTGTCTCATTTGACGTTCTGTAGCTGGCACTAGAGTCTCCCTGAGTGAGGCTGTTGGTAACAATCACAACCTGGCTCTGTGAACATGCAGTCATCCGCTGTCGCAGTGACTTCTTTGAATTTCTCTTATAAAGGCCTCTTCTATTTCAGTTGGTGTCTTAGTAACTGTTCTATTGCTGTGAAGAGACACCATGACCAAGGCAACTCATTAGCAAATGAAAAACAGCAGTAAGCACTTAATGGGGATCTTCCTTAAAGTTTAAGAGATTTGGTCTATCATTATCATGGTAGGGAGCATGGCACTGGAGCAATAGCTGAGACATAAGTCCTGATTCACAGGCAGAAGTTGGGGTGGAGGGGTGCAGGTGTGGGGGAGGCGTGTGAAGCCATGGCCTTTTAAAACCTTAAAGCTCACCCCCAGTGATACACTTCTTCCAACAAGGCCCCAGCCCCCAATCCTTCTAATCCTTTCAAAGAGTTCCACTCCCTTGTGACTAAGTATTCAAATATCTGAGCCTGTGGAGGCTATTCTTATTTAAATCACCATAGCTAGTTTATATAAACTATTTTTCTGTAAAACATGCTGTGGGAAAAGGCAATCCAGATGGTGGGTTTTGTTTTGTTTGTTTCTTTGTTTCTGTCCTTGTTGTTCCTGCCCTGTACATTGTGTCTAGGATGGTGTACACTAAACACATGCTGTTCTACCACTGGCTGCATCACTCCCCCTCAGTGAGAAAGGCAATTTAGTTCTTTTCCTGAGTTTCTTAGTAAATACTGTTTTCCCTCTGTGAAGATACTGCTGACAATACTGTTGTTTTGAAGCAAGAAAGGAATTGAATTACTACATGCCCACACACATTCTAGGTAATCCATTAATTACAATTTTAAAGATTGCATAATATAGTTTCCCAAAATGGTCTTGTTAGCTTTTTCAGGGTACATTGTGATAGCTCCTATTTTTATTGTCATATATGGATCCATCAGAGGACCACAGCTTAGGGGATCACTGAGTGGCATGGGGCAGACCAGACCCTTCACCAGAGATGAGATGAGAGTTTTTAGCACTGCAGCATGGTAACCACTATAAAGAACTTAAATGCTCTGAGATTGAGCCAAGACAAACCTCTCCCCCTTGAACTGTACTTTCAGGTATTCTATCACAGCAATATGAAAGTCACAAAGGTAGGAGCAGAGAGAAAAGACTGACAATGCTCTTGGAGTAAGGAGCTGAGACCAGCAGCCTGGGCATATATGCAGGTATACAGCTGTCATCTATATGGACTTTGCATCCCGAAACAACCATATTCATCTGGGTTTTTACTATACAATGCTAAAAAAATGTCACCTCAACACAACTGTATTTTCTCCATCCATGAGAAGGGACCATTTCAGTGAGTTTCATAATAGTTAAATGAAAGATCATGTCAAATTTGCTTGCTAAATTGTTGCTGTATTGATTCTTAGCTAGTGGTGATAATGGGTTTCATTATTGGCATTGCATTTATACTTATGGCACAGAAATCTCACAAGGACTGTACAAGATGCAAGAAAGCACCTGTAGTCCATGTGGCTGAATGATATGAAGAGGTTAGAGCTAATCTTTGGGCTGGGTTTTGTATTTTCTCTACAGTGGTGGTTTTCAAATGCAGGTTCTCCAACTACCAGGAGTAAAATCATACAGACATGTTAGAAATGCAAATCTTGGGCTTCATCTAAAAACAACTAAATTAGAAACTCTGGGCTAGGAGGTTGAATAGCCTGCACTGTAATACTCCCAAGTGACTCTGTTGCATACAAAATTAAGAACTGCTGTCCTGTGGGTAGATGGCAAAATTTCAGACAGAAATTTGAATACAGAATGTAAAGAAACCAAGAGAACCAAAAAATATACCCCAAACCAAAATTGCTTTTGTTTAATATTGATGGCAAGGAAGATGGCACCCCTCATACTCCTTGTTGTCTCAGTGACATAAGATGCACTAGAAACCATAACACACTGTGTTGCTTAGAAGTACACAGGCTGACAGGAAACTGTGTTATGATTTATGTGCTGGGTATTTGGGTTCATTCTTATCATTTATGTTCCTGTCTTGAGTAACCACATGAACTTTTTTTTTTCCCTTTGAGACTGAGTCTCACTTTGTTGTCCTAGTTAACCTGGAACTCACTATGTAAATCAGGTGTCCTTGAACTCAGAGATTCCTCCTGCCTTTGCCTCCTGAGTGCTAGGACCAAAGGCATGATACATCACCTCAAGCTGTATAGTTTTGAAGCTAAAACTTGCTGGTCTTCTATAGGATGATGGAGTATCTCCTTCCTTTACTCTTACAGAGTCCTATTCACAGTCTAACTATGACAGTAGCTATGGTTTTAAACTTGGTTTCTAATCCTTCACTTTTACACTTCCAATCAGACACTTCTCCCATTAAGAAATTGTCTGTGGATAGGTCTATGTCCCATCCTTGCCACACCCACTCCAGTGAAGTCTGCATGACAAGCCAAAAAGCTTGGACGCAGTTCTGAGGCAGAATTTCATGGAAACTTAGTCTCCTGGAGCTTTGGCACCCTGTAGCATGAATGTTCCAAACTTATCCCTATGTGAGACAGTGAATGGATCTGTGTGCTTTCCTTCAATATTGTTTTTTTATAAGCAGCTCCAAGGAATGATTTGACATATAGCTAAGTTAGATTAGCCTCCACCAGTGTTCCAATATCCTAGGAAATCGTTGAGCCAACCTTAGACTTTGAATTTTGTAAAAATGGTACTCATTCAGATGAAAAGCCTCCATTGTTGACAGAGAGATAGTAAAAGAAATCAGGCATTACAATTTATTGGAGAAGAGCTAGAAACCTCAGGGCTAGTTCTACAAAGTCAATGTAGAATAATAGCCGAGTCACTCCCATGTGCAGGAATTTACAATGGCCTAGGAAGAAGGAAGGTTGTGGTCTGAGAAGGAACTAGAGTAAATACTTAGAATAACAGCTGAGTCACTCCCATACACAGGAATTTACAATGGCCTAGGGAGAAGGTGGATTAACTATCAGAAGGCAGGAAGTCCTTGCCCCTGGCTTCTAAGAATAAGCTGACCTTAGGTGAGGCTGTTTTTTATCCCAGTTGTAAACACTGATTTTATCCCAGTTGTAAACACTGCCTAGTTCCTGTTATCTTTTATGTATGCATTCCTCTGTTTTGTGTAAAGAGTCATTTTGCATTGGGCAACCTCAGTGTACCTTGGATGACCTTAATGTATCACTTAACTTCCTTGTTTTCTTCTTCTGTAATATAAGTCTGATGCTCACTTTGAGAAATTACACTCAGATTCAACACTCTCTCTGGTGTTCGTGTCTGTTTGTCACCCCACTGACTCCTTGCATACCTGAGTACTGGAACCCTGATTCTCCCGTGGGTTGAGAGACTAAGTCCAGTCCAAGGCATATCCTTTGAAACTGAGCAGGTCATAGACTCCTGGGGCAGAATTCAGTATGACACAGAGACAGGATATGACTGTGTGACAGTCACCTCGCTGGGTTCTGACAAAGAGCCTGGCTAGAAAACTTGACACTGGGAGGGTCTGTAAAAAGGGCTGATGCTGCTGTTCAAGTTTTTTCCAAAGAGGACTTTCCAGACATTGGGGAGCTAAGACAAGCCAGCTCTGCTGTGTGTGCAATGTTCAGTAATGCACAGAATCAGTGATATATAAAATTGCCCATTAAATGGTCAGTTTATGTCAAAATTCAGTACATAAAAATAGTACATTTAGACACCTAACAGATGGTAAACATCAAGAAAATTATTCATAACATACTGTGTTTTATTCTGAGTTGTTTTTCTTTGTTGTTATGATCAACTTAATTCCATATAAACTGTCTTTATAATATCCTACAATATTTATTTTTTAGAACCTTCATAAATTCATTTCTATACTCCAGGTAGATTATGAATGGCATTTATATATGTAATCATGTCAGAGAACCACAAAAAATGAACAAAATTTTTTCAATAAAATGTTAGCTTTAAAAATGTCATTTGGAGAATCCATCAGGAGGTTCAGGAAGTACAATTGTTATTAATCATATAGTTAATAATAATATCATCACAGTATAGAATACATGCTAGAATTCACAATTATGAGATATTTGTCATGGAACATGTAGAAGTCTGTATCCTTGAATAAGCCAACTATCTAAGAATGACCTTGTCTTTGAGCGCCACAGTAACTTTTTATTGCATAGTGGTTTAATAAACTTATATATGAAGTGTAACAGCTAATTAGAACATGAGCCAATCTATGAAGCAAAGAAGCTTATCTGTTCGTCTCCATGGTGAGGTTCTTCAGTTACTTTGTGAGGGATACTTACACACAGTTTCTTAAAGGGGAATTTTGATAAGTGGACAATGAGACCATTTGTTCCTTGACTATGTTTTTCTTTCTCTCGAGTCTATGATGCAACCTTTTCATTTATCTCCTTTCAGCTTCAAGGAAAGCCAGGTTTAAATGGAAACCAGAGTTTCAGAGTTCTCTGCTTTAGTTAGTCCACTAAAGCTATTTATATATTTAATTTATGTGTCAACAAAACAAAAGCAATGAATTAAGAACTTGCAATTATTCTTGATAACCATTCAAATGGTACCTGGGAGCTACTCTATCATCAGAAACATATTCAGTGTGAATATGGTAGCTGAGTGCGTCAGATTTGGGTTCAATGCCAACTATTCCATGATCTTGATTAACTTACTTATGTTATTGGGGAAAACCCACATTATTTTTCACTTGTAAAATGATGACAGGAAAACTTGATTCATAAATTATGATAATTGCATAAGCACAGTAACTATTCATAGTAGTGACTACACAGAGACCCTGGCAATAGTGATACTTGCAATAGAGGGCTGTGTGTCTGAAATAGACTAAAAATTTCCAGTTTCCGACAGTTGGGTTAGCTTGTGCTTGTTCCTAACTCTCCACTGGAATGACAAAATAACACGTTCGAACTCAAAGGATAGTAACAGCTGTTCATCCACTGAATCTACACCTTATAGTACAGAGAAGTACCTCTTTGGTTCCTCACACTGGTCTCAAGACCCTCAAAACAAGTAACCAGTGCCCAAAAAGCTTGGGACCTCACAACAGATACTAATCCAATCCATCAATTTGCCAATCGATCACAATCAAGAAAAGCAGAAAGAGAAATGTCAACATCTCGGGAAGATGTGCTTAGCACCTTAATGCTCATTTCTGACAGATGGCTTGTTGGCTTCAGCAAATAGCACTCAATGAGAGTTGAGGGTCTGACCACCTTCTAACCTGAAGGGAAGAGCTGCCTGTCTACACATTTGCATGATCATCTGGAGAGCCCTGTGCCTGGACTCCTAGTCAAGAAGATGACTAGCTACAGCCACTGAGAAAATCCAAGCAGCTTTCTGTGTTATCTTAGTCCTTCCGTTGAAATGAAGTAACAACCAAAGATCATCAAGTATTTGAGAAAAAAATAGGAAGATAGGAAGGAAGCCTGGAAACCAGAGTACTGATCCCTGAGTAAACCGAGCAGATGAAATACACTGTTAGAAAATTCTAACTCATAGCCAAGCGACTGTTGGTAATTGGTTGTGTTGAGTCAGTTTTCTTCTGGGGTATGCCCCCTGTTAGATTGCCCGTGTCCAGTGGTTGCTTCCATATCCCTGCATATCAGGGCAACACACACTGAGTTATGAGAAGAGCAGGAGGAGGAGGAGGAGGAAAAGTTGGGAGGGGAATGGGGGCAGAGGAAATAGGAAAGGTGAATAAGGTCAAAATATATCCTATGAAATTCTTAAAGAATAAATATTTAAAATCTAACTCTAAAAAACTCCAATGTATCTTTTGGAGAGACTGAACATGACATGACTAGAGTTGTTATTTTGAAAAGCAGTCTGAAAATTAAAAGCAGCCTCTTGATATTACTTATGAGCATCATGAATAAAATAAAGGGATTTGAGGATGGCTCAGCTGGTAAAGTGCTTGCTACATAAGCACAAGTCCTAAGTTCAGATTTCCAGAGCCCACGTTAAAGCTGTGGTGGCGGCACTGCCTTCAGCTCCAGTGCTGGATAGAAGCCAGCCCACCAATCTAGCTGAATAAGTTGGTTCCTGGCTCAGACACCCTGTCTCAAAACGTAAGGTGGGGAGCAGTTGAGTAAGACACCAGACACTGGTTTCTGGTTTCTATACACATGTGCACCTGCACACACATAGGAAAATGAACACACACTCATATATACCACACACATGTACTTAACATATATATATATGTATATATATATAAATTACAGAAGCTATAAAAAGCAGTTAGCATTATCATAACAGGCAGGTGGTCATGACTGTACATTTCTCGGTAAGGGTCACTGAGGCTCGGTTACTGTGAACTATCTTCCAGGGACTAGATTCAGAGACAACTGACTAGTTGGTACCAACACAGATATCTAGCATAAAGTGGAGTTTCTTTACCCATTATAATAGTATGTGCTATTGATGAATATAGGAATAGCTGATTGGTGTGAAATATATTAGAATAATCCACTAAATTAGAATATTAAAAGGCTCTGGTAGCAATAGTGCAACCTTAATTTGAGTATGTAAGATGCAAAGGTAGGAGGATCAGAAGTTCAAGGTCAATCTTGACTATGTATGGATGTTAAAGGCACTTTGGGCTACATGAAACTCTGTCTCAAAAGCCAGAACCAAATCAAAACGGTATACGGTGACTCAATATATGATCACCTTGATGTTTAAATGGACTGGCTGATGGAATAATCAATAGCTATTGCTGATTTTAAAAATCCTCTTAGTAAGGTTGAAATGGATGCTATTTTTTCTAACTCAATACAGGGTATTTACCCGAAACCAATGGCAATCACCTTTCTTCTGGGTGTGTGGGTCTATTTTCTAGGTTATAAAGGAGTTCACACACACACACACACACACACACACACACACAAGTAGGGGAGGATATTACAATTTAATCATAGTGCAATTCAAAGGAGGTTTTGGAGAAAAGAAGATCATGAAATTTGAACAGTAATAGCATAGGACCAAAATAGAGAATGGGATACAAGAGAACGCAGAAACTTATTCAAGGACATCAAAGAAACCAGAGCTTTATACTTTTACCAGAATCTGAATCAGAAAATAAAAGACAATTTTAATAGATAATTTTAATTTAGGGGTAGCATATTGTAGATTTTATTTCTAATTTTATCCCTAACACTTTGTTTTAGTATAACAACTTTCAATGACATCTAGATCTAATTGAGACAGTTAATGTAGGTTATACTAACCTATATTACAATAAACATATAGCCTACATAATAATAAAACTTACAATACAGTTTTGATTTTTTTTTTTTTTTTTTTTTTACGGATCCTAAGGGGAAATGAACTGGGAGGTATGCATGGTTAATTGATTTTAATCAAGTGTTCATGGACCATTCCAGATAAAACCTCAGTAAAAATGTCAGATGACAGTCCACTAAATCCTTTGGTTCTGTTTATCATCCTTTTTGCTGATGGGGGCTCTCTTGACAATGGCTTAGTTAAAGACATTCATGTTTCACAAATATTAGTAATGATACAGCTTTAACCACATTCTAAAGTCAATGTGCCAACAAGTTTGCTCTTTTAAAATAGTTAATTTAGCTGTAATCTGAAGGGTGTTTTCTTGTTTTATGGTACAGTTATTTCTGTTCTCTAGTATTATTGCAGTGTGAGGGTAGAATATATTTTATTTTATTTTATATTATTTTATTTTATTTTATTTTATTTTATTTTATTTTCGAGACAGGGTTTCTCTATATAGCCCTGGCTGTCCTAGAACTCACTCTGTAGACCAGGGTGGCCTTGAACTCAGAAACCCACCTGCCTCTGCCTCCCAAGTGCTGGCATTAAAGCACCACCAATGCCGGGCAAGGGTACAATATCTTAGTCATCTAAGGTTCCTTCTCTAGATGCACTCTTAAGCCTGTAATTACACTTCCTACATGCTGGGCATTTCTAGGAGGGCATCCCAGCAGGGGCTCAGATGTAACATGGCTACCAGCCTCTTCACCAACCCACACAGAATCTCCCTGGCTTGTGGTCTAGCAAGATACAAGCCTGAGGTTATCTTGGGAGCTGAAGAGAAAGTCAGAAAGAGGATCTGAGACAGAAGGTTATACTGGGATGCAGGAAGCAGATGAGACAAAAGGAAGAAAAGGGTCTGAGAAAAAACACTAGCAGGCTGACTCCACGGTTCTGCCTGCCTACAATCATTAGGCAGAGGATTGTCAGCTGAGCTGCAGGCCAGAACCACTTACACAGGAGCATCCCTTTCCTCAGATAACCTCTTCAACCCATAAAATAAAATACACAAATCACACCGTTATCTTTATTTATCTTGACTAAATAAAGACCCAAGCACTTCTTTTAAGCATTTTTACCTACTTTTGAGATAGTTAATTTGTCTTGTCAATCTAGCCTTCCCAATCTTGTCCTACTCCTTCCCTTCTTGGTACAGGCCCTCTTCACACATTATCATGGCTCCTTTATCAGTATATTATTTGTCTCCATACCGATAGACTCCCCCTCTTAAATCAGCTAGATGGACACTACAGAGTTCTTCCTAAACCCAGTTTAGCTTAGCAAAGCTTTGTGCTATCTCTACCAACTGAGGGATTTCCTCTGAAACTTTTCAATGTGGTTTTAAAATTCCTGTTTTGTCTAATCTTTATTAACCTCTTCAGTGCCACCTTTCAAATGTCCATCCTGCCCTCTTCATAAATTCGACCATTAATAACTAGCATTAAAATATCATCCCCCAGCTCTTTGAATGTGCTGAGCCTGGGCACAGATTGCTTCTGAAGCCTTTCATCTTCTCAGTGGTTCCTTGAATACATATGAAAAAGAAAATTCGTCTACTAAGAGTGTACATTTCAATGGATTTTTTCACAGTTGCAGGTTGTGCAACTACCACCATAATCTAATTGTGGAACACTTTCTTCCCCTTTAAAAGAGACTCTGCCCATTCACCTGACAGTTCAAGTCCTCAGCAGCCACCCAGCTACTTTCTCTTGATAGAGAAAGTTTGTGCACTCTGGGCTTTTTATACACATGGAATCATACAGTATTTGTCCTCTTGTATCTAGCTTCTTGCACTCAGCATAATGTATTCAAAGTTCATCCAAATTATAATATGCACTGGAAGCACGTTTCTTTTACATCATTTATGGCTATTTAGGTTGATCCTTATTTCTCCAGGGCCTCATCAGCATCTACCATGTCTTCTGTCTTTTGAGAACAGCTGTCCTCATGGGTATGACATCTCTCACTGCTTTTGAACTGCAGTTCTCTTATGATGTTGAACGTATTTCCATGTATTTAAATTGGTATCCCTATTTTTTTTTGAGAAATTGCAATTAACACCTTTTGTCCAGTTTTAAAGTAGATTATCTTTATTTTTTTTTACATTACAAGATTTCCTTAAATATTCTTGACAGTTGTCCCTTCTTAGAGATATGACTTCTGTTTTCTTTCATTCTCTACATGGTCTTCCTGCTTTTTTGAAGACACTGTAGCACAAACGATTTTAATTAGGTTTGAGACCAAATGATACATTTCTCTTAAGTTGTTTATGGTTTGGGAATTTTATTGTAAGTAATTATTGTTTCATTTAACATCATGAAAATCTAATCCCATGCCTTTGCTACAGGCTTTAATAGGCTTTTTTTTGTAATTAAAATTACAAAAATTAAAATGGAGCTAAAGCCCCCCCCACACACACACAAGTATGCACACACACATCCATACACAAATCTCCAAGATGCACAGAGCCCTGAGTTTTACTCCAAGCACTGGAAACAGCAGCAGAAGCAGCAGCAACAAAACACCTACATTCCCAAAGAGCTGAATCAGCAGATACGGAAAGGAAAACAAATTCTAGAAGTTATGCATTTCATGTTTCACAAAACTTAACATGCAATTTTCATACTTTAAATAGAAAGTACCAACACAGGTAATTATTGTGGATAACATGCTCATCGTAAACAAATATATGGCCTATATTTTCATTTCAGTTAGCTAAGTGGACTGGGTTCTCTGCATCTCATCATTTGACTATTAGTAAAACTTTTAAAGCCATTCTACAGCATTCTATCACTCAGCTCATTGTATCAGCACACTCCTAAGTAGCACAAATAAAACTCTGCAGCAGAGATGCCAGCCAAAAATAAAATAATTCTCTTGTGGTATCAATTGTGGAGAGATTGCTTGGTTCTTCAAGGTCAGCATTCACCAGAGACAAACTGTCCCTTGAGGCCTTTCTCTGGGATGATCAGAATTGATATTGTGGCTCAGCCCCAGAGGCCAGGTCAGTAGGCAATCTGAACACTGGAGGTCAGAAGGAGGAGGCAACCACTAGATCCATCAAATGTACATCAGCCTCAGAAAGGTGAACTGATGGTGAAGGACCCAGGAAAGGAGAGACTAGTGTTTCCTTCCAGTCCCAGCATATGGGTATAGCAGGGCAGCCCTGCCTCAATACAAATAGGTCAACTTCACATCTCCCAAGCTGGCTAGAAGAGATGCTCAGAGAAACCCTATGATGAACTCATCCACAATCTATCCCCAGCACATTGCTCCAAATTCATTCCCACCTTCCTCCTCTTACTAAACATCAGCTTACAGGAAAGTGTCCCAGAGCAGATACTTTCTAAGAGCTGCAGTGGGTACCTGAGGTTGTGACTAGCGGATCCCTTTTCATACTTCTGATTCTTTACCCACTGAGCCACCTCACTGGCCCCGTTGTGCTGTTTTGTTTTGACATTTCTGCAATGGAAATGCACTATGAATACATCTGACTCCCTGTGGGACCTTGTGTGTGACACAAAGACTTCACTCTCTGGACAACCCTGCCTTCATATACATGTCAAAGGATAAGAGCTAGCAAAGTGGGTAGAGTTTAACTTGGTCCAAGCTTTTCATTTCATAATGGAAAATCAAGTTGGGAAGATTAATGACTTAGAAGTTTCATTTCTTATTTACTCCATAGGGCTTGACAAAGGATTTAAAAATACATAACAAGAGAATAGAAAATAGACTATGATTTACACAGGGGCTAAACTTACCCACAGATGTTGTTGTGGGTATCAAAGTCCCAAAAGTGGAAGAAAATGGTTACAATGATCAAAGTAGTCTCAGATCAGTTATTTTAAGAAAATTATTGAGTTCCCATTGTTGGTAGAGAACAACTCTTCAATTCACTAAATTCTGAGAAAGTAACAGGCTCCAAGCCTGATTTCTTTCCTCTGTGCCTTCCAAAGTAGTTTTACACTGCATGTGGGAAAGATCACTTAAAATAAACCCCATTCTCATTTCTAAACAAAGCTATTTAGAAGTGGTTGCTTGGTTATCAGCTGTACCTTTTGACATTCTTGTTTAGCTTGTTATGACTTTAATACACCCTGTCTTATCACTTCAATCAGACTTTGCTCTAAGAGAGCAGGAAATTAACTTTGCACCTATAGGTGACTGTCCTTATTGGATTGGTTTACCAGTTGACAGTTTCACCAAGTTCAAGAAAATACTTATTAAAAAAATTGCGTTAATAATGAAATCAACTGGAATTGAACTGGAGGCTTCCTACTGTTAGTGAGCATGCCTAGTGTTGGAGGGTGCTAGGCAAGGTGTTAGGAGAGGAGAGTCATCTATAATTTGACCAGTGGGAGGTCCTGAGGCTACAATACTGACTTTCCTGACAAGATATGCCCAGTGTAACAGTAGCATGACTGTTCTGGGAGTAACCAACTGCTTGCTGCATGGATCTGGAGCCCACTTCCATGAGAGGTAACACATGCCTGGTACTGTAAATGCACTCAAAAGCTGATGGCCAGAGAGGTCACAGGTCATATGGGGAAACTATAATTGCCGATTTGCTAAATAGGTATGGTGTTAAACTACTTTCTAAATAGTCACGTTTATATCCATAGACTAGCACAGAATCTTAGTCTTAACAGAGAAGTGAGCAGTGATCAAAGCAGACTTGTAAACCAGCAAAATGCTGAGAATAAGGATGATGAACACTCAGACTTCAAATGGAACAGCCATGTCACTTACTCTTTGGCCCAGGTGATATTATGGAAGAGGGAGAGACGGGCAGACTATAAGACCTGGAGGATAGAGCAGAGCACATCTTGTCTTCTGTATGTGACATGGTCGTTGCATCAAGAGCACACAGAAGCTCTAGCCACTTGTACAAGACATGAAACCAGCGGCAACTCTCTGGGAAGGAGGAGGCTTGGAGGAGTAGGGGTGGATAAAAGACAGTGATTGGAGGGGGATGGACGGACAATTCTGGAAACTTGGTTCCTTTAAAAACAAAGAAACACTATAAAACTCTGTTCTGTTTTAATCCCAGGTGTAGGATATGATGCTGCTTCAGACTGACTATGGTTTGTCTGACTATGGTTTGCCTCATGCTCTAGCAGAGGTGTGATTTTGCCAGCTGCGGATAGTTTCTGTGAATGTGTGATGTTTTCAATTCTGGGGACTTTTCAGAGGGTATATAAATGCTAGGGTCCCCAAGAGGTGGGTTGTTGGTTGTTCAGAGGGGTTGCCTGAGGTTCGTTGGTAGTCATGCTCAAAAAAGCAACAAAATGAAAGAAATTTAGATTCATGGATTCTCTCTCTCTCTCTCTGTCTCTCTCTCTCTCCACCTCTATCCTTCTTTCTCTCCTATCTAGTGATGGGGTGGGGGAACTGAAGGGATCAATGGTGGAGAAAAGAACATATAAAGTAGCAAAGACCAGCTACAGGGGGTTATAACAGTAGACAAGTCAGAGACTGCACAAAATGAAAAACTAATAATTTTTTTTAGCACATACAGGCTCCTTCTCCCTTTTCCCACACTTCCCTCTCTTATTTGAGATAGGGTTTTGCTACTACACACACACACACACACACACACACATAGTTTAGGTTAGTTTCCAAGTCTCCATCCTCCTGCCTTTGTTTCTGAGTGCAGAGATTACCAGTATACACACCTAATACAGACTTCCTTTTGTTATTACTCCCTAAGTAAATTACTGTCACTGTTATTCCTATAACAGCTATGTTTTAGTAGAGATGTTGAGGAACCACAAGATGATCCAAAATACATGAAAAAAAATGTGTGTATATGTTTTATGCAAATGGTACACCATTTTAGGTAGAGGACTTGAATATCTGTGAATATTGATGTTCAGTGGGATCCTGAAACTTGTCTCCCACAGAGTATACCAGTTTTCACTGCCATTGCTAAACAAGGAGAGTGAAGTAAAAGAATAGAAATGTTCTTATCTTCTACTTTGTATCCTTTGGATGAAAGATGTGTTTCACAATTGAAAAGAATCTGAATAATACAGGATTATTTCAAATATGGACACATACAGGAAAAATACTTGATTTATTTTTAGGGATTTCTAGGGGAATGCATTTTCATTTTGTTTTGTTCCAACAGTTTCAAACAAGTTGGATGCTATTCCAAGTACTTCTGCTGAATATTCATACAGCTTATTTCAATGCTCTGGTCTGGTCTTCATTTAAACAGGTTTAAATAACCCAATGTTGACCACTCTCTGTACTTTAGCCTGTACCATTTCCAACGGGAAGCTGCCAGTGTTTAGGCACCTGAGTGAATCTGGATGAGGATATTTGACAGCCAGTGTGGGATCAGGGTGGCATAGCTTCAAAGACTTGGGCTGTACTTTATTTCCTCCAGCTAAGCTTTACTTCCTAACTGCACCAGAGGTCTCCAGAGAGCACCACAGGTTGGGGCTCAGCATTCAAAACAGGAGCCTGGAGGGACACTTCAGATTTAAATGCCAAGACTTCTCTTAGAGGAGGCAATTAACATGGTATCCCATTCAAGTAAATACAGTTTGGTTATAATTTAGAGGGAAACTAAAAATGTGTGTGTGTTTAGTACCATATATTATTTTATTATCCCTGTTTTAGTTTTTTATTATTATGTTCTCCTTCACACACACACACACACACACACACACACACACACACACACAAACCCCTAAGGCCATAATAATATACCTACATCCCACATGTCCACCACACTTCCTGAGCATTTGTAAATAGAGTTTCTAGGACAGAGGCTCCATTATCTGAACAGTAGAGAACCATTGCTGTCCACACTCCAAAACTTTTTAAAGCTATGCCATAGGTGTCTCCAGCTCTGTACCCCAAATCTTCCGACTCTGCCTTTGCCTGAGAAGGGAGTGAGTGCATTTGTGGGGTGGAGAGACACAGCAAGTGAATAGCTTCTGTTATTGCTGTCATGCTTGTGAACTAGCAGGTGAACCAAAATGAAAACAAAATAAAAGTTGACAACCAGTGTTGCCTAGGGCAACAGATCGCATTGGGCCGGATGTGGGTTTTAGGGCAGCATGCTCTGCTGTTAATTTCTAGTTATTTTTCTGTTCCTGTCACCTTAAGGCAGAATACATAAAAGAAAGCATGGAGGAGAGGAAGCATAATAAGAAAACAAATGTGAGCTTGTCTCTGTTGCTAGAGTACTAATAAAACACCTGGGATTTAAAAGCTGGCACGGTGGGGCACACATTTAATCCCATCACTGGGGAGGCAGAGGGTTGAGTTTGAGCCCAGCTTGATCTACAGAGCTAGTTCCTGGACAGACAGGGCTACAGACATAAACCTTAAAAACTTAAGAAAGCAAAGAGAACAACAAACTATACTATCACTTGAGATTTAAATATGACTTCAAGACAGGTGCTAGGGATAAAACCAAAGCAATCTTTCCCTCCCTTTCCTCATCTGCATTTATCTCAAGCTGCTCTGTCCAGTTACTCAGATACCACGAAGCTACCTGGCACTTGAGCTGTGGCTGAACAGACATGTGCTGTACACACAACTCCCCAAAGGATCTTGGAAACTGTATGAAAAAAAGAAATAATTTCTTCTCATTTTAAATTTGCTATACTTTAAAATAGTGAGCATCTATTAGATGACAGTTTTGGATATTTCACCAAATATGTGATTGGAATCAATGCAAAATCATATTTGTTAGAGTTTTTAAGAAGCTTAAGTTTCTTCTAAGAAATTCAAAGTTCCATGTATGGTCTGCATTGCATTTTATGGCTAGGTTTTTGGATTGCCTCTGCCTTTTACTCTAACATGGCTGGGCATGGAGAACGCATCACATGAGTAGTCTGAATATTACTCATAGCTGCTCCATTCCTCTCTATATACCTTATGCTCCAGCTCTGCCACACTGTCCCATGTGTCTGGTGTCTGAAGTTCTTCCACTGATCTCCTGAACATTCCTTTATCCTTCAAAGCACACCGAGGTCACTCCCACACACTGCCCCCTCTATCATTTCTTTACTTCATGAGTTTTGCACCTATCAGTGTACATAATACATTATCACATGTTTATCTGTAGGCCACATCTTCCCATTAGGCTGCAATCTTTTGGGCTTGAGACCATTTTTTTTAATTAGGTATTTAGCTCATTTACATTTCCAATGCTATACCAAAAGTCCCCCATACCCACCCACCCCCACTCCCCTACCCACCCACTCCCCCATTTTGGCCCTGGTGTTCCCCTGTACTGGGGCATATAAAGTTTGCAAGTCCAATGGGCCTCTCTTTCCAGTGATGGCCGACTAGGCCATCTTTTGATACATATGCAGCTAGAGTCAAGAGCTCCGGGGTACTGGTTAGTTCATAATGTTGTTCCACCTATAGGGTTGCAGATCCCTTTAGCTCCTTGGGTACTTTCTCTAGCTCCTCCATTGGGAGCCCTGTGATCCAGCCATTAGCTGACTGTGAGCATCCACTTCTGTGTTTGCTAGGCCCTGGCATAGTCTCACAAGAGACAGCTACATCTGGGTCCTTTCGATAAAATCTTGCTAGTGTATGCAATGGTGTCAGCGTTTGGATGCTGATTATGGGGTGGATCCCTGGATATGGCAGTCTCTACATGGTCCATCCTTTCAGAGACCATTTCTTATCTTATACCTTGTCACACTGGTACCTTGTTGACCCTCAAAAAGATAAAAATACTTGAAATAGGGAGAAAAATGAAGTTCCTACTATATTACATTGAGAAAATTTCATCTGACTAAAAAATATGTTAGGTATCAGCCCCAGCTCCATAAAGGAACCGTGAGGATATGACCTCTTGGGGTTTCCTCTCTGTCCAGTATTCACTGTGCTACACTTCCTTTACAGACACTCACAGCACACAGGACTTCGTTTCTGCTTGTTTTTTTACAATATGGGAAATATATAAGCCACAAAATTCTAAATACACTAAGAGTGAATCTTGGTTGGCTGACTCCAGTCATTTATGGAACTGAATTGGAAGGAGAGCAATAAAAGACAGGGCTGGGGTAATCACTCAGAGATACCATCCTCCCCCCAAGGAAGCCACTATGCCCAAATGAAAATAATGCTGCATCCCAAGCTTAGTTGGTTCCTGGATGTAACTGCCACTTGTGAATGCTAACGGCAGAGATAAGGCACCTGTCAATAGCACAAATACAGTAGTCCTAGATAAACTCGGTCAGAAAAGCAATTATGAAACACGATATGAAGTAAGTAGGGATCTCCTTCATCCTATCACATCTGCAAAATTTGTTCTTTTGAGATGAAAGTCTAAGGGTTAAGGACTGTACCTTTGTTGTAGAGAACTCCCTATGGCAGTGGTCCTCAACCTTCCTAAGGCTGTGACCCCTTAATTCAGTTCTTTGTGTTGGCCCTCAACCATACAATTATTTTCATTGCTACTTCCTAACTGTAACTTTGCTCCTGTTGGGAATTATAATGTAAACAGTTTTGGAGAGAGAGGTTTGCCAAAGGGGTCACGACCCACAACTCTGTCATTGTAGCCAACGGTTCTTAGTGGCATTCTGCCAGCTCTATCACTTCACAACGACACATCTTGAGACCTGCTACCAAGCGAAGTGAAATGTTAGTTATCTCAGGCTCCACTTGAACTGCTTCCTAAATTTCAGCTTTTTTCTTAGATATTTTATTTACATTTCAAATTTTATCCCCTTTCCTAATTTCCCCTCTGAAAACCCCCTATCCCATCCCCCTCCCACTGCTTACTAATCCACCCACTCCTGCTTCCCTGTCCTGGCAATTCCCCTACACTGAGGCATTGAGCCTTCACAAGTCCAAGGGCCTTTCCTCTCAATGATGTCACACAAGGCCATCCTCTGCTATACATGTGGCTGAAGCCTTGAGTCCCTCCTTGGTTGGTGGTTTAGTCCCTGGGAACTCTGGGGGTACTGGTTAGTTCATATTGTTGTTTCTCCTATGGGGCTGCAAACACCACCAAGCTCCTCAGGTATTTTCTTTAGCTCCTTCATTGGGGACCCTGTGCTCAGTCCAATGGATGGCTGTGAGCATCCACTTCTGTATTTGTCAGGCACTGGCAGAGCCTCTCAGGAGACGGATATATCAGGCTCCTGTCAGCAAGAACTTTCAGCTTTTAAACACCTTACCATTGTCCCTGATATTTTCAGTAGCTTCTAGGGTAGCTGCATAGTGAGAAAGCATCTTTTTATTCCAAATGTAGCCTTGGATTTTGAAAACAGAAATTCTTTCATCTCTGGGCACAATAAGCTTTTGTATTGGTGAAGTGCCTCATCCAGTCTCCCTGGGGACCGTGTTTCTATGCTGCAGCTGTAGAAGTCCCTCACTGCACAGTGTATCACTGACCAACACTGTATGTGTGAATACAGGGCTCCTCAATGTTCATTTCTTCCTTTCACACATGTTAAAGACAATTGGAGTTATCTTGATTATCCAGAAGTGAGACAGTACTGATTAACTGTGTTTTTAAGTTAGCTAGATTAGGATGGTTTAAGTCTTTGGGATCCCCAAAGTTTGTCTTGTTGTTGTTTGGGTAAGGCTCTCAATTTGAGCAATGCCAGGTCCAGGAGTTTAGCCCAACTCTATATTAATTTTAGGGTGGGTTTTATGAGGTTCCTTTTATATTATGGCTTGTCCTTTCAACCTTGACAGAAGACTGGAGTAATAAGGAGTGTGAAACATCTAGGAGACTTTTAAGTAATTTAAAATATTTTGGGAAATAGAGGATGTGAATTCTGGATTGTTATCTGATTGTACTGAGGATGACTAACCTAATCAGGGAATAAGTTCTGTAATGAATATGTGAGCACTCTTTTATGAGTAGTAGAAAATGCTTGGACCCATTCAGAGAAGGTATCAATGATAAATACACACACACACACACACACACACACACACACACACACACACACAGAGGCATGCATATATATATATATATATATATATATATATATATATATATATATTTTTTTTTTTTTGGTAACCATAAGTGTCTGTCGAGGCTTTATGAATCTGTCAATCTCAAAAATGGATAATACTGTTTTATTCATAATTTTGTAGGATGGAAATTAGGGTCTGATTAGATAGATGAAACAAAGGGTATTTGTGTGAGAAAACTTGGGGGAGGGGATAAGAGTGGGGGATGTGATAGGTAAGAAAAGAGAGAAAGGGCAGATGAAGGTCTGAGTGTGGGGGATAGTTCATCAGCATGTTCTGTTTTGAGAGAGAAGATGTATTTTTGGTTTTTTTTTCATGGATTATTGCTGTATTGGACAGAAAAAGGACAGAGTCAAAAGGTCCCGGACAGCGGAGAGATTGATGACTGGGGTCCCCTTTTGGGTGAGGAAGCCTCTTTTGCTCCACATTAGAATATTTAAATGAATTATTTTATATGCATATTTTGAGTATGAATATATATGTTAACAGAAAGATCTTTAGCCAGTATTAGGGCTTGTTTAAAGGCAGTGGTTTGGCTTGTTGAGAAATGGTACCTATGACCAGAAGGCTATCTTTAATGAGGGTGTATTGTGAGAGTTGGGGTGGTCCTGGATGATGGAATAATCTGAGGAATAGGGAGGTAATTTTCGGTAGCCCCTTCTATAAACCAAACTGGGGCTTGGGGGTCTGTAAGTGAGGTGACTGAATCTGGCATGAAGGGATTGAGAGAATGGTTAGTATCTGTGATGAATGTCAAGGTATTTGAGGCATGGGAACAGTGTGAGCTGGAAGGGAAATGGCAGAGATGAAGATAGGGCATGGTTCCAAGGAAATATTAGGGTCAAGGAGACAGGCATGGAAGGTTTGGACCTGGAAGGGTAATGGAGTAAGATAGGCTCGCTGACTGAGATCTTTGAGAGAATGGCAGGAGTTAATAGTTATTAGGTTATGTGAGGAAATTTTGTTGGCTTCTAAAAGGATCAACTGTCAGCTCGGTGACCATTCCTTTGTAACAAGAGCTGTTTAGAGTAGTAGTTCTCAACCTGTGGGTCTCGACCCCATTGGGGCAGGACCAACTCTTTCATAGGGGTTGCATATCAGATATCACAAATATCAGATATTTACATTATGATTTCGAATAGCAAAATATCTAGGAAGTAGCAATGAAAATAATTTTGTGGTCGGGGGTCACCACAACATGAAGAAATGCAATAAAGAGTCACAACATCAGGAAGATTGGGTTTAGACTGGTTTAGATTGATATGTGACAGGATCTTAGGCATCTCCTGCTCATGAGTAGGCGAAGGCTAGGGTCTGGCCCTGGTTAGAATGGAGAGACAGAAAGGATTTGGCAGCATTGGTTAGTGATAAGATGCATGCTTTAGCTAAGGCCCATTTCAGTGGTTGAATGGGATTTGAGGAGGGAGCAAGGGGAGGCTCTTCTGAAGAGCCCTTACTAGCCTCATATAGGAGTTGGACAATGAGGAAGAAATTGGGGATCTGGTATTTAACAAGTTGAAAAGACCTAACAGGGTTCAGAACAACCTCTCAGTGACTGCTGTGAGAGAGTTCAGGGATCTTTATTTCATGTGCTGTATAGTTTTATGTTAACCTGACAAAGCTATAGCCAGACATTTGAGAGGAGGAAACTCTGAGTGAGAAAATGCGCCCATAAGACTGGGCTGCAGGCAAGTGATTGATGGGGGAGGGCTCAGTATGTTGTGGGTGGGGACACCCCTGGGTTGGTGGTCTTGGGTTTTATTATAATAAAGCAGGCTGAGCAAGCCATGAGGAGCAAGCTAGTAAGTTTTCTCTATGGCAGTGGTTCTCAACACACACACGATTATATGAATATATAAATACATAGTCATCATTTGTATGCATGAAAATTTCATAATAAAAATGAAGAGAAAATTGCCCATTCACAGCTTACTTGTTCTAGTGGCACTTCTGATTTCTCTCCAGTCTAACAGGATGTAGTTACCTGTACATAAATTTGCCAGCCACTGTATGGGAGCAGAATTTCTCTGTAATTACCCCCCTCCTAGAACACAGACATATCTCTGATGAGTCTGTTATATAAGTTCAAGTCAGAAAGATCTCCAGTAGAGTTAGAGAAAGGATTAGACTTACTGTGATGTTGATTTAATCAAGCCAGAAGGCCACCTGGAGGAATTTGGATATAATGAAGAATGAAAACAGGATTGGGCCAAAGGAGATTACTTTTCCAAAGACAAAGGCAGTAACTTTAGAATTGAGAATGCTATCTGTCTTCCATGTATTACAAGGCAAGTTTGCTTGGTTTGCTTGGCTCTCTTCTATTCATCCCCCCGCCCGCCCCTGGCCTGTTATGTGGTCACACAGAACACAACTTTAGTCCCATGTAGAATTATCACTGTCTGCTTTTCTCCCCACTTCTAGGCTACAATCTCACTGAGGGTTGGCCCCATCTTTTGCCTCAGCTGAGCACTTGCGCTTGATGTATGGTGCTGCTATCAAACTTCTCCAGGTCAGTATCAGCTCTTTTCCAGGTCACTGGCTATGTACATTTCTTAACCTGTCTGTGCTTTCATTTCAGTGACAAAGAGGAGCTGGAGTAGTACAAGTCTAGATGTGAAGATTAGCCAGTCACATGGTAATTAAGCCATCTTGGTCTGGTGAAACATCTCTAACTCTAAAAACCCCAAACCTTAGATCTTACAAAATCTGACATATTTTGGAGCACCAGTAATGATGTCACAAACAGAAAATTCCACACGAGACCATATATGACAGTTCAGAGTCCAAAATACAGGTACAGAATACCGAACTTATTCAGCCTTCTCAAGGGGGGAAATATTTCTTACACCCTTAGCTGAAATATATAAACCTTTCTCATGTACAGAAAAGTTTACAACTTTGCATAATGTACTATCCAACTCTGTGTATAAAGAGCATATGAAGCAAATGAATCTCATGTTCATAATGATTACCATGATATCTCGTGTATATGCAAACATTCTATCCTCCACTTCTCAAAAATCCAAAAAATGAAACTTCTGGTCTCAAGAACTTAGATAAGGGGTTTAAGTTGTTACCTGCTTAAAAAAAAATTAGGTACTACTGCCACATGGTGATCCAAAGGGAACCCAAGTTTCAAGAGAAAGAAGGAAATAGGTTTAATAACATGGTTCTTAGTGATTCAGGTTTGTAGTCAGCTCACAGGAAATGTAGTCTTGATCTGAAACTCCTGAGTCTGGACTGAGAAGTGTAAGGGCTTGGTGTGGTATTTTATCTTCCATACTGCCTCAAAATTGGAACCAGGGAACAAACTGGGTCTTGGGGCTTGAGACATTTTGAATCTCAATGGTAGCGACAGAATTTGGCTGGGAAGTAGGGACCCAACGGTGGCAGTGGTAGCTTCTATTCCCCAGCTGTCCCCAAGCCCTGCCTTCCCATCTGTTGAACTGGGAGAGGCATCAGGTCTTAGTGTTGCTCTCCTCTTTTCTCTAGGGAAGTACTATTTTTTCAGATATATTAAGATGCCTTTGAAAGTTAATTCTCTGACATAACTATTAAGCATATATACATCACTATACAACCAGTTTCCTTGCCAAATACCCTTAATGTATATTTACAATGTACATACAATATAATTCATTTATAGTGAATTCATATAATATTTGAACTTTTAAGATACTTATCATTTGGGACCAGATAATTGATATAAAACACAAATTTCATATTGAAAGGATCAATCATGTTAATTAAAAAATATTCAGTCTTGAGGCTTAATCTAACCTCATGCCACATGTCAGAGTTCAGACACAGACCTACAACATAGAATTTATTTAGCATCTCCAAGGGGCAGAAAAGGCATCCAGATACTTAGCTGCAATATACAATTTTTCTCACATACATAATTATCCAAAACATTGCATAACATTCCAATTATGTGCATAATGTCCATGCTTGTCTTATTTATTTTAGATTATTCCATTTTGAAAGTACCTAAGATCACTTATGATGTTCAATAATGTTGTAAAGGTTATAGTTTCATAGACTACAAAGCACGAATTGAATTTATTCTAAAGAATTGTAGATTTGTTAAAAGGCTTACTTATCAAAATAGGTAAAATGAAATAGAAAATGACTAGAAATAAATAGAAATAAAAAGCAACAATGCCATTTGAGAATTCAAAGTAGCACAACTCACACATTCATGGCAATGAAGTCCATAAATTGCTTACTATATAATATGAAAATATCTAGAGCTTTTTAAAAATCTGTGACATACAATGAAACTATAGTGGAGAACTATACACTCTCAGAATATAAAATTTCCAAGAAAATGTAGTGGATGCTGCAGAGCCCAGTGAGTATGTATAATTAATTACACATTTCAAAGTTGCATTTCTCAAAAACTAGTAACTCAGGATTGTTGAAATGCAATACAATGGAATGTTGGCAACTTACATAAGGACCAGAAATTACGTTGCTTTTTAAGAGGAATGTCTCAGAAACAAAACTCATCAAAAGTGTTTATATTTCAGCTTATAACAAAGTCTGTTGGCACATTCTCCTTTTCCCTCTGGAATTGAATACAAGATTGAAGCAGCATGTGATTCACCGGATTCCTTCTGAGCACTGTTAGTGTCTCCATTCTTATGTGGTATAATCTCATTTATCCCCGAGTTCCAGTGTGGTTAAAATAATGTAATTAAGTTCATCTCTGTGTGCTAGTATCCTAAAGATGTAGAGCAACAACTGGAATCTCTACCAAGTACCAGAAAGGTCACAAATATTTATAAGAATTTACAAGTTAAGTGCTAATAGTTTGAAGATGACATTACATTTGCTAGACTCTGAGTTCACTGATCAGACAGGAGACACCACCTGGAAGGACATTGGGTACAAGCGACTCTTTTTCTTATCTTCTGCTATCTTGCTAGCCAGCATTCCTCTTCAGGCCCACGTGCTCCCATTTTAGGGAGGCCCAGAAGGCAAAACCCTCGGTTTAGTATGAAAGCCAAAGTTTCTTTTCTGAAGTTTCAGTTTGGAGTCCCAGATTGGCGCACTTGCTTTTGTTCACACCATATCACTGCCGGTATGGAGGATAAACCCACAGCCTCTTGTCTGCTCAGTTTTCCCCTTTACTCGGCGTTCCCATCACAAAACTACTCTTTGAACAGAGATGCTGAGACGCTCTAGGAGAGCACATGTCACTCTGCACCTTGGTATGAAAGCTGAGAAATACATCGCCAAGGGGAATGAAGAGGTACACGTGATAAAGTCCGAGCGAGGGGCCTGTACTGGGGGTTCTAGCGGTGGTGGTGGCAGTGGTGGTGGTGGTGGTGGTGGTATACAAGAGCATTCTTGTCTTTCAATATATAAAGCATTTTCTGAATCTTCACTCCAAACTAAATTAGGAAACCCTTGTCTGGTATTCAAACTTATCCTTACCACATTTTTTACAAAGAAAAGGAGACTGAGAGGGAAAGACAGGCTTCAAAAAGCAGAACTGCAGTTAAAGTTTTAAATGAAGGGAAACACTTTGAGCTATGTGTCCTCTGACTCTCAAATGAGTCTCCTCAGACTACCACTTAATGTGAGGTGCCCTAAAATGCCTCAGGGGATGTTTTGTTTCAAGATTAGCTCAATTTAATGTGGGGTCCCTGAGACCTGGTAACATTTCTTAAGCAGAAAATCTGTTAAAACAAAACGCAGTGGGGAGAAGAGGGAGCCACAGGTCAAGAGCACAAGAGGTGCCCAGGGGACCTGAAGCTTCCTGGCTGCCAGGGGAAGGGGGGGGGGGCGTGTTCACGTGGCCGGTGCGTGGACCTGTGCCACAACTGTTGTCTCCCCCACCCCCATAGGACACGCAGTGTGGCAGCCTGAGTACCCCAAACCCGTGCGCAGGACTAGGGTGCCGCTTACCTTGACTGCTGGGAGGAGGGTGCGAGGGGGGCTTGCAGAGATGCGAGGAGGCTGTGCAGAGATGCGCGGGGCTGAGCCAGAGATGGGCCGGGTTGAGCCTAAGTGCACCGGAATGAGCAGAGATGAGTGGTTGGCGCCTCTGGGCTGGACCGGCCTCGAGGCGAGGACGTGGGCTCAGGGAGGAGGAAGTGCTTTGAGCCCTGCCCACCCGGCGGCGCAGACTCTCGGCTTTGCACGGAGGTGCTAGCTAGCAAAGCCCTGGAGGAGAATAGACAGACACCAAGCCCCGCCTAAAGGGCTCCGCAAGTTTAGCAAGTTCGGGTTGTTTTTTCCAAACCCTGTCCACCCCTGGAAGAAAACACTTCCTGCCCTAAGGTCAGAGAAAGCCTTCTCTCATCTGTGTGGGTCTTGTGTTCTTTGTAAGAGTCTGAGACTAACGCCCAGATGCTAGTCTGAAGGGTTAGTGCTCAAGGGGTGCTCAGGACTAAAAGTCTCAGATTAGCTGAGAAACTCCCTACAAGAGAGTTCACCAGTCAGTAACACCTGCAGGCAGTTAGTTCCCAAGGAGATCTAAATATCAACCTACGTTGGTTACAATTTTGAGACTTGAGCGGAACAGATGTAAGTTCCCTTTTCTGCCCCACAAAACCGTCAAGCTCCCTGAGCATCTGCGCAGCCTCCACTTCCCCCAAGACTGCCTCCTTTCACTGTTTTAATAAAAGGACCCTCTGCTTCTGTTGAGGCCTGTCTTCCGTTTATTTTCACATCGTGTGGATCAATCCCAATCTATTAAGTTCCACAAAGGGTAAAGGGGCCAGCTTATTTTGCAACAGCCTTCTATGTCTTTACCTCAACCCTCGCTGCACTTCCTCAATCTGCCATTGTCTAAGACTTCCTGGACCAGCCCAGAAGGGGACGTTCCAGTTAGGGTGGACAGAGAAGTGGTGCAGTGTGATGGCCTTTGTGCCAGAGTAGATCTTTCCCTGGGTGGAGGTAAAGGAAGGGCTCAGCAGGTGTCTGTTCTCAGTGGAGACTACTCTGATGATGGGCTGTGGTCCCTCCAACATCTTTATTTTTTAAAGTCAGAGTGTAATTGTCACACTGGCTGTCCTCGAACTTACAATGTATATCAGGCTGGCTTCGAACATATAGAGATCCTCCTGCCTCTCATGTGCCACCAAGATCACTTTCTGGTTTTGTTCTTATGATTTTGTTTGTTCATAGCTTGTATATCACAAGATTGACTGGGACTCACTCTGAGAGAAAGTGTTTAGGGAGATCTGAAAATACAGCCACTAAAATCAATTATGATTTTAAATGATGATTGAGTTAATTTCTCTTCCTCTACACAGCTGTGTCTTTAAGGGTTCACTGTAAGGCAAAATGGTGGAGACATGAAGATATAAATTAGACATATAATTAATTTCAGATAGTTCCAGTACTCAATGGGAGACTATATATAGTTTGTCTAAGAAGAACATAAACAGCAGTAACAGAAAGGATTGCTGCTTTGCTGGATGGCACACCCTACTCCACAGAAAACAGCTAATACACTGCATAGTCAACATGCTGAGAAAGAATAAAAGGTGACGGTATAAAGTAATGGTTATGCTGATAGGGCTTCTATGTCAATTGGAGTTGTGGAAAAAGATCAACCTTATGACCAGCATTTGAGTCGGACCTAAATGAAAGGAGCCATCCAATGATGTTAGGAGTTTTACACAAGAATATCCTAGAAAGAAAGGTTGATACCTCTAAAGTCTTCATTTAGGACAGCCCTTGAAGAGCCTGGAAAAACATCAAGGAAACTAGTAACAGTATGGCCTTGGGTGGCGAGAAGAGAATGGAAAAGAGACGAGGTTATGAAGGACACGATGACAAGATGGTTGTAGAGGCTGATGTAGTGAGGTGGGATGCCATTGAGAGCAACAGAAAGCAAAAACAAGCAACAGGATGGAGAGCGATTCTCCCGAAGAGAAAAGATGGTCAGAGAGTTCTGATGATAAGGACCAGTCATTCAGAAGCTCGAAAAGCATCCCAAGAGATGATCAATGGGGTGTGTTGAGCCAAGAGCAGAAAGATAAGATGTCAGGGTTGCAGTAGGGTGAAAGAGGCAGGCAGAGGTAGAGGATGAGGGGAGAATGTGAGCAAGAGCCGGATTAAGTAGGACCTGTGGTCAGTCAGAGGACTTCGGGTTGTACTGTAATAATAATGGACAGATAGTAGTAGGAATATAACAACTGGGTACGTTCTTTGATTTATTCTAGAAGTCATCATACGGTTTAAGGAACACTTAGAAAAGCAGTTGAGTGGGAGGAAGAGGAGAGAGAAGAGAGGGATGGAGGGAAGAGGGAGGAAGAAGAATATGAATGAATTATACTTAACTTTACCCTTACTGGTTTGTGGCAACACTTCAGATGAAACGGTTGGTTGTAAATGGTGGTTGCTGAACCCAACTTGTGGCTCAAGCCCCTAATCCCAGCACTAGTTGAGTTACAGAGGTGGGGGTGGGGAGCGAGAGGGGAGTTCTATGTTCAAGTATAGCCTGGAGTACTTAAGGAGATTTTTTTTTCTCAAAGAGAAAAATAAATATTAACATTAAAATAATGGTAGCTTCCAATAGCGTACTAACAGTAGGAACTGTGATTTGCTGATGGGCTCTGGGTGGAGATGGGGGACTGCCAGAGGGTTTAGAAACAGTGTGACCTGAGTCACTAGCAGCTCTGGTAACTAACCCAGAGGTCAGCCTCTATAGAAAGGTAAACAGGAACCACTCAAGTTAATCAAGTCAAAGATTTGTCCTCAAATCCTAAGGATAACAAAACTATGTTCAATCAGACTTGGAACTGCAATGGAGGGATTGTGTTTCAGAAAGAAATCACCCTGGCTGTACCATGGGGATTGCTAAAATGAAGAAAAGAATGGACACAGGGTGATTTCCAAGAAAGTTGGGAAAGAAATTATCATGGGTTTGTTTGTTTGGTAGCCATGGAAATGCAAAGCAATGGATGCATGAGGAAGATGTTTGCAGGCTCTGCTGGCAGGAGGCTGTGGTGACTGGACATGAATAGAGGGAGGGGGATGGTAAACCTGCATCTGGAGGAGATGCTCTGTTAGGATGGATGACAGTTACCAGGCAAGTCAAGCTTGGTCAGTCTTGGCACCTCTGTATGGAGACATGTCTGCATCAAAGAGAAAAAGCTACTTACCAGCACAGAATATACACAAAACCTGATTTGCTGAAAGGCACCATACTATAAAATAGAACACATGGTGTGACGTTATGTGATCATATAAAATAAAACTCAACCTCATTGTGTGAAGAAGTTGGGGAACAGGAAGGGCTGTGGTGGGGGTGGTGGTAGGGAGACATAGAAGTGGCCAACTCTGTTCAGCCATGGCTCTGGTGGACGAGTGTGTCAGAACTGAACAAATCACACGTTTGGAATGTGCAGCTTCCTGGATGTCATCTGTACCTCAGTACTGTTGGGAAAAAGCATTTTTTTCTTTTTTTGTTTCTTCTTCCTCCTCTCCTCTTCTTCCTCACCTCTTCTCTTCCTCTTACTCCCCATCTTTCTTTCTTTCTTTTCTTGTTTTCTTTCTTTTGGGGCTAGGAACTAAACTCAGGGCTGCCCACTGTGCACACCTACCAGTAAGCTACACTCTGGCTTTAAGAATAAGAGTGTACCTAGGAAACTCCTATCTAGCTCACTTGAGTCTAAGCTCCCATCGCCCTTCATTCCTTCTCATACTCTCTCTCCCTTTATTTTTCATTCCCTCTTTCTCCTTTCCTATCTTTTCCTCCCAGTCTTTGCTTAAAGTGAAAAAGGAATCTGTTCAAAATGGAAAATTCTGTATGAACAATTATTGACAAGGAAAACTTGTGATGACATTTTAAAATTTATCATCAGTGATATAAGTGGGTCCTAGTGTAGTCACCTGACCAAGCAGAGTTCCTAAGACAACAAATGAAAGTTTACTTGGCTCATCTACAGCCTATGGCTTCCGGTTAAAAGGATAAAATAATTCATTACTGAAGTTAAATCTTTAATTAAAACCACATTGAAATATTTTTCTTCTTTCAAATTGTAATTTGTTTTTCTCCTAAGATACAAAACAAATTGTCATTTTTTTTTTCCTGGCTTATGTTGGTCAATAAAATGGTATTTGATAAAATAGTTTCCACTAATACTTTCACATTATTTCAGCTTTTTCTTATCTCAATTCTAAAATGCATTTCATTGTTGTTTTAAAGGGAATCTTATTTGATTCTTTCCAAGGCCCTGTTTTATACTGATATGATGGTCTCCTATTTGACTCTAAGTGGGCAGGGCTATAAAGTCCCCTGCCCTTTCCCCTGGTCTCGAGGACATTCCCTAGTATAAAGCTCCCAGCACTCTACCTCCCATATTCTGGGTACACAAAGGAAACATCTGGCTCCCTCCTGTAATATGCTGTGCCTTGGCGACTATGAGCAGCATTTTCTGGCCCATTTGTTCAGCTTGCCAGGGAGGTGACTGTATCATCCAGCTATGGGAGCTTGGAGGATATTGCTCTGTCTAAAGAAGCCAGATGGGAATGAAGGTGTTTGTCCTGAGTGACACTCTCATCCTTGAAGTCTCAGCTGGCAAGAGAGAAGAGCTCAACACCTCTGTTTTCTGGGTTTCCCTCATTTTAAGTGCTTATGGATAATCTCTACTGGATATTCCTAACTTCTGAGGCTTACAAGAACAAGACAAGGGCATGGCACTTAGGTCCCAGATTTCTTGTGACATCCTCACCATGCTCACACCAAGATGTGTGCACAGAGCAGTGGAAGAAGTTGGGAAAGGGTCTTTAGACACGAGGAGGAACATGTGGAGGAAAAGAGATTTTGGTTAATTCTGGCAACTACTAATTTGATGGCCCCCTCAAGTGCCAGGACACCTGAAAGAATCATCTGCCAGGACCCCAACACTGTTGTCCACAGTCTCCCTACTCACGTTCTGCTCTAGGTTTATTCTTATTGGTCTGTGTTAATCAGTGTATCTTTGTTGGGACAAAAGACCTGAGAAAATCCATTTAAAGGAGGAAAAGCTCATTGTGACTCATGGTTTCAGAGATCTGAGGTTGTGTTGTGATTCATGGTTTCAGAGGTTGTGTTCTCTTGGATTTGTTGTCTCTGGCTTGCAATGAAGCAGTTCATCCCAGCAGAGTGCTTGGGAAAGGTGTTTCTCTTCTAGTGTCTAGGAAGGAGAAGGAAGGGGGAAGGAAGAGGAGGAGGAGTGGGCAGAGGGGTATGGGAAGAGGGAAGGAAGTAAGAGAGAGGGGGTGGGTCCAAACTAGAGACAGGTGGGGAGAAGGGTTGGAAGAGTGGAGAAGGGGACAAATGGGGTTGGGCAGCAGTAACCTAGATTCCTCTAGGTCTTCCCTGTTAAAGGTTCACAGTGCCACAGGATGGAAAGCCAAGCATTTAACACATGGGTGGAGAAGAGACAGTTATCCAAATTATAGTCACGGCAAAGCTAGAGTCTCACTCATTTGGTTTTTGTACAGATTTTATATGCTGTATAAAAATATGATCTATCTATCTATCTATCTATCTATCTATCTATCTATCTATCTATAGTGTGTGTGTGTGTGTGTAAATCAGAGGATAACCTGTGGGACTTACATGTACATTGCAGTGATCAAACTAAAGTCAACTACAGGAACATTTACATGCTTAGTCATCTCACTAGCTCACAATTATATGTTTATAAATGTACTGAAGAAGCCGGGCGTGGTGGCACACATCTTTAATCCCAGCACTTGGGAGGCAGAGGCAGGCAGATTTCTAAGTTCGAGGCCAGTCTGGATACAGAGTGAGTTCCAGGACAGCCAGGGCTATACAGAGAAACCCTGTCTCGAAAAATCAGAAAAAAAAAATAAATGTACTAAAGAATTTTGATTAAATCTCCAAATTAAGCTTTCTATCTTTATAGTAATTGATATTTATGTAGGTGTGTAACAAAAGTAAAAGACATCATTTTAAGTAAGTCTTTTTGTCAAAGTTTTCTTCTCATAAGAGTAGATGACAAAATAAATGTAGTACTATAGGCTCGTGGACTGAAAACCATTTTTTAAAAAGATTTATTCATTTATTATATGTAAGTATACTGTAGCTGATACTGTAGCTGTCTTCAGACACTCCAGAAGAGGGCATCAGATCTCATTACGGATGGTTGTGAGCCATCATGTGGTTGCTGGGATTTGAACTCAAGACCTTCAGAAGAGCAGTCAGTACTCTTAACCACTGAGCCATCTCTCCAGCCCTGAAAACCATTTTTTTTAATACACTGGAATGATTTACTTTCAAAACTAAAACGAAGGCCATTGGGTAGAAATCATGAAAAACCATGTTAAATCATTGCATTTCTACTCACATATGTGGCTATATGGTTTCTCTGAAGATTAGCTAAGACCATCTGTATAAGGAACTTAGTAGCTATTCAAATTGTTGCTAAGGAGTATTGGCCTCAACATACAGTTCAAGAGTTTTATTGGGGTTACTTATACAAATATGTGAGGGGTTTCTTACAGCAGAAGAAATTACTCAAAGACAGTTGCATCACCAAAGACCACTCAGCACAGGTACCAGTTGATGAAAACTTGGAAACCTGCCAGCAAGCTCAACAGTTTGGGAATATCTTTTCTAGGCAGTTCAGCTGGTGCCTCAGCTTCTTCCAGTCCACTTGACTGGTCTGAGCCTCTTCTAGGCATATTGGCTTTATTGACAGTCTCTCAGCAGTCCTTACTCCTTTGGGGAGGGAGAGTCTAGTGATTCTTTTCAGTTTCTGGGATTTCCTGAAGCCTTTGAATGGTTTGCTCCCTGAGCTTAAGGTGCTCTCTGTTGGATGGAATGTTCTATCGCTCCTTTAACATCCTGTGTCTTAAAGATCTTCCCTTCAGAATGGGTGGTTTTTGCCTTGGGTGATATTGGTATATAATAGAAGAAGATCTCTTTATTTACTAAGTAAACCTTTCTGTGCTTTCTTTAGAACTATGTGCCTTCCAACCTTCCCCTCTTACCTGGGAATCTCCGAATGCTCTTTCTTGTGGGTTAAAAATGGGGACCTGCATCCAGCCCAGGGCTCAAGCCACTGGACAAGGCGGGATTTAGGAAGTCTGACTGCACAGTGGACCCCAAGCTGCCACCAGGTGGGCGTTGGGTTGTGAGAAGCCGCTGGATCCCACTCCAGTGGTGGGGAAGGAGCAATTGGAGGTCCCCGCAGACCTGCTGCAAGCCGGCTGGGGGTCCCGGCCCACAAGGAGGCCGAGACCAGCAGGTTCTCACTCTTGGGCATCGCAGAGGCTACTGAATGCTGTGAAAGAGCTGAGAACAGCGTTGGCCAGTGTTGGGCTCTGGCCTGGGGCCTAAGGGGAAAGGGCAGGGGGAAAGCTGTGGCTTGCATGAGTGGGCGGGTTGGGTTGGTGGAGACTGTCTGGGAAAGCTATGAGGCTTCTTGTGGGAGGTGCGACTCTTTAAGGGAAGACCTGCTCCATTGCTCCAGCACGGGGAATCCCATGAGAAGAGGAAGTTCATGGTTTTAAGGTGTTCATTGTAGAAAGGCAGAGAGAGAGAGAGAGAGAGAGAGAGAGAGAGAGAGAGAGAGAGAGACACGAGTAGAGATTTAGAGGCTGGCCATGGGCATATGGAGAAAGGGGAGAAAGTAATGGGGAGAGAGGAAGAGCAAGAGGGCAGGAGTAAGAGAGGCATGAGCAAGAGGGAGAGGAGGGGCAAGCAGCTCCTTTTATAGTGGGCTGGGCCTACCTGGATGTTGCCAGGTAACTGTGGGGAGGAACATACCTGGCTGATGCCAGGTAACTGGGTATGGAGTCTGGACAACTCACATGACTGATGGCCACAAAATTATGGATCTGGGACTTTGTGTCAGGAGCTTAGTGACTGGGAGCATGGCAAACGGGCCTTTGGTCACTTACAGATTAATCTACTGGGTCTCCGGGGTCGCACACTTTCTTAGTGGCAGGGTAGAGACTAGAAACAGAAGCTGACAAGGATGTACAGAGGGAGTTTCAGGTACTCTTTCTGTAGTACTATACTGGAACTAAAGTCCACTATGGCACAGGTTGGAGCAGGTCAGTTCACCTTGACCATCTCTAACAAAGGATCTTATAATTTACAAAACTGTCTGTAGGATTTTGTTCAATCTTTTATGGAAGCAATAAATGATTTACAGCCCATAGATGCCCGTTTCCCTACTTATTTAAAACTTTTGGTAGATGAAATTATGTTTATGATGTACATGGTGCCGAATGCTAGTTGCAACATCATAGATTTTAAAGTTCACCATATATTATTACCAATTTCAGTCACCATGCTATACAACAGACATCTTTAGTTACTCTTCTTATCTACTCGGAATTCTATATCCCTAGATAATCTCTTTCCATAGTCCTTATCCACTTTATAACCTTCACTCAGTGACATCTGGGCCTAATGAATGCTGCTGTGTTTTTGCCAAGGGGCCATGGCTGCCACTCATTTTGTCAGTGCCTTTCTGCTATTATTTAGCTCCTCAGTCTGCGTTATGAGGTAATCTTCCTCGTGGTGCCCAGGTGGTGTTTGTGGTAGGCTCTGCTTAATGGTAGCCCACTTCTTAGTAGATCTGTCTCAACTGAATCAATCTGAAGCCTTTCCTAGTTCATAGCCAGTTAAGTTACTAAATTTATAGTTGATTTCTGACATGGGAAAAGCAATGAAAACTCAATGGAGAGAAACTCGAAGCTCACACAGACAAGGATGTCCTTGGGTTTCAATATGATGCGGTTGACAAAGGCCTTCTGACTCTTCATAGTTGTGACTTTCAGACATACACTAATTAAAACCTTAAAACATAGTGCAGGCCTAGACCAAGGACCAACATGTCAGACGGCACTTGCTTTTGATATCAAAGGAATCATTGTTCAGATTTTTGGTCAACAGATTTCTGGGGTTTTCAGAGTTAATAAAAGACCCATTTTTCTTTCCTTCTTAGACTCTACTCCAGATAAAGGATGGGAATAAAGAGCCAACAGTGGCTGACTAACAGCAGCAGCAATACAAACAGCAGCTCTGGTTGGTAAGCCTGAAGTGTAGAATTTGGGCGCAATGCTAGGTTCCTAGTTCTTTTCAGAGTTGAGCTCCCCTGGTCCAAACAGAGCTGCTGTACACGGTTCTCAGAGTTGCACATTACAGCCTTCATGGGAGCTTTTCAAAACTAACAGATGCTCGGCTCCCCGTGTGCAGTTCAGCTAAACCAGATCAGGTGGGTGGAGGAGGACTTGGAGATCTGTAAAATTCTCCCTACATAATTCTCAGGGAGTGCAGATGCTCGGAGGGTGAGGACCACTGGGACTGATAATTACTGAGACAGGAGAAGAGAGAGCAGATCACAGAGGCCCCCAGGCTTAGTGTGTTTGACAGTGAGAGCCAATGTGGTGTGACCTGCTTGTCTCAGTGAGAAACATGAGTGTGCAGTTTGGCTTTAAAAAAAAAAATTGTCAGTTACATAAAATTTCAGCTTTTATCTCATTAAAAAAGGTGTTTGCCCCATTCTTCTTCTGAGATCCTAATTGTGTGTATGCACAATGCATTTTTCTGTGTGATAACTATGTCTCAGGCATCTTTTAAAAATAATTTTAATCATTTTTCTTTCTCCTGGTGCTTTGATCTTTTTTTCCGGTCTCACTTTGTTATGTTGAGCTGCTAAGCATGATTGGTTTACTCCATAATTTCTATTATAGAATTCAGATTTGACTATTAAAATGTTTTGGTTCTCTGTAGTGTCCATTTTTATCAGATTTTTAAACATATTAATCATAATTAATCATAATTTTAAAAATCTGGGTCTTATACCCATAATATCTATAATTTCTTGAGTGTCTGTTTATTATTAGCTATGCTACTATACAGGCTTACTTATATATGTGTGGATGCCTGATTCTGAATCTTTGTCATTGTGCCTATTTTGTGAGGCCCAGGTTGGTCTCAAAGTGACAAGATCCTGTCTCAGTCTCCCTAGTGTTGGTATAGCAGACTAAACCATTGTTTTGTGATTCATTGGAGAAGATACTAGATGAAACACACACACGCGCACACACACACACACACTAAAGATTTTATATCAAGCTTATGTCTTTTTAATTTTAAGAATAAACTTTTAAAATTTGAACCTCTAAAGCTTTAAATAATTCAGGGTTTTTATATCCTCAAATTAGTTAAAGTCCAAAGCTTTATATTGGTACACAGGTAGAATATTTGGGATATTTAGCATATATTTAAGGCTACAGTTTTTGAAATTGGAAGTTGTATTATTAAAAATGGCCTCTTACTATCCTAAAAAGAAAAACTACAAATATCCAATAACTATATGTTGCCTGTGCCCTGAACAGCTCTCAGCTCAACCCTACCTGCTTTGGGGGCTTGGGGGCACAGAGTCAATGACACAGGCTCTGGGAGCAAGTGAGAATGCTGCAGCAAGCTCATCTGAGCACTGCTGCAAGCTCCTTTAATACCCTCCACCCACATTCCCATTGGTCCCAAGAAAGTAACTATTCTAAACAGCAGTTCCTGATTGGCTGGCATTATTTGCACCAGCAATCATTGCTCTCTCAGGCAGTTCTCAATCCGGTCTTCCTGCAGGAATGCTGATATCACAGGCAGTCCTCAATTAGGTCCTCCTGCAGGAGATGCTTCTGCAGCTGCATGGCCCCCAGTGTTTACATAGAGGCAGCCCTGCTGTTCCTGCTACACATCCACCCTTTTGTTTTTAGATTTGACAGCCTAGTTGTATCTGGAATGCCATTGCCTCAAAATTGTTGACCCCACCTTGGATGATTCCCAGTATACTGGACCATAACTATCTTAGGCTGTCCTGTCTTCCAGGATCTTACCTGTCATTGACTATCAGCCCTCAAAGCGATATCATTCTGGAGGCATGTCACACAAGGGGGAGACAAGGAACAGCCGATATGGTGGTCTCACACATCTCTGCCATCCAGGCTTTGATCACTTCCTTGGGAAGCCACAATTGGAATTTTCGAGAGCCATCAGCACCTGGAGGGTTGCCTTATTTATGGAATGCTGCCCGGAGATATGCTGTGTGAGACACTTAAAATAATTATTAATATGACCATCCCTCCCATCATAGCATAAGTGGCTATCCATGAGGGGTCAAACAGCCTCTTAATATTGTTCCATTAAAGAGACCACCACCCTTTAGGAGAGTAATGGAGCATAAATCAAGACAATTAGAGGGGCCACATAAATCCCAATTGCTCATAATAGTGTCATATCAAAATCTAATGGGATCCTTGTTAACATAAGGAGTAATATTGAAAAAATCATATGAGGTAAACCTCCACATGGCAAGTGATAATATTGGGTAGACCCCGATGAATTCTATACCTCTTCATCACACAGCCCCATCTGCTTTGATATGATTGTGGAGCCATACATGACAAAATGTGGCTACAGCTTTTGCTACAAGTGTATTCATCAGAATTTGGAGGATAATAATAGATGTCCTAAGTGTAATTATGTTGTGGACAATATTGACCATCTCTACCCTAATTTCTTGGTGATTGAGCTCATTCACAAACAGAAGCAAAGATTTGAGGAAAAGAGGTGTAAATTGGACCACTCAGTGAGAAGCACCAATGGGCATAGGTGCCAATTTTTAAAAAGTTTTTTTGGGAACTGATCAAGATAACCTTGATTTGCCCAATGTCAACCTCATGTTGGAATTACTAGTGCAGGCTGGTAGTGCTCCCAAGGGATAGGAAGTCCAATGGAAGTGAGCACGTGAGGGACCCTTGGAAAGCGAGGCAGGGGTTGATGTGGTATACTTGGGGGAATCTTCTGGTGATTTGTAATCAGCAAGGGAAATGTGACGTCTGAAGCCTAACATGGTGCCATAAGTTAGAGTAACATGAAAGTCCCCCTACATCACATTGGGGGGTAAGCTGGTGGTACCTCCTATATGGCCAGAGCAGAAGGGCTAGTGAGCAAGGGACCTTGGGCAGCAGCTGACTTGGTGCCTGAAGACTGGAGCTCTCATCGATAAAATCAACCTGCTTGCCCAGAGTAAGTGGGGGTGGGGTCAGTAATGGAAAGGTGAATATTAACCTGATTCTGGCAGTGTTTGTTAGGGGCAGCCACTACTTCCTCTGCGAAAGAATTCTTAAGACTGGTGATGACTGCAAGGAGGATGAAGACAAAGAATAATGGAGGGATAATTCCAGACTCTATCTCGTGCTTTTAGGCAAGGAAGAGAACACACATCCAGAGGTCAGGGTCCCACATGTTCTCTGGGGATATCCAGGGAGCCAATATAGCAGTCTCCTCCAAAAATTGGTCCAGGTCGTGAGTCTTAACCTTGAGACCACGAATAACCAGAAGGATTTTCAGAGACCTAATCTGGGGTTCCTTGATGGCAGAGGGGAGAAAACCCATGATGATGATGAGCACAATTGGAAACCAATGACGAACAGATGTGACAAATATGACAGAGGAGGCGATGGAAGTCATGATGTACTAAGCAGGAGACTTCTTCAGGTGCAGCTCAAAGGCCTTATACTTGGATGGTGTACCTAGGAAGGAAAAGGCATTTAGGAACCAATCCCTGGTACCACAACCTGGGAAACTAGCCCCCATGTCAGGTACCAGGAGGAATCCAGACCAAAAGTGAAAATGAATGGACAAAGACAAAGAAGACAGAAAAGATGGCCTCTGCTTGGTTATCGAAGCACGAAAGCCAAAAAAACCTGAGTTGAGTTATCTGATTGTCTGGCTGATTTCTTTAATTAATGCAGGTGACTGACCCAACTTGAAGGAAGACAGTAAAGATGAAATGAGCTCTTGGAATGTGCAAGAACTCCCCCTTAGTAGACGGTAGACACACATCAACTTGGTACTGGCTTCTCTGTGGGTGAGAGTCCATTTCCCAGAGACAGACATATAGAATGACCAGGGACAGTCCCAGACAGTCCCAGAGTGCTTCCTGTTGAGGGGGTGAGCTCACTGGCCTGATGAATGTGCCTCTACTTTCCTGATACTTCAAGGCCAAGAGCAGGGCCTTAGCCTTTCACCGTCCTCTACCCCCACACATAGTATCAGCCGAGAGGGAAGGAAATGATTCAGGGAAGAACTTTGCAAACGTGTGGGACGAGTGCATTTGCATGGGAGATGACAAAGCTGATAAAGGTTTTGGCCAGTGTCTTCAGGTCTGAAATTAAGGTATTTAACCATTTTGAGTTGACAGTGTGTGTATGTGTGTGTGTGTGTGTGTGTGTACGAGAGAGATAGAGATAGAAATATTATACTATATTTACTTCCCTCCCCTACTGCTATCTCCCCCAGTGCCCTCTTTCTGGTCGCCCCCACACGAGATAGTCTCTTTCTGCTTTCATATCATATATATCCCAACTACCCTCCCCTTTATGCCTTCCACTCTTAAAGCTCTTTCCCTTCCATGTTCTCTTTCTACTTACCTCTCTTTCTCTCTCTCTTTTCACACACACACACACACACACACACACACACACACACACACACACACACACACTTAAATCTGCATAGGAGATGAAATCTGCAGTGTTTGTCTTTCTGAGTCTGGCTTATTGTGCATAACATAGTAATTAACATTTATTTTTCTGCAAATTTTGTCTTTCTTTACAGCTAAATAAACTTTTATTTTGTACTTATAACATATTTCTTTACCCATTGATGCAGCTATAAAATAAATACATAAATGTCTCTGCAGTATATTGATTTATAGTTCTTTGGGAAGATATTGCTGAGTGATACAGCTGGGTTTTATGACAGTTCTGGCACCAGGGTTGTGTTTTTAAACTCTGTCCTGATTTCCCTAGGAGCTGCATTTCCTAACCGTGTAAAAGACTCCTTTCCCACACCCACACCAGGATCTGTTGTCTGTTTTCTCTAGATGATGATTATTCTGACTGGAATGAGCTAGAATCCAAAATTAGTTTTAATTTACATTTCCCCAACGGCTAGGCATTGGGGCAGCTTTCCATCCCTTCCTTTCTTCCTACCTTCCTTCCTTCCTTCCTTCCTTCCTTCCTTCCTTCCTTCCTTCCTTCCTTCCTTCCTCCCTCCCTCCCTCCCTCCCTCCCTCCCTCCCTCCCTTCCTTTTTTTTATCAGACAGAAGCTTTTAATTTTCAATTGCTGTTAAGTACTATTCCTGATTGGTAATTTCTTTTGAACAAGAAACTTTCTTTTCTGGGCCAATTTTTACAACACATAAAGAATCACTGAGCATTTAAGGCTAAGAACTCTTTTTTTTTTTTTTAAGAAAAACATTTTATTTATTTGAGAATTTTATACATTAGTACAGTAGTCACTCCTCCCTCCTCCAACTCATCCCATATCCCCACCACTACTCTCTCTTAAGTTCATGGCCTTGCCTTAATTATTCTATTTGTAATATGTAACCTGCTGAGTCTGTTTGGTGTTGCTTGTATGTACATGCGTTTAGGGATAGCCACTCGCAAGTGGGTAACCTATCAGTGACTCACTCTTGGAGAAGACTGACTGTTACTGCCTGTAACTTTTCATTTAGGAATGAGACCCCCCCCCCCATCTGTGTTGGCATGTCCTATGGTATTGTCACCAAGCAGGTCTTGTTTAGGTAAACATATCTTTGAACCTATAATTCCTGAGTGCAGCTTTCCTTTGTAGATTTAAGGCACCATCTCTCAGCAGATATTCTGTCCCTCTGCCTTTACAGTCTTTCCCCCACCTTCTTATGTGATGCATCATTCATATATATATACACATACATACACACACACACACACACACTATTCTTTGCAGTTTGGCTACTTTAGGATTTCTGTAGTAGTCTCCATCTATTGTAGGAAAAATAAAAACTATTTTTTGAAGAGGGACAAGAGCTGCCTTTATCCATGGATATAAGGATAAGGTTTTAGAATGGAGTTAGAAATTATACTGGTTTAGGAGAGTTTTAGGCGATAGTAGGTTTTAATGGAAAATTTTTCTTCTAGTGGTTGGTCAAGTGAATGCAATTCATCTCCAAACAATGAAGGCTATTGCTTATGCCCTTGGTTCATTCTAGAACCCGAAGGGAAGATTCTATTGTTGAAGACACCACGTACTTCAGATATAGGATTTAGAGCAATTGATCTGGCACCGATTGCTGCAAGCATTTTTGAATATTTATTGGCCATTTGCATTTATTTTTCTGATACTGCCTAGGCAGTTCATCTTGCCATGTACCGATTAGACGATTTGTCTCTTGGTTTTAAGTTTTACAGCCCCATAGGTAGTCTAGATTTCAGTCCTCTATTTGATGTGCACAGTTAGCAAGTGTTCCCCTACCAGCACCTATGCAGGCTGTCTTCACATTGGTGACAGATTCCTTTGTGGGGCAGAGGCTTTATAATTCCAAGCGTTCCCATTTGTCAATTCATGGATTATTATTTCCAGTATTAATGGGGCCCTTTTCATAACGTCCTCTCCTGTGCTGGTATTTTGAAGTGTTTCTTTCTATACATGTTATGGTCTCACATGTAATGTAAAGAAGAGGCTGTCTTCTTTTCCAGTGTATGATTTTCATACTCTTGTCAAAGATTAGCCAGCTACTGCTCTGTGGGTTTATTTATTGGTCCTGTACTCTATTTTTCCCAGTTCACCAGAGCTGTGCTCCCTTTAGTAGCATCTCGTCTTTGCATACTCGTGACCTCTGCTGGTCACATTTAGTTTTGCAGTTTGTGGTCAGCCATGTCCTTCTAACTCTCCTGGGATAGTTCATATCCCAGTTCTAACTTGGGGAGTAGGGGTATCTCTTAATGCATTGGGAGTTGACCAAGCAACCGAATCTGTATAAGGCAGACCTGTCTTAATATTTTCAAAATCCCCTAAACATTAGTCATCCTGCTAATGGGGTGGTGAATAGATATGTCTGTGGAGGAAAAGCACCCCATGGGAGCTTCCGGGTGTTTACACTGTACTGCAGAGAACCTCACAGCAGATAGGTGGCTTCAACAGATGAAGAGCTGTCAAACGCTAGACTTCTTCCAGTTGAGGAGGTCCGCTTCTACCACTAGGAGAGGTGCATTGCCCTATATACTTCACATCCTGAACTGAGCCTCTGGCATTTGTTCCTTTTGCTTTTCCAAATGCATCCCAGGGCTGTGCAGACCTCCTCCCCAAGGGATGTGGCAAGTTGAATTCAGGCTCCTTAATTTGGGATTGCTCCATAATGTAGATCCTCTTTAAGACTGCACTCCCGCATTCACTCTGTGTCATAGCCAGGGACAAGATGGAATTCATCATCACAGTTGATCATCCCTTTGCTAGAGGAATCACTGTCCTCCAAAACTTACTGTATTTGGACATTTGTGTGAGCTACAGGTTTGGCCTGAGGGTGGGACTGTCAGTCTCTTCATCCAGGCTACTTGGCTTGTCATTTGAATGAGACCCCACCTTTTAAGGTTCCAGGTGAGGAGCCACTTGAGTAGAGTGTACTGGCTAGTTTTGTGTCAACTTGACACAGCTGGAGTTATCACAGAGAAAGGAGCTTCAGTTGAGGAAATGCCTCCATGAGATCCAGCTGTAAGGCATTTTCTCAATTAGTGATCAAGGGGAAAAGGTCCCTTATGGATGGTGCCATCTCTGGTCTAGTAGTCTTAGTTTTATAAGAGAGCAGGCTGAGCAAGCCAGGGGAAGCAAGACAGTAAGTAACATCCCTCCATGGCCTCTGCATCAGCTCCTGCTTCCTGACCTGCCTGAGTTCCAGTCCTGACTTCCTTTGGTGATGAACAGTAGTACGGAAGTGTAAGCTGAATAAACCATTTCCTCCCCAACTTGCTTCTTGGTCATGATATTTGTGCAGGAATAAAAAACCCTAAGACAGTGGAGCAAAGTTTAGCTTCCTTCCCCTTCCCCTCCATCTCTCTCAAAGTATCATCTTTATGTCCAGGTGACCTGTCACTCCCTTTGAACATTAATAGGTCGTTTCCTCTGCTTCCCTCTTGGGAGTAGAGCCTTTGTTCAACACATCCATGAACAATGGATGAACAACGGGCAGGTGTACACCGCCTAATCACTGAGCAGCCATGTTGGTTATTAGGTCAACTGTTGCAGCATCACTCTGCTTGTGTTCAGGTAACCTTCATTTTTACTAACAATGACCTCAAAGTACACTAGTGGTAATTTTGTTACATAACACTGTTATAACTATTCTACGTTTAGTTATTACTATTAATATTTTAAGGTGCCTGACTTATAAGTTGAATTTTTTCAGAGATGTGAATTCACAGGAAATGTATACTAATAGGGTCTTCATACCAGCTGCACGTTTATGCATCTGCTGAAGGTCTTAGAATTGCATATGGGTTAATCTTAATTTTTTTATAAAGCATCTACAGAAGTTTCCTCTACCTTTCTTTCCTCCCCTTCTCTCTCCCCCTCTCCCCCTCTCTCTTCTCTCCCCCTCTCCCCCTCTCTCCCTCCCTTTCCCCCTTTCCCCTTCCCCCTCTCCCCCTCCCTCTCTCCCCCTCTCTCCCTCTCTCTCCCCCTCTCCCCTCTCCCTTTTTCCCTCTCCTCTTCCCCCTCTCCCCTTCCTCCTCTCCCCCTCTCCCCACTCTCCTGCTCTCTCTTCCCCTCTCCCCCTCTCTTCCCCTCTCTCTTCCCCTCTCTCCCTCTTCCCCTCTCTCTCCCTCTCCCCCTCCCTCTCCCCCTCCCCCTCTCTCCTCTCTCCTCTCTCCTCTCTCTCTCTCTCTCTCTCTCTCTCTCTCTCTCTCTCTCTCTCTTCTGTCTTTACCCCTGCATTTCTATAATAAAGCTCTAAAACCATAGAGAGTCTCTGCTCACCAAGATCCGCTGCACTCACTCTTGTCAGTGTTGGGAACCTCTCTTCCCTCATCCCTCTCTCCTATAACCCTGGTGGCTTTTGCAAAGTAGCTCAGGAGTAGGTAGGGCTGCCCCTTGACCACCCCCTGAAGAGTGGGTCAGAGGCTTGAATGCCCACCCAGGGCTGAGTGGAAAGTGTATGGTAGCTCTCTCTCCCATGCCTGACAGATCAGAGACTAGGTAAAACTCTGGCGGGGCATGGGTTTTTCCTCCCCCCTCTTCCCCAAGGCCCCCATTTTAGTTCCCAACAGATGAGAAAGAGAGAGTCTGTGTGTGACTGCAGCCTTGAGTTGGAGTTGAGGGGCAGGCAGATGGGGCTTCTGATCTGTGAAGCTGATTTTTTAAATTCTTATTGATTCTTTGTGAGTTTCACATAATACACTCCAGTCCTGCTCATCTCCCTATCCCCTCATCTCTGCCCTCCCCTTACAATCTCCCCCCTAATAAAAACACACACACACATAAGACCACCACGACCACCACCACCACCAACAACAAAGCATAGACAACATCTCATCATAGAAGCTGTGGTATGTCACAGTGTGTCCCACAGTATATACCTCTCTCCCCACACATCTTCACTTGCCAATGTTCATTGCAGTCAGTCATTGGTCTGGTTCCATATCTCTGGCTTCTGTGACATCATCAATATGGATCCTCACTGAGATTCCTCCCAGTTATTCTGTTGTTACCCTGTGTCATGGAGATCCTGCAGCTTTGGATCAGCAGGCCCTATCACATGTCCCAACCATTCTCATATGATATAGACGTTGGGGTAGGCCAACTCAGAGCGCTGGATCTGGGCCTGGGTGATAGCTGAGCTGGTTAGCTTGTTCCCTTATCCATAACAGCCAGGTGACTCTCTCGCACTGCTTAGGCTAGACCCATGCCTCCAGAGTCAGTTCCACTCTGCTGCCCAGTCAAGGGCGTGCCCACTCTCCCAAGTGCTGCAACTGTAAGGGGCTGGCTCACCTGTGCCTTCACCATCAAGGCCAACTCCACCGTGTTGCCCTGTCGAAGTGCAGGGGGCCAGCTCTCCCAACTACCATAGATGGCTGCAGAAGTGAGGGGGTGGTCAACCCCTCCCCACCTTGCACCGATATCACCTCAGAGCCAGGAGAGTGGTGGGGCTAATCCTTCCACTTTCTGCTCCCTCACTCCCAAACCCCATCTCCACCCTCCTCAACACTCCCCTGCCCTTCAAACCTCTGTCCTTCCCACCTTTCACCTCCTCCACCAGGGCCAGCATAGTTCCTGAGTCATTGAGGGGTAGGGCCAGCTGACCTCCTCTCATGACTCCAGGGTCCAGCTCTCCAGAATGCCAAAGGTGGGAAGGGGCAAAGGGTAGCATCACCTCCACAACTCATGACACCATGAGGCCGATTCTTAAGCTCACTGCAGCTGATGCCTTTGGTCCTGTGTGGGATTTACTCTAAGAGGCAGCATGTCTACCATCGTTCCCATTGGCAAGAAAACAAGAGCAAACTCATTATGTGAACGTTGAAGTCACTAAAACTGTAAAGTTTTAAAATAGGAATATAAGATGTGTTTGTAGTAGGGTTCCTTCACAGAATCTTTATTTATAAGTCATGATTACTAATTACTAAGTCATAATTACTATTTCTCTGGATAGGCTTTACTATGTAACCCTGGATGGTTTGGAACTTGCTATGTAGACCAGGGTAGCTTAGAACTTGGAACTTTGAACAGAGATTTACAAGCTTATGCCTCTTGAATGCTGGAATAAAGGTGTTCACTACTACACTTGGTTTCTTAGTAGCTTTAATATAGCACTTCATTTTTTTATGTATTTAATACTGTGGGAACTAGCTTATTATGGAGTGGCTTCCAACTGAGTATATTTCAATATTACCAGACTCTTAGGATCTAGGGAGCTTGACTGAAGTAAGCATATTGACTGTGAGTGTCAGGATGGGCCTAGCTCTAAGATTACACAGAAGTCGGTTAGAGAAAGTACAAAGGTTCATAGGAATAAGTTTTATGGTCTAAAGACAATGTTCACAAAAGAGAGAGAGTCTGAGATAAGCAAATTCTGGGAGACTTTTGCAGAGCCTTTCTCATCAGAGAGCCAAGGACCACCAGGTTGTAAAACGACATCATTTCTGGCTTTCCAGGAAGAGCAGCTGCGTACCTCATTCCACTGAAAAGGTAAACTGTGTGTTTAACTTTCCTGGCTTCTCCAGTGCTTATCTGTGTGCACAAAGCCTTTTTGTCCTCTACATGTATGGGCACAGATCCAATCTGGTTTGACACCCGTTCCCCCAATCTCCCAATACTATTTAACTTTATTTCTTTCAAGGTTCCATCCACAAATGTAGCCAGACTAAGTGCTTACAGTTTTTTCTTTGCAAGGGTTGGAGTGGGTTCAGAGATGGTCCGTCCATTCCCAGGAACTGGTAATTCACCATTTACACCTAGAAGCTGGTTGCCTTCATCAGCTATGTAGAATTGCATAGAGTTGTGAAAACTGACTTACAGATCATATTGTAACTGATGCTTTATTACTGGGCAAACACATTCCCTGAATTAATATGAGGCTGCTCTACCCACCCCACTTTTACTGAGGCAGTGACATCAGGGTCACTCTTTTTGTGGTGAGCCTGTCAACTTTACAAACACTGCTGTGTCATTTCTTCCTATCACCTGCCTCATTTTCATTTATTGAAGCATTTGTCTACACCAGGAACTGGCTAAAATTTTATTGTATGGCTTATCTTAATCTGTATAACTGTATTTCTGGGGAGGTTTTTTTTTTTTTTTTTTTTTTTTTTTTTTTTTTTTTTTTTTTTTTTACCCTCTTTATGTGATCTAGAGAGTAAACAAAGCTCGAAAAGTTTGTTCTGACAAAGGCATGATTCAAACATTGGCTATTGTTATGGTATGAATGTAAAATGTTCCACGCCCTGGCTCATTCATTTGAGCACTGGGTTCCTAGCAGGTGGTGCTGTTTTGGGAAGATGTTGAATGTTTTGGACATTGGACATGACCTAGAAGACTTAGGCCACAGGGGGGGGGGGGGGGGATAGGCCTGGAGGATTAGAGCCTATCCCTGAGTCTTCTCTTTCCTTGATACCTGATTCATCAATTGTAAGCAGGTCTGCTGCTGTACTGGAAGGGTTGCTTCAAGCAATGCATGGTGCCTTTCCTGCCTGATAACCGAGCCCTCTGCAACCATGAGCCAAAGTAATTCAGTCCCTTTTTGCTGTAAGCTGCCTTTGTCAGATATTTGGTACCTAACATCTAAATGCTTGTCATTCTTCTTAAACTGCATAAGGAAGTGTCGTCATGTTCAGAAACATGGTGGCACAAGGTGCATTGGCGTTGCTCTTTGGGGGACTCTGGGCACATGATCTCTTTCCTATTAACTGGTTGGAATAACTATGTGACTATTCAGCATAAACCCCATAACAACACCTGTGTCTTGAAATTCAAAATAAGTTTTAAAAAGAAATATTTTCAAGGAACTACCGTGACGTCTTAGTCTCTTACAACATAAACGGAAGCATCAAAGTACTCAGGACAAGTAATCAGGGGGATTTGAAGCCCCTGGCAGCCATATTTGAGCTCAAGTAGACCTGGTATGTTTTCTAAGTGAACCACATCTTAAAACTTAAGCTATTTATTTCTGGCATCTCTTGGTGCTTCAGGTCTACAGCACCATAGCACCGCAAATGGAGAGTTGCAAAGTTACTTGCCAAATAGAAGTGTCACATAACCCCATAAAATAATGATTTCAGCAGATACCTGAGCAAGTACTAGCCTCTGAGCACAGAAATGACTTTTAATATGATTTAAGGAAGCTTTAGGGAAGTGTGAGATAAAAATAACTTAGGGAAGCACCGAGTTCCATCCACTTTCCGAGTCTGACATAGACTTTCTGTGAACTTGGCAGGACTGACAGATGAGGCTATTGCTACTTCCGTGGTTTCTGTTAAACTCCTCTGGTCTGGGGAAAAGTCACTAGTTCCCTTGATTTTGGGTTATGATACATTATCTTGTTTCCTTTAGTGTCTGAAGAGAGACCATCATCCTGAGAATAAACATGGTGGGAAGTCTCTGTCTGCGGGACATGTACATTGCACAAAGCATCTAATTCTAACTTTGTTTTAATTCTGAATTGGAAGTGTGATAACTTCAAATGACAGCTCATTTAAAATGGAAAGTGCCACATGTAGAGTTTCTCCCTGAAGTAACAGGAGCCCAGCAGTCTTCAAATCAGTTTATAATCCTCTTTTTTGAGTGTTTATTTGAGATTTTTTGGCATTATAATGGTGGATAACTTGCAAAAGTGAGCTTAGACATCACAGTAATGATACTTTCATCACACTAAAGTCTTTTAAAGTTGATTTTGACATTATTATATTTTTATACAAGATCCTGCCATCACATTTACCCCTCCTTACCCCACCCTCTCAGCCCCTCCCCGTGTGGATCCCTTTCTTCCTTCCAAGTAGTCATCCTTCTCTCAAGTCCTGCCTTTCCTTTCTCCTCTCTCTCTCTCTCTCTCTCTCTCTCTCTCTCTCTCTCTCTCTCTCTCTCTCTCTGTGTGTGTGTGTGTGTGTGTGTGTGTCTGCCCCTCTCTCCCTCATGCAAGCAGTCACAGCTACTGTGCACATGTGTTTACAATGGACATGCCATATCCAGAAGACAGTGCCCACTGCATCCTTTCCTATCCTTTGACTCCTGACATCCTTCCATCCCCCTCTTGATATCTCCTGGGCCTTAGAGGGGGTGACATTCTTTTCTGGATGACCTGTCTATTGGTAAGAGTGAGGCATTGCAGTCACACAGTATTATTTCATTAAATTAATATTTGTTCAATGAACCAGAGTATACTGGTGTTTGGTGCATAAATGTTTAGAATTTTAATTTCCTATTGGTGGATTATTTACCTGATAGACCATGATTTTCTCCAGTTCTTTGGTTTAAAATACAACCTAAACTTGTGACTACGTTGGGTTTGAATTCTATTTTGTCAGGTATTAGAATTGCTACACCTGCCTTTGTTATTTCTCTTGGCCTTGTTCTGTGTTAGAGCTCTCGTATCTGGACTTGGTTTGTTGAGTAGAAGGGTGGTCTGGTGAGTGAAGTTCTATGGACCCCTATCCTGTCATCACTGGGTGCTAGAGAGATGATACATTTCTATTAACTTGATGTGTTATAATATATAGGATAACCCTTTCATCTTAAGGGCATTTCTTTTCCTAGTTTGGGGAATTCTTTTGCTATGATACTATTGAATATTATGACTTTAGCATGAATTTCTCCCTTTTTTATGCCATGGTTTTTAGATTTAGTCCTTTAAAAAAAACCTCTTTATTTATGTATGTGAGTACACTGTTGCTCTCTTCAGACACACCAGAAGAGCGCATTGGATCCTAAATAGATGGTTATGAGCCACCATGTGGTTGCTGGGAATTGAACCCAGGTTCTCTGGAAGAATAGTCAGTGCTCTTAACCACTGAGCCATCTCTCCAGCCCCTAGATTTGGTCTTTTAGTGATGTTCATCTCATATATTTTGCTTGTCCCTTCATATTAATTTTTCTTTGTAATTAGCGGATGGTTCTTTTTCGTCCACTATTCTTCACACCCTTACATTTAGCTCTACACTTGATCCACTCTATTGCTTAGGCCTTTTACTACCTGACCCCCACTTACTACATTTTTTGTTCCCAGTATTTCCAGTTGAATAGCTTTCTCCCTAGTATTTTCTTTTCACTGTTGAGTTGCATGTTGGCAGGCTGGACTGACTTCGTATTTCATTCAGCTTTCTGCTATGTTATCCTTGAACTAATGTAGGGATTTACTCATGCCCTTTTTGATTTCCTTGAATACATACAATCATTATTTTTGAATTCTTTGAGATTTAGTCTAGCTCATTCTCAATGGAGGCCATTACTGTGGGATTAGTAATTTTTAGAGGAGTCACAGTGTCTTGGTTTTTTAAATATTTCTTTGCTTTTTTTTTGAGCTTTATGTATCTGGGATTAGTTAATTTGCTTCAGTTTTTGATCACTTGTACTGTTTTAGTGTACCTTCAGTGTTCAAGTAGAACAATGTAATATGTTTGAGGTGGTTTTCTTCACTGAACTAGATATAGCCCAGTAGTGACACCCTCAGCCTGTACATTCAGGGTACCAGATATGATGCAGAGTAACACACAGAGAGGAAGGAGCTACTACCACAGCCTATGGTTGGCCCCTACCAAAATATAGCAACTAATTAAAAAATAATTGCCTACAGTCATAGTTTTAAAAATTCAAGGAATGTGGATAGTACAATGTTTTTTGTTGTTGTTGGTTTTATTTATTTGTTTTTGTTTTGAGATAGGGTCTCACTATATAAACCAGGCTAGCCTTGAACACACAGAGATCTTCCTGCCTCTGCCTCCTAAGGACTGGGATTCCTGGTTTTTTTTTTTTTTTTTTTTTTTTTTTTCCCCGAACTACCAGATGTGTCTGGATGGCCTTTTTTTCTGGTCAGTGTGCAAAAGTGGAGGGCTTCCTTAGGTTGGAGTGTGTTTGAAGGAGCCTGGGTCTGTGTTCCACTCCACACTGTGGCTCAGAAAAAAATGACCTTCCTTGCAGTTCTGACTCAGGTTTTCCTTCTGCAGAATAGAGGAAGAGGTAGCAGGCCAGGTTTCAGGGCACTATCCCATGATTCTTTTCTGGGTTCCCGAGTGTATGGTGCTTATTCTTTTCCTTTGTGGTACCAAGCAGCTGATTTGCCTGTTCAAGTGCTGAGAAGAAATCATTTTCATGGTTTTTTTTTTTTTTTTTTTTTTTTTTTACGATGTTGTTTATTTTCCTTTCCTTTTTTTTCTTATTGGATATTTTCTTCATTTACATTTCAAATACTATCCTAAAAGTCCCCTATGCCCCACCCCCCGCCCTGCTCCCCTACCCACTCACTCCCACATCTTGGCTCTGCCTTTCCCCTGTACTGGGGCATATAAAGTTTGCTAGACCAAGGGTCCTCTTTTCCCAGTGATGGCCAACTAGGCCATCTTCTGCTACATATGCAGCTAGAACAATGAGATCTGGGGGTACTGGTTAGTTCATATTGTTGTTCCACCTATAGGGTTGCAGACCCCTTCAGCTCTTGGGTACTTTCTCTAGCTCCTCCACTGGGGGCCCTGTGTTGCATCCTATAAATGACTGTGAGCATCCACTTCTGTATTTGCCAGGCACTGGCAAAGCCTCACAGGAGACAGCCATATCAGGGTCCTTTCAGCAAAATCTTGCTGGCATATGCAATAGTGTCTGGGTTTGGTGGCTGATTATGGGATGGACTCCCCCACCCCCGGGGTGGGGCAGTCTCTGGATGGTCCATCCTTTTGTCTTAGCTCTAAACTTTGTTTCTGCAACTCCTTCCATGGAAATTTTATTCCCTATTCTAGGGAGGAATGAAGTATCCACGAGTTGGTCTTCCTTCTTGATTTTCTTGTGTTTTGGAAGTTGTATCTTGGGAATTCTAGGTTTCTGGGCTAATATCCACTTATCAGTGAGTGCATATCAAGTGACTTCTTTTGTGATTGGGTTACCTCACTTGGGATGATATCCTTCAGATACATCCATTTGCCCAAGAATTTCATAAATTCATTGTTTTTAATAGCTGAGTAGTACTCCATTGTGTAAATGTATCACATTTTCTGTATCCATTCCTCTGTTGTGGGACATCTGGGTTCTTTCCAGCTTCTGGCTATTATAAATAGGGCTGCTATGAACATAGTGGAGCATGCTTCTGTAGGGCAAAAGATACTGTCAATAAGACAAAAAGGCCACCAACAGATTGGGAAAGAATTTCTATTAATCCTAAATCTGATAGGGGACTAATATCCAATATATACAAAGAGCTCAAGAAGCTGAACTCCAGAAATTCAAATAACCCCATTAAAAAATGAGGTACAGAGCTAAACAAAGAATTCTCAACTGAGGAATACTGAAGGGCTGAGAAGCACTTGAAAAAATGTTCAACATCCTTAATCATCAGGGTAAAGCAAATCAAAACAACCCTGAGATTCCACCTCACACCAGTCAGAATGGCTAGGATCAAAAATTCAGGTGACAGCAGATGCTGGCAAGGACGTGGAGAAAGAGGAACACTCCTCCATTGCTGATGGGATTGCAAGCTTGTACAACCACTCTGGAAATCAGTCTGGCGGTTCCTCAGAAAACTGGACATGGTGTTTCCCTTTTCTGTGTCAGTGCACTGCATTGTCTCTCACGTCTCCCTCTCACACTGCTTCTTAAAATGTCTGTTACTGAAAGTGCAGTGCAGAGTTGTTTGTTTTGTTTTTTAATCTCTCTGTCTTCAGTGGCTCCAGCCATTTCCAGTTACATGATCCTTCCCTCTCACAACAGACTAATCTTTCTGGAGTGGAGTAAACTGGGAAGTTCTCAGGACTTCCTCTCTTATTCTGCTTTGCAAAGTTTCCTGTTTCACTTTGCTACTGAAGTTAGAGGCTGCTGTCACCACCCCCTTCCCCATCCTCACCCCCACCTTACAAGGGCTGTTTTCCAGCTATCTCTGGCTTATTTTCTGTGTTGGTGTGCCATTCACCATGTCCTGAAAGTACAAATGCCTCTTTAAAATTCACCAAAATATGTCAAATGAATATTCATTGAGATAAAAAGCCTCAACATCATCATAATAGAAAAGATAAATACATGCTGGTATATTCATTAAACAGAATACTTCACAGCGAGGAAAGTCAGTGGGCTACAACCATAAATATCAATGTGAGTGAGTTCCATAAAAATAATATCAAGCCTCCAAAGCAAATTTCACATGCTACAAATGCATGCTATAATCCATGAAGGGATGATCTGGGCAAAATGAAACTATGCAGTGTACAAGAATATGACACAACACCATTAATAACTAACAGCAAGGGAATGATACACACCAACATTAAGTGGTCAATTTCCCAGTGGAAATGGACTGAGTGAAGAAGAAATTGCAGGAAGATGTGTGACCTCTGAAGGGACAGGTGTACCCTTTGTGTTAAATTTAGGAAGCTTGAAGTTTCTCTCTATTGATTTATGAGTTCTTTTAACTCATAAATGTGTATACACATGTATATAGCACCTACAGGGTGAATGAAATAACTAATTATAGTATACTTCAATTAGTTGATCATAGGTTGGAATAAAGATCTGATTCAGAATTAAACATAAGAATTCAACAATAATGTGATTTTAAAGACAGTGCCCAGTGCCTCTAAAGTGACTCTACGATGTCATAGATACTGATGTCAGTGGCACATGTGAGCAGTTAAGTTGTATTCTTGGCTGTATGGAAAGCGGATGCTGGAAAACTTGCTTGCAATGGCTTTGAGCTATACTTATCTAGAATGCTAAAAGAAGACATTCAGAGATTTTTTTTTTTGACTGCCCTGTTAATTATCCAAGTCCCTCTAGTCCTTAGTTTCATGATCCCAAACTATTAGCTGCCTTCCCACATCAGTGCAGAGCATTTTTAGAAGAAATATTTTTAAACAGCTGCATATTCTCAGCCCCTTTGTACTTCCTCTTCTATTTCAACATTTCCATGTTTAGTTCCTCTTATGTGTCTTCTCTTTACTGGTAACTTAGACTTCACATAGTCATCACTTTCTCCTTCCTCATTACTATTTGCTGGGAGGGTTCAATTGGTTTTTTTTTTTTTATAGCATCAGATGTTAGGGGGAAGCTTCTTGTTAGTCAGCTTTCTGATGCTGTAAAAAAAATACTGGAGGTAAGAAACTTATAATGAGAGAAGTGCATTCTGATCTTGGGGGCCCCACTGTTTCACCCCACTTTTTCTAACCTATGCTGAAGCAGTAAGACATATTAGAAAAAACCAACAACAACCAAAGAACAAAAAGATGTAACTCATGACTGGAGGAAAAAAAAAGGCTTAGACCACAATTCTATATCACTTGAAGGACACTCCACCATCCAAACTATTGCAGCCTTTAAATTACCCTAGGTCTTTGCTCAGGAGAATCAGGGATTTATTTTTTTCAACAAATCCTGACAAATATTTTTTGGGAGAAAATACTATTCATTGGGAAAAGACCCCACTGACATGCTGTTGGCTTCCAAGTAGATATATGCTGAGTCAGAATTGATGCTAGTAATATTCGCCTGCTCAAGCCTTATCAACAATTTTTCTTTTACATATTTACTATTGGTGACTGGGCCTCCAATAGTACATTAGCCAAAGCTTCATTTACTTCTTCAAAACTAGTGCATTACTGACCTTAGTAATGGAAATCCCATGCTAGTCATGAAGAGAAGAGATAGCATTCTACTGATTGATATGTATCAAGCATTCATGATATGTTTTCTAAGTGTGACAGAGTTGCCCTATAGCGGGGCCACTGTAAGTCACTTAGAGTATACATGATCATGTTCAGATATGTAGAGAAATGATTAAGTAGTTTTTATATCAAGGTTAACCTGACATAGGAGGTGGCCTGATAAATTTAGGAAGCAATGAGTGAATATGACCTTCACTTTCACTGAAGTGACACCAGATGTTTAAAAGGAGCGGGGTTTCAACTTCACAACCATCTGTCCCTCAATATGTTTAAACTGTACCGCATTGTTTTATTTTTTTGGGAGGGTTTAAATGCAGTTTAGAAAGAATTTAAGCCATCGTAGACAAATGTGATAAAATATTAGGACTGATGAGGTGGCCCAGTGGGTAAGGATGCTTCACCAAGCCTGATGACCTGAGTTAACTTTCTGGAACCCACACAGTAGAAGGAGAGAACTGACTCCTGCACGTTGTTCTCTGACCTGCATACAGGTCCCTCCATCCCCGCAAAAGCCCATAGAAATACAAGGATATTCAGTGCCATTAGTGTATAGGTACTGATTGGTCAGAATGGAAGTCAGCTATTCAGAGCAGGTACTGTCTTGCTTCACATCTGCAAATATCAGCTCTGGCTTTGGAAATTATGAAACAGTGAATCCAAGAAATTAAGACTATTAACATTGTAGGTCTGGATAGAGCTATAACTTAATGGTAGAGTATGTGGCTGGGGTTAGAAAAAGAAAGAAAGAAAGAAAGAAAGAAAGAAAGAAAGAAAGAAAGGAAGGAAGAAAGGAAGAAAGAAAGAGAAAGAAGAAAGAAAAGAGAAGAAGAGAATTTCCCTATTTTGATTTGTTGCATATAATTTGAGTGTCTTTTGCATACATGAAAGAAGAAAAGTGATTGAGTAAGCAAAAGTGAGTTGTACTTGAGTTATAAATGAAATTGAGTTGTAAATGAAATTATCAAGGGTTTCCTACTAAGTAGAAGGTGCCTGGGGCAATGCCAAACACGGACCTGTTTTGGTGGGTCTTGTGTGTGTGTGTGTGTGTGGGGGGGGGGGGCGCTCCCAGCTCAGCTCTCCACTCTTCTTCCCGAGGCCTCACGCCCTCTTGTCCTTTCTGACCTCGACCTCGACCTCTGATCAGATATGGCTGAATTTAAGCATATTAGCCAGGGGAGGAAAAGAAATTAACCAGGAATCCACCGCACAGCGCACAGCGCTGTGAGGCAAATGTAGCATACGCTGCTCCAGGCCGGGCCTTTTTTTGGCCCGGGTCTTTCTTGAATCGGGTTGCTTGGCGATGCAGCCCAAAGCGGGTGGTAAACTCCATCTAAGGCTAAATACGGGCCGGAGACCGATATTCAACAAGTACCGTAAGGGAAAGTTGAAAAGAACTTTGAAGAGAGAGTTCAAGAGGGCGTGAAACCTTTAAGAGGTAAACCGGTGGGGTCTGCGCAGTCCTTCCGGAGGATTCAACCTGGTGGCACGCCCGGCGAGCCGGTGGTCCCAGCGGATCTTTCCCACTCCCCGTTCCTCCCGGTCCCTCAACCCTCCCGCCGATCCCCCCACCCCGCATCCCGCAGCCGCTGTCCCCGCTTCCCCGCCTCACTCTCCCCACCCCCAGAGGGGGGAGGGTCTTGGGCGGGGCAGGGGATGGGGCCAGCAAGAAACCTGCGGTTGCCAGGCGCACTTCCCCGAGACCAGCTCTGGCTTTGGACACCTGGGGAAGGCCCGGGTGGAAGGTGGCTGGCGGGGCGCGGGTGGGGTGGGGTGGGGCCGCTTCAGCTGTGGCGCGGAACCACCCCGCCCCTCTCCGCCGCAGCAGCGTTCGCCTAATCCGGGGGCAGAGGAAGCCAGATACCCTAGAAACCCGTCGCCCCGCTTCGCCCCCCCCCCCCCACACTTCAACGGGGTGGGGGGCTGGGCCGCCCCTCCCACGGCAAGACCCCTCTCCCACACACCCCCCCGCCCCCATCGCCTCTCTCCCTCTCACGGGGAGGGGACCTGGTGGCGGGACGGACTGTCCCCAGTGCATACTTGACTGGACCTGACATGTTTTCCTTTTGTATCTGTGCAGGGTTCCCAGACTGCCCTTTGAGAATAAAATGGGAGGCCAGACCAAAGTCTTTTGGATAAAGCACTGGGAGTGACTACACACTAATCCATTTGTTTGGAACGACTGGCAGCCTTCCTTCCCAAGGCATGGGTCATCCCAGCTTGGGAAGACCTCCCTCCCTCCCTCCCTCCCTCCCTCCCTCCCTCCCTCCCGACCCATTTTCACTCTTCCACCATACACTCAATTAAATAAATAAATAAATAAATAAATAAATAAATAAATAAATAAATAAATGAAGTTTCCAGTTATTTATTTGTCTAAGCTACCTAAATTCTCCCTCAACACCTCCCCCTACTCCCCACCCCCACGCAGCCATCTCCTTGTGGGGGTAGGGACCAGCACATCTGTGTCTTTCTCTCTATGAACTACTTGTTTTCCTGTCCACATTGCTCCAGCACTATGTAGCCCTTTGGAAATGGTAATGGAGTTGATAACACACCCTATCAGAAAGGGAAGGCTCCACTCACTCACTCACTCACTCACTCACTCTCACCCAACCCCGCTCTGCTACCTCAAGGATTTCTAAGGCAGAATCTGGCTTTGTATTTCTAATTTTTTGTTTGTTATTGTTTTTGTTTTTGTTTTTTCGAGACAGGGGTTTTTGGGTTTTTTTGAGACAGGGTTTCTCTGTGTAGCTCTGGTTGTCCTGGAACTCACTCTGTAGACCAGTCTGGCCTCAAACTTAAACTCAGAAATCTGCCTGCCCCTGCCTCCCAAGTGCTGAGATTGAAGGTGTGTGACACCACTGCCCGGCTCTAATTTTTTAAAAAACATTATGTATGTATGTATGTATGTATGTATGTATGTATGTATGTATGTATGTATATGTCTTGCCTTGCCTTGCCTTGTGTAGCTCTGGTTGTCCTGGAACTCACTCTGTAGACCATAAAGAAGAAGGAGGAAGAGGAGGAGGAGGAGAAGAGAAAGAAGAAGAAGAAGAAGAAGAAGAAGAAGAAGAAGAAGAAGAAGAAGAAGAAGAAGAAGAAGAAGAAGAAGACCCTCTAACTCATGCAAGGGGAGTGTAGGAAGGACACTACCACCACCCCAACCAAATAGAACCATAAATACTAAAAACAGGAATCAGTTACAACTCGGCCTTAGGATCTCTATGTGGTCACATGGGTTTTGTTTTGTTTGTTTCTGCTTTTCTTTTTTCTGTTTGTTTGTTTTGTTTTGTTTTGTTTTCTTGTCTGTAAATCCACATACATAGTTCCCCACATATTTCCAAACAAATACTTGTTGTGATTCTCATTTCATTTCAAGGATACTCTCTCGATCAGAAGAGCTTTCTTACAATTCTCCGCATGGAAATTGGAGTTACATCCCTGTCATCTGGAGGATAACAAGTGTGTGTGTTAGGAGGCGGGCAAGGAAATGAATTCAGAGGGTGGGTGTTTCTTTCCTGTGTGACCTTGATTCAAAATTGAATCCAAACAAAAGAACACATTAAGAAGAAAATAAAGCAAATGCACAGGTTACCTTGGAGGCCTGCTTAGTGTTGCTCCCTAGTCTAGTTTTTAAAGATATATTTATTTATTTTATGTATATGAGTACTTTGTCACTCTCTTGGACATGTGTGATGGTTTGTATATTCTTGGGCCAGGGAGTGGCACCATTTGGAGGTGTGGCCTTGTTGGAATAGGTGTGTCACTGTGAGTGTGGGCTTAAGATCCTCACCCTAGTTGTCTGGAAGTCAGTCTTCCACTAGCAGCCTTTGGATGAAGACATAGAACTCTCAGCTCTGCCTGCACCATGACAGCCTGGATTCTGCCATGCTCCCACTTTGATGATAATGGACTGAACCTCTGAATCTGTAAGCCAGCCCTAATTAAATGTTGTTTTTATAAGACTTGCCTTGGTCATGGTGTCTGTTCACAGCAGTAAAACCCTAACTAAGACAACATGCCAGAAAAGGGATTCCCCCATGACAGATGGTTGTGAGCCACCATCTGGTAGCTGGAAATTGAACTCAGGACCTCTGGAAGAAAAGTCAGTGCTCTTAACTGCTGAACCATCTGTCCAGCCTGCTCACCCCCACCCCCCAGTTTAATTTTTAAAAAACAGAGGTGTGAGGATAATCAGAAGGCTCAGTGGAAGTAAGCGGGTGTTATATGGGTGCCAACAATATGATTCCTCTTACACAAGGTTACACATGGCATGATGGCCAAGATGTCGGGCAACCACACAATTAGTGAAGAGATTGAACTATAGCTTATGATACAATTCTCCCTCTCTGTCTCTTTTTCTCTCTTTGCCCTCTCTCTCTCTCTCTCTCTCTCTCTCTCTCTCTCTCTCTCTCTCCCTTCCTCCCTCCCTCCCTCCCTCTCTGTCCCTCTCAGACATGCATGAATAAAAATTGAAATTCAGCTAAATGTACAATGAAAGGAAGCCAGGTGAAGTGCATCCTGTCTTTAATCCCATCATTCATTTGGGAAGGAGAGGTGTGTAGAACTCTGTGAGCTGGAGGTGGGCAGGGTCTCATCTAGACTTACAGGTCTATGTGCAGAGATCCCTGACTCAACTGAAGAAATGAAGAGGAAAATAAAAGAAATAGATATGATTAACTTGGAATAAACCAAACAAACTAAGAAAAAAAGGAAGGCAGTAATGGGGTGGCCTGGCTTATAGAAGAGGGGCAAACATTGGTCTACCATTGCCTCCTTCATTGAACAAACACAGGACACTGCACAGGATCTTGCTGCCATCTGCTGCCCAGACAGACGGTCTGTCTTCCCAAAGGTCAGCCAGCCATCAGATGCATGGGGAGTGCCAGGTCCAAGCCCTGCATAGTCCAGCAAGGTGCTTAGAGCCTAAGAAAGAGTGCACAGGTGTTGTGGGGAGGGCTCTTCTCACGAACCCAGCATTGATTTGGCTTCTTGTGCTCTTGAGACAGGAAGATCGAGCATCTGGAATTTAGTGAGGAATCATACAAGGGACATAGAATGCAAAACATTTATTTACAAAGCAAGTGGTCAGTCGGATTAGGAGGATAGACACCCAACCCCCCACTGGTCTACCTTCCCTGTTGTCCCATGCCTCCCTCAGCATGAGCACACGGGGCCAGGGACATGCTTCTCCCAGCAAGCCTGTTTTCTGCTGTGAACTCAGTCTGACAGATAGAGGCTCAAGGATCCCTAAAGACGAGAGCGTTTATTAGAAGAAGGCTAGCTAGCAGTGTTCTTCACACTAGGAACAACAGCAGCAACAGCAGCAACAACAAAAGTATATTGGGATTTTTAAATTTCTTATGCCCTTGATCCAGGCCACCCACCGCCGCCATTACTTTTAGCAGGCAGGGATGGGGCCAGAATTTCAGGTAAACAGTTTTCTTTCTTTCTTTTTTCTTTTTTTTAAAAAGGTGTTCCAAAATGCTCAGGGACATCACTCTCCCTCCAGCCAGGGAGGAGTCTCAGGCTATCATCTGTTGTGGAATGTATGCGAGCTTGCTTTGCTTTGATTGTTGGGCCAAACTTGACAGGCATTTCTTTTGGCTTTGTGTGTTTTGTTTTGTTTTCCAGCTTGCTTGATCTGCTCACTCACTCACTCACTCACTCACTCACTCACTCACATACTCACTCACACTCACTCACATACTCACTCACATACTCACACTCACATACTCACTCACATACTCACACTCACTCACACACTCACATACTCACTCAATACTCACACACTCACATACTCATTCACATACTCACTCACATGCTCACACTCACACTCACTCACATACTCAATATTCACACACTCACATACTCACTCACATACTCACATACTCACACACTCGCTCACACACTCACTCACATACTCACTAACACTCTCACTCACATACTCACATACTCACTCACATACTCACACTCACTCACACTCACTCACATACTCAATACTCACACACTCACATACTCACTCACATACTCACACACTCGCTCACACACTCACTCACATACTCACTCACACACTCACTCACACATTCGCTCACATACTCACTCACACATTCGCTCACATACTCACTCACTCACATACTCGCTCACTCACATACTCACTCACACACTCGCTCACACACTCACTCATTCACACTCACTCACACACTCACATTTGCTCACATACTCGCTCACACACTCACTCACACACTCACTTGCTCATTCCCAAACTCACTCACTCACTCACTCACTCACTCACTCACTCACTCACATACTCACTCACTCACTCACTCACTCACTCACATACTCACTCACTCACTCACTCACTCACTCACTCACTCACTCACATACTCACATACTCACTCACTAGCTTGTTTGCTGTGGTTTCCCTTTCTATCTCTGCAGGGTTCCAAGACTGCCCTTTAGTAATCAAATGGGAGGCCAGAGCTAAAGCCTTTTCCATAAAGCACTGAGAGTACACACTAGCCCATTTGGACTGACTGGCTGCCTTCCTTCTCAAGGCATGAATCATCCCAGCATGGGAAGATGGTGTGCCCTCCCTCCTTTTTGACCCATTTTCCCTCTTTCACCATACACTCATTAAAAGAAAGAAATGAATGAAGTCTCCAGCTTTTTATATGTTTGAGCTATCTACATTCTCTCACAACTCCTCCCCCTCCCCCACACCGACTTCTCCTTGTGTGGGGGGAGTGGGGGAGGGGTGGGGCAGAGTTGGGTGGGGTGGGAGGCAGGGATCTGCACATTGTCCTTGCAGGTCTGTGAATTATTTGCAATGGCCTGGTGCTTTTAACTGCTGAGCCATGTCTGTCCAGAAGCTAGTTTTCTGCTTGAAGTCAGTGAGTATGAATGTCTGAACCCACTGTCCTTTCAAGTCCACATTTCCTCTGGCTTGGGCAACTGACTGAACCAAACAATAGGCCCATACCTAGCTCTTTGGAAATGGTAATGTTGCTGATAATACACCCCAACAGAAAGGGGAAGCCTCTGAAAGAACCTAGTGGGGAAACCCCCCACTCAATTCTCGTTCGGCGTGCACCCAAGAATCACGAACAGACGACCATCTTGATGTAAAAGCATGAGGTAGTTTAATGACGGAGCTCCAGGCCGACACATATCTCCCGCAGGAGACAGAGGTGTAGACCACATGGTGGAGCCATAATGGCGGAGCTCCAGTTCGAAACGTATTTCACGCAGGAGACAGTGGTTTCGACCCCGAGGCTTGGAAGCTAGGGACTTTTATAGAAAAGGGGTGGGGCTGGGGGAGGAATTGGCGCGGTTTCACATGATTGGTCCATTTAAACATCAACAAACTGTCAGAAGGGCGGGAGATAGGGAGGCACTAGGCCAGTCCGGACATGTAACGACGGGCCTGCCTGGGCATGTCCTGGCCTGTTCTGCTATGTTCTCAGCCCCAGGTTTTAAAGCTCACAAACAACTCTTTGGGCTATTTGACATAAATTACATGAATAACATGTCTCAAGTTTTATTTCCTTTCACCTCCACCCACTGGATGACTCTCACTCAGCCTCACCCTGCCAGTTTAGGAATTTGTAAGGCCAAATCTGGACAATATTTACATGATTTGGAATTTCTACTTCATGTTTAATGTTTAATAAAATAAAGCTTGTGAAGGTCTGAAAAGATGGCTCAGCGGTTACGAGCATTGACCGTTCTTGCAGATGTCCTGAGTTCAATTCCCAGGAACTATATACACAGTGACTTGCAATGATCTGTCATGGAATCCGATACACACTTCTGGTGTGTGTCAGAAGACAGCTGCAGTGTACTCATATAAACAAACAAACAAAATCCTTAAAAAATAAAATAAAACAAAGCTTGTGAAGAAATTGAGCATCTTAATTTTATTGTATTGTATTATATACAATACTGTTTAGAAATTCCTTAATAAAGCAAAATCCAATCCAAACTTCACAAAGGGGACACTATAACAAATTATGATTGCTTGTGTATATAGAAAACATTTTCCCCCAAGAAGCCCTGATTCAAATAAATAAAACTAAGTAAGTAATTATACACGTACTGAAAGTATAACAAAACTAGGCCTTTAGGCCCAGGCTTGGGAATGTGGCCTTTGTGAAGGTATGCTAATCATAAAACAGATAGAGACATTCCTCCACCCACCTGCTTCCTGGGTTCAAAGAGTGCTCATTCAAAGAAAGTCACCCTGACCATTGCCAGAACCCACTATGCAAATGTGCTATTGTTAGGAGCTCTTAGAAACTGTCTTGAGAAATAACCCTCACAATTACCAGGTATTCCTCATGACTCTTGTAACTTTGCACTTCCTTGTGACTCTTAACTGGTATTTTCCAACAACACCCTTCCTACCTCCTTGAGTTGTGGTTTCTTCCTTTAAATACCCCCTTATCCAGCTACTCGGGGCGCCATGGTCCTCTACCCCTGCGTGGTGTATGACCGTGGGCCCGAGAGCGCACTTGAATAAAAATCCTCTTGCAGTTTGCAGCAAGACTGTTTCTTGTGGGTGATTTTGGGGTGTCGCCTCTCCTGAGTCAGAATGTGGGAGAGTCCTCACGTTGTGGGTTTTTCAGTACAAACAAATATGCATGCATGCATGCATGCGTGCATAAATACATACATACAACAAATAATGAGAACTAAATGGCAGGGAGCTGCTCACAATGTTTGGATGTCACCTACCCACCCCACCCCCATCACATGCCTGCACTATCATACATACACAAAATACACATGTACAGGTTTCTACTATCACACCAATACACACATACATGTAGCAGACATGCACCCACCCACTCACACACATGCAACACACACAAACACACATGGATATATTTTGAAATTAAATAGACAATAAACTAACAAGAAATCAAAAACAAAAAACTCTCTGGGGTCAACATTCTGCTGCCAATACATTAACAGAACAAAAATTAACCTCCCCCCCATACATACACATCCTTCCTAGGATGAAAGAAAGGAAAACAAAACAAAACAACACCAAAAAAAAAAAAAAAAAAAAAAGAAGAAGAAGAAGAGGAAGAAAAAAAAAAAAAGGAAGACAGTGTGGTGATTCATGACTTTGATCTCAGCACTGAGCACTGAGCACAGGGGCAGGGGCAGGGGCAGGGGCAGAACTTACTTGAGAGGCCAGTCTGGTCTGACTTGTATGTTTTTGCACCATGTAGAGAGATTTTGTCTCTCATAAATGAACGAATACAGAAGAAGATATTCATCCATCTATTCATGCATGCATGTATGATAGTTCAGAGGGCAAAGCTGCTGGCTGTTAAGGTATAGATAAAATATTAATGAATGTTAAGGACTAAGGAAACTGTTAGGGCCTAGAATCCCACACACAGACTCCTATAAAACATCATAGGTTTTGTATTTTCCAAATTATTAGTGTGTGACTCCCCTATGTGCTTTTCCTGTTTCATCTAGCTAGTGTCCTTTGTCTCTTGTTTATTTATAGGTGTTTTTTTTTTTTTGAGACAGGTTTTCTCTGTATACCCTGGCTGTCCTGGAACTCACTTTGTAGACCAGGCTGGCCTTGAACTCAGAAATCTGCCTGCCTCTGACTCCCAAGTGCTAGGATTAAAGGCGTGCGCCACCACGCCCGGCTATAGGTTTTCTTTACTTTGTCCTGTCAGTAATATCTATATATACATATCATGAGTTCAGCCTGGAATGTCTTCCACAGGATCATGTGTGAGTACTTGGTCCCAGCATGTGACACTGTTTTGAAGTGTGCAGAGACTAGTAGGTGGGACATGGTTGGGTGTAGTAGGACACTTGGGGAGGGACTTTAAGGATTATACTGGCCCTTGCTTCGGCTTGCTTTCTATTTTGGAGTTGACACCATGTCAAGCAAGGTCTCCATCACCTGTTCTTGTCACTATGAATAGAAATACTCTGCCTCCCTTCCCCCTCATGGTGGACTGAAATTCTTCTAAAACCACAAGTCAAAGTAGACTCGTCCTCATGTGTGCTCTGTCAAATATTCTGATATCTTACTATAGCAATGTTTTATAGGACTAATATGCAAAGTAATAGGACCAATTTTAGTAGTTCATGGTATTACTAATTTGTTTCTCCCTTGGCTTTCCTCACACTTCCTGCTGGTTTCTTCCACCCTCTCTGAAAAAGTCCTTATCATTCTGCTGTAGTGTGTCATATACACCCATCAGTCCTTCTCATCCACCCATTTAGACCTTCCCCATCCCATGTCTTAATTTTACTTCAATACACACACACACACACACACACACACACACACCTGGATTTCAATATGAGAGAAAATATTTGTCTTTATGAGTTTGGCTTATTTCACTTAATATAAAGATTTTTGTTCTACTCTTTTTTTGGGGGGGGGGAAGATATAATTCTTTACAGCTGAATAAAATTCCACTGTATATATAAACTACATTTTCTTTATTCATTCATCTGTTGATTGAACTCAAGGATGATTCCATAACTGGCAAACATTTAACAGTGCCACAATATAATGTATGCATGTATACACGTGTACATGAACAGAATCTATTTTACGTCCATTTAGTATTATTGAAGTTACCAATCCCAGGCTGTACGTAGTTTTAGAAATCCCCCATACTAATTTCTATAGTGGCTACCTAGCTTTAGGTTATTAAGTAGATGAACATTTGGATTCTTTCCCATTGCATAGCTTGTCTCTTCGCTCAGTTGTTCCTTTGCTTTGCAAAACCTCTTTAATTTCATGCATTCTTCTTTGTCCATTTTCAGAAAAGCATTTGTGCTGTCAAAGTTCCTTTCCAAAGTCTTTGCCTATATCAAAGATTTGGTGGCTGCAGCTGTGAGTTTATTTCTGGGTCCTCTGTTCTTCTCTGCTGGTCTACATGCGTGTTCTGTACTGGCATCATGCTGCTTTGTTTTGTTTTTGTGTTTCTGTGATATAGTTTGGCCTCATGCATTTCGATGCTTCTAACATTGTTCTTTCTGCTTAGGATTGCATTAGCTCTCTAGATGTCTGTACTTCCATATAAACTCTAGGGTTGATTTTTTTTTTTAAACTAGTTTTGTAAAGAATGTCATTGGAAATTTGACAAGGATTCAGTTGAATCTGTAGATCAGTTTCAGCAATGTTGTTATTTCCACAATATTAATTCTGCAAACTCATGAACATGTGAGGTCTTTCTACTTTCTAGTGACTTCTTTGTAGCCTCCCCTCCCCAGCCTGAAACCTGCTTGCTCAGGGGTGGAGCTTGCCGATCAATTGTTCTGCCACGCCCACTGCTGGAGCCTGCCGCTTTCCTGTTCTGGAGCCATCACACGTTCACCTGCAACCTTACCCCAGGATTATTTGGCGGAAATCGTGCCCCTCCCCCTCCTTCATAACTGAGTGTCGGAATAGTAAAATTGAGCTTTGATCAGAACGACTGTCTTAGCTGCATCTTTTTCTCGCCCGTCTAGCTCCCTCTTCTCTCCAGGTTTCCAAGATGCCTTTCCAGGCTAGAACCCAGACACGTGAGCCGCTGGTCGGACACAACACTTCTTCAATTTATTTTTCCTGTTTTTTTTTTTTTTTTTATTACGTATTTTCCTCAATTACATTTCCAATGCTATCCCAAAAGTCCCCCACACCCTCCCCCACCACTTCCCTACCCACCCATTCCCATTTTTTGGCCCTGGCGTTCCCCTGTACTGGGGCATATAAAGTTTGCCTGACCAATGAACCTCTCTTTCCAGTGATGGCCGACTAGGACATCTTTTGATACATATGCATCTAGAGTCAGGAGCTCCGGGGTACTGGTTAGTTCATAATGTTGTTCCACCGATAGGGTTGCAGATCTCTTTAGCTCCTTGGATACTTTCTCTAGCTCCTCCATTGGGGGCCCTGTGATCCATCCAATAGTGACTGTGAGCATCCATTTCTGTGTTTGCTAGGCCCCGGCCTAGTCTCACAAGGCAGTTTGTGAGAATTTCAGTGTTTTTTGTTTATAAAGGGTATTGGTTTATATTCTTCTGTTTTGTTGTGTTCTTATCTCTCATTTTGGTATCATCGTAGTTCTGTCTTAGAGAATAAGCTTGACAGTGTGCTCCTTCCTTTTACAGTTTTGAGACACTTGGTATTAGCTCTTCTTTCACCATAGTTTTGCTTGTTTGTTTGTTTAGATTTTTTTTTTGATTTTTGGTGTTTGTGTGTGGGAGGTTGCTTCATTTCAGCTTTTTAAAAACCTTAACTTTTGCTTTTTGTTTTGATTTTTGTTTTTGTTTTTGTTTTGAGAGAGACAGAGCAAAAAGAACATGAAGTTGTTTTAATTTTTATTGCTTTTATTGACCTTTTAGTTTATATTCTCTTGGTTTAATTTCCAGACATCGTGTGTGTCTGGAAATGCATCAATTTCTTCTAGTTTCCAGTGTTCTTTTAGTTCCTCATATATATTTATTACATAAAATGTTAGACTGCATACATCACTGGAAGTCACTCAACATTATTGGTTGGAGCCAGGGCTGGAGAAACAGGAGGCTGAGGAACTGAAGAGTCTAGAAAAGCACAAGTTCAATTCCACGTTTTCACGTTTTCCTGCTACCTCCTGTTAATCTCAGTAGTGACTCTGTTCAACATTGCTGCAAATTTTCTCCTTTTTTTGGAGTATTTTAAAATAGATGTAATCAAAGTATTTACCAAAAATTCTCTGGATTTCATTGATCTCTTTGTACCCTCACTGTTTCATCTCTAATCCCCCCAACTTGGATTGTCTCTTCCTTTTATTTGGTTTTGTTAGGAGTTGTCTCTGGTATATTTTTTGTTGAAGAAGCAGTTCTGACTTTTCTCACTGCCTCTATAGTTTCCTTAGTATCACACAATTGGACTCATACAGGATGTGGTAGTATAGATTTAGGGGCTGTCTGTTACTTCTTATAGCTTGATAACTCGTGTTTTTTATCATTGAAATACATTCCAGTATTATACGTGTATGTCATTTTCATCTATTTGCTATATGCTTCTGAGTTTTAACATCTATGGTAAAATATTCTACCGTTGTCTTGGTGTGGGATTTTTCTATAACTAGGTTTCAATTTGTTTGTAAAAATATCCAAGAATGTGATTGTTTGAACACATAGTCTGACTACGTTTAGCTTTGGAAGACTACTTGCCAACTTGTGTCATACTGCCCCGCATCCAGGTATGTCTTTTTTAACACTTTCAGTTAGTGTGTGGTCAGCTGCTGATTTCCAAATCAATTCTTTTCCTTTTCTGTGTGTGTATGTGTGGTGTATATGCATGCATATATGCATGCTTGCTTGTGTGTCCAAGTACATATACATGTTGCATGTGGAGGGCAGGAATCCTCTCCACAGTTCTTTTTTTTTTTTTTTTTTTTTTTTGGTTTTTCAAGACAGGGTTTCTCTGTATAGCCCTGGCTGTCCTGGAACTCACTCTGTAGACCAGGCTGGCCTCAAACTCAGAAATCCGCCTGCCTCTCCCTCCCGAGTGCTGGGATTAAAGTCGTGCGCCACCACGCCCGGCTCTATCCACAGTTCTTCTACCTTATCTTTTGAGAGAGAGTCTGTCACTCAAACTCAGAGTTTGATAATATGACCAGTCTCACTAGCTAGCCCACTTGCTCCAGGGATCTCTGTCTCTGATGAGGCTGGAATTACAGCCATGCTGCAACACCCACCTGACATTGAATGCATGAGTTCTGGGGTCTGAACTTCAGTCCTTTTGCATGCATTGCAAAACTTCTGAAGCATCTCTCCAGATATCTCTTAGCCAAATTTTCATAAGGATTCTTAGGCTTTTTTTTTTTTAACATGTATTGATCTTTCAGAAATGTCATACCAGAAGACATAATGGAGTATGCTTGTACCTGTGTGTATGTCACTACATAACAGTATCAATGGCAGTTATAAGCTGATGCAGAAAAATTATACTGATGATAACAAAGGACTTTATCAATATTGTTACTAATATATGTTTTCCTGAAATGAATAAAAATTTGAATTAGCCTTTAATTTCCAGGAAGTATATCCAAGTCTTTTGCCTATATATATATATCCAGAGAGGTGGTGTAGCTGGCTTTTGTGAGGAGGGCAGTATGCAATTCAAAATGCTTAGAGATACCACAATGTAATCCACATTACAAATCAGCAAGATAGATAAACCCCTAGCCAAACTAACTAAAGGGTACAGACTGTATCCAAATTAATAAAATCAGAAATTAAAGGGAGACATAATAACAGAAACTGAGGAAATTTAAAAATAATCATCTGATCCTACTACAAAGACTATATTCAACAAAACTGGAAAATAAAGATAAAATGGATGATTTTCTAGAAAGATACCACATACAAAAGTTAAATCAAGAGGAAGTAAATTATGTAAACAGTCCCATACCCCTTAAGGAATTAGAAGTCATTAAAAACCTCCAAAAAACAAAACAAAACAAAACAAAACAAAAAACCAAACCAAAACAAAACAAAACAAAACCCTAGGCCAGATGACTTTAGAACACAGTTTTACCAGGCCTTCAAAGAGGAGCTAACCCCAACACTCCTCAAACTATTCCATAGAAACAGGAGGAACATTACTTAATTCATTGTATGAAACGCAATTACTCTGATACCTTAAACACAGAAAGACCCAACAAAGAAAAAAACTTCAGAACAATTTCGCTCATGAATACCAATACAAAAATACTCAATAAAATTCTAGCAAACTGAATACAAAACCACATAAAAACCATCATTCATCATAATAAAGTAGGCTTCATCCAAGGGATGCAAGATTGGTTCAATATATGAAAATCCATTAATGTAATCCACTATATATACAAACTCAAGGAAAAAAAATCACATGGTCATCTCACTAGATGCTGAAAAGCATTTGACAAAATACAGTACCCCTTCATGTTAAAAGTATTAAGGCAATCAGGAATGCAAGGCCCATACCTAAACACAATAAAAGCAATTTACTGCAAACCAACAGTCAATATCAAATTAAATGGCGAGATACTTGAAGCAATCCCACTAAAATCAGGGACTATACAAGGCTTCCTACTCTCTCTGTATCTGTTCAATATAGTATTTGAAGTTCGAACCAGAGCAATAAAATAACAAAAGGAGATTAAGGGGATACAAATTGGCAAAGAAGTCTCACTATTTACAGATGATATGATAGCATACATAAGCAACCCCAAAAATTCCACCAGAGAACTCCTACACCTGATATACAACTTCAGCAACGTGGCTGGATATAAAATCAACTCAAACAGATAAGTAGCCTTCTTTTATACAAATGGTAAATGGGATGAGGAAGAAAATAGAGAAACAACATCCTTCACAGTAGTCACAAATAATAGAAAATACCTTGGTGTAAACTCTAACCAAACAAGTGAAAGATCCATATGACCACAACGTCAAGTCTCTCAAAAAAGAAATTGAAGAAGACCTCAAAAATGAAAAGAGTTCCCATGCTTATGGATTGGTAGGATTAGCATAGTAAAAATGGTCATTCTACCAGAAGCAATCTACAGATTCAATGCAATCTCCATCAAAATGCCAACACAATTCTTCACAGACATGAAAAGAGCAATTTTCAATTTCATATGAAAAAACAAAAAACTCAGGGTAGTGAAAACAATTCTTAACAACAAAAGAACTTCAGGGGGAATCACCATCCCTGACGTCAAGCTGTACTACAGAGCAATAGTGATTAAAAACTGCATGATATTGTTACAAACAGACAGGCCAATCAATGGAATAGAATAGAAGACCCAGAAATAAACCCACACACTTATGGATACTTGGTCTTTAAAAAAGAAGCCAAAAATATACAGTGGAAAAGAGAAAGCATATTCAATAAATGGTGCTAGTCTAACTCGCACAAAGCTCAAGTCCAAGTGGAACAAGGAACTCCACATAAAACCAGATAAAGTCAATCTAAGAGATGAGAAAGTGGGAAAGAGTCTCTAACTCATTGGCATGGGTGGGAGGGAGTCCCTAAACAGAACTCCCTTTGCTTTGCAAAGCAAAACAGAGAGGCCAGGACCTAATGCCTCATAGAGGAGATGAGTATGGTGTAGATCCCGTTTATCGGAATGGACTGAGTTCTAACAGGTGAACTGCAGGGATGCACTGGGCTTATCTAGAGAGATGGCTAGTGGACAAATAAAGGATTTGCATAAATAAGCCATCTCTGGATCACCCCAGGCTTGCCTGGGGTATGGTGAGAGTACAGTGCCACTAGCAATTCCACAAAGGGCTTGGAGGTACAGATCTTCCCTTCTCTTTTGGGTGGCATTCTTATTTCTTTGCTGTGTTTATTGGCTTTATATACTTTATGTCTTTTTTTTTTCAGTTGCCTACTACATCCTGACTGTTTCTACACTGAAGAAATTGGAGCAACCAAGATTTGTCAGAACTGTATCAGTTTCCTTCATTTAGATCCACTCAGGTTTTGTGAAAGTTATGCCTTTAAGAAGTCCTATTGGCCAAAGTTTTCCTGAATTAATGCTTTCAAATATTCAGGAAATAGAGCATCATGATGCCTTTATAAAATGCTGGTGCATGAAGAAACTTTTCTTTTTTACAAAATCAGCTTGTAAATTTTGACAAAAATAACACTGAAAGAAAAATTATAGGTTACTTTAATATGTGAGTTTCTATGCAAAATTTCTAAGTGACAAGGCAAGTAAGAATTGAGCAATGAACTAAGAGTAGTGAACAATGGTGAGCTTTATTTATTTCAGGGTTTTAGGGAAGGCTTAGCACTAGGGGGTTATTAACACAACTTACCATATTTATAAGTCAAAGCAATATGATCACATTGATAGATATAGAAGAGACATTCCTTAAAAATGTTCCCGAGTTGCAAGAAATCACAATAAGATAAGGATAAATGAATAGTTCTTTCGTGTTACATAAGTACATTTTTCAGATATTGGTTCATATTTTGTTGAAATGTTAGAAGCTGCTATATAAAAATAGCAAATGAAACTGAAACAGGATTATTCCTGCTACTTCATATCATTAATATGTAAAAGCTGGTATTTTATATTAGTAATAGTTAGCTATGACACATAGTGGGAAGACTGGGTCTTATTGTGGGGCCTGAGAGCTATGGGATTGGGGGAGCTAGCTGGTCCAGAGCAAGTAGGAACAAGGCATGTCCAAACTACTGAAATATCATCCTGAGACTGGCAGGAGTAGGATTGCTCCCCCAGTCCCTCAGGCCTCAGACCTGTGTATCCTGGCACATGTAGTCCTGCCTCTCCCCACATTTGCCCCACTAGAGGAGATCACATAGAGTCTAGCCAGGTTAAACTTCTTCTTTCTTTATAAGGCCATGTCCTGCAGCACCTGAAATTCCTCCTTATGCAAATGAGGCATTCCCAGCACCCTGGCCTCAGCCAATAGTGTACACCCACCTCAGTAACCCCTTTAAGCCCCCCAATGGTTTAAAAATAAAACCTTTGTTTTCCCCAATTAAATGACTGTCTTGCTAGTCTGTCTCCTAAGAGTCTGTTCTTGTCATACCCCATTACCACCTCACTGTCCCTCTCAGGCCACCAGTTGGTATGGGTGGGGGAGCAGAGTGGGAATGATATCTTATGAGGATGCTTGAAAATATTACTGGGTCAAGTGAAAATTTCTGGTTTCTCTGGAAACTCAGTTATGTCATATAATGTTTTGCTGGGGCAGATAGGTGACAGGATGTTTTGCTGAAGCAGATACATGAGAAGACACGTGATGTTTAGAAAGGATATAAATATTGCCCCACCCCCCACACAGTGGGATGAAGCTCTGGCATTGGTTCACCTTACTTCATGTTGTTGATCTTCGCTTGTCATGACTTCGTAGAGAGTAACTTGCCAAAGAACTTCTCATGATATTTCAAAGTATGTCTCATGGTAATGACTTGGGCCGATTGGCTGAGCCTTGCAATTTTTTCTGGATTGACGTGCTGTTGCTGATTTGTGATTGCTAAGTGGGCTGAACTACCACTGCGGATTTGTGTTGTTATTTTGCTAGAGGAATGGATTAATGACAACAAAAATTGAAATCACCCAAAATAACTATTTCTAAACAGGTCCACAACCCTGTTTCCTAAAAACTTTTCTTTTCCACTACCTCTGGTGAGTGGTAGGCTAGAAGGGAGGTTGAAGCATTTAAGATTAAGGGAAAGATTACAAAGAAAACAAAAAAAGGAAGAGGTATGCTCTACTTGGAGATACGAGGGATTTCATATCATTAGATGATAGGAATGCTCATTGTTGATTAAATGCAGTTATAAAGCTCCTCAATATATAAGTATATAACACACACATTTGAACCTAAATATTTCTCCATTTTTGCTCAACATGTTTGATTTTATGTTTAGTCATGCATACACAAATACACAAGACTCATGTATTATGAAATATATTTATGTATATGTACAATCTCACCAAGTTTTTCTATATCTCTCTATTTTAAAATATGCAATGTACTTGTAAAGTATGAAAGACTCCAGCGTGGTGCACTCAAATCTCCTGAGACAGGTTATTGCTAGAAGAGGGATATGGAAGGGCTTCCAGCTTGATCCTTATCCTATCTGTATTGAATTTATCCATCTTTTGTTTTGTTTTAGAAAAGCATAAACTTGAAAGTGGAATATAGTAATATAGAATGTGAAAGAGTATAAAAGGTAAAATAAAGATAGAAAAAATTTTCAGATTTTAAGTTTTTTAAATAGTATTTTATCTATTCTTTGAAATAGCCATGTTTTATACGTTGCATTTTTACAGTATCCACTTACCATTCCCCCCTCCAACTACTCTCAGTTCCCTTTACCCTCATAAAGTGCTTTCTCTTTTGGTTATTAATGACCCCTGAACCCAATTAGTGCTGTTCATGCAGGGGTAAGGGGTCATCCACTGAGGCATGAGCAACCTGCCAGTAGCTACATCCTCAAAGAGAGTGACTTCCTCTCTCAGCAGCCATCAACAGCCAGTAGTTCCTCCACTCAGTGTGAGGCTTTCAGGGTCCCTCCTCTAAAACTGGAATTTTTAACTAGTTTAATCTTGTCCAGGTCTTATGTAGGTAACAACAGCTGCTGTTATTTGATGTATGAAACAGACTTGCCATGTTTAAAATTCAGCATTTCATGGTCTTCCTGTCTGTCAGCTTTTACAGTTTCCCTTCCCCCTCTTCTATGATGTTCTTGTCTTAATGAGGGTTTTCATTACTGTGAAGAGACACCATGATCATAGCAACTCTTTTGGTATTGATACAGAGACAGACATGTTGATCAATGGTTTAGAATTGAAGACCCAAAAGTCAAACCACACACTTATGGCCACTTGATCTTTGACAAAGATGCCAAAAATATACAATGGAAAAAAGAAAGCATCTTCAATAAATGGTGCTGGTATGGCTCTCTGTATGTAGAAGGATGAAAATAGAGCCATATTTGTCACCTTGTACAAAGCTCAAGTCCAAGTGGATCAAGGACCTCAACATAAAACCAGATAAACTGAATCTAATAGAAGAGAAAGTGGGAAAGAGCCATGAACTCATTGGCACAAGGGAAAGTTTCCTAAACAAAATTCTAATGGCTCATGCTCTAAGATCAACAATTGATAAACGGGACCTGATGAAACTGGAAGGCTTCTGTAAGGCAAAGGACATAGCCAAAAAGACAAATTGGCAACCTTCAGATTGCGAAAAAGTCTTCACTAACTCCACATCTGATAGAGGGCTAATAGCCAAAATATATGAAGAACTCAAGAAATTAATCACCAAAAAACTCAAACAACCCAATAAAAAAATGAGTTATAGAACTAAACTGAGAATTCACAACTGAGGAATCTGAAATAGCTGAGAAGCAACTAAAGAAATGTTCAAAGTCCTTAGTGATCAGAGAAATGCAAATCAAAATGACCCTGAGATTCCATGTTACATTCATCAGAATGACTAAGATCAAAACCTCAGGTCACAACACATGTTGGAGAAGATGTGGAGAAAGAGAAACACTCCTCCATTGCTGGTGAGATTGCAAACTGGTACAACCACTCTGGAAATCAGTCTGGAGATTCCTCAGAAAATTGGAAATAGATCTACATGAAGACCCAGCTATATACCCCAAAGATGCCCCATCATGTCACAGAAGCACATGCTCCACTATGTTCATAGTGGCCTTATTTGTAATAGCCAGAAGCTGGAAACAACCTAGATGTCCCACGACAGAAGAATGGATACAGAAAATATGGTTTGTTTGCACAATGGAATACTACTTAGCTATTAAGAATGAGGACATCCTGAGTTTTGCAGGCAAATGGATGCAACTAGAAAATATCATCCTGAGTGAGGTAACTCAGACCCAAAAGGACATGCATGGTATGTACTCACTAATAAGTGGATATTAGCTAAAACAAAACAAAACAAAATGACAGCAACAAAAAAAACATGTACAGAATACACAAGATACAGTCCACAGACCTCAAAAAGCTCAACAAGTTGAAGGGCCCAAGTGAGGAAGCCTCTGTACCAGTTGGGAGAGAGAAAAAAGCAATCACAAGTGGAGAGGAAGGGAGGAAAAGTGGACATGGGGAGGGGGAGTGGGAGTGAAGAGGGGAACTTGATCTGGTATTGGGTGAGGGAAAAGGACTAAAGCACTGAGGGCCAGCAGAAAGAATGTAAACAGGCAACCTCAGGAAATAGGAGGATGGGAGGACCCCCCATAATGCACCAGAGACCTGGGAGTTGAGAGATCCCCAGAACTCAAAGGAAAGGACCTTAAATGAAATGCCAGACAGCAGGGAAAGGGAATTTATGGAGCTCATCTCTAGCAGGGAGACAGGACATCAAGTGAGGAATGGGGTTTCCATAGCACAGTCACATCTCTGACCCATAATTGTTCCTGTCTGAAAGAATTACAGAGCTGGAAATAGAGAGGAGCCTGAGGAAAAGAAGGTCCAGTGACAGGCCCAAAGTGGGATGCAACTCAAGGGGAGGTCCCAAGGCCTGACACTATTACTGAGGCTATGGAGTGCTCACAAAAAGGGATCTATCATGACTGCCCTCCAAATGACCCAACAAACAGCTGAAAGAGTCAGATGCAGATATTTGCACCAAACCAGTAGACAGAAACAGGTGACCCCTGTTGTTAGGGAAGGCTGAAAGAAGCTGAGGAGAAGGGCAATTCTGTAGGAGGACCAGCAGTCTCAATAAATCTGGACCTCTGAGATCTCTCAAACACTGGACTATCAAACAGTCAGCATACATCACCTGATATGAGGCCCCCAACACACATACAGTAGAGGACTTCTGGGTCTGTTGTTCATTCAGAGATGATGCACCTAACCTTCAAGAGACTGGAGACCCAGGGAGTTTAGAGGTCAGGTGGGGTGGGAGGTAGGGGCAGCTATATGGAGATGGGGTGGGATGGGGAGGAGGTGTGGGATGTGGAGCAGTCAGAGGGTGGATGGGGTCAGGAATGGAATATGGAGTGTAAAAATAAATTAAACATAAAATAAAAATTAAAAAAGACAACATTTAATTGGGGCTGGCTTATAGTTCAGAGGTTTAGTCCATTATCATCATGGTGGGAAGCATGGTGACATGCAGGCTGACATGATGCTAGTAGCTGAGAGTTCTACATCAGGATTGGCAGGTAGCAGGAAGAGCAAGCTACTGGGCCTTGCTTGAGCTTCTGAAACCTCAAAGGCCACCCCCAGTGATACACTTCCTCCAATAAGATCTTGCCTACTCCAGCAAGGCCACATGTTCTTTCAAACAGTGCCACTCAGAGAGCCATTTTCATTCAAATCACCACAGTTCCCTGAGCCTTGGCTGAGGAAGACTGATATAGATGACTCATTTGTATCTGAGCACTCATGGTTATTTACACTCAGCACATTGCCCAGCTGTGAGTCTCTGGCCTTAAGCATGACTCACTGCAATGAGAAATTTCTCTGATCAGGGCGGAAAGTAACACAAATCTTCGAGTATAAATGTAACTATTTATAAGGAAGTTGGGCAGTGTGACCATTTGATAATACAGCAGAAGTCCTCTAGAACCTGTGAGTTCTCTAATCATAGGCTTTGGACCAGGCCTACAGTGAGTGCCTGGCATGAACTTCCTCCTAGGGAGCAGGAGTCACAGCCAATCAGAAGGCTGTTGAGGGGAGGGAGGGAGTGGAGTCTGGAATGATAGCTCAGTGGTTAAGAGCCCTTGTGCTTGGAAAGGCCCTGGGTTCGTTCTCAGTATCTACATGTTCTTTCCAGGCAGCAGCCATGCTCATGGTATACATAAATGCACACTGACAACCATGTCATACACATGAAATACAAATAAATCTAAATAAAGAATAAAAAAAAGAAAATGGTCAGTTACTCCCATAGCCACATTCTACTATTGCAACATTGGTATATCTTGCCTATATATAGGGTGGGTATTGCTGCTTGTAGAGTCCAGTGCTTGGTGTCTTTTCTCCTCAAGTAGTCTGCATGACTTCTTCTGATACTGTGTAAGCTAGTTAGCAGAAAGGAGTGTTTATTGGTCCGTTGAGGTTGGAGTTTTAAGTTTTTCCAACATGCATGAGAAGACTTTATTCCAGCAGTTATAAACAAAATAAAACAAAACAAGTAAACAAAACATATCTTCAAATTGGATAGCTTTAGAACCAGAACAGGTCCTGAGAACTCCAACAGTGTGATCTAGCAGTACTTACTGCAAAGAGCCCGAGGAACAGAAGCAGTGTAAGTGGTTATGCTCATTTGATTAGTGGCTGCAACCAAAGCTTGTGATCAGCTAGAGCACAGATACTGCAACCGGAGCTTAGTGCAGGCCCTGCTCCAAGCCAATCTCTGTATGATTTGAATATGAAACATCTACCCAAAAGGCTCATATACTGAGGCTTGCTCTTCAGCTGGTGGCACTATTGACAGGCAATCATGAGGGTGCCACTTCATTATGGGTTAATCCATTGTTGAGTCTATACCGAATCAGCTCTTAGAAGATGGTCTGAAGGTGTGCATTTGCACCGTCTGTTTGGTCTGTGGTTTCTTACTGTATCTCTTTACTTCCTGTCTCCTATAGCATGTATGCACATTTCCTAATTTGTACTGTTTGCTGTATGGTAGTAGAATTCTACTTGATCAAGTTTGCAGTATGCTTCTGTGCTAAAACACCATGACTAAAAACAACTGGGGAAGATAGAGTCTGTGTCATTGTCTAACTCCTGTATCAGGATGCATCACAGGCAAGTCAGGGCAGGAACTCAGGCAGCTACCAGGAGGCAGGACCTGAGGTAGGGACTGTGAAGGGATGCTGCTTACTGGTGTGTTCAGCTGCTTTTATACACAGCCACTTGTCCAGGGATGGGTGGGCTGGGCCATCCCATTATAATAAATAATCAAGAAAATGATCCACAGATATGCCCAACATAAATTCTTTAATTGAAATTTCTTTCCAGGTATGTTAGGTTTCTGTCAAACTGAAAAAAAATTAACCAACACAAATTGACCATTGTCAACTTGACACACAAATACATCACTATTAAACCATAATCTTTTCTTTCTTGTCTATCTCCAAGATCTCATGTTAGTATCACAAGTAAAACATACAATAACTTTACCCCCCCCCATTGTTTGAAAATTTACAACATTTTAGAAGTTCAAATTCTCTTTAAAAATACAGTCTCTTAACGATGGGCTCCTGTAAATTCCAAGATATGTCACATGATTTCCGGAGTGAAGTGTTAGAGCACAGTTCCAATCAAATCAACATACAACCAACATTATCTATCCTACCAGTCAAGCCTGGAGCTCCATTTCCAGCATCTGGGACACTCATGAACTTCTATGTTCTGAAGAGCTTTGGCAATTCCACTTCTTTGGCTCTGGCATATGAAGTACAAACAGCTTGTTTGGTGGGCTTGGTTTCACTCCACACCTGCTGCTGTGCACAGAGGTTGTCTCAAGTTGGTTCAGACATCTACAATGATGAGCCAGCATCTTCAAAAATGGACTGGTCTGGCCTCTTCAGGGACTTTGACATTGTCACATGGTGCCAAGCCTCAGCTTCTCTCAATGATCCTCCAGTCTTGGGTTTCTATTGCAGCTGAGACTACATCTCCAACAATGGTCTCTCTTTAGAGACTTCCAATGCATTATACAGCAAAGGTTGTTATTTCACACTTGACCACTGGGGGGAAGTATGGCATTTCAAACATAGCGCACAGAGCAAGCAGTCAGGCCATTTCAGTATGCCTGTGACTCAGACACACTTTCTTTTGATTTAAATGTGCTCAGATCCACCCTGTGTTTGTGAAAGGAAATGGAGGACTATAATTACGTAAGAAGAATAGATAAAACGGAAAAAGAAAAGCACTTCCATTTCTAAGAATCACGATAGAGAATTAAAGACGAAAAGTAAGAAAAATGGCACGAATACCAAATGTTTTTCTGTGTGTCCTTAGTAATAGAGGTGAAAGATGTGCACAAGCTAGAACTTTGCTAATGCCGAGGAGAGCTCACAGGAAGTGTGGGTTAGAGCCTCAGAGCCTCACACAAACGTGGTGGGGCTGCTCTCCATATTTCCTTCCACATGGGAGGACCAGAAGATAAGAAAAAGACTGACAGAATATAATTTTCCTCAGGTAGGATGATCCCCAAGACAGAGAAGTGAACACTAGAGAGAAAGAATTTGAGTATAAACACTGCCTGAAATAAATGGTGGCTGAGGAGATAAACTGCTCTAGGAAGACACTGGAATGGTCAGACCCTGCAGGGGTAATGAGCTGAAACTATAGGGGTGTCAGTGAACACCAGTTACCAGAGCGTAGTAGCATTGGTAACAGTTTCCAAATATTGACTAAATGCTAAAATGAGCTACAACAGTGGCAATATAAAAGGGCATCAGGTGGTTTCATCTCAAGGAGTCAGTGTTTAGAGAACTATAGTTTTGTGATATGATTATAAGGTAGAAAGGATTGAGAAAGAAACATACATCTTTAAGCATTCAACTCAATGTTGGTTTGCTATGTTTCTGTCAAATATCTATTGGTTATAGACTAAATACTTCATGAGCTTTCCACCCACAGTTACATTGTACACTAAGGGAAGGGACCTCACAGGGAAGAGCTGCCTGGCCAAATGCAGCTCATCCCTTTTCTTTCAGTTCTGAGGAAATGTATTCCAAATGAAGCCTCAATGCAAAACATATTGCTGTCATGAGGGCATAATTAAATTGTACTTAAAATGCTTGAAACTCTAGGTAGAAACATTTCCTTAAAATTCATATTTTAGATGTTCAACATCCTTAATCATCGGGGAAATGCAAGTCAAAACAACCCTGAGATTCTACCTCACACCAGTCAGAATGGCTAAGATAAAAAATCCAGGTGATAGCAGACGATGGGGAGGATGTGGAGAAAGAGGAACACTCTGCCATTGCTGGTGGGATTGCAAGCTGGTACAACCACTCTGGAAATCACTTTGGCGGTTCCTCAGAAAACTGGACAAAGTACTACCAGAAGATCCAGCAATACCACTCCTGGGCATATACCCAGAAAATGTTCCAACTTGTAAAAAGGACACATGTTCCACTATGTTCATAGCAGCCTTATTTATAATAGCCAGAAGCTGAAAAAAACCTAGATGTCCCTCAACAGAGGAATGGATACAGAAAATGTGGTACATTTACACAATGGAGTACTGCTCAGCTATTAAAAATAATGAATTTATGAAATTCTTAGGCAAATGGATGGATCTGGAGGATATCATCCTGAGTGAGGTAACCCAATCACAAAAGAACACACATGACATGCACTCAGTGATAAGCAGATATTAGCCCAGAAACTTAGAATACCCAAGATACAATTTGCAAAACACATAAAACTCAAGAAGAAAGAAGGCCAAAGTGTGGATACTTTGTTCCTTCTTAGAATGGGGAGCAAAATACTCATGGAAGGTGTTACAGAGACAAAGTTTGGAGCTGAGATGGGAGGAAGGACCAACCAGAGACAGCCCCACTTGGGGATCCATCCCATAAACAACCACCAAACCGAGACACTATTGCATATGCCAGTAAGATTTTGCTGACAGGACCCTTGTAAGTCTATGCCAGTGCCTGGCAAACACAGAAGTGGATGTTCACAGTCATCTATTCCAATGTAGGAGCTAGAGAAAGTACCCAAGGAACTGAATGTGTCTGCAACCTATAGAAGGAACAAAAATAAGAACTAACCAGCACCCCCAGAGCTCATGTCTGTAGCTGCATATGTAGTAGAGGATGGCCTAGTCAGCCATCAATGGGAGGAGAGGCCCTTGGTCTTGTGAAGATTATATGCCCCAGTACAGGGGAATGCCAGGGCCAGGAAGTAGAAGTGGGTGGGTTGGGGAGCAGGGCAGGGGGAGGGTATAGGGGAGGGGACTTTCAGAGAGGAAACTAGGAAAGGGGATAGTATTTATAATGTAAATTAAGAAAATATCTAATAAAAAATCATATTTTAGAAAAAGCTAGTGAAGTGACTTGAGATTTTCTTACAGGAGTTTGAAAAGATGTTGTTCTAGCTAGATACATCAGCTTGATAGGAGCTAGAGTCATTAGTGAGGAAGTAGCCTTAACTGGGAAAATGCTTCCATAAAGTTGGGCTGTAGGCAGGCCTGTAGGACACTTTCTTAATTACTGATTGATGTGGGAGGAGGGCCCAGTGCATTGTGGGTGGAGCCATCCCAGTGCTAGTGGTCCTGGGTTCTATAAGAAAGCAGTCTGAATAAGCGATGGAGAGAAAGCAAGTAAGCAGCACTCTTCCCTGGCCTCTGCATCAATTCCTGTCTCCAGATTCTCACCCTGTTAAGTTCCTCTCCTGAACTCAATGATAGACTTTGGATGTGGAAGCATGAACCAAATAAACCTTTCTCTCCCCCAATTACTTTTAGTCATGGTGTATAATAATTTTGATCAGAGTGTAGAATAATTACCAGAACATGGGGCAGGAAGTAGAGAAGCCTAGAAGTTTAACTCATATACGTACAGTAGGTAGATAAGAGTAAGAAGCTCTGATGTGATCACCCCCGCCATGAAGCACCAGAAACAAGGAGCCAAGTCAACCCAACTCTTCCCCTAAGTTGGTCCTTTTTCAGATTGAAAGTCTGGTACCATCCAAATCTAATGGATGGGTTTGGCAGACCGGTGAGTCAAAACTGTGTAGGGCAAGGATGGGTGTAAAAGATGCAGGGAGGTCAGAAGTGAGAAGTCCTGACATGGCTGATTGCCCATTGTTTTGATGAGGTAACATAAACAGGCCTGCTCACTGAGAACTAACAGGAAAGGAACTAACATGGCAACCAGGAAAGTATCCTATGTGTGTGGCTTCACTGAGTGAGGAAGGGCTTGGAGCAGGAACTTTGGCTGCTCTTTGTCTTTTTAGTTTTGGGAAAGATACTTCTCATTCACTCCTGAATGAATGCCTATAGCCTTAGAGTTATATATTTTCTATTATTGTAGCTATTGTGCCTGTCTGAAATTTGATAAAATATAGTGTATCAATAAAGATAACTGGTAAATACCTAATTAAAGAAAAGAATTAGAAAAAAAATAAAGATAACTGGTACTGTTGGTCATGGTTGAGAATATGCATTAATAAGACAGCAAGTAGAAAAAAGTTAAATTATTATTACTATTACCACTTTTGTGGTGCTGGTGACTCAGAAATTATTTCAGAATCCACTAAAATTTAGATTGCCTTGACTTTAGTAAATAATAGAAGCTATTTTGAGCAAAGTAATCTATCTTTTACAATTAAAAAAAGAAATGCAAACTTGGGAATTCCTTGTGAACATATGCCAAATGCATTTGTTCAAAAAACCCTGGGCCACCAGATCTCTGAAGTGGTGATTGTAAGGAAAGGAAATGCAGGAAGATGACTAGGGCATTCCCCAGGTGAGGGAGGGTTGCAGGATTAGGGCTAGGACTTCCACTGGGAGCTCGGAGCCAGGCATTTGGACCATGGAGCGTTGTTCTCAGTCAGGTTCTTTTTCCAAGATTTTGATCCTAAACAGGAAACAAACTTATCTTTACTTCCAAAGTATATTTTGACAGGTTCGAAAATCTATCTTGTAAATGTACTCATTCCTTATATGAAAGATGAAATATATTTTAATACTTTTAGGAGTGAATTCATCTTCCTCTAATCTAGAATGAGAAATAGCAAGCTTGGATGGCTATGTCAGTGTACTGAGTTTCTATACAGGCTGATGGGTTGGCGGGTTGAGAGAAGCAGGAGTGTGGAGAGTTGGCAGGTTTTTTTTTTTGTTGTTGTTAATATTTCCCACAACAGGTAAAACTAATATAATAAGCAAATAAAAGACAATGAAATGCTTTAATTGAACATCTCTTGGAAGAAGAGAAGAGTGACTGAGATGAAACTATAGACTTCAAAGTCTGAACTGGAAAGGGGGAACACTTAGAACTGAAGTAGAGACCAGCAAATGTAGCTTGTGGCTTGTGTGAAGGGAGAGCTGAGTATATTTTTCAGAAAAGATATGAACAATCAATCACTGGCATGCTAGATAAATTGGTGAGAAAAAGAGGAAGAATTAGCCATGGATTCATAATATTTCAAGAAGATATACTCTAGTCATTGTATTTGTGAAACCAGACAAGTACTATTTATAATTTGTAATCTTATTGGCAAAATGTTCTATTTCTGATGGAGAATTTCATGAATCTTAAAAAAAAAAAAAGAAAGAAAAATAAAATAAATGAGTAAAACTTCTGGGGGCACAGAGACTCAGCCTCTGAGATGATTCGACATCGACTTATAAGGCTTACTCTGAAATCTACTGGTTAGGACTTGGCTTTGGGCCTGGCATGTAGGCAGCTTGGATGCGATGATATGTATGTATTGGTAGAGGAGGAATGGGCATGTCAGACAGTCTAGTGAGGTCAGTTCTTCTCTGTCCTCTTCTGTTTAATGAGTTATATATTCAACATGGCTATCTGCACCCCAGCAACTATGAGTAGTTTCTATTGGATCTCCTATGGGTCCCTGGATGAGTACTCCTTTTAGCCAAGGCCTGTTAAGAGTATTTTCCAACTTCCATCGATCAGTTAAAGGTGGATAGGCCACCTGCTCTTCCACAGCTTTCCCTGAAAGCTTTTTCAAATTTATACAGGTTTTCTTGCAAATCTGCCTAATTCAGTCATTATATCAGTATATACTTATGGGACTATAATGGCCCAAGATTATGGAGGAAGGGTCGAGGAGAACTTCACCCCTGGTGTGATGGTTTGAATATTTTTGATCCATGGAAAGTTGTGGGAAGCCACATGTGCCGTTGCAGAGTGGCACTGACTACTGCTGGCCACCACGCATAAGATTGGACAAACAACCAATGTGTACATATGCAGTAAAGTTTTTTGCAAAGACACTGCCTGGCCCAGGCATGATAATGAGGTTCTGTAAGGTACTGAGAGTATAACCAATCAGATGTGAGACATGCAAATGAGGTTCTGTAAGGTACTGAGAGAGAGTAGCCAATCAGATGAGGAACATGCAAATGAGGCTTAGTGCATAACCAATCCGGGTGTGAGACACGCCCCTCCTAGGCCTATAAAAGCAGCACTAGTTCTGGGCTCGAAGTCTTTTCGCCTCTACAATCAAGCTCTCCCAATAAACGTGTGCAGAAGGATCCTGTTGCAGTGTCATTCTTCCTGGCCAGTCGAGCGCGCGCAAGAGAAAGTGGCACTATTAGGAAGTATGGCCTTGTAGGAATAGGTGTGGCCTTGTTGAAGGAAGTGTGTTAGGCTTTGAGGACTCCTATGCTCAAGCTCTACCCAGTATAGAAAGCCCCCTCCTGGATGTCTGCAGAAGATACAGTTCCTTCTGCCTGCCTTTGGATTAAGATGTAGAACTCTTGACTCTTCCAGCGCCATGTCTGCCTGCACACTGCCATGCTTCCTGTCATACTGATAATGGACTAAAGCTCTGAAACTGTAAGCCAGCCCCAGTTAAATGTTGTCCTCTATCAGAATTGTCTTGGTCAATGGTGTCTCTTCATAGCAACGGAAACTCTCACTAAGACACTTGGATACCTCAGATGAAGATGGCAAGAGTTGGCTCCCTACCCTCTTCTTATCTGGCATCAAAAGTCTGCCCCACCATCAACTCTAGTAAGAATTTATTACCATGACAGTTATCAGGCTTCACTCCTTGTTTGACCTTATTACATCCCCTCCCTCCAATCCTCACCCTACATCTTCTGAGTACACAGATGAAGCATCTTCCAATACCCCTGTTCTTGCCAAAGGTGTTGGTTATACAACCTTTGCCCCAGTGACCCCTGCTTACCTTCCCCAAGGGCATAGTCTCTTTCCCCTCCAATAAAGAAACCAGTTCTCCGAAGCTGATCCTGTGTGTGTGTTCTTTGCTCCAGCACTCACCACTGACCATGATCCTTCCTGCACCCACCAGTGCCCAGCTAAGCTTCTCTCCCTCCAGCACAGTTCACTGTGCAATGGGCTTGGCTATCCTGATGGACAATCACACATGGCTGGCATATAATAATTTCCCATATAATAAGCTAATTAGGATCTGTATAATAAATAGGAGGTTGTGGTAATACATGAAAGAACACAGCATAGAATATTTACTTAAATAGCACCCTTGAGAATTACACTGAATTAAATTCCTTGAAGATTTCATGCTACTACTTGTAAATTTTTGATAAGGCAAAGAATGACTATATATGGTTTCCATGTTTCCTAAAGAAATAGTAGTTGAATATACATTCTTACTGAATTTAAATTCTGGGTTTTGTACATCGAAAATCAGTGATGCTGGTATCCATTTTCAGGTGTGTTTCTACTTTCTATGTCTCTTATCTTCTTTTTTGTTATTTGGATCCCTTTACTTATACTTTCTGGGACAATTCCTTTCTTATTTCTTCCAGATGCTTATTAATCTCCAACTTATACAGATTGTTCTTTGATTATTCTGTTGAATGCACATCTAAAATTATTTTATTCATATCCTATGGGATTTTTACTTAGGACTTTTCTTTATGTTTTCAGTATCCTTCCTTAGAAATTTCAGGATAGTCCCTTGAATTATTTTTACATCTTATTCTGTATGTATTGTCTTTCTTCTATTATAGATAGTCATAATTAGTCTTTCTTTCATACTGCTCATCTTCCTAAAATATCTCATTGTTTTTTTCCAGGAGTTTATAGCTCCACCTGGCCTCTTTGACTTTTCAAGTATATATATAAGACTGGGGTTTTCCAGCATGAACATCTTTATAGCAGATAAATGACAAGTGAGTGTGTACATGAAGAAAAATAACTGCTCTAGTTAGGGTTAATATTGCTGTGCTGAAACACCACTAAAGCAGAAATTTCTGGTTTCTTTGGAGACTCATTTGTGACATGTGATATTTTTCTGGAAACTGTCTTATGTGAGGATGTTTTGCTGAAAGCAGACATGTGTTTTTCTGGAAGCAACCCAGAAAAAGGGCATGTGATGTTTTTCTAGAGTGGATGCTTGAGAGAACATGTGATGTTTCGAAAGGATATACTTATAACCCAACAGACAGTGGATGATGCTGTGTGGTATTGGTTCACTTCGCCACTCTTTGCTGGTCATTCTTTGTTGTCACTTCTTAGAGAGAAACACCACCAACTTCTGGTGGAGTTCTGGTGGCTTCTTGCAACTTGACAGTGCCTTGTAGTTTCTGCTGGATCGAACTGCCATTGCTAATTCATGAGGGGTGTTTGCAAGTGCATTGAGTTATTTCTTCTGATTTGTGTGAGCTGAGCTACTGATACACTGACAATGCAGGTTGGGTTTGCTACAAGGAACTATTTCTAAACAGGTCTACATCTGCCTTTGCACTATTAACATTTCCTTGGCACTATTTCTGGTGGGTGGTGGGCTAGACCGGAGGTTAAAGCGTTTAAGAACCCGTATTAAAAGTAGGTTTTGAAAAATCCAAGTCTACACGCTCTGAGCAAAAACAAGGTGGAGAGGAAAGGCTTTATTTGGCTTATACCTCCTTATCATTAGTCCATCACTGGAGGACGTCGGGACAGGAACTAAAGCAGTGTGGGAACCTGGAGGCCGAGACCCTGAAGTGCTGCTGCTTACTGGCTTGTTCCTCATGACTTGCTCAGCCTGCTTCCTTCCTTCCTTCCTTCCTTCCTTCCTTCCTTCCTTCCTTCCTTCCTTCCTTCCTTCCTTCCCTCCTTCTTTCTTTCTTTCTTTTTTTCTTTTTAAAAAAGGATATAGATTATTATTCTGCGTAAGCATGACAGGTGTTGGTGTGCCAAAAGGCAGAGAGTAGGGAAAGCACTGGGAGACCATGCACAGTTCCTGATGTTTCATTCTGAGGTTTGACCCAAAGAAGTGAGTGCAGTCTCTCTAGGAGGGGGAATGAGGGCAGCTCCTGTCATTCAATCTTCATGCCACAGTAAGTTGAAGGTGGCACAACCATTGGGCATATCCTGTACCCCCACAGCAATTTCTCGCTGCCTTGTGGCCTGTAGTACTTGAGAGTGCAGCCACTCAGTCTTGTTTCCAGTGCTCACCACAACAGTCTCTATCCTAGGTTCCAGCATCCAGAAAATGGAGAAACTCTCTTCAGTGATAGCCTGGTGAGATCCCACATTCCACTGGACCACAGTCTGTGGGAGCAGCGCGCAAGGGCCAAACACTCGGTTTCTGTTGATAGTAAAACCTCTGGGTGGTGATCCAGTTGCATGGGCAGAGTTGTCTCAGCTTGCTTTCTTATAGTACCCAGGGTCACCAGCCCAGGGATGGCCTTATCCACATGGTCTAGGCCCTCTCACATCAATCACTAATTACAGAAACGCACCACAGGACTGTCAGATATTGGGGAGACATTTTTTCAGTTGAGGCTCCCTATTTTCCAAAGACTCTAGCTTGTGTCAAATTGACATAAAACTAACCAACATGTGAAATAACTAGAAACGCAACAGGATAAGGTCAAGGAAGTGTTGGCAAGCATTTGGGAAGTTGGGCAGTCTTAGACTGCTTATGTGAGTACAAGTGAGTACAGATTGTTATAAACTTTCTGTAGGAGTACTAAAAGCTGTAAAGAGGCATCTACTTTTTGCTTTAAAATATTCACTTCAAGAGTTCATCTTAAGAAACCAGTCAAGAATACAGAGGCATTGATAGAGTGAATTGACATGCAGTGTGAGTTACTGCTGTGAAAGATAACAGTAACTGATGTGGGAACCGAGATCCCTGCTGCACTGATTGTCACCAAGCCCCATTTACTCCCTTGCTCCCCTGTTTGTTCTTTAGATTATAAAAGCCATCTAGTAGCTCTGGAAACAGAAGAGATCCCTCTCTCTAGGCTGGAGCTGCTTTGTAGTTTTTAACCGCAACATTTTCTTTTGTTTAGTTTCCCTTCCTGATACTATGATAAAATACTCTGACAAAAGCAACTTAAAGATAAAAGCGGTTATTATAGTCCATGATGGCTATAAAATAAGGATGCAGGAGCTTTCACAGTAGAATTCAAGAGTCATGAATGCACACTGCTACTCAGGGTCTTTTCTCCACTTGTACATTTCAAGATCCCTTCCAGGAAATGGTACCATCCAGAATGAGCATGACTTCCTACCTCAATTGATGCTTTAGAAAAATCCCTCACAGACATGCCCAGAGGTCATTTCCAAATGATTCTAAATTCTGTCAAACTGACAATATTCTCATACCCTCGTACAAACTCTAAAGCTATCCTTCAATACCACCTCTCTGGGATACCTGAATGAGCAACTGGAACTCTGAGAACTCTGAACAGTGTACAGAAGTCCCTCACTTCATTATGATTTAAAAAAAAAAAAGATAATCAGCATCTGGTGTGCTATAGTATTTTGCTTTAAAAACATCTTTTTCATATGTATTCTTGTAGTCAAGGATACATTTATCTCTAACCTCAATGTCAAAGGGAAAATACTTTAGAGTAAAAATACAGTGATGCGGAGAAATATGACGTGGAATCAAGTGATTGCACCTCTGCTAAAGGACCAATCATAAAATGTCCCAATAGACTCGAATAAGAGGTTAAAGAGAGCTGGGAGTACAGGAAGATTTTAATCAGCCAACCAAACAGAACAAGTTCACAGTTAAAGTTCTTTGCTCACAAGTGAACTGCTGTGAAGGATGACTAGTGTGGATCCCCTAGTGAGCTAACTCTTTCTGGCATTTGCCTCACCAAACATTATGCAGGCCAGCCCTGCTGCAATGAGTTGAGACTGAGAGCCTTTGTTGTACAAGTAGATGCTATTTTCTGTGGTCTTTGCCTTAATGTGTTTTAGTTAGCAGGCATGGAGTTTAAAAACATTAGGATTAATTACTGTACACCACCATATTAAATTATTTTCTAAATTACTTTTTAGACTGTCATACAAAGTCATGACATAATAAAATATTCATACTTGAATTCTTATATTGTTAACATAGTTATATATCTCTATAGATATCTATCTATCTTTGTTTGAGTCAAAGAAGTAAAAGAAAGGTCTCTTCCACAATAGAAAACTACAACCAATCAAAATGCAGAGTTGTGGAGCCCAGTTCTTTGTTTGTTTGTTTGTTTGTTTGTTTGTTTGTTTGTTTGTTTTCGAGACAGGGTTTCTCTGTATAGCCCTGTCTGTCCTGGAACTCACTTTATAGACCAGGCTGGCCTCGAACTCAGAAATCCACCTGCCTCTACCTCCCAAGTGCTGGGATTAAAGGCATGCACCACCACTGCCCAGCGTGGAGCCCAGTTCTAATGGTTACATATACAAAACATTCCCACACCTAAGGTTCAGGGAACACTGCAGAAGAGGGGTATGTAGAAAGATTGCAAGAACTGGAGGATCAAAATTTGCTGTGAGACTGTGTCTCCTAGCATTATCAGAAGCTATGCTCCCAAAGCTCACCAACATGACTGCCTATATATGAGCTGAACAAGCTCAAAAATACACATGCCAAATGAATATAGGAAATCCCCTGAGGCCTCAACTATATGCCAACAATTGTAAGCAGCTAAAGAATGTTGAGACCAGGAGAGATAGTCTTCTCTCAATTGGTTGTCCAGTACCAAATGGTCTGCCATGAAAACTTACATACAAGTAACATTATATGGACGTCAGGTTATATTTAGAACTCTATATGTGTATACACATACACATATGTGTGTACTAACAAAGGCCATGAATTTGAAACAGAACAGGAAGGGCTTTATGGAAGGGTTTGGATGAAGAAAGGGAAGAGAAAAATGTTTTAACTATATTATAATCTCAAAAATAAAATAAAGACCTCTCACCAAACGTCTGTGTTTTAGCGGGTTAGCTGAGATTTTCACTAGTTGTATCCCATGTCTTATGTTTCCATATGTCTGGATCTGTTACTCAGTTCCCTTAGAAGATGCTTCCCTCCCTACAATCAAGATGGTCACCATCTCAGATCTCACATGGTGAGAGAGATGATTTGGGTTCATGGTTCAAGGTTGTGGTGATCATTGGTGAGTGGTCTTGGAATTTTTGTATATACAGAGGATCCATCCCAGGGCCCCTTTCCTGCTGGGCAAGCACTCTTCTGTTAACACTCTGTGGCACTTGTCCTTTCTGTTGATTTTTGTTGGTATTTTGGTTCATTGTCACTTTAGCTGGAATGGTCATCTTATTCTTCATAGTTTCAAGGACATATGATTGAGTTTTTCAAAAATCCATACTGAGCTTATGGCACTGAGTTCCCAACCATTGAGCTAGTCTCCTTTCTCCCCAAAATCTCACATTTATGATGCTGGACAAATAGACCTATAGGCAAAGACTGGCTTAGGTCTTGGTTTACCTGTGTGAGTTTCTTCATTCCCTAAGTTCCCAGTTTGAGTATGTTTTCTAGGTGCAACTTAGTCAATTGTTTCTGGTACACTGATTACTTAAGTTACTCTGGTGATATTAGTTAGAGTTCTGTGTGCTCCTTTCTACTCCTGATTTATCTGCTTCCTGGGTTCTCATTCCATCCATATTGCAATATGCTTTTCTGGGGTTTGAGTTTTGCTGGCTGCCTGTTTCTCTTTCCTGTTTGTTTTGTTCACACTCACTTTTGTTCATACACAAGTTACACTAAGGAAGTAGCAAACACGACTTTCCTTTGTAGGTGAGCATAAATGTTAGATCTTCTCCTAATTGGGAGGCTGAGAATAAGTCCTGAGGGCGGGATGCAGCTCTGTGTCCACTGCAGGTCTCTCTGTGGTGGATGCAAAGGGAAACCTCCACTACAATAGGAGATGACAGCTCTGCTCAGGTGATAATATGTTGTTCGAAGACATTACAGTCCATACTGTCTTTTTTCTTTTTCCTTTTTCTTTTTGGCCTGAACCCAAACTGCTTTTAGCAGCTTTAATAACTGCTTTAGGAAACACATACACAGAATGAGTGGGAAAGGTCACCTTCACAGCTGTCACTCAGGTAATTATCCTGATCATTGACTCTGTCTCACTTCTCTCTATACTGTCAGGTTGGAATAAAGAGCACAGTGAGAGTTTTTCCTAGAATATTGGCTCCTTCCTTCACTCCAGATTCTCCCTGGCCACTTCTAATCGGATGCTTTTTTCCCACTATTCCTTCCCCTTCTACTTTCAGAAACATAAATCGTGCTTCATTGGCAATTCATCCTCCTGCTCTTAAGACCATTGGGAGTGAACCTCTTATCTCTTCTCTGCTTCATGTGAAATCTAGACATGGTACATGTGTTTGGTCCTGAAGTTACACTAAAGCTTGAATAAAAGGTTCTTTTCTGTTTTAGAAAATGGATGGTGCTCTATTTCTGCTGTGCTCTTTCTATCTTTTCTTCATTGATACATGTCTTTGATTAATGGTCAAATGAGTATTCATAGGCTACATGAGTGTTAGAGGGACAGGATGGAGGATGAAAAGACCTTTTTGGGGAATCCAATGTGCTCAGCACAGTGGAATGGCTGGGGTCAAGATGCTGTGATATCTTCCTAAAACTACTGTGATAGCCTCTTGCTTTACTTTAGACTCTGTGCAGGCATGACTATACATTATAAACACTGGTCCTTTCGATGTACAAGTCAATTCCTCATACATTTTGCTTTTAGAATTAAATAATTTAGAATAAAATCCTTAATTTGAGAGATGGCTCCGTGGGTAAAGTGCTTCCTCTGTAGGCCCGAGGACCAGAGTTTTTATCTCCAGCCATCATGTGAAGCTGAGTGTGGTGGTGAATTTCTGTAACCCTGTGCTAGGGGTTGGAGACAGGCAGATCCTGGCACTAAGGAGCTCCAGGTTCGGTAAGAGACCATGTTTTAAAATTAAGGTATAGAGAAGAGAATTCCTTTCTTGTTCGTTGGTTTGGGGACTCCCCTCCCCGCAACCACTAAGACCGTGGGCCTAAAGTTTTCAAATATACATCTAAGAAAAAGTTTTCCTTCTGAACTTTCTTAACATTAGTTTCTGCCTCTAATATACATGTGTGCTTTTGGCATTTTGCAAAGTCCAGGTGTTTACTCAACATATACATCCAGGACAGCTCCAGGGAAGCAACCCACAGATGCTCTGGTCTATCCATACAGGGAAGCAACCCACAGATGCTCTGGTCTACCCTTACTGGGAAGCGACCCACAGATGCTCTGGTCTATCCTTACAGGGAAGCGACCCACAGATGCTCTGGTCTACTGTTACAGACGCTTCTACTGGGCTTGCACTTTTCTAGCCACAAATGGTTCTACAGACCCTGGACAGCAATGAAATAGCCAGATCTCCCAAGACTTGGCCAGCATCACCATCCCAATTTTCATAGATTTCCAAAAGACACAACCATCCTCCCCAAAGTCAGCAGGAAGTAGCAAAAGAACATGATGATCCCATTCTTGCTCCTCCATCACCTCTTTCTAGTTCCTCGTTTTTAATTAAACCAAAATGGAGGAATGTTAGCATTTCCTCTAGTCTCAGGCCAACATTTACCTAGCAATAGCCAAGTATAAGTAAAAGAAAGCTCTCTCTGCCTGTTTCCCTCTCCCTCTCTCCCTGTCCCCCTTCCCCTCCCTCTCCCCCTCCCCCCTTTTCCCTCCTCCCCCTCCCCCTTCCTTTCCCCCTCTCTCTCCCTCTCCCTCTTCCCCTCTCTGTCTCCTCTTCCTCATCTCCTACAGTCTCTTTCTTCCCCCATGTGTCCCTAGCTGGCCTCTTCTCCTGTTCCTCTCTCTTCTCTTTCTGTCCTTCTCTCACCCCTTTTCTCTTCCTCTAACCCCTTCTCTAGGTCTCACATAAAGTCCCCTTTATGCTGTCACATGGTTTGACTATTCAGGACATCTTGGCAGGGCCCACTGAGGCGCTCCTTTCCCCCACACCACATCTGCCATTTTATAAAACACAACAGTAATTCCTCAAACTCACGATTATAATAGTTCATTTTTGTCTCCTACCCAGAATACTAGGCAAAAATTCAGTATTTCTGCTGCTTATTTTGACTCTTTCAGTAACTAGGCAGACATCCTGAAAGGAAAAGCAGAGTTATGGAGTAGGCAGTTTAGATAGCTGTTTATGCATTATATAATTTGCATAATACAAACATATATGTTACATAACCTATGGTTTATGTAGTTCTTGTACTCTTTAACATGGTAAAATTATATAAATAAATGTTTTATATACATGTATAGGATATAAATATACATAGTGCGTACATTTTCTCTATTACAGTAAAGACCATTATGTTTACCAGATTCCTGAAGCAGCTATGTGCTACTTAAACCCCTACAGGAATAATGACTAACACATTTTCCATTTCCTTCCTTTCTTTTCTCCACTTTTCCTTTGATTGAGCATAGGGAGGTAAGATCATCATGATTCCTATTTCTTTTTTTTTTAATTTTTTTTATTAGATATTTTCTTTATTTACATTTCAAATGCTATCCTGAAAGTTCCCTATAACCTCCCCCTGCCCTGCTCCCCTACCTACCCACTCCCACTTCTTGGCCCTGGCATTCCCCTGTACTGGGGCATATAAAGTTTGCAAGACCAAGGGGCCTCTCTTCCCAATTATGGACGATTAGGCCATCTTCTGCTACATATGCAGCTAGAGACATGAGCTCTGGGGGTACTGGTTAGTTCATATTGTTGTTCCTCCTATAGGGTTGCAGACCCCTTCAGCTCCTTGGGTACTTTCTCTAGCTCCTCCATTGGGGGCCCTGTGTTCCATCCTATAGATGACTGTGAGCATCCACTTCTGTATTTGCCAGGCACTGGCAAAACCTCACAAGAGACAGCTATATCAGGGCCCTTTCAGCAAAATCTTGCTGGCATATGCAATAGTGTCTGGGTTTGGTGGCTGATTATGGGATGGACCCCCGGGTGGGGCAGTCTCTGGATGGTCCACCCTTTTGTCTTAGCTCCAAACTTTGTCTCTGCAACTCCTTCCATGGATATTTTATTCCCTATTCTAGGGAGGAATGAATTATCCACACGTTGGTCTTCCTTCTTCTTGATTTTCTTGTGTTTTGCAAATTGTATCTTGGGTATTCTAGCTTGCTCTTGTCTGACAGAGTCCTTGTGTGGTGCAGCTGTGAGGGAGGGACTCGGAGAGTAGATTCTTATGCTTGTTTGTGAGGTAAATGGGGCCAGAATGTGATTCCTGCCCAGCAGCTGCCTCCCTTCACTGGCTCTAGACATGCAGCCTTGCTGATTCCATTCTTGAGTGCTGAGACTTCTGTCGATCATGTGAGTCAACTCTGCAGCAAAGGCAGCTGCAGTGCTCTGTCAACCTGGGGTCCTCTGTCTCAGGTGGCCTCAGCTAATAGGTGATTATCTAGCCCATCCCCTATGGGACCCTGTCTTAATAGACTCCAATAAAGTCCCTATAAATGAGCCCACCAAAATAAAATCTGCTCCCAATGTGCAAAATCCCACGGCATTTTTTCCTGTTTTTGCTGGAAGCACATCAACCTAGATAATAATTTATATAAGTAAAAACAAGACAAAACAACACAACAACAACAACAACACCCCTTAGTTTATATGAGGAGCTACTCAGGGTAGTAAACAGTCACATTCAGTGAATTTCTGACCTGGTTAACTGGTTCACTAGGAGACAGTTTTAATACTGTAGGAAGGAAAGGCAAGGGGTGTGTGCAGAGGTCAGTCACTAGCATAACTGTGATAGGTACTACAAACCATTCATTGTACAGGTGAGGAAAAGAGAGTGATAACCAATAAAAACAAAAAAGAAAGAAGTAGAAAGTTCTTACATTAATCTAGGAACGATTGAAAGGGGTTTCAATATTTTTGTTGTAGCTGCTTTGGATTCAGAATGAGACTAAAACAAAGAGAAGAAAGAAACATGGACGGTGGCTTTGCAATTTCTTTGGTCCCTCACTGCAGTTATCACACACCTGCAACAATCATTTATCAGTGAGTTGATGTGCTTTGAGCATTGGATTTACTCATAGGCAAGGCAGGCAGACAGAAGCAGAAACAGTCATTCAGTGGCCTCACTCACATCAAGGTATAGATAGTGCATTCTTAATAGACACTTTTCCTGAAGTTTCATCCATGTTTCAAAACAGTGAGCATTGCAACTTTAAGAGGCTTTCATTCAGAAGAAACTCTTTCTTTATACCATGGCTGCTAAGTAATAATTGGAGCCATCTGTTCTTTCCTGAACATAAGTCATGCAGCCAGCCAGTTGTGGAGAGGCACAATGAGGAATGACTCCTCCCACAAGAATACATCTAGGTCAGAATTGCCTCAAGATTTATTAACCTCTTGTCTCAGCCGCTAAAGTACCACCATATCTGTTTAACTTATGATTGTTCCTTGCTTTTCCTTAGCTCCCTGTAACCCCACTCACCATTACAACCCTGACTTCTGTCTTCATGAATGACCTATGGCAGCTCCTTCTTAGAACTATTGGCTGACAGAACACAGTCCTCTAAGGATTCCTGTAAGAGGGAGACCTTGTGTTTATGTCTGGTCCTTCTATGCAGTGGTACAAAATAAAATGAGCTCCATGTAAGACAAAATGCATTGCGTTCCAGGCATTGGACAATTTTCTCATTTGAATATTCATTATCACCCTGAGTGTCAAATGCTATTTTTGTCCTTGTCTGAGAGATGAGAGAACTGAATTTGGAAAGCATAAGAGATCTAGTCAGCTAATAAATGGCAGAGCAAGCTTTCAAGCAAACCAGGCCTACTCCAGCTGTAGAGCTGTCAGCCAGCTCCTGAGAGGGATGAAAACATGGGCCCGCAGTTCTGACTTCTCTTGGCAGGAGCTTATTTTCCAAGCCTGGGAAAACTCAGCTCCTCCTATAACATGCACCATAGCTGTGTGTGTACTTGGCTGTGGAAGTTCCTGGGAAGGAAGTTAATAAGACTTGGTTCCTCAGCAGGCATTAAGGACAGGAGAATCCTTTGGCGATCAGAATTAACACCTGCAATTTCTTGTTTCATCATTAAATCCAAGCAGGTTATTCAAATGTTGATTGGGTTAACGTGGTTGTTAAAATCCTTTTACTGCTAGACATGAAAGCAGGTAGGTATCTGTAATTCTATCTCTCTGGGGATGAGATGGGAGGGTCACAAGTTCAAAGCCAGCTCTGGATGCATACTGGAGGTCCTGTCTCAAACAATGCAAAGCAAAGCAAAACAAAACAAAATCCCTTCATTGTTATACATAGAAAAAAAAAAAAACCTAAGGCAGGAGGCATCTTTAAAAACCACACACACACACACACACACACACACACACACACACACACACGGATAATATCGCTTTTATCATGAAAGTAAATCCCCTTAAATTTTTTTTTGAGTTTTTTTTTTTTTTTTTTGAGGTTTTTTTTTTTTTTTTTTTTTTTTTTTTTTTGAGACAGGGTTTCTCTGTGTAGCTCTGGCTGTCCTGGAACTCACTCTGTAGACCAGGCTGGCCTCAAACTCAGAAATCCGCCTGCCTCTGCCTCCCAAAAGCTGGGATTAAAGGCGTGCGCCAACAATACTCACCACCCCCACCCCCACCCCCACCCTGGATGTGTGAGTTTGGTAAGAGTGCTCATGCACCAGAGAAAAAAATGTTTCCCACAATCCAGGGTGAAGAGGTCAATTCAGCAGCAACCATGACGCTCAGCTCCATTCTTGCCACTGCTGCAGCTTCCACAAGGAATCTGGACAGCAAAAATCGGACAAACAGTTTCAAAAGCCATTTCAAGGCACTGCTTTCTATGCATCATCAAAGGCAGAAGCTAAAGTAGGTGTGTTTACTAAATTAATGGTTTGGATCTTCTTCCACATAGCAGCAAATGTTGTTCAATGTGTGGTCTGTTTGAATTAAGGACAAAGGTTCTGCAACAGGAAGTAGAGGAATTGCTGCTGTCTTCACCGGAGCCTACGAAGCACCTGCAGCCCTGTAATTTCCCCTCTTCCACAATACACAAAAGATCAAGGAAACTGCTTACATCTGTTTCAAGATGCCAGGGTCTCATGTCTATCAGGAACTAATTTTGAAGGTATTTGTTTCTTTAAAACATCACTAGAGATGTTAGGTCCTGGTATCTTTAAATGACTCCCTGGGAGGAGGGGATAAAAATATCATTTTCCATTTCTAGACTGAAGATAGCTGCTGGATAATTTGCAATAAAATGCATGTATTCAGGTATGAGAAGTTCAGTGCCAAGAGGTGTGTGGGATATGTATATATTTGAGAAGGAAATCTTTTCATTATTATTGAAAACTATTTCAGCTTTTACAAAAGGTCTTTGCATTTCTTTCCACATCTTCCAAAGTGCTACGGTAGGAGCCATGGATTTCATTCCTGGCCTGAAAACCTGATTGACAGATCATTAGCTTCTAGTGACATACAGATCTTACCACAGCCCACAGTCTTCCAAAGCTATCAATTATACTTGTAACCTCTGAGACCAGTTTAAATAACTTTTATTAAAGGCTAGCCTGGACTTCATTAAATAGCCTAGACTTGTTTTCAAAGTTGTAACCCTATTGTGTAGCTTCCTGGCAGTGAGATTATAGGTATTTGACCCTGTGTCCAGCTAAATTTGTAATTTTAAAAAACATTTTAATTATGATTTTTATTTTCTTTTGAAGTATACTTGATTTTTCCTGTGATTACATTTTTCTATTACTTAAAAAATGTCTTTTAACAGTTTCACATATGAATAAGGTACATTTAATTCCCATAAGCCCCATTCTCTCCAATCTCCTTCTCATTCTTATTACTCCCTTGGCAGCAGGTCTCTAGTTGTGGTTTTTGGTTTTGTGTTTGTTTAAGGTTTTGTTTGTTTTTGAAGTACACTGGGCTTAACCAGGAGGACTCCTCAATGTATACACAGCTAGTGGTGACTGCCCCTTCTCCAGCATTTATCAACATCCAATTTGGGGAGAGGTAGGGTTCTATGAGTGCCTTACTGATCCATGGTTATTTGGGAGCCCCACTTTGTGAAGGCTTATTAGAGCCACAGCTGCTATGATGTCATGACTATATTGGGTGGATCACGCCCAGAAGACAGCATCTCACAGGCTTTCTTGCTATTTTCTGGTTTACATACTCTCTGCTCCCTCCTATATGATGATCCTCGAGCCTTAGAAGGGGTGGTATAAATTTCCCTTTTGGTTCTACTCGTCTGTGCATCCCTGAATTCACACTGTTCACTGCAAGTAGGCTTCTGTAGCTATATGAGTAACATTTAATTACAGGTATAAACACAAATATTTAAACAACAGCTTAGCACCATGATAGTTTAGCCAAACAGCAGTAGTAAGATCACCCCTAGGACTTAAGACCTTCTCAGTCATGGGTTTCCAACTGGGCTTACAGTATTTTAAAATTCCTCCACAGATCAAGCCAGGAATCTAACTAGAGAGCAGATGGTTATCTCTATGGCATCTGTACCACTCTTGCATCAGTTGGCACATTTTGCCTGGAAGATTGGTATTGTAGTTCAAATGTAGGTAAGACTGTTAGAGACTTTTGTCCCCCAACAACCTGTATAGAAACGTTTTGGCACTATGAAAGCTATGAAAGTTTCAATTCAGTTACAACTTGATTTTTCTATATTCTGGAACCACAGTGTGCAGAGTCTTCAGCAAGAGGGTTTTTATCAACTAGTTTTGTGGGCAAGGGAGAAGAATGAAAAGATCCTGTATTATTTGGAAACTACTAGGGCATCTCTGACCAACAATTCACAAGAAAGTATTTCACACGAATAACCTTAGAGTAAAAAGCTGGAAAACAATTTTCCAAGCAAATTGTCCCAAGAAACAAGTCGCCATTCTAATATTGAATAAAATCGACTCTCAACCTAAAGTTATCAAATAAGATAATAAAGGACACTTCATATTCATCCAAGGAAAAATCTACCAAGAGAATTCTCAATTCTGAACAACTATGCTCCAAGTGCAAGAGCACCCACAGTCATAAAAGAAGCTTTACTAAAGCTCAAAGCACACATTGCACCTCTCACAATAATAGTGGGAGACTTCAACACCCCACTCTTATCAATGGACAGATCCTGAAAACAGAAACAAAACAGAGACACAGTGGAACTAACAGAAGTTATGAACCAAATGGATTTAACAGATATCTATAAAAATTTTTTTATCCTAAAACAAAAGAATATACCTTCTTCTCAGCACCTCATGGTACCGTCTCCAAAACTTACCATATAGTCGGTCACAAAACAGGCTTCAATAGATACAAAAAAATTGAAATAATCCATGCATCCTATCAGATCACCATGGCTGAAGGCTGATCTTCAATAACAACATAAATAATAGAAATAGAAAGCCCACATACACGTGGAAGCTGAACAATACTCTACTCAATGATTACTTGGTCAAGGAAGAAATAAAGAATTAAAGACTTTTTAGAATTCAATGATAATGAAACTACAACATACCCAAACTTATAGGACATGATGAAAACAGTCCTTAAAGAAAAAATCCTTGGAGATTCTCCAAAAAGAAACTGAAGAGAGCAAACACTAGTGGCTTGACAGCACATCTGAAAGCTCTAGAACAAAAAAAAAAAAAGCAAATTCACCCAAGAGGAATAGATTGCAGGAAATAACCAAACTTGGAGCTGAAATCAACTAAGTAGAAACAAAAATAACTGTACAAAGAAATTACAAAACCAGGAGCTGGTTCTTTGAGAAAGTCAACAAGATAGATAAACCTTTAGTCAGGCTAACCAGAGGGCTCAGAGACAGTATCCAAATTAACAAAATCAGAAATGAAAAGGGAGACATAACAGTGGAAACCAAGGAAATTCAAAATATCATCAGATCTTACTACAAAAGCTGATACTCAACAAAACTGGAAAATCTGTATGAAATGGACAATTTTCTATATAGATACCAGGTACTAAGGTTAAATAAGAATAAGAAAAACCATCTAAATAGTCCCGTAACCACTAAAGAAATAGAAGCAGTCATTAATAGTCTACCCCCTCCCCCAAAATCCCAGGACCAGATGGATTTAGTACAGAGTTCTATCAGACCTTCAAAGAAGACCTAATACCAATACTCTTCAAACTATTCCACAAAATTGAAACAGAAGGAACACTACCCAATTTGTTCTATGAAGCCACAGTTATGCTGATACCAAAACCTCACATAGACCCAACCAAAAATGAGAACTTCAGACCAATTTCTCTTATGAATGTAACTGCAAAAACACTCAATAAAATAATCATAAACAGAATCCAAGCACACTTCAAAATGATCAAGTAGGCTTCATCCCAGGGATGCAGAGATGGTTCAACATAAGGAAATCCAGTAACATCATCCACTATATAAACACACTCAAAGGGAAAACAACAACAACAAAAAAAAACCTGATCATTTCATTAGATGCTGAGAAAGCATTTGACAAAATCCAACACTCCTTCATGTTAACAGTCTTGGAAAGATCAAGAATTCAGGCCCATACCTAAACGTAGTAAAAGCAATATACAGGAAGCCAGTAGCCAACATCAAACTAAATGGAGAGAAACTTGAAGCAATTCCACTAAAGTCAGGGAGTAGACAAGGATGCCCACCCTCTTCCTACCTATTCAATATAGTACTTGAAGTCCTAGCCAGAGAAATTATGCAACAAAAGGAGGCCAAAGGGATACACATTGGAAAGGAAGAAGTCAAAATATCACTATTTGCAGATGATATGATAGCATATTTAAGTGACCCCCAAAATTACACTAGAGGACTCCTAAACCTGATAAATAACTTCAGCAAAGTTACTGGCTATAAAACTAACTCAAACAGATCAGTGGCCTTCTCTAGTCAATGGATATACAGGCTGAGAAAGAAATTAGGGGAACAACACCCTTCATAATAGTCACAAATAATATAAAATACCTTGGTGTGAGTCTAACCAAGCAAGTGAAAGATTTGTATAAGAACTTTAAGTCTCTGAAGAAAGAAATCGAAGAAGATCTCAGAAGATGGAAAGATCTCCCATGCTCATGAATTGGCAGGATTAATATAGTAAAAATGGCCATCTTGCCAAAAACAATCTAGAGATTCAATGTAATTCCATCAAAATTTCAACTCAATTCTTCAAAGAGAAATTTGCAAATTCATCTGGAATAACAAAAAAACCTAGGATAGTAAAAACTATTCTCAACAATAAAAGATCTTCTGGCAGAATCACCATCCCTGACCTCTAGCTGTACTACAGAGCAATTGTGGTAAAAACTGCATGGTATTGGTACAGTGACAGTCAGGTAGATCAATGGAATAGAATTGAAGACCCAGAAATGAATCCAGAAACTTATAGTCCCTTGCTCTTTGACCATCCAGTGGAAAAAATACAGTTAGACTCCAGAGAACCAACTATCCCTATTAAAAATGGGGTACAGAATTAAACAAAGAATTCTCAACTGAGGAATACCGAATGGCTGAGAAGCACCTAAAGAACTGTTCTTAGTCATGAGGGAAATGCAAATCAGAACAACCCTGAGATTCCACCTCACACCAGTTAGAATGGCTAAGATCAAAAACTCAGGTGACAGCAGATGCTGGTGAAGATGTGGAGAAAGAGGAGCACTCCTCCATTGGTGGTGGGATTGCAAGCTTGTACAACCACTCTGGAAATCACTTTTGTGGTTCCTCAGAAAATTGGACATAGTACTATCTGAGGACCCAGCTATACCATTCTTGGGCATATATACAGAAGATGCTCCAACATGTAATAAGGACACATGCTCCACTATGTTCATAGTAGCCTTATTTATAATAGCCAGAAGCTGAAATGAACCCAGATGTCCCTTCACAGAGGAATGGATACAAACAATGTGGTACATTTACAAAATGGAGTACTAGTCAGTTATTAAAAACAATGAATTCATGAAATTCTTTGGCAAATGGATGGAACTAGAAAATATCATCCTGATTGAGGTAATCCAATCACAAAAGAACACACATGATATGCACTTACTGATAAGTGGATATTAGCCCAGAAGCTCAGAATATCCCAGATACAATTCACAGGACACATGAAGCTCAAGAATAAGGAAGACCAAAGTGTAACTACTTCGGTCCTTCTTAGAAGGGTGAACAAAATACCCATGGGAGGAATTACAAAGTGTGGAGCCAAGACTGAAGGAAAGGCCACCCAGACACTGCACCACCTGGGGATCCATCCCATATACAGTTACCAAACCCGGACACTACTGTGGGTTAAAACTATTGCTTGCTGACAGGAGCCTGATATAGCTGTCTCCTGAGAGGCTCTGCTAGTGCCTTACAAATACAGAGTTGGATGCTCTCAGGCAACCATTGGGCTAAGCCCAGTGTCCCCAATGAAGGAGCTAGAGAAAGGCCACAAGGAGCTGAAGGGGTTTGCAGCCCCATAGGAGAAACCACAATATGAACCAACCAGTACTCCCAGAGTTCCCAGGGACTAAACTACCAGTCAAAGAGTACAGACAGAGGGACCCATGACTTCAGCCACATGTGTAGCAGAGGGTGGCCTTGTTGGACATCAATGGGAGGAGAGGCCCTGTGAATGGTCGATGCCCCAGTGTAGGGGACTGCCAGGACAGGGGTGTGGGAGGGGGTGGGTTTGTGAGCAGCAGGAAGGGTTGGCATAGGGGGTTTTCAGAGTGGAAACCAGGAAAGGGGATAACATTTGAAATGCAAATAAAGAAACTATCTAATAAATATCAAAGAAGGAATTACTAAGAACAACAGGATAAAAAGATAATGATTTTTGATAATTGGACCTTGATGTTTTGATTATTGGTGTTAACATTTCCTTTAGGCTCCTCCCAACAGTTACCTAGCAACAGGTATATGCCAGGTTCCAGCCAGGAGCCAGTCCTATAACATGCATTGTTTGGCTTCCCTGTCCTCTCCCCCCTCACTGTCCCTTCTCTCCTCTCTCTCTCTCTCTCTCTCTCTCTCTCTCTCTCTCTCTCTCTCTTTCATGTGTTCGTGTGGGTCTCTTTTTCTCTCTTCCTTCTGTTTCTTTCCTTATCTGTCCCACCTCATCTGCCTCTACTCCCTTCCCCAGGTCACCTTCTCTTCTCCCAGTAAGTTTCCTTTTATACTAGGCCTGTAGCTTGGCTTGATTCCTCAGAGGAAACCTTGGCTGGGCCTCTGAGATACACCTTCCCAAATTATTACACCACATTTTATAAAGCACAACAGTTGGACCTTAGTGGTCAGCCTAAAGAATGAGTCAGTAGCTAAATAAGGAAACGAACCTTGGGGGCTTACTTTAGGAATCTAATCTAACAGTTTTTAGTAAGGGAAACATGTAAGAGGCAAAACCTGTGTGCACCATGTTTGCTGGGCTGGCGCCTATTACAGAGCCCTTCAAAATCATAGCACACTCCATTGTGCGCATGTGGCACATTTTTATTATTCTTTCATGACTTGGTAGGCATTTTGGCTGATTCTATTTCTTAGATATTTCAAATAGACACAAATGAATATCAGTGAGCAAGTTTCTATGGAGGAATAGTTGGGCCACTTGGTAGATCTATTTGTAGTTTTGTAAGGACCTTCTACAGTGATTTTCAAGTGGCTGCATTAATTTATACTTCAACAGTAAATAGGGGTTCCTGTTTCCTAACATATCCTGCTACTTGTTCATATTTGAATTTTCAGTGTTAGCCACTCTGGTTAGGGTAAGGTAGAGAATCCTACAGTAATTTTAATTTATGATTTTCTTAGTGGCGACCTTTTAAAAATGTTCAGTTGTATTTTTCCCGTAGAGAATTCTTTGTTCAGACCTATAGCCAAGGTTTTTGTGTTGCTTGTTTTCTTGATGTTCATATTTTTGTTTTGTTTTGTTCTTTAGCTCTTTATGTTTTCCTTTAGACTGCTTTTGTCCTGGAATGTTTTTCTATTTCAATTATAACAGATGGTTTTGCTGGATACCATGATCTTGCTTGGCATCCATAGTCCTTCATAACTGGAAATACACCACTTTAGTCTTTTTGGCTTTTAAAGTTTCCATTGAGAACTCAAATGTTACTCTAATTTGGTCTTCCTTATATGCAACTTTTTCTTTATTTCTTGCAATTTTCAATATTTCTTTGTTTTGTTTCTTTAATGTTCTGAGTATTATACAGCATGGGGAATTTCTCGTTTGATCTTTGGTATCCAGTGGGTCTTTTGTATTTAGATGGGCATCTCTTTCCTTAGATCTGGGGAATTCTCTATGGTTTTAGTTAAAGTATTTTCTGTGCCTTTAATTTGGATTTCATCTTCTATATCCATAATATTTGTAGGTTTGGCTTTTTTTTTCATAGTGTTTCAAAGATCCTACATGTTCTTTTTGTGTGAGCTTGATTTTTTTTGTCTTGTTAGACTGAATGTTACAATTCATCCTCTTTGAATTTTGATCCTGATAGTTCATCTTCCATGTCATTGTGTCTACTGGTGGAGTTTTTCACTGAGCTTTTTGTGTCAGGGTTTATTTTCGTTTGGGTTTTCTTTAATATTTCAATCTCTTTATTGAATTTCATTTTCATACCCTGAATTGTCATTCTTATTTTGTATGTGTTCTTAATCTTCAGTCTGGTCTTTGTTCATGTTCTCTTTGAGTCTTGAACATATGTTCTTTTGAATTCATTGTCTTAAGTGTCATTTTAGTTGTTGTCAATGAGAGCCATTCCTATGGAATTAAAGATTTCCTGGAGGAGATATATTGTCTTTGTTTTTCATGTTTGCATTTTTATGAAAGGGCCTGAGTAGGTGTATGGAATTAGGGCTTTGGTCATGTCTTTTGGGATGGTCTGCCCCACCTTTGTAAATAGGCATATGCTTCTCTGTTTACTGTTATGCTAGTTTGACAAGTTTTGTATCAGCAAATGCCTGAAGTTCAGTCTTAGGATCAGTCAGAACTGATTTGTGAAGGGTTCAGCAGAGCGATTTGTAGCTCAGCTACAGAAAGATGTAGTTTCTGGCCTCACCAACAAACACCCCAGAGAACAAGGAGGTCCTCCTGGCAGTTGCTAAGAAACAGGCTAGAGTGCCAGAGAACAGAGGTAGAGTGCTACAGTGGGGTTTGGGTACTCAGCACAGGGCCTTATAATACCCATTACCGGTGGTACTATATTCTCAGAGGAAGGGAGAGTTGAGAGCAAGCAAGGTGGTGGGCAGGGTCTCATTTGGCCTGCAGTAGGATCCCAGAATAAGGAAGAAGTGAGTGTCATTTGTGGACTGAGGAGCTTGTGTACTTGGGGGCTCAGTGCAGGCCATCAGGTAGTGGAGCTAGGTTCCAGCATTAAGGGGAGGAAAGGGATATCTAAAGGATGAATAAGTGATTCCACAGATACCCAAATGGCAGAGGTAGCCTGTGAGGCCTTTAGCCTGACAGGCATTTGAGGGAATACTCAAGTGGGCACAGGACAGAAGAAATGTGTATTGGGAGTAGAAGGTCTGGATCTCTTATCTGCCTAAGTTGAGTGGATAGAAGCCTAAATTTGAACCACATCACAACCACCTTCTTCCTAGGACCCATTCCCTTAGTTTTCACCTAAGGAAGTTCAAGGACATTAGTGGACTTAGTCAAGATTACACTAAGCCTCTGTGAAAGATGCACAAAATAGGGAGGAAGTGACTTCTCACTGTAGATACCACAGGAGGTTATGGAGGAATTTTGCTAGGGTTTTCTGTGCTGTAGATGGAGATGGATAAATAGGGTGGCTAGACAATCTACATGGGAGAGTAGAAGACAATGTTAAATATTATTTCTGAACTAAACTTGTTAGGTGGGTAATCATTGACCATCACTAATGGAGAGTCAACAGTGGAAAAGCTCAGTGGAGATTGAGTGTTTAAGGACATGACAAGAGGTGACTTACAGAATCCATAATAAAATATGAAACAAATCAAGACTTGTTGACTGCTACTTAGTGACTGCTGAGTTAGCTACTTTCCTCATGGTTGTGACAAAGTGCACAGCAAATGTGATTCAAAGAAGGAAGGATTTGTTTGGCCAATGGTTTAAAGGGATACAGTCCTACCTTCAGGCAAAGCACAGCAGTGGGCATGAGAGGCACCTGGCTACATTGCATCTGCAGTCAGGAGGTAGAGAGAGGCTCCCTCTTTCCTCTTATGGTTTTTGTTCAGTCCAGGGCTCCTGCCCATGGCATGATATCACGCATATTGAGAGTGGGCCTTCCCTCTTTAGTTAAACAGCTATGAAAATACCCTCAGAAGGTGTACCTCAAGATAAATTCATCAAGCTAATGATGAAAATTAATCAGCACAAATTCCAAGAGCCACGCTCAGTATCATACATACATTCAATTTAATCAACACCAAAACTGTAGGAAGAAACTTGCTGTTGTCAAACTGGGGAACACAGTCAAGGAGGCTTGTTGATTATTCTTGGGGTATCAGAGAGAGCCAGTGATGTGTCATACATAACTTGACTCTAGGTAATCCAGCTGCAGAACCTACATTCTTATTACTCCCGAGACACTTTTCCTTCATATCAAAAAGAGTGAGAATTTCTTCCTGAGCACAGAGAGTAATGGCAGAATCTGGAGTCCTTCCTATCTGAGAGTCCTTATTTTTCACACATTCACAAAAACATAATTTGGTACCAGGGGAAAAGTAGTGTAGAGGAATAAATTAAATAAGATTGCAAGAGTAAAGGTTGAAGGCCACATGGGACTTTGGTATTTTGTTTTTCTCGTTTTTATACTTAGGTGAAAATGTCATAATAAAATATTTTTGATTGACCATTTCTATTTGATGAAGAAAGGGGGTGATAGCAGAAGTAAGACCAGAAGACAAGAAAGTCATTAAATATTAAAAATGACCTCCACCACATGACAGAGTGTAAAGTGAGCACCCGTAGCCTGATATGTCTACATTTACACATTTATTTGGGTTTAGAGAGAAAACACAGGTAAAATACTTTGATCATACACAAGTTTATATTTGGTAGCATAGGTTGCCACATTTGTTTTTATTTTATTTTTTCTGTCTTTAGTTAATGTAGTGGTGCTGGGGAAATGTTGACATTATTCAGAAACACCATTTGGCAACAAGATCTTTGCATACACAACTAATTAATACACAGTGTTTGCATTTAGCACTTGAAAACAGAAAAGCACGTGCAAGATGATACCTGGTTTGATGTTTTTGCTTCTTTGTCCTGTTACTATATTTACACCTGTGCATCCTTTGTCCATGTTCTGAGGAGCAGCACCTTCTCCAAGACCCTGTAGAGTCAATACCTGCACTGTCAGCAGCCTGTGACGCTCCATAATTGGTTTCTCTGGCCTCAGAGATGAAGCATTTTGTGTGCCATCACACAGTTGTCAAAGAGATTTCTTAGGGTGGGACTTAGTTGAGGTTATGTTTTCTCTAAGAGCCAATGGAGAGGGCACACAGCTTGGGACTGGGTGAAAGGGTGAGGGTAGAAGAGAGGCAAGGACAGGAATGGATGCAAATGTAGTTCTCATAATTTCAAAGTTCAAAGTTCAATACAACTACCACATAGAAGAAGACACACTGGTAATACATTGTGCAAGTTTTTACAGCAACACATGTTGTTTTGCAACACCACACAATTCAATATAAAGTGCACAACCTCAATCTGAGGTGACAAGACAGTACTAACAATGTACTAACGGCAACACTCACACACACACACACACACACACACACACACACACACACACACACGATTTTCTTTCTTCAAATCCTGTGACAGAACATGAAGTCTATACCACTTAGAAGTCTTAGATAAACACATACTGCACTTTTTTCAAGTATTTTAAATAATAAATGAAATATTGCTATATAAATAAAAATTAGCATATCAATTCTGATTAAAACTGAAACCAATGTTTAAAAAGAAAAAAAAATCACAGATAGAGACCATTGGCACTGGGGATTTGGACCAACGTTCAATATAGTCTCCCTCCATTATTACTCCATTATTACTCTTTCATCCCATTTTCCTTAGCACTCTCCTGAGTGGATGGCAGAGCTGCTGTAGAGGATCTATTAAAGTACTGGGCATGCATGTACCTCCTTTTCTAGGATACAGGATGAGAAGATTTGCATGCCCGAGCAAGGCTCCTAGAAATTTTGAGGAAGAATCTGGAGAAGAAGGGGATTGGAGATCCAATTCACTAGCAAAAAGTGCATGGACACAACTTTTTAAATTCTGTCATCTCATCAAACTAGAAGCCAGCTTGAGCTACTAAGTCTGTCCCCCAAGGGCTAAGCTTTCCATCTATCAGACAGTAGGCCCTTCTGCCTTCTCTAAGCGGGACACTCGGTTTGATAAGTGAGTCTCTGCCCGGGAAGTGAGATCTGTGGGCCTGAGGCACAAGATGGATGGGCAGCTGCATATTTACTCTCAGCAGCCAGGTTCTAGAAAGGAAAGTTATGCCTGTCCATTAGGGAGTGCTGACCTACTTCATGACACTCTGGTGTACAGGTTGTTTTCTTTTTGGCTGTCTAGACAGCAAGGGCCCAAAGCTACAGTCATACTGAGGATCAGTATGTCTAGTCAAATAAGGTCTGGGCTAAGTTGTAAAGATTTGTGGTAGTTAGGGACAGGGCCTTCTTTCTTCTGTTCCTGTATCTTTCTGAGTACCAAAATGCCCATCCATATGGAGTGGGAGAATGCTTCCAGACTGGTACTTGCCTTTTGCATGTAAAAGTCCATAGTTCTACCAGCACTTAGATCTGTTCATCTGTGACTTAAAGTTATCATGGGAGCTGTTGATCATTCTCCATCCAGTTTACAGGGAAAGAAACGTATTTTCAAACTCTTGATTTGAATTTTAGCGATCTCTGCACATTCTAGTCACTGTGGGTCTTGATGGGAGGCAGATAAAAGAAGTTCTTAGGCTACCTTGAAATTGCTTGCATGAGGAACTCATTTCAGGAAAGGAAAAGAGCCACATGGGATAGTAATTCATTACTAGGGGTCTGGGGGCAGGGAGTCTAGCAGGAGAGACTTTAAAGTGTGGGATGGAGAAGGAATTTGAAGAAGAGAGCATCTGGGATGCAAACGACCCTTTCCCCAGACAGTAGCAAAATGGCATCTGGGAGGAAGCCATTCTTGTCATACAGAGGTCTCGACTCCCATGACTGGGTTTAATATTCTGTGCTTATCACACTTAAGGAGTGTGCTGTACCCCTCTTTGCTAGGGCTGATTTGGTTTTATTTTCACCCTTTTTCCTAATTAATCCAGATGATCTAATAAAAGAATATGGTTTGAAAAGACACTTCAAGAACTAATATCAACCTTTGGTTGAAAGCAGGCCGCCGGGAAGCAGAGTGGACGAGCTTGCCTGGATCTGGGTCCAAGCTGGGCTTGCCTGGCTTCTAGACAGGGTCTGCGAGGTCAACTAGTGCAACATCTAAACAGGAAGAGAATCTTAATTGTTGATCTGTTCAATTGTTTTTAGAAGTTTCATTTTTGTGTGTGTTTGCTTTGAAATACTAGCTTTAGGGATATGATAAGCCACAATGTATTCTAAAGTAAGTTATTACATTTTAAAAGAATTTTGTGGGTTCTATGTTAAAACTATCTTGCTAAAGTGTTTTATTGTGCCTCCATGAGAAGAAAGATAGAAAAAAGTAAAGAAATAACTCTGGCTTATGTTTCATATCTGCCTCTGCAGTCTGTATAACCCATATAAAATAAAATCTATATGTTACAAAATAGGATTTCTTTTAATATATATTTTTCTTTTGTAAAATTATATGTATTTAAATACATTTGAAATGTTGCTCTAGGTAAATTAGAAATTCTTTTCCTAATACTATGAAAAAGGCAAGAGTTTTTCTTGTCCACATACATTTTATATTTACTTTGTCCTTTTCACTGTACCCCAGAGAACCTTTTATGATTCAAGGGTGATTTGGCACTATTTATTACTACTGCTCTGAAGTGAAAATAAGGTTGGATTAACATACTATATTAAAAGGGAAGTATTTATAACAATTTTATACTTTCTCTTACTGATTAGAACACAGCCTTTTGTCACTAATTATTAGAGAGGTATTCTAAACTTAAGAAAGGATTTTAAAAAGGAGTGATGTTTCCTGTTGGTTTTGATTTCTTTGTTTTTTGGTTTTTTTCGAGACAGGGTTTCTCTGTGTAGCCCTGGCTGTCCTGGAACTCACTTTGTAGACCAGGCTGGCCTTGAACTTAGAAATCTGCCTGCCTCTGCCTCCCAAGTGCTGGGATTAAAGGCATGCGCCACCACCACCCCACTGGTTTTGATTTTTTTAAACTGTACTCTACTGTGACACCACGATATAGAAATAGAATTATTCTGGAACAAACTACAAATACATTTACACAGTTTGTGACAACTTAGCTGTCTACCTAGAGAACTGAAACAGTTTGATGAGTGAGGTGATTACAAATCTTGTCCGAGGCGTTCGATTTCTTCAATAAGGAAGTCAATGTCTTGGTGAGTTGCTGCAGGGTTTGAGATGACCATGCGGAAGAAGTTGACCTTGTCCCCTAAGGGTTGGTAGCTGACCATTGTGGTCCCATACTCCATCATTCTGGCTTTAATCACTGGCGCCACCTGTGGAAGAGAACACGTCAGTGCAACGACTTTCTCTCTATCTCCTTTATGTTAGTTATGCAATCAATGTTTGTATGTTATGCAGTGCATCCCATAGCAAGTGGTGTTTTTAGTTTTTAACTAAACAGGACCACAATTTTCTCTTGAAGGAACTGCTTCAAGTTTTCATGAGATCAGCAAATAAAAATAGCTCAGAATATTAAAAACCCTAAATATAATAAGAGACTCGTCATCTTGCAGGAAATGAAAAGAATCTTTTCCTGGGGTTAAATGGTTTAACAGTACTACACTGAAGAGAGTTTCACCCTAAAAATGCAAAGTCGTTGAAAGAAAGCACTATTAATAAAAATTACTATGAGGGGCAAGCCTCAGTATCAAGTGATGGATAAAAGCAGGAGACAGAGGGCTGGAGAGATAGTTCAGTGGGTGAGTGCACCTGCTTGAAACCATGAGAACCTGTGCTCCTCTAGCAGCCATGTAACAAATCCAGGAGTACATGGTACATGCCTCTAAAAAACAGGGTACACATCTGTAACAACAATGCTGTGGGGAGAAGTCAGGTTAGTCCTGGAGCTTACTGGTCAGCCAGCCTAGCTGAAATGGTAAGCTTCAGGTTCCTTTAAGAGACCCTGCATCAAGAGATTAAGTAGGGACTGGAGAGATGGCTCAGCAGTTAAGAGCACTGGCTGTTCTTCCAGAGGACCTGGGTTCAATTCCCAACACCCATATGGCAGATCACAAATGCCTATAACCTTGGGTCTATGTGATCCAACACCCTCATTCAGACATACATGCAGGCAAAACACCAATGTGAGTGAACTAAAAAGGGCAGTTAAGAGCACTGGCTGTTCCTACAGAGGACCTGAGTTAAATTCCCAGCACCTACATGGCAGCTCATACCTGTTTGTAACTCCAGGGGATCCAATACCCTTGCACAGACATTCATGTAGGCAAAACACCAATGCGCATACTTTTTTTTTTTAAAAATTATTTATTTTATGTATATGAGTACGCTGTCACTGACAGACCAGAAGAGGGCATCATATCCAATTATAGATGGTTGTGAGCCACCATGTGGTTGCTGGGGATTGAACCTGTGACCTCTGGAAGAGCAGCTAGTGCTCTTAACCACTGAGCCATCTCTCCAGCCCTGCATAATATCTTTTTAAAAAAGGAATTATGAAAAAATTAAAAAGAAAAAAGAAAAAAAGAATAAGTCAGAGAGGACTGGAGGAATGCCTAGTGCCTTCCTTTAACCTCCCCTAAAGGGTACACCCCCTACTACCACACAAAGGCATTAAAGAAAAATAAATAAATAAACACACTTCTGTCAACTTTTTTGTGATCCTAAACTTTTCTAGTTTCTTTTCATTCTTTTTAAAATTGTTTTCACTTACAAGTATTTCGGAAAAAAAAAAAAACCCAAAAAACCAAAAAACCAAAAAAAAACCCAAAAAAACCCCAAGGCTGTACCGATATAAAGACTTATCTAGGAGTAAATAGCTGTGTTGTGATTTCGTGCACAGAGAGACATCTCTGACAAGACCACAGTGCTTTTGTTACGACGGTCATTGCAGCTCCTGGATTCTCTCTGCTGTTTCGAAATAAGCTTGTGCTCTCCAGCTCTGCAAACCAGCTTTTTCTCATCAGCTCCAACAATTCATCTTCAACTGCTAACCAAAGCGAGCTTTCAACTCTGACAAGGGCCATTTATTAAATATCCTTTGAAGCATCTACATTTCTCATCATTTCATGCCTATCATCAGTCATACCGTGGTACTTTCTCCCAGTCCATGTCTTCAGTCCTCTGTAAGGCTCCACATCCTAAGTATTCTGCAGGTTTCCCCCACAGTGTCCCAACCTCAGGGGACCCTTTCGTGCCCACTATTAACTATCTTCTTCTGAGTTGTACCTACGGGACTTTACACACAGAGTCTAACAGCATCCTAATTTCTTAACTGGCCTTCACTGATGAGCAGCTACATTTTCTCTTTCTACCCCATCTGTAAGCTGCTGGAAGGTAGGCATACTACCTTTTCATTCCTTGGTTTCCTAACGTGGTGCAAGAAGCTGTAGAGGGCTTTCTGAATTCTAACAGACGTGGTAGTAGCATGAGAGGAGCAGCTTGCTAAGATGAGACCTACATTTCAGTTGCATCTGCTCAGTATGCTTGCTTGATCTGTCCACATGAATTTGCCACTGGAGTCTGTATATGTAGCATCTGATCTTTGATGTTCATTACAAAGATACAGCCAGAAATGAGAAGCCAGAGATGCATTGCACTTATGTGAGATGTTCATGGTCATAGATTCAGTTGAAAATGGCGACCATCTCTTACATCACCAGCAGACCTCTTCATAATTAAACTTTGCACTTGTTTCTTTCAGAGGGGGCTAGTGTTTATGAAATAACATAGTTATCTTGAAAATGTGTTTCCACTATATGTTAGAAAGCTTTTGTGTTTAAATCTTAGAAATGTATGAATGCCATTAAGAAAACATTCTGTAATGTCAAAATCTTGCCAAATGAGTTTTTCATTATTCCATAGCAGACTTTTCAAAGTCATCTCATGTATGAGGCCACATTGCTTCTTTACCAATTTGCTATGAAGCCCATTATGATAGCCTTTTGAAAGTCATCAATTAGTGGAGGACTAGAAAAGCTGTTAAGAGATGAAGGTAATGGTCAGTAAATTGCTGGCCATAGTGGAGCACACCTTTAACCCCAGGATTTAGGAGGCAGAGTCAGGTGTATCTCTTGTGAATTCCAGGCCAGCTGGGCTACATAGTGAGTTCCAGGCTAGTCTCTTAGGCAACTAGAAATACACCTACCAGATTCTCATCTTTACATCTTCATGAAGGAGTGAATGCTTGTATTAGTCATAACTGCTTCTGTTATGACTAGATATTTGTTTGCTACCAGTGAACTCTTGGGAAAGGCTGATTGAATTTGGTAAAAGTTCTTTTCTCTTAAGCAAGGAAGTATGTGAGAAGTATTAATTAACACCCCAGAGAAGGTACAGGGGGAAAGGGCTGACCATTTGGATATGGAATCTGCTGACTGCTTGATCTCAGATTTCCCAACCCCAGAACTGACTGTGAAACATAAATTTCTGTTGTTCATCAGCCACCATAGTAATTTATTATATTGCAAGCCCCACAGGCTCAGCACTTCAGCTCAGCAATTGACTTTTGGTGGCTTTTGTATACTATAGCACTGAACTAAGCAAGTTCTTGGCCTTGTATTGTTCAGAATTTAACTTTGTTCTCTTTCCAACATGCAGGTGCACACATGCATATATGCACATTCACGTACATTTGTATATGTATCTGAACATGTATCTTCATACACAACACACACTAATAAATTAAAAAAAAAAGACTACCTCATGTGAGTTTCATCACACTGAAAAATGTGGTTCCAGATTGCTAAAGGGCAGATATTAATGTTTTAAAAGTCACCTGAGGGGTTTTCATCTACTGCAGTGGTTCTCAACCTGTAGGCCATGACTTCCATGGAGGCACATATTAGATACCCTCGCATATCACATATTTACATTGAGATTCACCAGTAGCAAAATTATAGTTATGAAGTAGTAATGAAATAATTTAATGGTTGGGGGCCACCACAACATGAGGAACTGTATTAAAGGGTTGAGTTATTAGGAAGGTTGAGAAACACTGATCTACAGGAATCCTATACTTCCCTTTATATAGAAGGGAATAAATTATTCCAGAAGGCCAGTAAGTTAAGGCAAGATTCTTAGCAGTGGGGAATATATGCCTGGGTAACCTGGCTGTGTGTGCAGCCTCCTGAGTCACTGAAACAGTGCCTAGAACAACTAACTTTCTGGGGTTCATGTATAAGTGATGGATGGCCCTGGCTTCCCATTCCTACAGCACTGTGAGAAATAGGCTTTGGAGTGCCCTCCCTTTAGTGTGCACCATAAAGCAAACTGCATCCATGTGTAAATGTTGGGAGCATGTAGAGATTAAATATATAATATATATATTCTATATACATTATATAGAATATATAACCAGTGGAGAGTGAGAAATAGGCTTTGGAGTGCTCTCCCTTTAGTGTGCACCATAAAGCAAACTGCATCCATGTGTAAATGTTGGGAGCATGTAGAGATTAAAGATATAATATATATATTCTATATACATTATATAGAATATATAACCAGTGGAGACATCAGAGCTCTTTAAGCTCTGGAGTCAAACTTGCTGTACAATTTGGGGGAGCATTGCATTTCCCACGGTCATTCAGTAAAATGGGACAGCAATAATTCTTGGCCACTTCAACTCACACGAGCTGCTATGAGACTTTAAGTGACCTAAAATCTGATAAATGTGGAGCCTGGGGCATACAGTACACACAAAATGGTAGCTGTTAAGATTATTGCTCCTTCTACTGGGTAGCCTGGATCTTTGTATTCAACAAGGGCAGTTTTTGGTGATTTCTGAATGTCAGTAAAGATTGTCACCCAATCAATTATTTTAAGACATCATAAACTCTCTCTCTAGGAACAAGCAAGTGGAATTGTGAAAAATCAGGGGACAATGGCTTTGCACATCTGGGCTCTGTGAGAGCTCATGGATGAGATGGGTCCAGGCTCCAGGTGTTATTCCCCACAAAGACATTGCATATCACAAAGAAGACGAATGTAGCAAAGGAGACAAGGAGCTCTCAGTGCCTACCTTTGAGAGGCGGCTCATTCTCTCTTCATTGTCTTCCAGAGTGCGCAAACTAGGAGGTACAAACCAGAAGCAGACATTTGTGTGTTGAGGCTAAAAGGAAGAAAATAGGATTCAGGCCTGGTCTAAAATTCCAAGGAGGGTTCAAATGTTTTGATTCTTCAGGTTCAGAAGACAACTCCTGTATTTAAATGAGTGATTTCCTTTGGCATATTTCCCTTTCACATTCTTCAGAGTTGTGAGTCCACTCTTTATCCCAGCTCAAAGGAACCACCGCACCATCTATCACTTGCCCCTGTAATGGTCCCACTTAGCCAGAAAGCTCATTACTGACACCAGAAAACACCAGGGGTAAGCACTGGAACCGAGGATGTTCATGGTGATTGTTGAAATGCTGAACACGTACCTTCCCATCAAACACCATTTCATAGCCTTCTCGGTTTTTTATGATAGTGTATAAATACTCTGCTAGCTCCAAACACTTATCAATGTGTGCCTCAAACCCAGTAGTCCCCTATGAAAGAGAAGAAAGAGAAAGCATTAGGCAGACCAAGCATGTGGATAGCTCTCAGATAGAAAGGAGGGAACAACATGAGTCATTAACATAGAGATTGGCAGTCATTCTGCCATTTCCGGCCCTGCCACTTTGACACATCTTAGACAAGGATGCTCCTAGAGGTTTTTCTGGTGATTACCTCCCTTTAATTCTCCTCCCAAGGTGTGTTTGTTCCTTTTCATTAAGAGGCCCCACAGTTGACTCCTTTTGTTCCCAGGGCTTAATTCCCCAGGCAATTATTTTGATTACTCAAGGGGAAAATTTGCCTTTGCAGCTCATAGATGCAATCATGGAAGTCATTAATAACAGAAGGGATAGGCTAGTCTTTTCCTGCAGATAAGAAGCCTTGTCAGGGGTCTCTCCCTCCCCTCACTGTCCTCCCCACATGCCTGTTTGGCCCTCACTCATGATGCAAACTATCCATCCCCAAGCTACAGGTACTTGCTGAGTGTCAGTTGGTCAGACAGATGAGTCTTAGGAAGGTTGTCTTGGGCTTAGCTTTCTGGTGTCCTTGGTAGTGATGCAGGGCTCATGGCAGCTGGGTACATAAACCATCAGTGGCTTTTACTTCTCGGCTCTGGAAACCTTGGATCTGGACTTTTGAATAACAGTACAACTGCCTTGAACTGGAATTATCTAACCAATGCCTGGGCACACTAGGGAACTGATTTAAAAAAATGCTTTTCCTTTGCTACTTCCTATATTTGTTAAGTGCAAATGGAGATCTCAGGAAAGCAGTTAATGCTCGGGGAAACTGGTACATAACTTAATCCAGCATGGAACTCAGGGGAAGCAACTGTAAGTATAACAGAGTTAAGATGGGCGTGTTTATCTTCGCCCAAAAAGAAGACCTAACCAGCCCATGTAAAGCATGCTTCAGAATGAGCTAGCTGTATTGGAGAAATGAGATGGGTTCAGAAGATTGTCACTGAAGTGATGTTCTCCTCTGTCCACTCTTCCTCATTTTCCTTTTTAGGTGAAGTCCTAATTCTTGTTGGTATGGAAGAAAGATACACCCAGTAAGCTCAAGCAAGAGGGTTGCTGGGATTTGAGATCAGCCTGACCTCTAAAGGAGAATAGAATCTTGTTTTAAAATCACGTAACCATTGTAGCCAACTTTTATATGGTAGTTCCTACAGGGAACGTTTGATCCCTGTGACAAGCATGGCAAGGGAGCTTGTGATGGGATAATTATCCTCACTTCTGGTCTATGCTGAGAAATTGTGCTTAGTATTTTGAGAACTATTATCATTTCATCTCGAAACAAAAATGAAGCTTTAAGTTATAAGCCAAATGGAAAATTGTTCCATTTGGATGTCCAGACATTTGAAGCTTTGTGTAACAAATCGAAAGATGCTCTTAAGTACCGTGGCTTGACACTGCCTTTTACCTCTCTGAATTCTTTTATTTCAGGACAGGGAAAGCTGACTCCCTAACCTTCATCTCAGGGGTTGACCTGCTCCTGCCATTTGATCCACTCCTGGTATTTTTAAAGTTACTTTCTAAGAACGAAGGGCCACCTCATCCAGGAGCAGAGACTTCAGGAATTGGTGCAGTGTGAGCTTATGTAAGTACAGCTAATGATCATCACTTAACGAAAACACAGAAGAAAAACAAAAAAAAAAAAAAAAAAAAAAACATGGTGTTTGAGAGAAGAGAGAGCTTCTACTCTATGTAGAGATAAGTCTTTCTTAATTTACTATTTGACATTGTCAACTATTATTTTGCAACTTCCATTCATCAGTAAAATAAACCTACAAATTTTGAAAAGGCTGATTTAGAACCCACTACAATATATGACCTTGATGTTTCCTCCTCCATATTAAAGTGTTGTGACCAAATCTTATGGTGAGGAGTGAGAGCTGCTTATGTCTTCAGCAGACTCTTAACTTTTGCTTTGTTTTGTTTTGGGCTTTTTGAGATAGGGTCTTCTTCCACATACCTTTGTCTAACTTCTGACTTTCTCTACAGACCAGGCTGGTCATAAAATTACAATGACCCTTCTGCTCCCAAGGGTTAGAATTACAAGCATATGGCTTCAAGGGTGATGGGGGGGGGTGCTGTCAAGGTCAAAAGAATTGGGGCCCAGTGTACACTACCCTTACAAGGCTTCCCAAAAGCAGTGGTGACACTTCCAAACAGTTTGAGAAAACTCAGTGGGGTAATATAAAGGGGAATTCCTGAGGACATGCTATTCCTGGGAACCATCTCAGAGGTTTTTTTTTTTTTTTTTTTTTTTTTCGTTTTTTGCTTTTTGTTTCTTTTTTCCTTTCACTAAGCTTGTATTTCTGTCTAGAATAGGCTTAAAGAAGATCCTACAAAACACTTGTGGATTACACTTTCTCTATCAGTAAAAATTTTCTCTTTCCTTCTTGACCATCTCACATGCCTCTACTTGGAAGAATTTTCTAGAACAGTTTGTGGAGTTTGTTACTGAGGACACAGTTTGTACCTCTTTACAAAGGCCCTTGCCTGCCTTCTTCCTGGAATGGGAACATGTCTGCTGATAAGTTGCTTACATCAACCTGTGGGACTGAGCCTATTGCCTACTATGTAGACAGTGAAAACACAGAGTCAGATGTGTAGTGGCCTCTTGATCAATCACACAGGAAGGGCATTCCTGATTTCTCTTCAGTTACCCCTTGCTCGTTTTCCTTTGTTTTCCATGATATTATATTTTTCAGTTAGGTTCTGTAGTGTCTACAGGTAGCTCTGGCCATTGTTTGATTTTGTGACTTGTAAACTGAGAGTCTAGTCAAAATTAAACCATGTACCTCATAAAGCAAAGCCACTCCCCCGACAAAAGATATGAAAGTGGAATTTGCACTTGAGATTTGAGGGCAGGAGGAATAGAAAAGGATGGAGGGACAAGTGTGACTAGATTTGATTATATACACACATAAAACAGCCAGAGAATAAACTAATAAAATATAGGCTCTGACCTACAGAAATGACCTTGTTGGTAGAGGAAGGATCATAATCCAGGTAAATTTTGAACTACACAGGACCCCATACAAAGGACTGGGAACTTCTGGAGTTTCGAAAATTACTTTCTCATTAGAAATCATCCACTGGAGTGGTCATGGAATTAAGTGTTCATGGTAGGCATTTCCATTCTGGTTTCCTTCTAAAACATACTAATCTACTCAGGCAATCAGTCATCAAGACAGATCATCAAACAAGATGGAGAAGGGGGTGAATAAAATAAGCCAAATAACAATGAGGATGACAACAGTAAGAAGTGATTCTTATAGATGCATCAAAATGGGTCTTTGAGTTGAGGAAGCTTTAGAAACCCTAGGATGTGAGAGGAGACAAACAGTGGGTTAATTATGCTCTTGCCCATGGAGAATGCAGCCATGCAGACACAGGGTTAAAAAGAATTCCCTGAGTAACTCTTCATTTAGCAATCATGTTTTAAAAAGTTTGTCAGACAGGTTTTCTTTTCTTTAGTTGCCTTATAATTGGCCTGGGCTTACCTTTGCTCTCCACATGAGCCATAATTTAAAGACATCCACATGGCGTCCACACTGCAAGGCCTTGTCTCCTGTGTCATAGGACAGGTCATAGTGCTTATCTTGCTGAAAGAGGTAGGAAGCATGCATCTGGTTGCAGCTCTGCATCAGTCCCTACAGGAGCAAAGAGAAAATTCAGGGCACTCTCTTTAGCATGGCTCTGTGGGTAATTGTTAAGAAAGAAAAATCATAAAGCTAAATTCTCTTGTATCTTTTTGAAGAAGAACACAGAAAGAATTAAACAGAAAAACTACTGGATAAGACTGTCCAGGCAAGCATCATGGGTTGATTTTGTGGGATGAAGGCTCAGGTAGAGTGCTACCAGAGGGACACACTTATACTTTTGTTTTCTTAATTTTAAGAAATACATTTATAATAATATGTAGATAAATAAAAGTCACAGAGTGATGCTCATTTTCTGGGGGATTATCTTGATCTAGTTTTATTGTAGTTAAAATATTTCAGAAACCCAATACTTGGGAGGTAGAGGTAGGGTTGCTGCAAGTTTGAGGTCACCTTGGTCTACACAGTGAATTCTAGGCCAGTCAAGGTTACGTAGCAAGATCACCCTTTTAAAGAGGAAGGCAAAGGAGAGAGTAGAGAAGAAGGGGAGGAAGAGACTTCAGAAACTTGTAGGTTCTTTAGTTTTTAAGATTTATTTTATGTGTGTGGGCAGGTTGCCTGCATGTATGTCTGTCCATCATGTGGATTAGTGCCCAAAGAGTCCAAAAAGGGATATTAGATTCCTGGAACTGGAGATACAAATAGTCGACTATCATGTGGGTGCTGGTAGTCAAACCTGGCTCCTCTGAATGATTAGTCAGTATGCCTAACCTTTGTCTCGTCTCTCCAGGCCCAACTAGTTCTTCCAATGCAATTACTAAGGTTCTTCTAGCACTTTCATCCCCCTGTAATGCTCAGACTTTGAGCTATTCAATAGCTCATTGCTCTTATTCTTATATATTAGAATGCAAAGATTATCCAAAGCTGCTGCAATCCTGGATTGAACCTAAATGAGCAACTTTTCCCATCTTCTGTTCCTCTCCCAAGGGTCAGGCTTAGAGATTACATTTTCACATTTAGTTGCTTGTGGTAGTTGCAAAGGAGAGTTTCCTGTCAGTGACCATGAATTCACCCAAGTACGATAACCCTATTCTAGAAATAAGCAGCAAAGTGATTGTTCCAAAGAACAGCAAGTGACTCATGCTTCTGACTACAATGGCACCGCCAATCTCTTCCTGGAAACCCCACCACGATTCAATTTATCACATCTGCTGGAAGCTTCTGATTCTTCTGTCAGCTACTGTGTAATTGTGATTTCATAAAAGCTTTGACATTTGGTTTTCTTTCTCTTGTGACTCATGACAAGAGAAGAAAAGACCAAAATGTGATCACTGCGCTGGAGAAGAAGAGAGAACCTTTTTAAAAAGGTTATCCAAACTAAAATTCAGAACAATATAGACAGAACACTTGGTAGACAATAGAATTGACTCTACTTTCAGCTTGGGCTTCACATTACATGAACTCTATAGTTATCTTTGAAGTAAGACAAAAATATAATGTGTTTGTATTAGAGCAAGAGGAAGGCATTGAATTTGAAAAAGAAAATTCCCCTTACAGTCTAGTAAGATGTAGCATTATAGCAAGCACTTCTTTTTTTTTTTTTCCATTTTTTATTAGGTATTTAACTCATTTACATTTCCAATGCTATACCAAAAGTCCCCCATATCCACCCACCCCCACTCCCCTGCCCACCCACTCCCCCTTTTTGGCCCTGGTGTTCCCCTGTACTGGGGCATATAAAGTTTGCAAGTCCAATGGGCCTCTCTTTCCAGTGATGGCCGACTACGCCATCTTTTGATATATATGCAGCTAGAGTCAAGAGCTCCGGGGTACTGGTTAGTTCATAATGTTGTTCCACCTATAGGGTTGCAGATCCCTTTAGCTCCTTGGCTACTTTCTCTAGCTCCTCCATTGGGAGCCCTATGATCCATCCATTAGCTGACTGTGAGCATCCACTTCTGTGTTTGCTAGGCCCCGGCATAGTCTCACAAGAGACAGCTACATCTGGGTCCTTTCAATAAAATCTTGCTAGTGTATGCAATGGTGTCAGCGTTTGGATGCTGATTATGGGGTGGATCCCTGGATATGGCAGTCTCTACATGGTCCATCCTTTCATCTCAGCTCCAAACTTTGTCTCTGTAACTCCTTCCATGGGTGTTTTGTTCCCAAATCTAAGGAGGGGCATAGTGTCCACACTTCAGTCTTCATTCTTCTTGAGTTTCATGTGTTTAGCAAATTATATCTTATATCTTGGGTATCCTAGGTTTGGGGCTAATATCCACTTATCAGTGAGTACATATTGTGTGAGTTTCTTTGTGAATGTGTTACCTCACTCAGGATGATGCCCTCCAGGTCCATCCATCTGGCTAGGAATTTCATAAATTCATTCTTTTTAATAGCTGAGTAGTACTCCATTGTGTAGATGTACCACATTTTCTGTATCCATTCCTCTGTTGAGGGGCATCTAGGTTCTTTCCAGCTTCTGGCTATTATAAATAAGGCTGCTATGAACATAGTGGAGCATGTGTCCTTCTTACCAGTTGGGGCATCTTCTGGATATATGCCCAGGAGAGGTATTGCTGGATCCTCCGGTAGTACTATGTCCAGTTTTCTGAGGAACCGCCAGACTGATTTCCAGAGTGGTTGTACAAGCCTGCACTCCCACCAACAATGGAGGAGTGTTCCTCTTTCTCCACATCCACGCCAGCATCTGCTGTCACCTGAATTTTTGATCTTAGCCATTCTGACTGGTGTGAGGAATCTCAGGGTTGTTTTGATTTGCATTTCCCTGATGATTAAGGATGTTGAACATTTTTTCAAGTGCTTCTCTGCCATTCGGTATTCCTCAGGTGAGAATTCTTTGTTCAGTTCTGAGCCCCATTTTTTAATGGGGTTATTTGATTTTCTGAAGTCCACCTTCTTGAGTTCTTTATATATGTTGGATATTAGTCCCCTATCTGATTTAGGATAGGTAAAGATCCTTTCCCAATCTGTTGGTGGTCTTTTTGTCTTATTGACGGTGTCTTTTGCCTATAGCAAGCACTTCTATATTGTTTCATGATCACAAAAATTCTGTACTAGTTTTTCCCTGGCATCAAGAGCTTAAAAATAGTTGTGATCAGCACTAAAGGAAAGAATGGAGGGAATTATGGGATGGTGGATCGGTCAGATCAGCTCCGACTGAAATGGAAAGATTGGCTTGCAGCCTTCAGTGTTCATGACTGACACTGGAAAGACCAGGCTCACTATGGAAGCAAATGGTGATCTAGGTTTATACACACAAGGCTTTCATGAGATAATGTTCTGGTTCTGAGCAAGAATACAGTCAAAGACCACTGTTTTCCAAATGAGTCTCAATACTTGGACACTTCTCAAAATGGAAGTCTCAGGTTCAAATAGAATTAGGAACATTAAATATTTGTTGTTTAGATAATATAGTGTATAACAGGTTTCAACAATCCCTTGGAACGACAAGATTTGTTTTAAACTCTCATCAATATATATCTTGACCTTTTTAAAACTGAAGTTTTTTCCTCACCACAGAATATTTACTGCAATTTTTTGGAATGCCTTTTTCATTGTATTCCAAAGGTGGGGTGTGTGTGTGTGTGTGTGTGTGTGTGGTCAGAACATCATATGTTCTTGGATTTGAGAGAGTGATTAGAGTCTACCTGTTTCTTTCTTGTATTTACTTTTATTTTTAAATATATATATCAGTGTGTGAGCTGGTTAGTTTTTTAATGACTTGACACATGCTAGAGTCATCTGCCTGAGAAGAAGAAAACTCAGTTAAGAAAAATGCCTCCATCATATTGGCCTGAGGAAAAGTCATTGGGACATTTTCTTTATTAATGATCCATATAGTAGGGCCCAGCCCAATGAGGGAGGTGCCACACTGGACAAGTGGTCCTAGGTTATGTAAAAAAGTAAATAGAGAGCTATGGAGAGCACCTCCCAAAGTGGGCTGGGCGCTCCCATGTTAATAATCAATTGTAGATGTTTATAAAGTGTTCCTTGTAACCTCTTTCATCCTAGCCAGGCTGGTTCAGACTGAGGCGGAGCCACCCGCTGTGCTGCTTCGCATCACTCTCCTTTGATGTTACACTGCCTGCTACCTGCCTGAGGCCGAACCGGTTCTCCAAGATCTTCTGGGGTTAGTTGCGGAACTGTGAATTTCTCCAGTTCCTGCTAAAAGGCTGTTCTGACAACTTCACAAGAAACTTGGCATGACTGGGAATGGGCCTCCCCTCTCCTTTATAAAGCGTGTCCATGGCCATTAAAATTGAGCCTTGATCAGAATTCTGTCTTGGTTCCATTTCTCTCTCTTCCGCCTAGATTTCTTTTCTTTCAGCTCCAAGACGTCTCCCAGGCTCGAACCCGGACATTAGAGCCGCAGGCCGGCCCCAACTCCTAAGGAACCCACAGTTCCTTACTGTGGCAAGTTTTACTTGATGAGGTCTCATGTATGATTTGGCATCAAGAGACATGCAGACACTGCAAGAGGGGTTTAACCAGTGGCAAGTGGAGATAGCCACTTCCTTGTGCTGAATTGATACTTCTTTGATCTCACTGGTGGTTTTTTTTTGAATGGCATTTTGGCTTACTTTTATCAACTCTGCATAGGACATATTGAAGCTCCATGTTCTTTTCACAAATCTGAGCAATAATTGGAATGAGCCTGTCTCCTCAAGCTGACCCTTAGCCTGGTCAGTGTTAGCCTTTCTTTGATGTAGCCTTTCCTTGCTGTGTCCCCATTCTTCCCCCTTTGGAACTTTTACTCTGTGCCATTGTAGGTCTTTTAAATTTCAGAGGTGCACAGTTGAGGGATAGCTTTGAGTCACTAAGGAGACTTTGGGACAATGTTGAAACTGTTGGGTTACAGTAAGTTTTGAACTGTCTGCACTTTGTGTTAGAAGATAGCCAAGAGTGTCTGAAAGCCAGGTAAAGAATACTATGGTTTGAATGTGAAACATCCCTCCATAGGCACAAGATTGAAACCTTGGTTCTCCAGATGGTAGTGCTGTTTTCAGAGACTGCATACTTTAGGAAGAAATGGCTCACTTGGGTGGGTATGGAGGGTTATAGCTTAGCCCCACTTCCACCAGTGCATTTGTGTTCTGCAGAGACTAGAGGCAGTGAGATATCCCAGCCACATGCCATACTTTGGTTTGCTGATGTACCTTTCTATTCACGATGGACTGTCATCTCACACTGTGAGCCAAAGTAAACCCTCCCTCCCTTAAAATAGCTCCTATCAAGTATTTGGTCACAGCAATGAGAAAAGCAATGAATAGCAAACCCCTTTCAGAAGAGACTAGCTGTTCTAGTATATAGAACACAGCCTGTATCTGGTTTAGTCTGTCTTCTCCCTTCCTCTCATCTGAGGCAGAGAGACACTTTGATGTCTGGAACTGTCAATGAGTATTTTGGATATGTGTCTTGGCTATATCCTAGGTAGCATCAACTTGTCAGGTCTTTCTTTCCAGTGCAGGCATCTAATCAGATCCAGGCTGGCCTGTTTTCATCTGACTTGCAGTTCTCCTTTTGGCTTGCTGTGACAGAATGCAAACCACTACCAAACTTCTGGCTGAGATACAAGTAACAAAGGATTTACTCTTTCCTTTCAAGTAGTGCGGCTGAGGTGTAATGGGATTGGGTAGATGATGACAAATTAACTGAGTGTCTCTTTGAAAACTAGGCCTGTAGCTGGAGAGGTGGCTCAGTGGTTAAGAGCACTGACTGCTCTTCCAGAGGCCCTGAGTTCAATTCCCAGCAATCACATGGTGGCTCACAACCATCTGTAATGGGATCTTATGCCCTCTTCTGGTGTGTCTGAAGAAAGTAAACATGTATTCACATTAAATAAGCAAATCTTAAAGAAAGAAAGAAAGAAAGAAAGAAAGAAAGAAAGAAAGAAAGAAAGAAAGAAAGAAAACCAATCCCAAGGGATACTTTTACAATGTGATGCTAGGATTTTGTAGGGGATTTTGTCTTCAATTTGTGTTCAGATTTTAATTTATTTGAAGAAGATACAGAAGACATGCTGATTAAATTAGTACCCATGAAGAAGAATGAAAAGTGAAAGAAGTAACCATGCCCTTCAACCCATAAATTTCTCTTAAAGGGATGATTAATCAGAAAAGTGATAAAGATACATGCTTAAGGGCTTTATCAAGTGACTAGATGTTATGTGATAGGATACTAAAAGACAACAATTAAGTAAAGGTTTGAAATAATCATGTTAATCCTAAAATGGTAAATATAGAATGCATGTATATACCATACCTAGTAACAATTTTATTTTGAATGTATGAAAGTGAATGTATATATAACATACACATTCCCACAAAGTTGTAGGAGAATATATTTAAAGACAGTAATGATAGTTACCTCTAAATAACAGGATTTTGTGTGAGTCTAAATTTATCTATATAGTTTAAAAGAAGTGAAATATTATTAAAGCAAGTAAAGTTAGATATGTAAAAGTCATGATAATGAAATGTAGCATCACGATTTTAACATGATAACATTTAATTAGGATGAGTTGACACTCCTCGATTTAGTCTTTTCTTTGATTTGCTTGGTTCTGTTGTTTGTTTCTAGGCAGGGTCTGGCTCTGTAGCCTAGGCTGGACTTGAACCATAGCAATGCTATTTCAGTCTCCTTAGTGCTAGGATGATGAGTGTGGTCCCCACACTTGACTTTTATTTTGCTTTTGTTAATGGTGTAACAATGAATGTAAGGTGAGGACCATGACTGTATCCAGGAACCATGAAGGGAGATGTAGAGATGTTTGCCAACAGGAATCTATTTCAGACTTTGCAAACATCTAAGTACCTTGAATAAATGTGGCCCTCACTTACTCTCCTTGTAAATACATATGCAGATGAATTTACATTCTGAATATGATATTCAGATCTAAATATGAGATATACAATATACATGTGCATTTATATCCATGCATATGTATGTAAATCCTAACACCTAACTTTAATTCTTTATCATGTATATATTTCCTATGGTTAAAAACTACTTCTTATAGTTCCATAAACAAATTGTAGATTTAATTTTCTGAGAGGGGGACATAGAAAGTCTGTGCACTGGGGATCTGAGCTGAGGAAAGGAGTTTAAAGAAAACATGCAGATGAAGTCAAGGTCTCAGTTCTGAAGGCTGAGAGTTCAGTCTTCTTCTCCCCTCTAGGCATCCAACTAAAGAGAGTTCAGCAGGGCTCTCCGTGGGAATCATAAGTACCTGAACCTCTATATGAGAAGTTAGATCTGCCCCTAGATTGGCCCCAGAGTCAGGGAAAGCTTACCTCCTCTCTAACCAGGAGAGCTGAACACTGCAAGGGGACACCCATCATCTTGTGAGGATTCCATGTCACAGAGTTGGCCCTAAAAGACAATCACATGAGAGGATGGCGTCCGACATCAGGCTCAGACTACTGAGGTTCTGTCCCTCAGAGCTTCCAGTTTGCTGTCCTTTTCCCTTGCTCCAGGATGACACCCCATCTTCCATTGTTCACAGGGAGGGATGGTGAATAACCTTCATCCTTTTCCTTCTCAGCACCTCCAATGTAGCATACATCTGCCTGTATGACAGTTTCAGGGCCCTTAGGGTGATTGGGTCATAACTCAGAGTCCTGTCTTTAGCCACTATTGACCAGATCACTGAAAGAGTCACCCTTGAGTGTCTATCATCCCTGCTTCTTACTTTGTCACAGTAGCCTGTGTGAGGGATCATTACTGCATTGATTGTCTGTCCTTTCTTTGATGACATTTGTCCTCCTCATATGTCCCTCCAGAAGCTTCTGCTATTCCTCTGAGACCATCTCTCCTCTAACATGATGTGTGTGCAATGTGGCCCATATAGGAGAGGTTCTGCTATCTTCTCCCTGTTCTTTCCCTTTTTCCTCTCTTACTTTTTTTTTTCTCCTTGAAATAGCATCTCACTACAAAGCGTATGATGATTCAAAGTTGTTACCCTCTGCCTCTTGAGTACTGGAGTTATGGATATGGTTGCTCATACCCACCTTACATTCAAGTTTCCAATACAACTTGTCCCCATTCCTATGCATTGCTTTGCTCCTTCAGTAACTGTGGCTCTAAGAGGTACAACTCAGAGACATTATGATCACATATTTCTTTAATAATCATTGCAATTAGCTTAATCTGGATAGTTTTAACTGACCCCCACCCCCATCCTTGTCATTGGAATTATTTCACAGTTTTGTTTATATACAGTCTCCATCTTTCTTGTTCCTAAATTGTCAGCACCCTCTTTCCTTAAAGCTGAAATTCCCAAACCACAGCACATGACTAGCAATGCCTCAGGGTGGCTTGTGTTCAGCCTGTGTCCCTTCCCTTCCTTTACTGTCTCCATTATACAGATTGCCTCTTGGTCTCTGAATGATCTACTCTGCTCTTGGGCCTGTCCTGGAACTTCCTCTTCTTGGCTTCACTTGGTTTAATTTAATTTGTCCCTAGATCCTGATTCTTTTTTTTTTTTCTATTTATTTATTTATTTATTTATTTATTTATTTATTTATTTATTTATAATTTTTTTCCTTTCCATTTTTTATTAGGTATTTAGCTCATTTACATTTCCAATGCTATACCAAAAGTCCCCCATACCCACCCACCCCCACTCCCCTACCCGCCCACTCCCCCTTTTTGGCCCTGGCGTTCCCCTGTTCTGGGGCATATAAAGTTTGCATGTCCAATGGGCCTCTCTTTCCAGTGATGGCCGACTAGGCCATCTTTTGATACATATGCAGCTAGAGTCAAGAGCTCCGGGGTACTATTCATGTTCTTTAGCATCTCTCCCTCACTCCCACTGCTCTACTCCAACCTCTCCCTTCAGTGCCCAGAGAAAGCAACTGCAAAAATTCCATATTTGTTAAGCAAGCTCAATGCTTAACATGATGTTTTGTATAAAGAACCCACAGGAGGAAGGAAGGCAGTGGAACAGCTCATAGCAGCTGTGTCCACAGTGCCCTAGCTTGCTGCTCCTGTAACTCTCCAATCAGGGTCTGAGATCCTTGGGAAGAAATGATGAATGATGGTACTTATTGTACCCCGGATCTTATTTAAGCCAGTGAACAATCCAGCTCAGGGGTCCATGGCATCCGGACAGCACTCCTGGTGACTTACATTTGTGGAAGATATTCTGCTAACTCCATGGACAGGATTTCTGTATTTCTACAACTTTTCTGCCCTACCTATACATACATGGAAGGCCACAAATATACCCTACCCTCCAATCAGACTGAACTTAACTTTTTTCCAAGGACATTTACCAAACATCTCTGCTCTTCAGAGGGAATACCCTCCCTAGATGATGCTAAGCTCCAGAGCTGATGGCTGGCACATGTTGCCTGAAATGATGAGATCTAGGAAGGACCATTTCTTCCTCCAACTTCCTTATCAGAATGCTTACCTTGGCCCTCAAATAGGATCAAAGGCAAGTGATGCTGCCACTTCTGTTTTACTACAACTCTCAGAGAGCCATTAAATCCCCTGGCCTGGAGAAGGGACTAAAGAGTTGGTTTATAATGTCAGTCATGCTCTGGAGTATTTAGGCTCCTAGCACATCTTCTTGGCTCTGCTGGCTCTAGGAAAGGTAGTGATAGCAAGAAAGAGAGTCATCTGAAGGATTTGGTTTGTTCCCAAACAGGATGTTGGACAATGCTTTGCTATTAGGCTGTGAATGTCACTCAGGAATGCCCTGAAACCACAGAGAAGCAATGGATCATGGATTTCCTTTTCCTCTAGAGTGAGTCATAAGCTTTAACTTTTAATACTTACAGAAAATTTATTTCTCCAACTTAGGCACGCTTCTTTCCTAAACTTAAGCCCACATACAATTGTGCTCCAGCAATTTCCAACAGTTCTGTGATCTTATTCCCCAAAGAGAGTGCACATCACACTAAGAAACTCCAAGATAGTTACCATCAGCTTCACACTCAAAGCATGACATGGCAGTGGCCTTATTTATGAGTATTTCATCCTTGGCTATTATGTTTGGTAAATTTAGTTGTAATCTGATTTTGAGAATTGTGGCAGCAAAACCACAAAGGACTCCATGTTCCAAGATGAATAATCTGAGCTTTCCTCTCAAATAATAGTCTTCAGTACAAAAGCATGTGGGTGTTTGCTTTTCTGAGGCTCCAGGTAGGTAATTTAGTGAGCTTTCAAGTGATGGTGGTGGTGGGGTGTGCCATGATTCTCTGCACTTGCAGCGTGAGGAGGCATTAAAGGCAGTATAAAAGATGCTTATACTTTCTGTCAGTCAGAAACAATCAGAGAATAGAAGGTATTGTGCACTGGCCACTTCTGAAAGCACAAGTTCAATTCTGGGTAGGTGTGTATGGTTCTAGCAAAACTTAGGTGGAAGCTCACCTGCTCTCATCTCCCCTCACCCCTGAGCCTTGGAATCAGAACAAAGATAGTGCTAGTGACTTAACCCTGCTATGTTTCAGCCAGGGCTCCTGGCAGCAGACTCAGGAACAGTCATTCCATGGCACAGGGCTTGGCTGCTCTGTCCTGACTTTTCTCCATGCTTATTTCTGCTAATTGAACAGGACATGCTTAGCTCTATCTGCAGCCTTCTTCTCTCCCATATCAACAGTCATGGGTTCTGTGCCTGTGATCAGGCCGGGTATCACACAGATCCTCTCTGGTCAGGCCTCTCTGTGTGCTGACAGATGCTCCCAAGCTCCCGAAGCCTCTTCTCCAGTCCTGAAATGGAACTTGTGCCAAGATATACTAGGGGCAAAGCCAGGGTGAAGGTTTTCCTGGGCAGTATCTGGCTGCTTGGCAGGGTGCAGTAGGCAGTTGGCAGCCTCTAATGTTTTAAGGCTTTCTCTGTTGTCCAGAGTGTCAGAACTCACAACTGTAGCTGTTCTGGTTGACTTTCTGTAATGGGAAAACTGGTGCGTTGCAAAGGCACAGCCTGAGGACATATTTTGCAGTCTGCATCCCCCCCCCTTGGTCCTCCATATGTTTTATGCTAATCAAATATTACTTTCTTTGTGTTCTTCAGCCTTTCTCAATGGTCTGCTGCACTAGCCCCAAATAAAAGCTACTTATTGTATCAATCCAAGCTATGTTAGAAAAGGGTCATGGTGGAATGAAGCCAGGAAAATGAAGTTACTGGCATGTCTTACTTCAACTCAACTGGCTATATCTAATCCCAAAGGTAACTTCCAGCAGTACAAATGACAAGGTGCTTGCCTACTTTGATAAAACTATGTATTACTTTCTTTAAAGCTGTGAATACTACTCTTATGGTAACATGAAAGCAATAGATCTCTCTAGAAAAATGTGGACAGCTTGCAGGTTTTAAAATCATGGTGTTTGATTCAAAGATGGAAGGAATGAACTCTAGAGACACACCCCAATTTTGAAAGACATTCTCCATGGTTTTTTTTTTTTTTTTTTCACTTAGGCTTAGGCAAGGCTCATAAATACAGGCATTGTTGGCATTGCAAGCCTTCTTTAGAAGTTGAGTGCTGTTCTCTTTTATGTAGCTTTTTAACACTCTACATTACAGACTAGGAAATTACACATACCTCTCTACTCCACTCAGCTTCCACTTGTGTTTCCGGGACATCAGTAACCCTCCACCCCAAGCAGCCTGAAAAAGCAAAACAGATGAGGAAGACTCTAGCAACTCTCTATGGCCTAGATTTCTAGTTTGGTGTCTTCCATATTAATGGGAATGCCATCCTATGAAGATGACCTGCATAGTTCCATGCTGAGTAAGGGAGTGGATCATCTTCTAATGTGAGGGCTTTACATTTCAAGGTTGAAGTCTCTGGTTCTGTCTTACAATTATACATTATATATTTATAATTATGGAGCCAAATTGGTGTCACATTTCCCTAGTCTACATGAGCTGGAGAAAGACAGCTTCCCCATCCCTTGCTGTGGTTTTAAAGTTGTCCCTTTGGAAGTCCCATACTTTAGAATGAGAAAGCCTATGGTTGCTACAGTTGGAGTGGATAAGATGGGCTGGGAAACCATTAAACAGGTTCTATGTTGAAGGCCTGAATGACCCATGTTAATGCTATCTGCAGTATAAGCTTACAATAGCATAAGGAGTTTGCACCTGGATGTGTGACAACTTACAGGAAGAAGATATTGCAACAACAACAAAAAAAAAAAAAAAAAAAGAAAAGAAAAGAAAAGGAAAGTAAAAATGATCAGCTGAATTAAACATTGTGCTTAGTCGGTGATGATTTATGATCAGTTGTTTATCACAAATATTTTACCACATTGCGGATCATTAGCAAGAACTGTGCAGAGGGCAACTGACCTTCAAGCTACACCAAATAACATGCTCAGTTTAAATTCCTCCAGTCTTGTAAAAATGATGGTGTACATTCTTCATATTTTGGTGCCTTATGTTAAAACATCTCAAATACAGTTCAGCGTCTTAGTTCACGAAGCCAACATATTAGAAATTTGGTAATTCACATTTCCTAATTTTAAGTTGGCAAGCCTCTTTTTTCCACTGAACACATGATTTTCTAACTTGATGCTGAATTTTATAATCCTATGGATTTTTGTTACAAATGTAAATTCTGACTATAGCTACAAGGGAGACTATGTGTGACTATGTGTATGAGTGATTTTTATTCAGAGACATTATGGATAAATGAATTGAGAACCAAGTGTTCAGCTCAAGTACTGGCTATGTTGAGAATATTTTCATTTTGGGAACCTTAATGCATAATCAATCTCAGGCGGTTTCCAGTCAATATCACATACTGTGTAAGTTCTGTGCCTCTGAAATCTTTAAAAGCTGAGATGCAACCATTATAAATATAATGAGAGAGAGAGAGAGAGAGAGAGAGAGAGAGAGAGAGAGAGAGAGAGAGAGAGAAAGGGAGAATGCAAATTGTATTCCACGAGCTTGATCTAAAACAACGTGTAAAGGTGTTTACTGGGTAGTTGCTGAGTGTTACTTACATCCACGTGCATCCAGATCTTATACTTTTTGCAGATGTCAGCTACAGCCAAGAGAGGATCAAAAGCCCCATACACGGTGGTTCCAGCTGTGGCACTCACCAGGAAAGGAACAAATCCCTATAAAATCAAGAAAGCCCCAGTTGTGTAAAAACAGGTCTGTGAACTTATTTACTCATTTAATTTTTGAGACAAGGTCTTGGTACATAGCCCAGTCTCACTTGGAACTCAGTATGTAGAGTGGCCTCAGTATGTAGAGTGGCCTCAGTATGTAGAGTGGCCTCAGTATGTAGAGTGGCCTCAGTATGTGACGGTGCTTCCAGGTCAGCCTCCTGAGTGCTGGAACTACAGGCCTGGGTACCACCCTAGAAGTCCAGGCTTCTTTTAGTGAGCTGATTGAAAACATGGAAACTCTCTTCTGCCATGTGCATTGCCTTAATCATCAGAAGAGTTGTCAGCACTCCAGATTGGCTAAATCAATGACTCCTCCAAGATCCTGAAGTGTCCATTAGTTGCCCCTGACATCTGCCCCGTGACAGCAGCAGTTAGCAGCACTGAAGGTTTCCAGTGATGTCCCCTAGTCATTTGCACACTCTAGGTAGACTGACTGATCCTTCTCATGTACTTTGCCCACTTTCTAGTCTTTCTTCTTCACATCCAAGCACCTGAGTTTAACTCCTCCTTTAACATGGGTAGGTGGGAAAGGGGGGTGGGGTGGGTGGGAAGGACTCTGCCAACCCATGCTCCTAGGTGGAGTTGCTCAGGTGATTCATTCAGGGTCTTAGAAGGGAGGGTCTCCCATGGGGCTAACCATTTTGTAAGCCGCGGCTACATGAAAATTGATTGAAATAATAGGAAATGGCTACAAGGGGGCAGAAGAAATCATAGACAGAATCAGCCTGGTCACACTAGGCTGTTCTCATTGTCCCGTTGGTTTACAGACCCTGGTGTTTTCAGGACTTGTCCTTAGGTGGCAGCAAAAATTGAATCTTATTGTTCATGTTACTAGGTACCTTTCTAATACATGAAAACTGCAGGAGAAAAAAAAAGTCATATGAAAATCAATGATTACTACTGAGCACATAGTAATTGCATCTACTGCTAAACCAGGCATTGTGCCTATTATTTACAAAAATTTAACAGAATTCTAAAAGCAATCTCTGGCTTGTGAAAGATTCAAGGGCATATTCTTTGATGGATATTGTTATTTTATTTTGTATTTTTAAGACAGGGTCTCATATACCTTTCAAAATAGCCTCAAACTTCATATGTAGCTGAGTATGACTTTGTACTTCCGATCTTTTTGCCTTGACCACACTTATGAATGCTTGGGATCAAACCCTGGGCCTTTTGTAAGTCAAAGAAGTACTCTTGTTATTTTTAAGAGTTGTAAATGTGTGCCTTCAGAATCAGCTATATGGTTTAATATGTGACCATCAATCACATGCTGCATGAGCATTCTAGTTCTTAGCTATGAGAAGGGTTGTTCATATGTGTGCCAAGCTCAGCACATAAGGAGGCTTTGGAACCTCATCTCTTTGGAACTATCTACTCCGAGACTTAAACTTTTATAAAATACATATACACATATACATATACTTCTCACACATGTGTGTATATATGTGACATATATATGTGTGTTGTGTGTGTATATATACACACACATACACACACACACACACACACACACACACACATATATGCATACACACCCCAACACGATGGGACTGTTTTTCAAGTCATAACAACATGAAAACCAATTTAAATAATATGATATGGCTACAAGAGGGTGGATGAATGTCACATATATGATCACTCTAGGCTGTCCTGACTATATTGTTGGTTTATAGACAGTGATGTTTCACAGATGTGTGTGTTTGTGTGTGTGTGTGAGTGAGTGTATGTGTGAGTGAGTGTGTGTGCATACTCAGACCAAAATGATGATTGCATGAAAAATATTCATAGTCTAGTTAAAGCTTTGAGATAGAGATTTGGATCCTTTCTAAAAAATGAAACCTAAATAACCTTTTTAAATGTTATAAATCAAAATACATATTGCTGTGTCAAAATCACTTACTTTCTGTTTGACTTCAAGGATTCTTCTTTCAAGATCAGATGGAATCATTTTCCCTCTGTAAGAAAAAAGGAATATATGTTGGTTTGTCTGGACTAGTTTGCTTTGATGTCTTCACAGCATATGGAGGGAGCCTCAAGATAGTCGGCACCAACTCATATCATTCACTAGTGCCCAATTAAGATAGCTCGTTGGCTGTCTCTAGGGATAGAAGCAAGTGTATTTATCTCCTTATATGACATGTGACTATTGCTTCACATTGTTTGGGAGACGCTAGATCTCACTATGTCTTGGTAAAATAGCCACACAGCTCCTCTCCTTTGCCCACAGTCTGTTAAAACTCATCCTTTTGATTAAATTGAAACAGTCCAGTTTTTGGGAACAAAGCAATTTGGTAATGAAAAAGAAATTCAGAACAAATTTTCACTCCAAACCTTCTAATGGGTGTATATATAGTTTTTAGAAAGAGAAAATCCATTGTGAGACATTTGGATGAAAATGTGGGGCCCCAAACCACCCATGTACTAACATAGTATGAAAGCGTAAAGCGAGCCAAAACTTCAGGACTCAAATTTCAAACACTCAGACAGAAAAACACATGAGGAAGAAATATGTTGTTCCCAATATATCTCTTTCCTAAAGGACAAAGATCAAACACTCAGACAGAAAAACACACGAGGAAGAAATATCATGTTGTTCCCAATATATCTCTTTCCTAAAGGACAGAGATAACTCCTTACTTACTATGATCATCAGTTAGATACAAAGGCAGGAGAAGGAGAGGCATCATTGAATTCTGATGCCATTTCTCTCCCAAACACACAGTGACCACTGGGTACTTCATTATATCTATGGTGTCTTTCCAAGAATATGTGAGAATGAATATAGATTCATTCTCTAACTTCTCTTTAGTCTTTAAAAAAATCTGAAAATTCTAGAGAGAGTATGTCAGTTACATTTCATTACATATTTAAAAATGAAGCATGACAAAATAGTTGGAATATACAGCAGACATTAAACCTCAAAGCTCTGAGAACCACTGGCCTAGATGGTTCTGCAGAGCAAAGTAATTCATATGAAATTACTTAGTCAACAGTACTGGATAAGTTACTAGAGACTGGAGTGTCATTTGCCATTTAGCAAAAGGTATTCCAGGTATATTTGCTATGAAGAGTAAGTCCTCAAGGCCAGAGCGTCACATTGTCCAGACTCTTGTGAGGCAGAAATGAGAGAGAGAAATGGAGCTGGGTATGAGCTTCCACAAGCATCCTACACTCTACATTTTCCATCCTTCATAGATTCTCAGAATATCCTTTTATTCAAGATTTCATAGACCAGCCCTCTGAGACATTTTTTTTTTCTATTCATGGTCTCCTTTGCCTGAGAAATTTTTGTATAATTCTGGATACATAGATATAGAGCAGGTACCCAAGTAAATACTGATAATAAATCAAATAAATTTATCTTGTTTGCATGGGTATATGCCTGTGCCTACATGCTCATGTGTATATAGGTGGACATGTTTACAGGCATACAAGCTGGTGTGTGTATGCACGTCTGTGGAGGTTGGTTCTCAGATTCTGGCCATAGGCCATATTTTCTGTTGAGGTAGAATCTTTCACTGGCCTGAAATTCACCAAGTAGGGTAGGCTGATTGGCCAGCAAGCCCCAGGTAATTTGCTTGTCTTAATCTCACCACTAGGCCTAGCTTTATTAAACATGAATTCTGGGGGTTGAACTCATGACTTTGTGTTTGAAAGACAAGTATTGTAGACTGAACTATTTACCTAGCCAAGAAACGTACATTAGTTTTTGCATGAATATGATTTTACCGTTTGTTAACAAAGAAAGCAAACACACCTACCATTGTAATACATGTACACATTTAATTTTACACAAAGAATTAAACCTTGGCTGAATACTTTATGCTCCAGGATGCAGTGCATCTTTTGCATTTTCCAGAGTTGACCCATGTGTTTATAACAGCAATTAAAAAAAATCATTCCAACCTATAATCCAATGACACAGTAATCTGATAAATATATGGTGAAGTATGACAAGAAACCCTGTTAAAAGTCTCCGATTTCTGTCACTAAACCTTTGGGTTTCTATAGCACCAGAAAATTTTGTAGTGCAGTAAAATCACAGAAATTCATAGCTTACAATAGCCTTAAATCTTCGTCAGGTTGTTGCAGGTAATGGTTGCTGTCATTGTGCAGCATGCAGGCATGCACTGAACAAAGTGTCCTTTTTATGGTGTTTAGAAACAAGTCTGTAGTGAAGTTGCAGGATACAAACATGACTGAATGCTGCCAGGAACATCTTGGAATCACTTCATGTTGGTTTTGAATTAATATTTGCTCATTTCACAATCATAAACCTTTTACTGTTGTGAGATTTTTCATGATCCCCACAGGTAAGTGACCCTAGATAGGGTTATGACCCACTATTTATTGATAAAGCTGTGTCTTGCTTCACAGAATGTTCCATCCTGCTTCCATCAAACTGTTCAAATTTCAGAGGAAAGTTTGGCAATGTATTTCTCTCTTAAAGTTTTAAGTAAGTTAAAATTGCCATGGTATTTTTGTATAGAAACATGGAACTGAGTGGTCAAGAGTTGGGGCATATTAGACCTGGGAATGACCTCCAGGCACAGTTTTATTTCATTTAGCAAATGAGGAGGAGGAGGCTGAGAGGGGAAATGACCACCTGATACAAGGGGCTGCCAAAAGTCAGGGATTATAACAAAAAATAAACATAAAGCTTCCAGGACAAACTTAGAGGGACATTTTGATTAGTAGTGCTATTTGGAAAGGCTAGATTCTTCTTTTTAATTGTCTGAGAATTTGGTACTCACATTTAATGTGTTTTGATCAAATCCACCCCCATCATTTCCCCTCCACATCTTATCATGTCTTTACCATCACCATTTTCCCTCTGAACTTTATGTGCACATCTATGTTTTTTTCTAACCCACTGAATGCACTTCATGCTGCCTGTATGTGAATGGATGTGAACCCATCTACTGGAGCATGGATAGACAGTCTTCCAGTGGCCACATCCCTGAAGAAAACTGAGGAGAGGTTGTATTCTTTGATAATAACATCTTGCTTCCAGGAATCAGAATTATTACCTAAGCCTGCCTGGGAAACAGCAGTGAATGCATAATTCACTTCCTATTACATGTTCATAGTGGTATCTGAGAATATTAATGTCTGATCACACGGACAGTTTGGGGCTGTGGACATAAGACTTATCATTGTTTTTATTAATTTTATTTTGTTTTGAGAACTTCATATGTGGGCATTATATCTACATAACTTCCACACTCCCTTCCTCCTCTAGCCCCTCCTGTCTTGTTTCTCATATTTCCCAACTCCAGCTCTTTTCTTTACACACATGCACATACATGATGAGACCATTTACTGTTGACCATATGTGCATGTATCCCCCTCATCAAAGACATTTCTTTTTGCAATTGATGGGGCTATTATTGAGATCTTCAACTGGGCAAAATGCAGAGAAAAAGTGACCATGCCCAAGTCCAGCAGATACACCTACCATGCCACCTCTACATCCAAGGCTCCAGAAAACTCTCAGAAGAGGAGACAGAGCCATTGTGAGGGTCAGAGGCTCAGATTTCCTGTTGATAGACAGTGTCTTCCAGGCATGACAGAGAATATACACCCTTGAAATCTTAACAACATGGTTGTCTGAACAAAGCTAATGTAAGAACCTTTTCCTTTCTTTTCTTTTCTTTTCTTTTCTTTTCTTTTCTTTTCTTTTCTTTTCCTTTCCTTTCCCTTCCTTTTCTTTTTTCTTTTTTCTTTTTTTTGTTTTTTTCGAGACAGGGTTTCTCTGTGTAGCCTTGGCTGTCCTGGAACTCACTCTGTAGACCAGGCTGGCCTCGAACTCGGAAATCTGCCTGCCTCTACCTCCCAAGTGCTGGGATTAAAGGTGTAGGCCACCACGCCCGGCGAACCTTTTCATTTTTTGATCCCAGTATTAAATGGATTGCTTTGGCACACCAATGCCTAATATGTAGCACACCTTTAAAAAAAAACAACAACATCCAAATACTACTTTAAAATGTGTATTCCTTGACTTTAATCTTAGGGATTTTTGAGTCAGTAAGTCAGTATAGAGTAGAAGGATTAAGTTATTGAAAAAATATTTATAAGTGCTTAAAACGTGCATATATCATTTTATGATTTGCTGTGCAAGGTGACAGAATAGTTTATACTCCAGGGCTTCTCCCATGCTAACATGGGAGGGAAACAATAGGTAGACAAATATATAGGAAGCTGCATTTCTAACATGTGCCCAGATGATTATGATGCAGATAGACCCAGGTTCACATGCAGGGAAATAATGCTTTAGAAGTATATACTCAGTCTGGGTATCACTGTAATAAAGTAACAAGCCAGCTAAAGGCTTTTCATATGATTCATAGTTCAGAGCCCTTGTGGCTATCACCCAGCAAACAGAAGGGGCTCCAGATGTAGCATAGACACCCTCTGCCTGCCTGTATGCTGTGGGGCCAGAGAACATCGGGTGAACACCAGCAGCCTATTCTTGGGATTCATAGCTGCCTGTCTGGTTTATAGCCTTTCCAGATAAGCACTGCGTAGTACATAAGAAGCTCCGTATGACAGCCAGGCCTACCCAGGATCTCTATATAATAAATGCCTTTCATATTCACACATTCAAAAGCTGGTGAGCTCATGGTAACCACTGGTGCCAGCCATTAGTGTGGAAGAAGGCACTGCCAGCTGGGTGAGGGATGTTGAACCAAGCTGGGGGTCGTCTGGCATGACCATTTCTTATTGAAGTTTTTGATAAGTGTAGCTTTTAAAAAAGTCACACTGTAGTGTCAGATACAAAGTTGCCTGGGTCAAAATCCCAGAAAGACATTAGTCATTTGGGAAACTCTTTGTGGTAAGATACCAGATTAGTAAGTCTTTGTAGACTTGTGGCCTGTGGTTCATGCCTGCCTATCTGTGCACCCCAAAGTGGATAACTATCTTCCTATATGAAGGCCGTAATGGAAAAGATGTATTTATACATGGAACTCATTAATAGAGAAAGGACATATCTCTATGTAGGCTTCTAGATGGTCACATAAAGGTGCTGAGTAGTGATTGATCTTGCTTATAGTCCTTCAGAAACTGAAAAATGTCTACCAGATTTTCTTTAATTATTAGGAAATAGGCATGGTTTTGTCCAGAGCATTCATGTGGGAAGAGGGGACTCACAAATATTGTTACCAATGTTGCAGTGCCTCTGGCAGTGATAAGGAATAGCCAGGCTTAGAAGTATTCACCATGCTATGCATTCTCATGTGTTCCTGGCCAACAATGCAAGAGAATTATCGCTGCTTGTTTTGTAGATAAGGGATAGCTGAGGATGAAAGAATTGGATTCTATCCCAGATCCAAGTCTAACTAGCTATATTAGAAGTGATGCATTTTTCTTTTTATTCATTTATAAAACAGGAGCACTTGCCTTGAGTTTTCTATGAGGACTAAATGGGGTGGGAAGCATAAACACTATAAAATACAAAATACAAAACTCTGCCTAACATACAACACCATGTATTAAATCATGCTTTGCTATTCTAAATAACATGTGAGGTTAAGAAAGAAACCACCACCATCACCACCAACAACAAAACAACCAACAACCAACCAACCAAACCAAACCAATGGCTTTTGTAGAACACACACAAAAAAAACCTAACAATGTAGCTGAATGTACTGGTGAATGCACAGCCATGTAATCCCAACATTTAGGAGGCAGAAGCAGGAGCATTTCTGAGAATTCAAAGCCAGTCTTTGTAGTGAGGTCCAGGACAACCTGAGCTACATAGTGAGACCCTATCTCAACAAACTGCTCTAACTGATGTTATGAGGCTCAAGATACTGCTAGGTGGCCAAGAAACTAAAAATAGGCCATAGCTCTAGGAGAAAACCTAGTGTGGGCTTATTTTCTGGTAGAGCTAGGTTTAAACCCTGGAGACCCAGTAGATAACTCTGAAGGGGTTTGGGGGGAAGTTTGCCACACTTTTAGACACTAGGATCCTGACACAAGGCCCCAGATCCATAATTCTGTGGTCATCAGTCACATAGGGCAACACCCCAAGCTCCTGGTATTCTGTCTGGACTCCACCCCTACAGTTACCTGGCAATATCCAGGTATGTTCCGCCTCACAGTTACCTGACAACAGCCTGGTAAGCCTGCCCCACTATAAAAGGGGCTGCTTTCCCCCTCCTCCCTCTCTTGCTTTTACTCTCTTCCTCCTGACTCTCTTACTCTTGCCTCTCTCTCTCTTGCCCTCTTGCTCTCCCTCTCTCCACATTCCCATGGTGGGCCTCTATTTCTCTATTTTCTCCCTCTCTCCGCCTTTCTACATTAAATGTCTTAAGACCACGAACTGCCTCTTCTCATTGGATCTGCTGCACTGGATCAATGGAGCAGGTCTTCCTCTAAAGAGCCACACGTCTAATCTCCCATGGGAGGCCTCTCAGCTCTTCCAGACAGAGCTATGATCCACCAACCCAAGCCCCAACAAAGCAGACAAGGACTCTTCTCCTGGAGGGAACCAGCCGGAGCGCTCTCCTCCTCCCCTTTTCTCTTTTGTCCCAGGCTAGAACCAGGCAGCAGTCCCTCACTCCATTCTCAGCTCACCTCTTCCGTGGCACCCAGTGGTGCCTGAGGGCCGGAACAACTCTGCCAGTTCTGCAGGGACTGGAGTGGGGACGCCTGTCCTGTGTAGCAGTGGCTTGAGCCCTGGGCTGGACGTGGGTCCTCCATTTTAACCCACAACCTAGTACTATTATTCTGCTAAAGGGGCATAGCAATAACATTATTCCTAATGATCTATTGAGCTACCCATAGAGCAGAGCTCTGCACAGTTCTTATCAGAGAGACTTCTTAGAATAGATGGCAATTAACACAGAGACCCACAAATGGACAATGAGCAGAGAGTGAGGGACTAGAAGCACTCAGTCCTAAATGGGATGTCATCAGACTCCTCTCCTCTGGGATCAGGGATCTGCTTGGAAGGGGAAGCTGAAAGAGGTGAGAGAGTACTTCAGGGACAACTGGACTGACTGACGTTCATAGTGACTCACAGACACTGCGACAGCATACACAAGACCCACAGGGATTCAGACTAGAAAAATATCTCAACACTGAGAAGGGGACATAGACAAGGGCCCCCACCCTAACCAAGAAGCTATCTCAAATGGAAATCAGTAAGAAAAGGGAAAATCAGCTTCTCTGATAGAGCGTCACTGGATAGATATATCAACCACACTCTAGGGAAGGCGCCATGCCCAGGACACAAAATGAACTCTGGTGTTTTTGTGGGGGCTTTTTGTTTCATTTTGTTTGAGTAATTTTTTTCTTATTGGATTTTGTTGTTGTTGCTTATTTGTTTGCTTGATTTAATTTTTGTTTGTTTTGGAGAGATAGCAAGAAGATGAAATTTGGTAGGGAGGATGGATCCGGGAGGAGTTGGAGGAGAGGAAAGAATATGGTCAAAATATATTCCATAAAACCGATTTTATAAAAAAAGAATATACGCCAGGTGATGGTGGCACACATCTTTAATCCCAGCACTGGGGAGCACAGAGGCAGGCAGATCTCTGAGTTCAAGGCCAGCCTGGATTACAGACAGGACAGCCACGGATACACAGAGAAATCCTGTGTCCAAAAAATCCTAATAAGGTTAAAACAAACAAAGACAAATAAACAAAAAACAAAGGAAAATAAATAAAAAGTGAAACATTTTAGAGAAAAAAATGTGAGATATTCTGTATAAAAATAAAAAACATCTTCCAAATCATCCTTAAAAGAAAATGTTTTGCCCAAATGTTTTGAAATTAAACAGAAGATAGAAAACCGTCTAGATAACAGAAGAGAGTAAAGAGACATCCTGGGATGACGCAGAGGAAGGAAAGGTGGTGTTGTTAGTGTGAGGCAGACATCAGAGTAGACCGAGCTCTTGACCTTGGAAGCTGGGTCACTTTGATAGAAAATAGAAGACTGTTCACACACACAAGAGTTAACAAGAGAAGTGGCAGGACCTCGGGTGAGAAAGGAGGCTGTGAACGATTCTGAATATATAAAGTGTGCGTTGTGTGAATCTTAAAATTCTCAAGGAAATGAAGGATTCTTCCTTAGGCAAATGTGAATGTTAAGGATTGACTCAAGGATATATAGAAATTTTGAGTGGTGGAGGGATAGCCCAGTGGGTAAGAAGAGCACTGGCCATGAGTTCAGATTCCTCCTGCTCAGCTTTCTATTTCTGTAACTCCTGTTGTGTGTGGCAGGTAGGAAGAGGGTTACTGGCCTGCCTACCTAGCCAAAAAAAAAAAAAAAAAAAAAAAAAAGTGAATCCAGGTTTAGTGAGAGATCCTGTCTCAAGGTACTTAGAAGATATCAATAGTGGACACCCAGCATCCTAGCACCCTTTTCTCAACACACAGGGCAGGGGCAGAAAATACAAAAAACAAATCAAAACAACTTAACGACAAAAACCAAAAACAAACATACAAACAGATACTGCAACCCTCCCCCCAACCCCCAAATTCAAAGATTAAAAATAAATGGCAAGAAAGTTCCTCCAAGCAGTCACCCCAATAACACCAAGCTTGGGTTTGTGGGTAAATCTTACAAGTTTACCATGGGTAATAATGGGTTAAAATTCATAGAGAAAAGGATGGAATTCATTTTTTAAAACTTGCTGGTTCTGTTAAATATGGAAACATTCCATAAATAATATTACAAAGTCTCCAAGAAATCAGGACATCTTTGAAAACAAACAAGGACACTAGAGATCTACCAGAACCAGGTAGGGTTTGTTACAGGTGTGTGGAGATAGGAACTGTTAGCATTTCGGTGTATGTCATCTCTGCAATAGTTTAAAGTGAAGAAACCACAGTGGTGTCCTAACTGATGCATGAAAGGCATTTTTTTTCCTCTTGAGAGAGGGACTCATTATGTTGGCCTACACCTGCCTCAGTTTCCCAAGTTTTGGTATTCCAGGCATGTGCCAGTGCACCTAGCTATGAAAAACATTCTGACAGTCAACAACATCTATTCTAGAGAAGGAAGAAAGGGAGGAAGAGGGAAGAGGTAGAGAAGATGAGAAGAGAAAACGAAGAATTTTCTGGTGATTTAAGAAAACTAGGGCATTTCTGTGACACAATTAAAATCATCTACCTCAAAGTAAGTGTCAATATTATACCCAAAATATAATGCCCTATATGCTTGTCCATTAAATTTAAGAACAAGACAATAACACTCTTTAAAAAATTGTTTTTGTGAACATTCTTCTTTACGTAACGAGAGTCCAAGAATTTACAAGAGATTGAATCAACAATAAAGAATTTACCATCACCTTCCTACCCCCCTAGTGGCTTCATTAGTGAATTTCATCAAACATTTAAATAATGATGACTAACAATGTCTACAATCTTCTGCATAAAGGAGGGATTATTATTCCAAATTCTTTCTGCAAGGTCAGAATTACCTCGATGTGAAAATAAGGGAAAGGCATTACAAGTGAAGAAACTTGCAGGACAGTAACAGATGAAAGAATCTTGAAGGGAACACCAGCAAGCTCAACACAGTAATATTTCAAAAGGATCTGATAACACAGCGAAATGTGATATATCCTTGTGACACTGGGTGTGTCAACATATGCAAATCAAAAAGCACAATACACCATATCTGAACAGAATGAAACACAAAAATATGACTGTAGGTATGTTATTGTGCACTGTGTAAAAATTATCTTTGTATTATTTGAGTGCTGATTTCTGTGCCCCCATTTATGGATACAGTTCTTATTCTTCAAATCTCCTGTCTCAATGTTGTGTAAATATTGCTACCTATTATTCCCTGATAAGGAGGGAGAGGGAGAGGGAGAGGGAGAGGGAGAGGGAGAGGGAGAGGGAGAGGGAGAGGGAGAGGGAGAGGGAGAGGGAGAGGGAGAGGGAGAGGGAGAGGGAGAGGGAGAGGGAGAGGGAGAGGGAGAGGGAGAGGGAGAGGATCCATGGGGAAAGAGTTCAGAAGACCATGGAAAAATACCTAGACTTGAGAAAGCCACAAAATCCAAGTATCTCTGGGATTTTGGCTGAGAGGTAGCCAGATTATTTTAGAAGTTTAAAATAGATTAATACTGCTCAGTTGTTATGCCTTAAAGATGTAAATAAAAATAATAGTCCAGTTTCCATTATTTGGGAGCTAGCTTGGTTAAGACAAAAACTGGAACATTTTAAAAAAATGTCACTAACACATGAGCATCTCCTTAGTTGAGGAACAGCTTTTGACAAGAGTCAATCAATATCCCTTTGTGGTAAGATCTCCCAATGAATTAGGTATAGAAAAAAGTGTAGGTAAATGCAGTTGAAGCCGTATATGAAAAGCCCACAGTTAGCACATTGCACTCAGTGCTGAAAATTGGAAGCTTAGGATCAGCAAAAAGGCAAGGATGACAAGTCTTGTCTGTCACCCCTAGCAAACGAAGCACTGCATGTCCCAGCCAGAGACAAGGCAAGGAAAGGAACCCAGCCAAGTCCAACAGAAATCGAAGGTTTCTGCTTCCAGATGACATGACTGTATGTAGAGAAAACTCTAAAGATTCCACCAAAAAGTTGTTTAAAAGTAATTATTGAATTCAGTGAGGTTTCTGGACACCAAGATCCACAAGGGGAAAAAAAAAATCACTGGAATCCTCTATGCCAACAATGATTTATCTAAATAAGAAAGTAAAAAACCAATTCATTTCAGTTGAAAATAATAAAAATACTTAGAGATACATTTATCAAAGGAGCTAATGGCTTATATACCCCAAAGTGAAAAAGGAATCAACAAATGTGGTATACATGTATACAATGGAATATTATTTACTCCTGAAAAGGAAGAGATTCCAAGATATAAACATGGACAAACTTTGAGGATATTATGCTAAGACTTCTCATAAAAAGTCACTGGGTGATCATACTTTAACCAGTAGGGAGCAAGAGTAATACAATTTTCTGCCAAATCCACATATAGAGAATATACAATAAAAGTAAATGGTGGTTGGCAGGCATGGGGAAGAGGGTGATGGGTGGTTGTTGTCTCATGGGCACATTTCCAGTTTATGGTTGTTTTACAATGTGAGAGTTGGATGCCACTAAAATGTACACTCAACGCAGTTGAGACAGCACTGTGCTTTTGACTATAATAATGACAGGAGAGAAGAAGCAGTTTTCTTAACTGGTGAAAGTTAGTAGGTCTCTTCTGAGTCCTGATTCTCACTTACCAGCCATGTGCCCTTGGACATAGCATCTGTGGCTTTGATATAAGCTAAATGAGAAAGGGCAGCTCACCATAATGTTTTACATGATTGCCTGTGTGGCCACATACCATAATAATACTGTGACAGTAAGGGTACACGTGAGGCATACACTATTTTGTGTTCTAATTAGACGAATTAATTAGATCAGTTGCTTACAGCAGGTGGACTGTGACCACTTGTAACAAGCAATGAGTCTTGGCTGTTGCTATTTTGTAACTTCCTCATGTAGGACATCACAAGTGCCTCTGAATTCTCTGTGTAGAAATCTGGAGGGAATTGGATGCTTGGGCTTCCTGGCTCTACTCTGTCCTAACTGGTTCAGTGTCTCTTGCTGGTCTGTCCTATTCCTGTGCCTGTGGGCGCTCCGCAGGGTTCTGACGTAGCCCCACAAGGCTCTCAGTTGAAGCCTTGGCTACAGTCCAGTTAATTTAACAAAAGAGTTTAATGACCCCAGGTTATTTAAACTTTCAGTTGTTTTGGTAAATTGTATGACAAAGTGTGGTACTTTAACAAGCGCAGGGAGCCATGGTCTCAAAGGCTGGAGGAGTGTTTTTAAAACAGCAAAATTGTTTACAAAGCACTAGTACTTAATTTGTGCTCCAACATCAGTCAGACAAGCTCAATAGAATTCTTGCTGCCTGAGTCAGGTGCAGCCAGTGACCCTTTCTACTATGGTGTCAACCAGGTATCACTGTCATTGTCAGACTTATCTCCTGCACAGGCACAGCAAATTACTAGCAATTGAGATAATGGAAAAGAAAGTCTGAAGGGAAAAGAGATGGAGAAATGGAAAAGAAAGAGTGGGAGGCGGTAAGGAGAGAATTCGTTTCTGAAAGTTGCCATGAGTCCATCCGGGTGATAGAGCAAAAGAGAAAAAGAGAAGACAGAAAAAACACGAGTATGAATCTCCCTCCCATCGAACGCAGGAATTGACAAATAAACAAGAAGGATGGAGGTAGAAAAATGAACATTTCAAAACCCTCAAAACAATTCAGATAAGAATTAGAAATGGATGCTCAGCTAAGTAGTGGCTGAATGCAACAGGACACACAGCTACCTCTTCAAATCATGTACTCAGAGTAAAGAGAGTACCCTTATTTTAGAATAGTTATGGTTGACATTGTTAATAGTGAGCCCAGTCTCCTGACAAGCTGCCAAGGAGAAAGTCCTGCTTTGCTGGAAGCCCTGCTCCAGACACCTCACTTGAATTGAATCATGAGAAAAAAAATCAGACAACCCAAATAAATTATCTAGTCCTTCAGGAATAGAATCAGAAAATTCTCAAGCACACCTGTGATCCCAGTGCTTGGGAGCCAGAGACAGGGAGGCCAGCCTGGGCATCAGAGTTAGATAGAAATAAAAGAAATTAAAACAGGAAAGAAAAAAAAGCATCCCAAGAAAGACAGACAAGAGTGGAGGAAAGGCTCCAGACTGAAGTAGAGTGAAGAACTACTTAACCACAGGCTGGGCAGTGGTCACCATGCTGGTGGAGGGGTGGAGGAAGTGGCTGTGAGGGAGGGGCTCCTCAGCCGGCCTCCACTAACCAGTGAGTTCCTGGCCAATGAGAGATCTGCCTCAAAAGCAGGCAAACAGTACCTAAGGAAAACAATAAATACATGAGGTGGTCCTCTGGCTTCAACATGCCTGTGACCCTGCACACACACACACACACACACACACACACACACACACACACACACACATGCATACACACTTTAAAGGTCATTTTAAAATAAAAAAATTATTTTTGGTACGGTGGTACTCCTATTTGATCCTATGGTACCCTATTTCTGAGCTCTTCTATTTAGTACTTCATTTTAATCATTTATATTGTTTTCAAATCAGATTATAGCAAGTTTGAGAAAAAAAGATAGTCGTTAACCGTTATAGCTTCTATAGTGCCTATTACTTTGCATTAAAAATGTTCAAAAATTTAACATAGTAGCTAAAAATAAGAAATCATGCTCAAATCATCTTGGGTTCAACACTGCATTCCAGTTTTCGACCTAGCAGCATTAACAGGCACACACAACCAAAGGCGGCTGTGGAATCAACACTCCTCCTGGCATTGGGCTTTCTGGGCTCACCCTCTAGGACTTGGAAGTTTAGCTAATGCTGTCCTATTCTTTTCCACACCTACCACTCACTGTCAGTCCCATAAACTGCCTTCTGCCTCCACTGAACCAGCTCACAGCCTAAGCAACTCTCCTGTTCTAATTATGGTGCTATCAGTGGGCAGCTAGTCACACTTTGCTGGAGGCAGAGTTGACACTGTTGACCAGCTTCTGCCTCTAGGAACTCTCATGGCCTTTGACTCTCCCCTTTCTGTCCTCCTCTGACCACCCTGGCTCTTCTTTCTTGGTGGTTTCTTTCCTAGGTCCATTGCTTCCTGGCTTCTTTTATCTCCTGAGCTCACCTGTGCAACCACTACTTATTACTCTCCCATGATGTCTTATAAACTCAACATCTCTATGTCTCCACAACTCCTCCCCTTAGCCAGAGTGCCTCATCTCAGAGAACAGCACCGGGTCACCAGAGCCGAGGAGTCAGAGTCCAACATCCATCCTTGCCCCCCCTCTCAGCCTGGATGCCACTCCTGTGTTCCATATCCATGCAGTCTTCCCACTGTTTGCCACTCCCTGTTCACACTGCTACCACAGCCACCAACTTCTATCCTCTAGCCCACGCAGCATCCATATTTAAGATGATCCTTCAAACAGAGCTATAATGTTGCCTCCCTGCTTGGGACACCTGAAGGACATTCTGTGATTTCAATGGACAGTCAGCTTAACATGGCTCACAAGCTCCTTTCTGACAAGGACATTGTGACCACATCCTTCTACCCTGAGTTGTTATGTGACTCATGCTTGGAATGTGCTCTGGTCCCTGCCTGGAACATTCTTCCGTTCCTCTTTATCCATCTAACTCCCACTACCCACAAGTACCCACAGGTGCGTACCGCCCTCTGTGTGACTCCCCTGTTGTGGTATTTCCCTTCTCACTGATTGATGTTTGTGCTGTGGCATTTGTACCATCTGTAATCACGGGCATCATATCTGACACTGCACTGACAGAGCCCATTTTGATCATTGTGAATTCTGTACCCTTCCAAGTTATTATCCACATAACACACATTTCTTTTCTTTTTAACTAAATCTTTGAGAAACATCTTTTCCTTCAATGGCTTATTCTAATTCTGAAATACTCAGCTCTATCCACACATATTTTCCCCTATATATTAATGCACTTTTATGTCCTTAAGACATATGAACACACCATAAATTTGGATTCCATCAAATCAAAAATCTGTGACTATTACCTTCAAGTGAGATTATACCAACTTTGAGAAAAGGAATAGACCCAATGACACATGAATAAAAATTCAGTAGCCCTATCACTGAGAATATTAAATTTTGTAGTAACAAAGAAAGAAAACTCCTGAATTCAGGTTTGTGAGTAAAGGACTTACTCTTTTGATTCATTGATACACATAAAAATAATTTTCAGTTATGGCAATTTCCATTAATATACAAGTGATAATCTGGAGGTTTATATCACCCTATCTTACTCTACTTTTATTTGAGTATATATATATATATAAACTTAGAATGGTTTTTAATTTTTCAGTTCAGGAGAACACAGTCCAATCAAACAAAAGCTTAAATAGAATATATGTGGTGGCTCTCCTTTATGGTTTCAACTAAGGACTGAGTTTGCTTTAAACAGAGCATCAAAGCTAGTTCCCATGAATGTCAACCAGAAGACAGCTGTGGCGATCTTCTTCCACATGTGGCTGTGGGCCCATCCTTTTGAAGGTGCACTCTGATTTCCTTCACAAGAATGGTCCCCTCCAAATGTGAAATTTTTGTTGAAAAATAAGGATAAACCCACCATCAGTACAGCCCACACTGAACATCCAACCATACAACTGTCTCCTTTTGATCTATGGCATCTTCCCACTTACATCTCTTGCTGTCAGAGTACTAAGCTTTCATGGCGCCAGGGGGCAGACAGAACACAGCTATCTGATAAACACCTTTGGACCAATAAATGGCTCATTGACCCACTTCCTTTTAATTTAGTGAATGGTCTGAACCTAATTTTTCATAAGATCCAAATTGGTCAGTCAGTTGTACTTTACATGGTTTGCCTAAAAATGCTTTTGAGTGCTACCTCCACCCCCAAATATCATACCTATTTCCTAAAAAAACTCTGACTCCTGGGTGCCAATTAAGACAGACTTTCCTCAAGAGAACACAACACCTTGGTTGCTGCACAAAGCCATTGAGTTGATGGGACATCATTTACTTCAGGAAGTTTACAGAATCCATGCTGCTAAGTGCTGTCTTCATACCAATCTCTGCTTCAGATGCCTGCTATTAATGTGCTCAAGTGATAGATGTTCCCCTACCCTGGCTGGTGACAGCACTTTTGGTTGATTTAACAAAGATTCCAATTTCTCCAGTAATTGTGCAAAGCTCCATGGTTTCAAGGAACAACATTTAAAAACTGCCTGGAGTTTGTACTCCCAAGAAACGGTGTGGCCCTGTCTCAGCTGTGCTGCCCAGTGGTCACTGCCTGTTTGCATATAAAGCGGTACCTGTGGGGTGGGGGTCGGGGGTTAGTGCTCACCTCTCGTCACATTTAATCAGAATCACACTGTCTGTTCCAATCCCTAAGGCTGCAGCTCCCTTCTTGAGAGAAAAGTGACTCTGTGAAGAAAAAAGAAGCATATTCTGATTAGCTTTATGACGACGAGACCCATCTGATTGTTAGCTTTATGACGACGAGACCCATCTGATTGATTGATTAGCTTTATGATGATGAGACCCATCTGATTAGCTTTATGACGACGAGACCCATCTGATTGTTAGCTTTATGACGACGAGACCCATCTGATTGATTGATTAGCTTTATGACGATGAGACCCATCTGATTAGCTTTATGACGACGAGACCCATCTGATTGATTGATTAGTTTTATGACGACGAGACCCATCTGATTGTTAGCTTTATGACGACGAGACCCATCTGATTGATTGATTAGCTTTATGACGATGAGACCCATCTGATTGATTGATTAGCTTTATGACGACGAGACCCATCTGATTGTTAGCTTTATGATGACGAGACCCATCTGATTGATTGATTAGCTTTATGACGACGAGACCCATCTGATTAGCTTTATGATGGTGAGATCCACCTGCTCTGCTGCATTTTCTCCGTCTTCGTTTCCCTTCTGCTCTTCTGATGCCTGGGCTTCTCAGAACATACCCTGCTCACACATGCTGAGTTTATGTTGTTTTACTTATTATACACGTGGTTTGAAATTTTAATTAGTTTATTTTTATGTATGTGGGTGTTTTGCCTGCACGTATGTCTGTGTACCAAGTGGGTGCCCACAAAGGCCAGAAGAGGGCATTGGATCCCCAATGACTAGAGTTATAGGCAATAGTGAGCCCCCACGTAGATGCTGTGAATTGAAACAAAGTCCCCCAGAAGAGAAGCTAGTGCTCTTAACTTCTCAGCTATCTCTCTAGTCCTCCTATTTATTATATGCTTTATAATAAATATGCCATTTTATTAATCGTTTAAAAGTTTAATATGTGCATACAATATATTTCTATATTTGCCACTACCCTCTCTCTGATTTCATCTTTTCCCCTTCTTTTCCCTCCTTCTTCTCTTCCTCCCCCTCCTCCTCCTCTTCTTCCTCTGTATAAGCCACTGAGTTCGGGTTGTGCTACCTACATACTCATAGGAGTGGAGCCATTCACTGGAGCATGGCCACCCTGCCAGAGGACCACTACCTTAAAGAACAGTTGCTCTTGCCTCCACAGCAGCTGTCATTCTCAATAGGTCCTCAGCTAGGGGAAGAGTCTCAGAGTCCCTCCACAGTCTATTATAGAATGTAGACTGGCTTTATCTTGTGCGGGTCCTGTACAGGCAACTACAGCTTCTGTGAGTTTGTGAGTGCAGTTGTCATGTACAAAAGACACTCATTCCATCTAGTCCTCCCTGACTTCTGGTTCTTATGTTCTTTCCATCCTCACCCCCTTCCATGTTAGGCTCCAAGCCTTGTGGGAGGGGTGGGATACAGATGCACCATTTGTGAACAAACATTCCACAGGGTACTTTGACTAGTTCTGAGTTTTTGTGTTAACCACTATTTCCTAAACAAAGAGAGTATCTGAGAGCTACAGTACTCTATGGGTATAGAGACAGAAATTTGGAGGGGAGTTTGCTGCTGTGTCAACTTAGGAAAGTAATAAACAGTAGTATATTTACCTCTGGGGCCAATGAGCTCCCCAGCCCTGGGTTCTTGGTCAGTTGCCAGGCATGTATTTCCTGTTGTAGAGCATGCACTGAGTCCATCTGGAAACCAGCCATTTACCTCCGTAACATTCATGCCACTATTGAGCTCATGGATATATCTTGCCAGATTGGTTGTTGTTATAGTTTGAAGGGGTCACATTCATGTTTTTTTTTTTAAAATGTTGTGATGTAACACTTAACTGTGTAACTTAAGTAGCATGTTAACCACCTATGTGTAATAATCATTTCTGTGTTCTTAACTATTTTCAGATATTGTACAATTACTACCATCTGTTTCCCAGAGCTCTTTTATAGTGTAAAGCCAAAATTCTTCAGTAAATGGTAACTTCCTACTGGCTTTTCCCCCAACACCCCACCCACCGACAACCTCTGCCTGGTCTCTGTTTCTATCAATTGGGCTATTTTATGCATAGCACTCAACTGTACTTTGTTTATGCACTCTTCCTGCCATGGACAGTAAGGCTGCTTCTGCGATTGGCTTCTGTGGATAGTTCTGCTAGATAGTTCTGTGGATAGATACTTCTTTAAGATGCTGTTTTCAATTGCTAAAGGTACATACCTAGAGGCAGAATTACTGGAACATATGGTTAATATAATTTTAAACTTCTGAGAAACTGCCATTCTACACTCTACAGCTACTGTGTTAACTTTACACACATACCAATAGCACACAAAGGATGCCCTTTCTCCACATCCTCACCAGTGTTTATGATTTCTGCTTGTTTTGGAGACAGGATCTTTCTGTGTTGCCCGGGCTATGCTTGATTCTTTGAGTTCAAGTGATTCTATTGTCTTAGCCTCCTGAAGTTGGCTTGTATTTTTCTGGCTCTTGAGGACAGTCTTCTAGTAGACATGATGGTAACACTTCGTGCTTTTGATGTGTGCTCTCTACTGACTGGCCTAGACTCTCTTCATGTGCTTCTTGACCCTCTATACATTTTCTTCTGTGAAATGTTTATTAAAGTACTTTGGTTATTTTTGAATGGAGTTGGTTTAGTTATTATTGTTATTTTCATTGAATTCACATGAGTTTCTTGAGGAACTATAAAAACATATTGAGAATTGTTGGTGGATGTGAGGTTCCAGCACAAAGTAATTCTGAACCAGTCTCTCTTTCTCTGTGTGTGTGCTGCATGTATGAGTGTGTGCTTGAGAGAGAGAGAGAGAGAGAGAGAGAGAGAGAGAGAGAGAGAGAGAGAGAGAATAATGGTATGTGCATACTTCAGCACGCATGTGGAGGTTAGAGGACAACTGTGGATATCGGTCTTCACTTTCTACCTATAAGCCAAGCTAATCTTTGTCCCCTAGCCTTGGATACTTCTCTCATGTTTACATTTTCCATTTCTCAGGAGGGACAGAGACTAGAGACACTGTGAGCATATGCTTTTTATGTGAGTTCTGGAGTTCAGAACTCAGTATGTTTTACCCACTGAGCTAGTTAATACCCCAGCCCTAAACTAGCTTTTCACAAACACTCAGCAACTGACTCCAGTAACAGTGTACCACAATATTCTCAAACTTACAATTTGCTCCTGAAAGGTTGCTTGCCTTTACTCCTTCCTTCCTTCTTTCCTTCCTTCCTTCTTTCCTTTCTTCCTTCTTTCCTTCCTTCCTTCCTTCCTTCCTTCCTTCCTTCCTTCCTCCTTCCTTCCTCCCTCCCTCTCTCCCTTCCTTCCTTCCTTCCTTCCTTCCTTCCTTCCTTCCTTCCTTCCTTCCTCCCTTCCTTGTTTTCTTCTGATTTTTTTTATTAGCATAGAAACTAATAAGTTTCACTATGACATTCTCATGGGTATTTTGTTTTCCTTGATCCATCTCTTCTAGTCCTCTCTCCTGCCTTCTGTTCCCCTCTGGTTGTTTCCCTTCCTTTTCCAATGATCTCCTTTCACATCACATGAATTCTATTACCCCCCAACACACACACACACACACACACACACACACACACACACACACACACACACACACCTTGAGATGCCTCCTTTCTCCACTTATGTTCCCCTGTATAGTTTCAAGAAACTATACTTAGTTTCTCATAAATTTAGTGACATTGTATGCATCACATATGAAGGGAAGTTGATTCTAAGTCCAGCTTTCTTCCTCTGGAGTTCTAGGAGGTGGAACTGGTCATACAGGGGCCAAGCAGGTGGGTCATATTGACAGCCCACTGCACACTCTTTGTGCTTTTACTTCCAGTCTGAATTCCGGGTTTTGATTGCTGTAATCACTGTGACATTTGGAGAGCTGAGAAAGACTAACCTAAGCCCAGCTGTATTGCATCTGCCCATCAGTCTCTTACTATTAACTACAGATCATTAAGCTGTCCAAAAGGAGAGCAGCTCCCTCAATTTCCATCTCCAAAGGGCTGCTGAGTAGAATTTTAAATTATGCTTCTAAAGAGGCATGCTTTTCTCAAATGCCCACTCACCATTCATCTGAAAATTTAAGTATGCAGTACATGAACTTGTAACATATTTTTAGGGAAACTGTCTAATACAGCAGAAAATCATGTTTGTAACAGCAACAAATAATATCAACCAATAAAGGGGACACACCGAAGGGCTAAGTTCTAAAACCTCAATGTAGCTAGAAGTAACCAGAAAGGGCCATTAGATTCATTTTACAACCTCAGAATGACTAAGTAGATACCTGACTCTAAGCTACCTGGGAGCTAGGAGAAAAAAACTCAGTGAGGCCAGGGATTTTAAAGATGTATGACACCTGTCCCCTTTCCACCTTTTCAATCACAAACCAATGTTCTTTGTATTTGGCAGATACTAGGAAACCCGGAGTAGAAGTTCAGAGGAAAGCAGTGTTCAGTCCTTTATTGCTAGAAGGGCTTAGAGCAGAGAGACCAGCTGTCTTTGCTGAAAAAGCACAAATACCTCAAATTGTGTCCCTCAGTAAATGTGCTGAGAAGTCCTGATCTGCAGACTGGCAAATTGCAGCTAAGTAAGAGATCTGCTGCACCTGCCCATGATAGGCACATTCTTGTCTGGTCTTTAACGAGAAAGAACAGGGATGTGTAATTGAGGAGTAATTACAAAGGATAATTGATTGCTGTAAGAATGCCACAGATTTAAGGAACCCTACATGCCTCAATAGAGAGTTTAAACATAGGAACAAAGTAGATATAAGGCATGAGAGAAGAAAATTAGGCACCAGGCAGTATTTGTATTTTCAGGAAAAAGGAACAGAGGCATATAGCTAAGCAGTACCTACAATAGTAAGGCATCCATGGGGAGGAAGGAAGTTGAGGGTCACAAAGACATTTAACAAGAAAAAAGAGCAGAGATCAGTTGAATGGGATGCCTTTCTATGTATGAGACAATATAAGACAATTGCTTTTAATGTTTGTATCTCATAGTGGAACCATTTGTGTATAAACCAGAGGAGAATAGCATTTAAAAGACAAGTTCCTTCCTAGATGCTGAGGATTCTGGGTGGAAAATTGTCTAGGGAGAACTTAGCAGATGCTTGTCAACAGCACAGTAGCAGGCAGTGGTCATGTAGGAATTGTTATCCCAATATGGGGCTGGAAAGGATACATTATTCTGGGTGGCTTCAGAAGGCAAAATTATGAACAAATTTGGAAGTTTCAAGGAATAAAATTTGTTTCTCAATAATGAAGATTAGCATAATATTCTATTGCTCATCAATGGGCACATTCCACTTTCCTGATTTAGAAAATATATTGAAACTTTGACAGAGGTCAGTGCTCATTTAAGATTAAGTCATATTGCTATTCATGAGTAACAGATATTGAACCCATTTGGTTTTATTTCAAACTAAACCAAAATTTCAGTTTGATAGAAAGTTTCATTTCTGTATTTTTCATATAGAAATGTTGAAAACTGCTAGAAGAAAATACTTCAAGACAAAATGACAGGCATCAGTTTCTGAGCCACAGTGACACAGTAACAGGACCCAAAAGTGACAAACGGGGTGGGGGTGGGGTTCATGAAATGAGAAGTTTCTGCACAGCAGAAGAAGCTCTCAGCAGAATGAGCTGACAGCCAATAGGATGGAAGAAAACCTTTGTCAGCTCTACTTCAGACAAGAGGTTAATATCTGGAGTGTATAATGAACCAAAAAAATTAAACACCTCAAACCCTCAACTGCCAATAATGAACAGACAGCAATCAAAGAGTAACAAATGAGCTAGAAATGGAACAGACAGTAATCAAAGAAAGAAAGGCACATAGAAAATAAGTATTTTCTAAATGTTCACAACATCTCTAGGAATTAGAGAAATGCAAAGTCAAACTACTTTGGGATTCTGACTCGCCCCAGTTAGAATGATGACAGTCAAGAGAGCAAATGTCAACAAACACTGGCATAGCCCTCACAGGAGATCTGGGGAAAGGGGAGTCACTGCACATTGCTGGTAGCAGTGTGAACTAGTGTCCCACTGTGACAAGCAATGTAAAGACTTCTCACAAAACTGAGCAGAGTTGTCACATGCCCCAGCTGTACCACTCCGAGGCAGATACCTAAAGGACACTACAGAGACAGATGCACATCCATGTTTAATACAGCTCTTAATACAGTAGCCAGGAAGCATAGTTATGGAAGATGTCTGTCACATGATGGAGGATAGTGAAAATGTGGTTAATATATGTACAATGGATTTGCATTAAGGTATAATGAAGTTATGAAAATTCCAAGAAAATGGATAGAATTGGAAAACATATTGAGTGAGGTTACTTAGGCTCATAAGAACAAAACTCTCTCTCACGTGCAGATCCTAGCTTCTAACTGTCAGATACTTGTGTACAAATGAGAGTGAATAAGGAACCTAGACTGGAAAAGAGGTTTTAAAGGAGGGCACAGCACAAGTGGAAGGAAATGTGTGGGACAATGATTACCACAGAGACAGTGAGAGAGAGCAGGAAAACTGTGGGCAAGCACACACATACACACAGGCACATGTTCTCTCTCTCTCTCTCTCTCTCTCTCTCTCTCTCTCTCACACACACACACACACACACACACACACACATGCACATACTCACACACACACACACACACACAAGACACATGCTCACACACATACAGAGACACACACTTGCACACACACACATGCACACACATACACAGAAACACACACATGCACACACATACACACAGAGACATATACATGTACACAGATAGCGAGACACATATGTGCGCGAGCACACACGCACACACACACAGAGTCAATATTGAGTGTTTCCTTCAACCAATTTCCACTTTATGTTTGAGATAGGATCTCTCTCAGAACCTAGAACTCACTGACTGGCTAGCTGGCTGCCCTGATTGGCTGGCTGGCTGCCCTGATTGGCTAGCTGGCTGTCCTGACTGGCTAGCTGGCTGCCCTGATTGGCTAGCTGGCTGCTCTGGCCAATAAACCCTAACATTTTAACTCTCTCTACTTTTCCAGCATGGGGATGATGAATGCACACAGGCGTACATGGCTTTATTACTGGCTCTGGGGGATTAAACTCAGCTTCTCAAGTTTTCATAGGGAGCACTACTGACTGTGCCATCTCCCCAGCCTGTGCTTCTTCACTGCTAGTAGGGACAGCAAGTTTCACCCTCTTTGGTGATGGGAGAACAAGCAACCCTGAGACAAACCACTTCCCAGAGTCTGGTGTCTCAGCATGCTGGCTTCCTATCCACCATGTGAATTTAGATGAGAAGTCCTGATTCCTCCAAACTATGGTTAGTCACATGCAAATATTTAATCATTTCTTATTGGATCACAGCTTATATTAGTCTTGGAGGAAACAAAGGTATTTTAAACAGCCCCCATCTCTTCTACATCCTGTACCCCTCCTGTTTCTAGTTTGGTGGTTTGGTTCTTCTGGTCATCAATGCCTTTGTTTACTTTCTCATCTCCCAAGGACTTCAGTACTTACCATTCAATTGTCTTTCTGATAATTATATGATAATTATATCCATCATTCCATGTAGGTCTCTATATTAGCTCCACAGTGAGTCTATACCTACTTAATAAAACAGCCAACTACTGCCATATGAAATTCTACTGAATGCCAACTGGTTCACTGTCTGTTTCCTAATGGGACAAAGGAACTGTAGGAGGACAGACTTTACCTATGGTTGATAAATGTTTGTTGACATTCTTGGTCATATGCTCAGAGAATAAATCCAGGGAAATGTCCTCGGTTTATTGTTTAGGATATCTAGTCACAAATACTAGTGTTAAGGGGTGAGTTTGGTGGCTAGCCAGATCACTGAGGACTAAATGGACAGGATCCATTCTAAAAGCAAATCCAGAGTTTTTGTCCTGCTTTCCCACTGCAGAAGGCTTGGGATGGGGTCCTTCTCAAACATAAGTGAGACAGCTACCAGTGCTTCTACCTTCACCAGCTGCTTAGTGAAGGAGAAGCAACTTATAGACTTCAAACAAGAAAGAGAAACAACACAGTGGTCTGGGACTCTTAGCTCCCGACCCTTCAGACTTTCCATCAAATGCCCTGTCTTCTAGCTTTGAGAACTACCAGGTATCTTTGGTCTTGCCACTTATTGACTGATGTATCTCTCAGATCTTTATACAATAGGGATTTCCAACAATTCTATCTGGAAGTCAAATCTAAGAATGAACTAGAATCTGCCTCTGACTATTTCTCAAGCTTTAGGGGTCCCATATTTCTCAATGACCCACAGTACCAACAGAATTCCCCTTGCCCTTCTGCATACATCTTTGACATAGCTATTGGTTTACCAACACTGAGGTTCAATAAATCCGCCTCTAGGCAGGGCTGGTGTAGGTATCATATATGACATACTTATGAACCACTTAGCCCTCACTAGTTTCTTACAAATCATAGTCCTTATTCTCACATACTCTTACCCAGTGAGATGACAACCTCATGTCTCTAGTTACCTCAAGTGGAATTTTGAAATCTTCAATTAAGATTAATGGCAATTGTGTGTGTGTGTGTGTGTGTGTGTGTGTGTGTGTGTGTGTGTGTGCATGAGAGAGACAGAGGGAGAGACAGAGAGAGAGAGAGATGAAATTGTAAGGAAATCTGAAAATGACATTCATAGCAATAGAGAATTTATACTCTTCCAGCACTGTGAATTAATTCTTGCTAAACTTACATTTTTTTACCTATGGCTTTTGCTTACTTTTTCATCTTGCAGGCCTTCAGTACTTTCTATACCTCTGTTATTGAAGATTATAATACCTCTGTTATTGGAGATGAGGAGGCATGTCTGTTTTGAAGAATGAACATTCCCCAGACAAGTTCTCATTTCACCACTCTCTCTGGCATCCATCTCACCTGGATGAGTTCAGCTCTCTCTCCACAAGGGATGCTAAATGGGTATCTGCTTATAGCAGCAATGCTGGTTGTCGTTTCTGGAGTACCACTAAGGGTCCTGTAGTTGGGCTCTACCCTTCCCATGTATTTATTAGCTTCCTTCATCTTTCTGACAACTACGCAGGTAGTTGTTCCTTTTACAGAGGAATAGGAAACGAGGTAACTCACCTGAATTAATGCCTATGAGGAGGCCAAGCAGACCTCATCACCATTTTGAGTTAATTTTACAACTCGTGGACTTTATATTAACCTGAAGACAAATATGCCTATTCAGGCACTTCTAACCTGCCCTTCCACCCAACATGGGATGCAACCTCATGAGTTTTAAGATAGATGACTTCCCTCTAGACTCTTCCCATGATAACATATGCTCCCTAAATTCAGACATTGGGTTATTGCCACTATCTCCCTCAAGTAAGCAACACTGGAAGGAAGGGGTGGGGCAGGGAAGGGGAAGGGAGGGGAGAGAAGAGAAGGGAGGAAGGGGAGGGAGGGATAAAGAAGGATGAGCAAGAAGAAGAAAGAAGAAATAAAGAATTTCATAGCTCAGGGATTGTGCCACAATGCCTTAGTCCCTTATTAGTCATGGAAAAAAAAACCCAAACAAAAAACAAAACAAAACCAAACAAACAAACCTCCAGGAGAGTAGTATGTGGTTATAGTTATTCACACCTAGGCAAGGCTGTTGAAGTTCTTTGCCAGGAGTAAGTGAAAGTGACATGAGAATGGAAGAGGAGAAAGCGACCAATGCAGAACCAGACCAGGCCTGCTCAAGTTGATCTGGTTTTGGCTCGTATTATCTTCTGTCAAGCAGAGTTTGTGCCTGATGCATGCCATTAAATTTCATGAGAGTGACCCTTCTCTGTGTGGAACTTTTTTTTTTAACAAAATCTTTTTGCATTTTTGTGGTTGTTACTTAAGGAGAACCACTTTGGAAATTGACTCCCTCCAGGATGTCTCATCTAAAATCTGTGCACTGTTTTCCAACATATGTGGGAACATAATGTCGTGTCACCCTGGGCTGATAGTCCTGGGTTCTGTAAGAAATCAAGCAGAACAATCGCCTCCCTACTTCTCATGAGAATCTGAGGGGATGGCTGAGGATTCACTCTGGAAGACACGGATACTTGCAGGAGTTGATCTGTGAAACACAGAGTGAATTTGTCCTGGTGATTTACCGCAAAGATCCTTCTCTCTTATGATTATAAAGGATGTTTTTCCTCAATGACAGTGTGCTGTTTCATGGAAGCTATTTCTGGAAGTGCTTGTGTCACATGAAGACAAAAGAGAGATGTGCAACACTTCCCAAGGGGTGGGGTTTTGAGGGTTCAGAGTGACAGGGGAGATTTGAGCTAGGATTTTAGATCTCTCTCTATCAGCTTTTATCTAGAACTCACTAGATGACTTTTGGTTCAGCTCTTCTTTCATAGGAGACTTGGGGGCAGTGATGATTCAGTAGAGGATGAATGGGAATGAACAGGCTGTATGGCCCTTCTAGTATTGTGATCGTGTGATGCTGTACACTGCAGGGAAACAATCCCAGATTCCTTTGCTTGTGGCCTCAGTACTACCTCTGATGCAGCTCAGTGACTCACTCACTTCTAATACTGTTTGTTTAATTTAGTCCCAGCCACGTTCTTCGAGAAAGCAGTTCATTTGAATATAGAGAAAAATGTAATAGCCGGTCCCACTTCTCAGCTAGATAATGTTCTAGTCTGTACTGGTCTCTAGGTGAAGCTTCAGTCTGCACTAGTCTCTGAAAAAGAGGATGGAATGTCTGTGGGGAAATGTCATGTAGGTCACAAAGGGTGACATCCTCTCCCCAATGTGTGGCATTTCCAGTTGGATGTGATGGGCTACAGAGTTGCTAAACATTATTCTCATCTCCATGGTTGTGCTGGAGAGTTCTATGGCAACTTGACACAAGCTGGAGTCACTGGAGAAGAGGGAGACTCAATTGAGAAAACACCTCCATAAGACTGGGCTGTTGGCAAGCCTGTAGAACATTTTCTTATTAGGTATTGATTGGGAAGGGCTCGGCCTATTATTGGCGGTATCACCCTGGGCTGGAAGTCTGAGGTTCTATAAGAAATCAGGCAGAACAAGCCATAAGGAGCAAGTTAGTAAGCAGCATCCCTCCATGGCCTCTGCAACATCTCTTGCTTCTAGGTTCCTGTCCTGTTTGAGTTCCTGTTCTGACTTTCTTCAGTGTGGAAGTGAAAGACAAAGAAATCCTTCCCTCCCCAACTTGCTTTTGGTCATAGAGTTTCATCCCAGCAATTGGAACCCTAACTAGGACAAGGGCTCTAATTAAATATGCCACATGACAAACTTAGCACCCAGAAGTTTTAAAATAACAGTTACTTGACTCAGTTTGGAACATTAGGAAATTTTTAGTCTTACAATAATCAGACAAGGAAAATATCACTTAAGACAAGACACTGCTCACTTCTGGAGCTTGGTTCTTCCTCTACTAAGCAAGCTTGTTCTTTTACAAAGTTACCTGCATACACACACACACACACACACACACACACACACACACACACACACACAGAGAGAGAGAGGGAGAGAGAGAGAGAGAGAGAGAGAGAGAGAGAGAGAGAGAGAGAGAGAGAGAGAGCTCCCTGTGTCCCTGACAGCAGGCAAGTGTTTTCTGGGGCTTTCATCTGAGTCCTATAACTACTGGGCTGGGAAAACATCTCAAAGAGCAAGAAAGACATTGCAGGCACCTTTCCTGCTCCAGCATAGCAGCTCCTTTTCCTTACTTGTTGAAAAAAAAAAAAACCCACTGCAAGGACTGGCCATGCTTAGCTTGGAGAAAATGGTGACTTAGGAAAGATTTGATAATTTTCTGTCTTCAGATATTTTTGGAGCTATTTCAGGAGACCATGCAACCAAAATGACTGTAAAGTTTGACAGTACATAGGAAATTTGTTCCCTTGCTCAGAAACCAAGAGGAGCTACAGGAAATGATGAATCATACTCAAAGGAACTAGAAGTGGGAATCAAGTGAGTTCTCTATCTGCAGGTTTAAGAGCAGGACTCACTTGTAAATACCTGTCTGTTTCTAAAATGGTACAAGTAGAAGCTGGGCGTTTTCCCTAAATGTCCCTCTAGCCTGGCTTAGGAGACAGAGTGGCTTATTTCAGGCACAGGGAGGGAATAATAATCTAATATCAACTTCTAATTAAGAAAAAGCTCACTGCAGAATGTTGATCATGTAAAATACAAATCATTAAGTTTACAACACCCACATAACTCATTGAACATGAAGAAGTTGAGCTGGTGTTTACATAGAACCTTCACCCCTATGTTCCAGTATTTTTGGCATGAAAGATGCTACTAGAAGAGAAAAGTAAAAACCAACTTATCCAAAACACATTGATCTGCAATGGTTTCCTGACTATGTTATGCTAGGGCAATGGTGGCACAGATTGTGGGAGTAACCAACAAATGCTTAATTTGACTTAAAGCCCATTCCACAAGATGGAACCCATACCCATCACTGCTTGAGTCACCAAGGATCTGAGACTAGATAGCCTAGAGACCTAGGGTAAAACCAAATATTACTCATATATTGCTACCTCTTTTTGATGAGCCATTTTTGAAATGGCTCCTAATACTATGCTGCTATCCTCATGGATCAGGGGACAAACACAGAGACTCATAGCCAGACACTATGCAAAGAGTCAGAGACCTTGGAACACTCAGCCCTAAATAGAATATCTCCAACAAATCCCCCCCTGCAAGACTCAGTGAGCTCTGTGGAAGATGGGGTGGAAAGAATATAAGACACCAAGAAGATAAGGCCCTCTAAATCAACATGAGCAAAGGTCATATGAATTCAGAGGGACTGAGGCAGCATACACAGGGTCTGTATGAGTCTGCACCAGTTCTTCTGTGTATATTCACACTTGCCATGTTTATGAAAAAACAAATAGGTTTATTCTCATTACTTGTTGAAGTACTTTTGGACTGTCAAAGAATAATCAGACATATTATACATTAAAAAAGAATACATGTGTCAAAATGGAAATTCTATAGCCAGAGACAGTTGGTATACTAGGTAAGGTTCATAATAAAATTATCATTTTAATTTATGTGAATGGAGAATTAAACAGATGAGTTGCTTTTCTTTCTTTTAGAAATGAAAGAATGGACTTCAATTTTATAATACAAAAAAAGTATTACAAAAGCAGTCTGAGAGCATGCATAAGCTCTGAGCTTTTTAAAACACTTTATCAAGTGTGAGGCTCAAAAGCTAATTCCAAAGGCAGAGAGCATAGGGTGGCTTGCTGCTGGAGCAACTTTAGAGAGCCAAAGAAAAGGATGTCTAATGTAAAACCATTTTGAAGCTGTAGTATTGGGCAGTTTGAAGCTGACATACAGAACTATGTAACTATTTAGGGATCTGAATCTACATCAGGGAAATGGGGACATGAAAGATTATGGTTATTTTACCCATATAGAACCTTTAATTAAATAGAAGTCAACTCCTGATATGGGTCAAATCATGAGGCTTGGGTTGGCAACACTTAGTCTTACGGTGTTGGATAGGTTACTGCAGAGTTGCTCCTTTGTTGCTGTGCACAGCAAGAGCTGTTTGTTATATGAACCAATTGGAACATTGTTTTCATGCCTACATGGTAGCAGAAGGGGTAGTATGTACTCTTTGAAGGGCACAGGAGGAGCATTAAGTTCTATACTATGCTATCTATAACAAAGAAGACCAGACTTCTTAGCTTCTGTCTAGCTAGTACCCTGGTAGGCAGGAACCAGTGCATGGCAGAGATCTGGCTCAAAGATCAGAGAGAAAAGACCCCTATGTCATTTCCTTAAGGTACTGGTGATGTCTAATCTTCATTGGTGATTTGACTAGATTTAGAATGAGGAGCATAGCATTTCTAAGTGTGACAATAAGAGTGTTTCCAGAGATGATCAACTGAGGGGAGCGAGACCATCCTGTAGTGGGGAACACTAGTCCATGTACTGGAAGTGGGTACAGAGCAAAAGCAGAGAGGAGAAAGCTTGTCGATCTCTGCTTCCTGGCTCATCATGATGTGACTGCTCTGCTCCACTTTCCTTCTTACCACAATGGACTGAATTGTCTGAAACCAGGAGGGAGATTAAGTCTTTCCCTAGACTGCTTTGTGCTAAAGCATAACTAATACAGTACTAAGTGAAGTCAGGCAGCTTCCAGTTAAATGGCTAAAGGCACCACAAGGGTTGAAACTATCTGTACTGACTATTTTTGTGTCAACTTGACACAGCTGGAGTTATCACAGAGAAAGGAGCTTCAGTTGGGGGAAATGCCTCCACGAGATCCATCTGTAAGGCATTTTCTTAACTAGTGATCAAGAGGGGAGGTCCCCTTGTGGGTGGTGCCATCTCTGGGCTGGTAGTCTTGGTTCTATAAGAGAGCAGTCTGAGCAAGCCAGAGGAAGCAAGCCAGTAAAGAACACCCCTCCATGGCCTCTGCATCAGCTTCTGCTTCCTGACCTGCTTGAGTTCCAGTCCTGACTTTCTTTGGTGATAACAGCAGTGTGGAAATGTAAGCTGAATAAACCCTTTCCTCCCCAACTGCTTCTTCGTCATGAAGTTTGTGCAGGAATAGAAACCCTGACTAAGACACTATCTAATCCCTAAAACCCCAGCTTTAACCAGGAGTCCAACGGGGCCTTGTAGAGTTTGGATTATATAAAGCACTGCATCAGTGATTTGGAAGACTTGAACGTCACACTGCCGTTTCTTTTGCTCCTATCCCTCATCATACAGTATTACAGACACATGGAGAATGGGATCTGGAATGAAATATATTCTGCTTTGGCATTGGAGAGACATCTCAGTGGTTAGAGATCCAGGTACTGCTCTTGCAGAGAACTAGAGTTCAAGTTTCCGTACATATCAGGTGGCTCACAAGTTCCAGGGTGGTCTCTGGCCTCTGTAAGTAGCAGTATTCATGTGCACATACCCATAGACAGATATACACATAATTAAAAATAATTCGTTAAAATAAAATATATAAATTCTGCTTTATCTTTGACGTTTCCCTGGATTTCAGAGATAAGGAGCATATCCCAACGGACAGCTCAGCTCAACTCAACTTTCCCCTCATTCTCTCAAGATATGTTTCCTGGAAAGAGGACATCCAGAGAAAAGGCATTTCCGGGCGTTATTCATTCAATTGGGCCCTTTGATACGATCTTATGCTCAAAAGAACATAAACACATACATGCTCTGATGTGAACGCGATGAGCCTGGGCACTGCTGCCATCCCCTTCTCCTTGACTTCTGGAAACATCTTATAGCGGGCAATGAGCATGGCATACATGTTGGAGATGGCGCCACCTAGAGGGCACAAAAACAGTTACTGTTTCCCATTCTCTATCAACAAACACTTCTCATGCAAGCAGCACTTGGGATTTCCACTGACCTAGAGAATAGGTCAATTGCTTGAACCGTGGGTCACAGCCCAACATGAGAGCATATAACTTAATTTGGTGGGGAGAAGAGTCTGAAAAGTCGTGAACAGTAAAATGTTTCTGAACACACCAGAACCAAAAATTATTTCAAAATCAACCATATATCATCCATATCTGGGATGTTTCTGACAGTGTTCAACAGTTCATGTCACATCACACAATGCCACTGTAACCTTGGTTCTAAACACACATCATGCTCACTTTGCCCTCTGCATCATGGCATGCAATGCCAATGCTGCCTAAAATGTCAGTTATGAGATTATTGTATGTTATGAGTAGCAATGCATTTTACTGTACATACAAAATGTCTGCTGTTACAGAAATTTAATGGCTTAATTATAGAAAACAAAGATTACTATTTCTCCATTATTTGGCTTAACTGGTACATATTTGGATGGTATTATATTAGAATGTTTGATTTTAAAGTTGCTGTTTGAGTTGCTGACATGAGTTCATAAATAACTGATGAATGAATATTGGTTTTGAACTCAGACAAAATTTTCAACGATTCCTAAAATGACCCTAAATATATTTCTGCCATTTGATATTGAATATGGATGCAATGTGGCATTATAATGCACTGATTATTATAAAATCAAAATAAGGAGTAACTCTAAAAGTGGTGACACCTTTGCATGGTGTAGTATCAAGTAAACACCTAAGGTTTGATTATTTCTGCAAACTAAACATATTTATCTCATTATTTTGCAAATTCATGTTTGTCTTTAATAAGTCCAAAGGTATCATACATAAAGAATTTAAAATAAGGTTTAAGACTTATTATCAGTGAATGTTTTATATGTATGATTATTTATATGTCTAGCCACCCAGGTAGACTACAAACTTCGCAGGTAAAAAAGGAGTCACGAGCAGGAAAATGGAGGAAGCACTGGCCTAACTTCCAGGGAAACCCTTCTAGCTCCTATAAAGTCTATTCTCAGATTAAAGATACAGCTAAGAGGGATCAGGAAAGCAAACTGGGCCTCAACTACAGTAAGAGAAGCACTTTACATGCTGAGTGTGGTGGTGCTCGCACTCAAGGTGGGTCTGGGCTACACAGTGAGTACCACAACAGCCAGAACTACAGACACCCTGGAGAGACAGAAAGACAGAGAGGGAGACAAAGAAGGAGAGGGAGCAGGGAGAGAGACTTCAAGGGGAATAAAAGTCTTATCATATAGCACAGGCTGGCTTTGAACTCATGATTCTTCTGTCTCAGCCTTGCAAATGTTGAGATTCATGTATGTACCACTATATTCACCTAGAAGAGACTTTTGAAAAAAAGATTTTTTTCTTTCTTTTCTCTCTAGTTTATGTGTATAGCCACTCAATGTTAGGCCTGTAAAATCCTTATATTATGATGGTGGCAAATAGTTATTTCTTTTCATTTCCAGCAATGTCTTGACCTTGGATTGAGACAGGTAAGCTACTCTTTATTCTGCAGCCTGCTAATGGTTCCTGTAGGATGTGGGATAAACATCCACACCCATCTCCCCATCCTCTGTTGATTCCGTCTAAAAGTTCTTTCTCTCAGAGATAGTCCTGAGATACAATTGCATTCATTAATGAAATGCTGCTGACTTCAGCTACATGTAGAATTATATTTCTTGTATTTCTCCAAGACTGTCAAGGTTTTATATGACTAAGTTTTACTCTGCTCTGTAAGAAGGGTCTCACTTCACAAGCAATGAAACTTTCTGCAGAACTCTTCAGAACCTTAGAACTTTTGCTCTCTAGGAACTATGAAGGCACTGAATAGGCTGGCTTAGATGAAACCAGAAGGCAAAGTGTTCTCTCTCTGCCCCACTCCAAGAACGAAACTCTTGGGATTACTTCACGGATGGTCTGATCAGTCCTTTCTTCTAGTTGAGGATCAGGCAGGCTCTGCCAAGTTGAAGAGCCTATGCAGGGCCTTATGAGGACCTTTGCCTTATGAGCCCTGGGCTCTAATACAGGCAGGGCACTGGGTACAAAGCCACCAACCAGCCATTGGCATCTGTACAGTCAGAATGCAGGCAGTTGCTACCCTGTTAGGTCCTAGAGATTCAGGATAGTAGAAAACAGATCAAGTATGTTTGGATCAGATGCCCAGGACAGACTGTGTGATGCTGAACTCAAAGGAAAGCTTTTGAGCAAGTTTCACTCTAGCTTATGATTTCTCAGTCTTAGCATTCACTGATATGTTGAGCTGCAGAATTCCTTAAAGAGGATTGCCTTAAGTAATGTTGGGTAGTTAGCCTCATTCATGGATTCCAGTTGAGAACAGTGTTTTCTCTCAAGCCGCTAACAACCCAAAATATCAATACATTCCAGTTGTTCTTTTGGGAGGGCAATACTGGCTCCCTAGTTGAGAACTGATGCTCTCGATACATTTCTCAGTCTGGTGGGGGTTGGTTGGTGAGTGGAGGGTGGTGGGTGGTGGTGGGGGATGGAGGGTTAGAGAAGGAAGGGGAATATAAACAAAGAAAGCACTCTTCATGTGTAATTATTCAAGAAGCTTTCAATCCTGGTCTCTTGCTCCTCATTTCCCATCTCTGTCATCCTACAGCTAAAAGGCTTTGTAGCTCTGAGGATGATGATGGGATTTGTGCAAAACTACATGAAGATGAAAAGAGATGCCCAAGTCCTACAGCCTCTAATGATTACATTAGGAAAAGAACCGAGACTAAGGCAGGCCTTTTCTCCCTCAGGCCTTATCCTTTTTGACCTGCCAAAGATTAGAGTGCTCTCTGCAAGTGTAGGTAAAGCTCATATACAGAATTCTTCCAGGAATCATGAGGCAATTTCGGAAAGGATCAAGTTCCTGGGTGTTTGTGGTGTGGATGAACAGAACTGAACAACAGTCGAAACAAATTAAGCATTGTGTCCGAGTCAAAGATCCAACTCTGAAGATTGATTCCCAGGACCAGAGGAAACCAAGACTCGCGTGTGAACCTACTTTTTCTGTTCCTGTTCCTTGAATCATTCAACTCCTTAATCTAGGAGCAAGGCTTGCTGTTACCTAGTACAACTTTTACTAGCAACTAAGGATGCTATATACCATCACTCTTCTTGTAGGAAGTTGATCGGAAACAGACCTACATTGTTTTCTGTTGCTCTCCTCTCCAACTTTGGAATATATTATATATATTATATATTACAATATAACACTACATCTATGGCTTTTACACCATGGTTAGAACATATGAGTCTTCAGACTCAAAGGAAGAAGCTCCATAGCTTCCACTGATTTGCCACCATCCATTATGTCATACAGAACCTAGCAGAACCAACAATGAGGATTTCTTGGGGTGTATGTTTTCTGGGTCATATAGGTAGGTGCCAAGACAAGCTAGATAATTAGGCATGTCCCCTATTTAGACTAGTAAAAATTTCATAGTCAATAGATTCCTACTTCTGTGAGCTATGAAAACTGAACCATGATGTTGCTCTTGGTACATCTTAAGAACAACTCAATCCTACAATCAACCCTGTAAGAGAATGAATAAGGTAGAAATGATGTTGACATTGTAACCCTCGTAACTGTACCTAGTTCTACATGAAAATATGTTCTAAGCATCAATATCAGACAATAAAGACAAATCCACAAACTTAGCAGGAAAGGAGAATAAGTACTAAATTGCCTAGAAAATGAAAGAATCCATCACAACTAGTGTTCAATGACTGCTTTTAAAGGCTAATTTTCTGTTCCATTTAACTAACACTTTTCCCTTTAGAATCTGAAAAAAACATGCTATGTACTTAAGTACATGAAACAACATGGTGAGATGGTTAGGCAGACGTATATAAGTCTTGTCCTGAGGTCACTGCTGCTTGGTCATTGTTTCATCTTCAGGCCCTCTCATCTCTCACTGCCTTTGCAGGCTTGCTTAAGAGGGATCTGAATCCAGCCCGGCTGTGTCTGGCTGTGCCTGGTAGCTGCAGGGGTAACTCTGGTCTCTCTTTTGCCACCCATCCATAACAGCTTACTGAAGACTGGCTTCCTCTCACTGGTTAGGTACCGCTCTGCTCTGACACTAGGCTTCTTTTCCATGGCTCAGTGACTTATTCCTTTGCCTTACCTTTTCATCTAGGAATCAAGTCAAGATCACAGCATTTTGCTTCATGTTGATTTTCTGGGCTTGGAGAAGTGTAAATAACAGAGCTTTAGCATGCAGTGGCTGGTAATCAAAGGCAAAATGGAAAAGATAGGGTGGCATGGTAAAGAGGAGAGAAAATACCTCAAAGAAATCAGAATTTTCTTCTAGCTCTAAGAAACCACCTTTCCACACACTCCTTGCCCTCCTTGAAATTAGTCTAAATCCACTTCCCTGCTCATTTTTCCAGGGACTAGAGAAAAGAGGGAATGGGCTCTCCGGAGGGAATGTAGCTCGGTACACACCTTCGCACACTGAGTGTTGTGTTAATTGATGCTTTCATTTCACCCATTCCGAGAAATGCAGCAAGGGTGAATTTACTTATTAGTATTCTTTTGAACAGCACTATCCATACATGTTATATGCATGGTCATGGTAGAAGTACAGGGCGATATCATGTTAGACTATATTCTGCTGAGCACAAGTAACTGGCATTTAAGCATGGGATTAGGAAACTCCAAAGTGTGTTCAATGGACTAAGCCACACTCATTATTTTCATAAATGCAGCTTAAGTGACCTGCTCATAAACACAGAATAGATGTTTATAACATAGCATACCAGAAGAACAAAACAGAGGAAAAAAATGAAATATATATACCAGGAGAAAAGATTCCATCGCCAGAGCCCCCGGGCCAGCCAATGATTTCTCTCATTTTCTTTAGTGTAACATATTCTAGCAGCACAAATACAGGGGCGATCTCATAGGTGAACCTAAAATATATAAATGACCATATTTTATGTATATAGCTCAGATAAATTATTTACTATTGTAATATCACAGAATTTCTTGTTTTTTAAACATTCACTGATGTAAATATTATAATATAAAATATAAAATTATGTATACAAGATTTATGAAATATTGCTAATTTTTCTGTTGCCTTAAAGGCAAGATATTCAAATATTGGTATAATGTGCAGGGCTAGTTTATCACATTGAATGCAGAATATTACATAGTAGTACTATCTAAAAGGCAACATTGGGCTTTATTTCTCTTTCATGTAATGTGCTATTTTAAATCAAAATGTTTAAAAGTCTCCTTTGCATTTTAAATATTTGCATAGTTTGATAAAATGAAAAACACATCAAGGTTATTTCTTTAATTACGCCAGAGTGAGAAGAATACATAATACAAAGGGATTTACACAAAAGAGGTTTTGTGTAATCAGTTACTTACATGTTAGTGTTTGCTGTTGATGTCAACCAGTCTGCTGCTAATCCAACCATATCCAATCCAGTAGACAGCTGATTAAAATATCGGGGATGCCCTGAAGAAAATGGAATTAGGATTGCAACCAGTGAAAATAATTATCTCCCAAACATATGCTTTTTATATCTAAAGGATCTTGAAAGACACTTCAGTTACAAGAGATGCATATTCCATAATCAAATATGCAAATGTGCCTGTGAGCACAAGACATATGATCACATGCACATATGTGCACACACGCTCAAGAATCCTTCTTCTGACCAGGGGCTTCTTAGGGCTTAGTATTCCCTAGAATATACTCTAAAGAGCTCTCAAATAGTCCTATAAAAATAATATATGCTTTGCAATGTGAAGATTAGATCATTTTGTACTATACTTCCAATATAATTGCAAACAAAAACATTATGGTATTCCCAAATCATTCTTCCTATTTGCACTGATACTGATAACAGTCCTTTTGTTGAGTTGTGCTGAGAATCAGTCATACCATGACAGCCTTCAGGCATGCCAGCATCCATAATAATATCAGTGAAAATGACTGATGATTACAAAGACAAGACAAAAATGAAAAAAAAAAAGACACTCTGCTGAGTGGTTAGTCTTGGATTCAAAGGTGATGAGCATCTAGAGATGGCATAGATAAAGCTAATTCTTGACAGTTCTCTGTCTGAATATTTGATCATAATCAACAGGGTCCCTCCTAGTTGAGATTTAGAACAAAGTTGAACAGTCAGCATTACTGCCTTGTTGACAGATACGTAAAAAATATATTTCACGGAGACTGACCCATTAAAAGGATTATCTAATTAACTTCTAGATTTCTCTAAAATTCTGTAAGTAGATTGACATCTATTTATACCCTCTATACCCTGGAGGCTGTTATTTGAAATGTGATTATAAATATCTCATTGGAAGCTTGTTTTCCCATCTTGTCCTGTAGAAGCCTAACAATAGATCCATGTTCTGTTTAGCAACAGCAATTTGGGAGGAAGCTTAATTATGGAAGTGGTATCTGATAAAAATGGTATCTGTCATTTGCTGGACATCTGTCCAGTGCCTGTGATGTGAGTCTCACATCCCAAGTGTGGGCAAAACAAGATAAAGGACAGCACCAAAAAAAGCACATTCCTTATCTCTGGGACTAGATGGCTCTCTTATCAGGCCCAGGCATGCAGCTATAGAGTTTGACAATGGGAACAGACAGGCAGTGGGAAGGAGCATATTATAGAGGCACTGCTATTTGTGCACCTCTAGTTAATTCATGGCATTACATCTTTTATGGCCGCAAATCATGTCCTGCCCCCTTTTCTCTTCTGCAGTCCCTTTGATTCTGACTTCATCAGTTTACTCATTCAGAAAAGGTATAATGTCCCTCAGCGGCTGCAGTTGCTGTTGCGAGATGCCACCCCCTTCTCTCTGCCTCATTGACTCCCCATTTCATTGTAGCCCGAAGCAGACATCATAGCCTACTTCTCTCCCCAGAGGGCCCTCCACTCTTCTGTCCCCAAATCATTTTTTGAGTGTGAAAATCAATCTGGATTTATTTTATACTTATATGCATTTCTAAATGAACCTACCTATTACCACACGGGATTTAACTGTGGAAATTCTGGCAGAAAAAATCTGTATAAAACAGAGAGGAATTCTAAGGAGTGTGCAGGAGCTCTGAACAAATACTCATGGTAAACTAAATGCAAGCCTGATGTTTCTGTTACTGGGTTTCCTTCCCTCCATCTACTTTTTTAAATTTTTTTTAAAATTTTTTTACCTTGGTCTACAATTTTATCTGACGCTCTCCTGCGCCACAGCTTTCCTTCACTGTGAAACTACAGAGCTAGGTAGTTTGACAGGTCAGAACAGCATGCCATTTGGGGCTCTGGCAGAAATATCCCCCTAATTACGTTTGCTCTGCTCCTGTGGGCTCTGTGCACTGCCTCTGGTGGTTTCCCACTGCACCCATCCTGGGCTGCCTGAGAGCCTAAGAAACAGTTCCAGCAGAGCTGGCATTCTGCAGTGGCCCCTGGCCCATGTGATATGAGCATGAGGAGTCTCCTGCACAGATTAGCAAATGAGTCCTAAAGGATGCACAAAAACTAGTACCTGGCAAATGAGACCTGGTTCTCCTCAGTCAGATGGAGAGAAGCCAAAAGTCCTCTAAAACTGTGTTCTGTGAACTGACAACCCACAGAAGGATGCTCCTCCTACATTTGTTCATTTCCCTTTGTCTAAGGTTTCTCTTAAGGGTTGAAGACTAAATTAACATTACTCTATGCTCCCCAGCCCCCAGACAATGCAAATGAAGAAAGCAATCCCAGAAGATACCATTCTAGAATCCTACTATTCATGGAGGTTTCAGGTTCTAACATTTCTTTACAAGTGATTTAAACGTGACACAGACACCTCATTTAAAAATCTCCACTACCCTTCAATCCTTTCTAAAGTTCAAGGCCAGATAAAAATTAGGTTAAGAGGGACCAGGTGATATGGTCTTCAAAGGATCATAAGAATATTGGATGGTGACAGGGAGGGCAAATGTTTTGATAGACTAGGTAGTGTCAGCTGCCAAACAGGACACTAACAGCATAAGAAGCCACAAGCTTTCCAGTTGAAGACAAAAGCTACCTATGATGATTTTTTTTTGAAGTGCTACTTAGAGATATATGGGCAGGAGACAATACATGGAATCAATAATATTGAGATATTCATCCTAATCTAACAGATTTTCATCTTCACTTTAAACGAGATGCACCACAGCAATATTTGACTAACAGTTTTTCAAAATTCATAACAAAAATCTGATAATTTAATGGACCCATTTATTCCCCAAATAGAGCATTGGTACACAGGACTATGACTTCCATTGGCTGGCAATTCCCATTGTCTTAATTCTAAATGCGTTTCAAAGACTAGCTAGCAGCTTTTAAAAACTAAGAGGTTAAAAAAAAAGTATGTATTCTTTTTTATTTGTGAGCAGAATAAACAAATGGTAGTAGTTTCCATTAGCATATTTAAATGTAAGGTGTGGGGAATGGGTCAAGCAGAAAAGGATTAAAAGCATTGCTCCAGTTTGTGTGGATGCGTATGTGCAAAGTAAGTGGGAGCAGAGTATCTTTTCATGCCTGACATGTGTATCCTGCTGGCTTTTCAGGAGGAGTAACTGACCATATCTAAAAAATATCTATAATCCATGGAAATCAACAAGTTAAACTCATTTCCCCTCATATCTATTTGCACCTCTACATTCTTACAAAGTGGATAATAATTACACAATAAATCCATTTTCCGAGGCTTCTGTGCAAACCTGTTTCTCTAACCATATAAAGAATGCTCAGGCGAGAAAAGTCTAAACCATTTTTGTAGCAAAAATGTTAAAATGTTTGTGGTTTGTTATACTAACAAACTACCCACAAAATGGCAGCATAAAACATGACGTTTGCAAGGTAACCAATGGTTACTTAATACTTCACATTTGTTGCCAGTAAATCTTTTTAATTCTACAAATCATTGTAAATCCATAAGCCTTCCCTCCTCCAGCTCAGAAAGGTATTTATATTTATCACTTTACTCTGTTTCACAATGTATCGAGATGATCAGAGACAATGTAGGAAAAAAAGCCCTACACTCAGGATCTGGCTGGAAGAAAGCTGTGGAGGTACTCAAATGATGTTGCACCTGGACTTCAGCATCGTTTTATCCTGTTTTAATGGCTGCCTTGAGACTCTAATAGAGTATTCCACACATGTTTAAAATGGCCCCTTAAACGTGTTGGTATTCTTATCCACATACTCAGTAGCCGTATAGGAGACAAATCCTTGAGTAACACTGCTGGACTGCTAAGCTAGTCTATATTGTGGTGTGTGGGGATGGGGGTGGGGAGGGGTGCACACCCGGGAGTGTCTCCATAATTTTTTTCAAACCAGGAGAAAAATTGGAATTCAAACCTAACATTTAGTCTTTTGAAACAACGCTTTTTAACATTCTACCTCCAGCCTGAAGATTACGTAGGCTGGTTAGCTGGGGTTCTTGACTAGTTCCATGTCAAGGAAATTGCCAACAATGCCCTGGAGTTCAGGCATACTGGATTCCGTCTTTAGTTTTTCCTGGTCCCCTTTTACATTCCCCTTCTTTCCCCATTTTGGGTCGTTTGTACTGGCTCCTGCTGACAAATGGTTGCTTCTACAACCTCCGATTAATCTCCGTGCCAATCTGACAATTTATACCCCGATGACAGCTCGGTTATTATTAGCAAGGTGCCTTTGAATCACTCCAATAATGACTATTTTTAAGCGAATGTAACTTTGCAATTTTGAAAATAACACGACCCATCCAACATAGGAGAAACGGCTTTATAGGAAAAAAAAAAAGGAAAATTGCAGAAGGAAAAAAAAACCCTTTATTATTGCTGGTTGCACAGTACCTGTTTTAATTGCATATTTTAGAGTTGTTTGGCAATGCGTCAAAATTTCCTCCAGATTTTGCGGTTGGTCTGCCAATTCCCAATTATACTCTTGAAGAAGCTCATTGGGGTAATGGAAATCGATCACTTTAGTTGATCTATCGAAACTTTTCACCACGTACTGAAGCAAAATGTTCATAACATCTTGTAGAAATGCCAGAGTGGGCCTTTCTCCATCACACGCTGGCAGCAGGTCTAAAGAACGGAATGGGAAGGACACTTTAGACTTCACTACGCAAAGATACAGGCAATTCCTGAATGGGCAATTTTGCTTTGAACTGATTTGATTAGCACTGTATACACAGTACTCAGGAGGCTGAAGTAAGGGGCTCTCTGGGAATTGGAGACCAGATCGGGTTAGAGGGGAGAAGACCCCGTTTCAAACAAAATCAGAGCACCTGGAAACACAAGCGAATAAAATCCCCTTCTGGAATTAAGTCTCGTATTTTATTTGTAACATATTATGTTGCTTGGCTTATTATTTTCCAAAAAGAGTGTCTCAATTTGTCTGTTTCACAAGCGTTTGTTCTACATTTGAGTAAATCATCTTAATGGTTTGTCAATACTCCACTTCCGAAATGTTTGAGAAACGCCTTCGGGCAAACCAGGAAAGGCCGTTCAAGCCAAGTTATGATCTCTGGCTTTTTTTGGAGGACAGATGTTTCCAAAGTTGGTGTGTGTGTGTGTGTGTGTGTGCGCGCGCGCGCGCTCACCCGCTGTTTGTGAGCCTGGGAGTTATGCATGCGTAGGTAAAATTTAGCGCCTTGGGCTTGGGTAAACAGGATCGTTCCTTGTTGAAATCACGGTTACAAACTACTTTGGATCCAGTCGAACACCTAAAAATCCCTGCAATTCCGAACTACTTGAACTACTTTGTAGGGTATTTTGGAAATTTGTGCTACTCAGAGGCTTGGGCAGCACCAAGAAGCCTACCAAGGTACACACTGCCACCTCCAACTATCGAGGCTGCGCAGTGCAGGGCGCTTGGCCACTGATTCTGGTTGGGGAAGGCCAGGGCCTCGGTGCCCTCCAGCCCACAAACCCCACGTCCTTTCAATTCTGTGGAAGATCCTCAGAATCCTCACCCCGACATCCATTTGGAGGGTCAGATGTCTGCGGGGTGGAGCGTGGTCCTGGCCAGCCGGCCCATTTACCTGTTGCGTGCAGAAACGCGTAGTTGACATCCCCTTTGGGGCAGTTGCAGGGTTTTTGGTCGCAGGTGCAGGCGACCTTCCCGGTGGCGGCCCGCGAGGTCACGCTCCCGCCGCCCTCCGCTGGCTTCCCGGAGTCTCCATAGAGCAGAGCTGGACAAAGACACGGAACGCGGGACCTGAGTCAGCTGGCGGTAGTCTCCGCTCCTACATCCCCACCCACCCGGCAACCCAGGGATTCGTCCAACCTAGGCTGCAGGCTCAGAGGGGAGCCCACGACTTTGCTCCCGCCAGCCGCGGGCCCCCGACCTTGCCAGCCCTTCTCCCATTCAGTGCCACCACTCACCGCACAGCTTGTTTCCGATGCCGCCCGTGAACTTTTGGGCCACCTGGCACCACGCTCTCGCTGCAATCGCCAGGCAGGGAAAAGCGAATCGGAAAGAAAACAGACGGGCGAGTGAGAATTTTCGTTCCAAGTGAACCAGGTCTTTAAGTCCAGAGTCTGGGGGCCCGGCGCCAAACTCGAAGCAGCCACCAGCTAGCGACTCTGCTTTCAGCAGGTGGGGGAGTCCGAGGGAATCTGACGCCGGGGCCAGCCCTTTCCTTGCGGTGTCCCAGAAAGAAAGCAGCTCACAACGCCGCCCTTTGCACTTTGTTCGCCAGGTTCTCGGGTTTCCAGACTCTCCCTGCCCTCACCTGGGCTGCCTTTCCTAAACCCGAGGCTGTTTGTTTCTCACCGCGCTTGCCTTTCAGACCCCAAACTCTTTCCTGCTCCCATTTTGTCTTTCCCTGCCCAGGGTCTAGACGTCCCGAGGCAAAGCCTAGATCTTTGATTTCTGACTCCCGCAGACGCTGCAGTCTTTCAGGAGCCTATGTTTAGGGGAAGGGGCCTAGACAACCCTGGGCTTTTTCCCTGGGGGACAAAGGACTGGGTGGGGGGGGGGGTTGGTGTTCTCACACAGTTACGGACTTAACCCAGAGAGCCGGGCGAAGCGCCCGAATAAGTTTCCTGTTGCAGATGTCAAAGCTTTGATGATCAGCCTAGCCCTGCAAACCCTAAACCACCCACAAAGCTCTCCCGCTGCAGGTCCTGATTTTCCTACCTGTGCCCGGGTTCTCAGGATCCGCAGAGCCATCTTCAGATCCGAAGGACCAAAAGCCGGAGCCAGGAGACGCCATGGGTTCTGCTAGACTGGCGCTGGTCGCCTCCAAGTGGCTGTGGCAAGCTGCCTTTGCCTCGACCCTGCACGAGAGTGCGTGCGTGTGCGAGTACGTGTGGCGGGAGAAGGGCACCGCGCGAGGGCTGGAGCGGCAGCGCGACGAGGGTGGGTGTCACACAGGGACAGGAAACGTGCTGTCTGCGTATGCCAGTGCTCGTGCGTGTTTGTATGTTCCAGTCAGGGCGCAGGGACGCGCTGCTGTGCTCTGCGCCGCCGAGGTTAAATGGGGGGAGTAGCCGTGATCCTCGCAGTCTGGAGATTGGAAAGTGGAAAGGGCCCAAGAGATTTTTAGGGAGAGGGAGCTTGGTGGGGAGATGAGAGAGTGACGGAAGGGAAATGGAGGCGCTGGGTCGTGAGGTGCGAGTCAGATGCGGGGGAGGGAGGCGTGCCTGCGTAGTGCTGACCCAGCCACAGGCGCTCCAGGTCTGCTTCTGCCGGAACGCGCTGTCCAGGGTGCTACCACAGCCCTCAGCACGCTGGCCTAGGTGACCCCAGGGACAGGGAGACCTTGGCAAGATTGGAATGGTGGCCGAGGGCAATTTCACGTGTGCATCGATTGGCTCATTGTTTGAGGGCTGTCTCTGGCTGCTGCCGAGCAAAAGTGGTTCTCGCGCCCGCCTTCCTCCAAACCAGTGCTGAGGTCGCTGTGACCTCAAGAGCCCAGGCCACCTGGCCTCAATCAGGAAGAGCTCCAAAGCTTGGGGAAGGAACCAAGGAGGGAGGAAGGTGGACCGCTTCCACACCAACGAACTCATTTCATCTCCTTAGCAGAGCCTAATGTCTGCCTGCTGAGCTGAGCCAGCCTGGGGGGTGGGGGTGGGGGTCGTACGGTTTCTGTGCAGTCATGCCTGGGTCCCCAGACCCATCGTCCAGGTTTTGACTGACGGCTGAAGAGAAAGGCTGCTGATTGAAGCAATTAAAATCCACGCTGGAATCTATCACTGAGGACCTCAGGCTGAGAAAAATTAAATAAATAAAACGAACAGAAACTTCTTGGAGTGGGTGAGAGCTGACACATACACAGGATTCAGGGAGTCTCAAAGTAAGCGAATCAGTTTTTCCAAATCCCAGGAAAAGGCACTCCCATCTTTTCAGGGATACTCAACCCACTGACCTCGTCCCTTCCCAAGAGGAGTTCTTGCCATCAGCAGGTGCCTAGGAACACAACAGTGGCAATTTCCCAGCCCAGAAAGAAGTAGTTTCGTTTGTGTTTTCTAATAAAGGAATGAAAAAATCCTTTCTGTTTCCCTTTTCCCAAAGGCTCTTAAATGCAGGGACGGCGCCTTGAGGAAGATTTGGGGCCCTCTGGCTCCGCTTCCGTTTCCTCTTGCCTATACTAAACCCATAGTTCCAGGCTTACAGAGAGCTCAAGAAAGACTTGCAGGAAAGTGCTGCTTTAAACCGTTCCCGATCTCCTTTCCTTCTCTCCGAGCGAGGGACTGCAGCTTCCCTGCTCTCCATAGTCCTTTATTCCTTCTTTGAGTTTTTCAAATGAGTCACCAAAGCTGTTGCCGGAGGAGAAACCCTGGGACCTTTAGTCTTGGTGACCAGGATCACTTATTTTGTTAGGGATCCGGAGACCTCGAATAACTGCAGATGACCAAGTGCATTCTCTCCACAAAGCTTTATCTTCTTCCCAAGGTTTCCAGAATCCAGGGGGGCCAGGGAGGATCTAGCTAGAGGATGCCCACTGAGGTCCGGTGAGTGGCCCGAGGTGGGGAGGGGGAGGGCGGTGAGATTGGCACTGCTGAGGTGCTACCCAAGGCGTGTCTCTAAGGGAAGGCAGTCACCTTGACCCTAGGCCTCAACTTAGTAAGTCTTTAGGGTCCTCCAGGCCTGGTGGCTTCAGCTGGCAGAGGTAACAGCTCCTGGAAAGGGCGCTTCCGCCCAGCCTTGCCAACAAGACTTGGAGAGCCTGAGTCTTTGTTTAAATCCATACTAAATCCTGCAAAATAATTCTCTTCAAGCCAGCTGGCTGGGGTTGAAGCTTTTTACCATGGATGAGTGGTCGGAAATAAAAAAAAAAGGTTCTTAAACACACACACACACACACACACACACACACACACACACACACACACACACACACACCTTCCAAGGAAGAAATGGATGAAAACAAGAGATACAGATTTTCAACATCTGAATTTTACTTCGTCAAAAATAGTAACTTAAAGCGATACTGTGGAAATGCAATTGAATCCCACAGCTCTGAGTATTTTTAAAATCTTATCATACTTTGAAAAAAAATTTTGCCACTCCCCACTTCGAATGCAGGCTGGAATTGGGTTTGTCTTTTTAAAAAACCAACCCTTCGTAGACAGCAATTTGCTTTGTAAATTTTTTTCCCTTTTCCCAAAGGGCCCATCCCCCACCCCCCTCTGGCTCCGGGTTGTTGATAACAAAAGAGCTCTGGGAGGTAATAATTACAGTCATTAGTTCACAAAGGAGGCAGTAGACTGCGAAAGGAATACCGTTAGCCCGGAAGGCTTTCTCTTTACAGTAGGAGACCCATACCAAAATCTCCAGTTTAGCCCACCTCAAGGTTTGGTGGGATTACCTATTCCTTGTCCACTGTGAGCCACCCAGAAATCCCCGTAGTGGGGAGAGGAGAGGGCCGGTCAAAGAAGGATATTTAGTACAAGTTTTCTCTCTCGAGTTCTTTTGCTGCTTAAATGTTGAGAGACTGAAAAAGGCTAGATAGAAAAAGGGTTTGGAAACAACCACGACGTTGCAATCTTCCTTTTCCAGCCTTATCAAGCCAAGGTGCAGGGGCTGAGGTAGATCTGTCTGTTGCGTCTCTACTCAGCAACCGAATAAACCTTCCCAGACACTCTTGCGAGGACCGTGGGGTGCAGGGTCCTCCGCTGGAAGCCAGAATTAAAATCTGGCAAGCTGCAGAGCCCAACTCCTCCCTAACGCACCTGCTTCAGGTGGGGCTGTAGTGCCCAGGAAGCAAAGCCAGCGCGGACACCCGAACTCCTGCCCCCCTCCGCCAATATCAGTCTGTAAGCCCTGCTGTTAAGGTTTCTGGTGCCAGGTACAGGTTCTGCCGCTCCGTGGGGTTGGCACAGTTAGGGTGACTCTTCTGTCCTGTCTGTCTGGCCCCAAACTGGAGCAGAGCTTTCTAGAGAAGGAGCAGGGAGGGGGGCACTTGAATTTGGGGCCTCGGTCTTGTCCACAACAGGATCCTACTTGTAAAATGTACTGGCTACACGGAGCTTTAGAGGCTGATCTGCGGAGACTATGACCACTCCAGGACGCAGAAGTTATCAGCGCCCTCTGCTTTATTTTATTATATATATATTTTTTTAAGTAGCAGGAGCCAAACCATGACCTGAACAGAACTTGTTTGCCTATTCAGTTCTCCGTGGAACCCTGTCTGTACCTTGTTTACCCAATCTAGGTGGTGTAGACCTGGAAAGTGTCTCTTATGGAAGGTTAACTTGAAGTTTTTGTTGTTGTTGTTCTGTTTTGTTTTTTTTGAAGGGTTGTCCTCCTCCTCCTCCTCCTCCTCCTCCTCCTCCTCCTCCTCCTCCTCCTCCTCCTCCTCCTCCTCCTCCTGGATAGGCTACAGCTAAGTGGTAAGGAACTCCTGCCTCCCACCCACTGCCCCTCTGCTTACTTTTATGTGGCCAACTTCTAAGGAGGGGAGAGCTACTTCAAATCTGCAGAGTAGACCTTAAGATCTGATGGTCCTCAGTCAGAGGACCAGTCCAGCACAGACTGCCTGGGAAGGGTGTGTGTGAATGGTGAGGTTTGGAAGTTTGTTTGTAGCCCACGTTTCTAGGTAAAGTGTAAGCTAGACTGTGCTTTACCTCGGCTGAGGGATGGAAATCTGTTGATGAAGACAGAGGTCATCTTAACTCCTGCCACGGGCCCAGGATGTTTGTCAGACAGAAGCCCTCAAGGCACAAGGTAGACAAGGCCATGGAAAACAGGCTTTTCCAGGATGCTTACTTTATTTAGCAGTATAATAATCAAGAGAAGAGAAAACTCACGTTTGATATGAATTCACTTTCAAGGTTCATTCTACTCCCACCTTGCCTTTATTCTGGCATACCCAACCAGGAGTGACCATCATTGGTCCTGGGAAAGCCATTTCAAGAAAGAAGAAATCTCTTCAATAATTTTAAAATGAGTGGGGCGGGGTGGGGTGGTGGTGGTGGTGACAGTTCTGGCACAGTAAGTACCCCGAATTGCAATCAACTGAAGAAAGGGTTTCATTAGGGGGATAGGAGTGACAGGCAGGTGGGAGAAGTCCGGGCCCAGTGTCTGGAACTACCCGAGGAGGTCGATTCTCTTAACCCCAGGTCAAAATTCTCTTGTGTCAGGGCCTCAATGCCCTGGCATTTGAGAAGGAACAACGCTGGCAGCGCCTGTGCGGTCCTGTTTGAGAGGTTACCCTGCTGCTGCTTTGATCCTTGCTTCACTTTCTGAAGCTCCGTAGGTGAGCTACAACTGCTGCACCAGGCGCTGCCGCTGGGAGGTTTTGCGCAGGAGCCTCCTGTAGTCATAAGGGTTGGCTGAAATCCTCTCTTCCTCCAGGCTCTCATTCTCTGAGGTGGTCCAACACCTGCAAGCCAAAACTGGTTCTGACCATCAGTGGCAACTGTTCTCAGGCATGCTCCATCCACCCTCCCAGAGCTAGGTAATCTTTGAACCATCTACCAACCACAGGCATTTAAGAAAGGTACAATGAAAATGTCAGGCTAACTGACCCAAGGTAGCTGTAACAGCTTCGCAGTTTTGCAAAATCGAGAAACTAGTGGCTTTTGTGTTCAGATGAGAGCAAACCATTGGCAGGCAGGGATCACAAGGCTGGTTTTGTTTGGAATAATAATAATTCACAGTTAATAAAAAGATACTTATCTTCGTGTCTTGTTCAGTTTTAAAAAGACTTTCATCAAACAGGAAGATTCAAGGTGCATAAATAAATGCTCATCTTCTGGATTTTTAAACCAGTCAAATGTTCCTTTTAAAACCTGGTTCTGACTCCAGTAGTGACATAGGTACTGCTTGGTCTTTGGCTTCTCAAGGCTTCAGTGTTTTTAATGAAACTGCTTTCCTGGACCACTGCAGGAACTCCAGTCAATAGAAACCTTTGGTTTCTGCAGCTTGCTTGAGGAAATGGGGATGCTCCCTAAAACACAGCTCCGTGGTTCTTACAGTCATTTAGCACATGCAAAGTACTGGTGTGGGTGGGTGACAGAAGAAAAAGTCCTCGATTTCATGGAGTTTTAAGTAGTGCGTGGGAGAACACCAAGCAAACAAATAAACAAATAACCCCAAGACCAAAACCAAAACCAAAAAACCCAAAGCCTTAAAATATCAGGTAATGAGAGAAAACAGAGAAAGGTCAGCAGGTCAGCAGGTCAGCGGGTCAGCAGGGTTACAGGACAATGGTGTTGTGTATATATATGATCAGGACAATGATGGTGTGCATTTGAGTGATCAGAAACTGGTGTGTATGGTGATCAACATAGGCCTCTGGTAAAGTAATATTTGAGAAGAGGCTTGAGGGAAGAGGGGGCAGAGAGACACCCAGAGACAGAGGCAGAGAGATACATAGACAGAGACAGGGAGACACAGAGAGGCAGAGAGAGACAAAGACAGAGAGCGGGAGGCAGAGAGACTAAGACAGAGAGACAGGCCGACACACATAGAGAGACAAAGGTAGAGACAGACAAAGAGACACAGAGAGACACAGAGACAGAGGCAGAGATATACACAAAGACAGAGGCAGGGAGTGACAGAGAGAAACACATATGAGACAAAGACAGAGACAGAGAGGGGTCAGAGAAAGACATACAGAGAGAGATAAAGACAAAGAGGCAAAGAGACAGAGAGAAGAGGGGGAAGAGGGACACACAGAAAAAGACAGAAACAGAGAGAGACACAGAGAGAGGCAGAGACACAGAGACAGAGAGACACACAAAGAGAGGCAGAGAGAGACAGGAGACAGAGACATAGAAAGAGACAGAGAGACACATAGAGAGACAGAGAGAGGCAGAAAGAAAACACAAAGGGACAAAGACAGACATAGAGAGAGAGAGAGAGACAGACAGACAGACACACACACACATCACTGCAAAGCTATATTCTTGTAAAGACACAGACTCAGAGAACAACTGAGAGGTTAGGCTTTATCTAGGAGGTTATACAGGTTACCTGTAGCCTGCTGAGCATAGTTTGAGTGACAGGAGTGTAGACCTGCAGTGGAAGGCTGTGTCTACACTGTGCTACTCCACTCTTCTTAATAAAATGGGAAGGATGATTGTCAGAGAAAAGCCAGGGCAGTTATATGGTTTGAGGAGAGGATGAAAGTTGAAAGAAATAGCATCTGAAAGGAGGGTAATAGATTTTTAGGGGAGAGTACCATTGGCAAACATCTACAAGTACATGTTTAAGATGTGTGACTGTTTTATTTATTTATTTATTTATTTATTTATTTATTTATTTATTTATTTTACATGATGTTAGGCTGAGGCTTCAGCCAAGTACAGCTATAAGGTAGAGATACAGACTGGACACTAGGGCTTGTCAGGTGAATATTACATAGAGAGAAAGGGGCAAAGTCATTGAGAATTTATTCTGATTTAATAATTTTATTTATTTATTCATTTATTTTGGTGTATTTTGAAGAGGTTATTCAAAGGAAACTTTGTCAAGGTCCTTCAGGGCATCTTGAACTTAGCAGGTTCCTTACAGGGAAGTTTTATACAGTACTTCAGTGGCTATCAACAGAATGTTCTCTTTTGAACTACAGACTTGAACTCTCATATAAGAGTAGTTACCCTTGTCAGGCTCATCACACATATCAGTTCTAAATTTGCAGACACTACTGCAAGGTTTAGATATTTATATATAACACTAGTTGACACAGCTAGTATAATGGTTTGTATATGCTCAGCCTAGGAAGTGGCACTATTAGAAGGTGTGGTCCTGTTGGAGTAGGTGTGTCACTGTGGGTGTGAGCTTTAAGACCCTCATCCTAGCTGCCTAAAAGTCAAAATTCTGCTAGCAGCCTTCAGATGAAGATGTAGAACTCTCAGCTCTGCCTGCACCATGCATTCCTGGATGCTGCCACATTCCCACATTGGTGATAATGGACTGAACCTCTGAACCTGTAAGCCAGCCTCAACTAAATGTTGTCCTTTATAAGACTTGCTTTGGTCACGGTGTCTGTTTGCAGAAGTAAAACACTAACTAAGACAGAAGTTGGTACCAGGAATTGGATATTGCTGTGATAGGCCTGACCATGCTTTTGTTTGGAGGAATGTGGATTTGGGGACTTAGGAAAGCAGTGGAATGCTTTAAATTGGACTTAATGGTCTATCCTAGTAGGAATACAGAAGACTTTGTTGCTGAGTATGATTTGAACTGTACAGTCCTGACCCAATAGGTTTCAGTGGAGAAGAATATCAGAATGTGGCTTAGAGACTGTTTTTGTGGAATTTTCGGTGAAGAATGTGGCTACATTTTGCTGTTAAAGAGTCTGCTTGAAGCTAAGGTGAAGAGACTCAGATTAATTGCATTGTCAGAAGTCTCAGAAATGCCCATCATAGACTTTGTTTTCTGGTTAAGTCTCATGAAGAGGATTTTGAACAAGCATAGCAAGCTTAGAAAGGAAAAATATAAAATATTTGTTTTGAGTATTAATGGGGTGCCAGGAAGTGAAATGGAGGTGAGTCCTGTGTTCAAGGAGATAACAAATTAAGGAAGTGGGACATTGGGGCAAGAGCCTATCCAGCTAAGTTTAGATCCAGGTATGGTGGTACACATCTTTAATCCCAATAGATAAAGCCAAGCAGATCCCTGAGTTCAAAGCCAGCCTGGGACAGAGCAAGTTCTAGGTGAATAAAAGCTTAAGTCTAGGCTTGGTGGTACACACCTTTAATCCCAGAAGACAGGCATGCTGATCTCTGAGTTCAAAGTCAATCCACAGAGCAAGTTTCAAGACAACCAAGCTTAGGCTGTGAAGGAGTTGGAAAGCAGAAAGCTGGAGATAATGTAATAGAACAAGGGTGCCATGTCCAGCTCCTATAAACAGTAGACTCAGCAGCTTTGGCCATGTGGCTCTGGCTTTAGAGTGAACAATAGAAGGGACTGCTAGGACAATTGATGCTGGCTAGCTGGAACTAAGAAATTAGCAGTGATTAAGAAGATCCCAGAATCTCTGAGGTGAAATCTAGGAAGTGTTTTCTGAGAGTGCAAAGAAGCTATGTTCCAGAGATAGCCAAGGTTGTATCTAATGATGCAGCTGGATGGGAAATGTGTAAGGTTTTGAAGGCATGAGGGGTCATGAGGAGCAGCTGAGACTTGGCTTTTTTTTTTTTAATATATATATTTTCTTTATTTACATTTCAAGTGTTATACCCTTTCCTGGTTTCCCCTTTAAAAAACTCTCCTCCTATTCTCTCCCTCCTCCCTCTACTCACCAACCCACACACTTTAGCTTCCTAACCTTGGCATTCCCCCACACTGGGGCAGAGAGCCTTCATAAGACAAAGGTCTCTCTTCCCATTGATGTCTGACTAGGCCATCTTCTTCTGCTGCATATGCAGCTGAAGCCATGAGTCCTACCATGTGTGCTCTTTGGTTGGTGGTTTAGCCCCTGGAAGCTCTGGGGGGTACTGGCTAGTTCATATTGTTGTTCCTCCTATGGGGATGCAAACCCCTTCAGCTCCTTAGGTCCTTTCTCTAGCTCCTTCATTTGGGGACCCTATGCTCAGTCCAATGGATGGCTGTGAGCATCCGCTTCTGTATTTGTCAGGCACTGGCAGACTCTCAGGAGAGAGCTATATCAGGCTCCTGTCAGCAAGGACTTGTTGGCATCCATAACAGTGTCTGGGTTTGGTGATTGTAAATGGGATAGATCCCCAGGTGACTCAGTCTCTAGATAGTCAACTCTTCAGTCTCTACTCCACACTTTGCCTCTGTAACTCCTTCCATGGGTGCTTTGTTCCCCTCTTCTGAGATGGATAGAAGTATCCACACTATGGTCTTACTTCTTGAGTTTCATGTGGTTTGTGAATTGTATCTTGGGTATTCATAGCTTCTGGGCTAATATCCACTTATCAGTGAGTGCATATCATGTGTGTTCTTTTGTAACTGGGTTACCTCACTCAGGATGATATCCTCCAGATCCATTCATTTGCCTACGAATTTCATAAATTCATTGTTTTTAATGCTGAGTAGTACTCCATTGTGTAAATGTACCACATTTTCTGTATCCATTCCTCTGTTGAGGGGCATCTGGGTACTTTCCAACTTCTGGCTATTATAAATAAGGCTGCCATGAACATAGTGTAGCATGTGTCCTTATTACATGTTGGAGCATCTTCTGGGTATATGCCCAGGAGTGGTATAGCTGAATCTTCTGGTAGTACTATGTCCAATTTTCTGAGGAACTGCCAAAGTGATTTCCAGAGTGGTTGTACCAGCTTGCAATCCCACCAGCAATGGAGGAGTGTTCCACTTTCTCCACATCCTCCCCATCATCTGCAGTCACCTGGATTTTTGATCTTAGCCATTCTGACTGGTGTGAGATGGAATCTCAGGGTTGTTTTGATTTGCATTTCCCTGATGACTAAGGATGTTGAACATTTTTTTAGGTGCTTCTCAGTCATTCAGTATTCCTCAGTTGAGAATTCTCTGTTTAGCTTTGTACCCTATTTTTTAATAGGGTTATTTGTTTCTCTGGAGTCTAATTTTTGAGTTCTTTGTTACATATTGGGCCTCTATCAGATATAGGGTTGGTGAAGATATTTTCCATAACTGTTAGTGGCCTTTTTGTCTTATTGACAGTGCCTTTGCCTTACAGAAGCTTTGTCATTTATGAGGTCCCATTTGTCGATTCCCGATCTTACATCACACTCCATTGCTGTTCTGTTCAGGAATTTCCCCCCTGTGCCCATATGTTCGAGGGTCTTCCCAACTTTCTCTTTTATAAGTTTTAGTGTCTCGGGTTTTATGTGAAGGTCCTTGATCCACTTGGACATGAGCTTTGTACAAGGAAATAAGAATGGGTCGATTTGCCTTCTACATGCTAACCGCCAGTTGAGCCAACACCATTTGTTGAAAATGCTATCTTCTTTCCACTGGATAGTTTTAGCTCCTTTGTCAAAGATCAAGTGACCATAGGTGTGTGGGTTTATTTCTGGGACTTCAATTCTATTCCATTGATCTACCTGTCTGTCATGTACCAGTACCATATAGTTTTTATCACAATTGCTCTGTAGTCAGGGATGGTGATTCCTCCAGAGGTTCTTTTATTGTTGAGGATAGTTTTTGCTTATCCTAGGTCTTTTGTTATTCCAGATGAATTTGCAAATTGCTCTTCCTAACTCTGTGAAAAATTGAGTTGGAGTTTTGATGGGGCTTGCATTGAATCTGTAGATTGCTTTCGGTAAAATGATCATTTTTACTTTGTTAATCCTGCCAATCCATGAGCATGGGAGATCTTTCCATCTTCTGAGATCTTCAATTTCTTTCTTCAGAGACTTGAAGTTCTTATCATACAGATCTTTCACTTGCTTGGTTAGAGTCACAAGGTATTTTATGTTATTTGTGACTATTTTAAAAGGTGTTGTTTCCCTAATTTCTTTTTCATCCTGTTTATCCTTTGTGTAGAGAAAGGCCATTGATTTGTTTGAGTTAATTTTATATCCATCTACTTCACTGAAGTTTTTTGTTGTTGTTGTTTTCAGGTTTAGGAGTTCTCTGGTGGAATTTTTGGGGTCGCTTATGTATGCTATCATATCATCTGCAAATAGTGATATTTTGACTTCTTCCTTTCTAATGTGTATCTCTTTGATCTCCTTTTGTTGTCTAAATGTTGTGGCTAGGACTTCAAGTATGGGCAGCCTTGCCTCGTCCCTGATTTTAGTGGGATTGCTTCAAGTTTCTCTCCATTTAGTTTGATGTTGGCTACTGGATTTCTGTATATTGCTTTTATTATGTTTAGGTATGGGCCTTGAACTCCTGATCTTTCTAAGACTTTGATGATGAACACACCTGGGTGTGGGATTTTGTCAAATGCTTTCTCAGCATCTAATGAGATGATCATGTGGTTTTTTTTTTTCTTTGAGTTTGTTCATACAATGGATTACATTGATTTATTTCCATATATTGAATAATCCCTGCATCCGTGGGATAAAGCCTTCTTGATCATGATGGTCGGTCTTTTTGATGTGTTTCTTGGATTCGATTTGCGAGAATTTTATTGAGTATTTCTGCATCGATATTCAAAAGGAAAATTGGTCTGATGTTCTCTTTCTTTGCTGGGTCTTTGTGTGGCTTAGGTATCAGAGTAATTGTGGCTTCATAGAATGAATTGGGTAGTATTCCTTCTGTTTCTATTTTGTGGAATAGTTTGAGGAGAATTGGTATTAGGTCTTCTTTGAAGGTCTGATAGAACTCAGCACTAAGCCCATCTGGTCCTGGGTTTTTTTTTTTTGGTTGGGAGACTATTAATGACTGTTTCTATTTCTGTAGAGAATTTAGGACTGTTTAGATGATTAATCTGATCTTGATTTAAGTTTGGTACCTGGTATCTGTCTACAAAAATTTCCATTTCATCCAGGTTTTCCAGTTTTGTTGAATTAGGCTTTTGAATTAGGATCTGATGATTTTTCAGATTTCCTCAGATTCTGTTGTTATGTCTTCCTTTGCAGTTTTGATTTTGCTAATTAGGATATTGTTTCTGTGCCCTATAGTTAGTCTGGTTAAGGGTTTATCTATTTTGTTGATTTTCTGAAAGAACCAGCTCCTGGTTTGGTTGATTCTTTGTATAGTTATTTTTGTTTCCACTTGGTTGATTTCAGCCCTGAGTTTGATTATTTCCTTCCATCTACTCCTCTTGGATGTATTTGCTTCCTTTTGTTCTAGAGCTTTTAGGTGTGCTGTCAAATTGCTAGTGTATGCTATCTCCAGTTTCTTTTTTGAGGCACTCAGAGCTATGAGCTTCCTTCTTAGCACTGCTTTCATTTTGTCCCATAAGCTTGGGTATGTTGTGGCTTCATTTTCTTTGAACTCTAAAAAAATCTTTAATTTCTTTCTTTTTTCTTTCCTTGACCAACACTCTATATATCATTGAGTAGAGTTTTGTTCAGCTTGTATGTGTATATGGGCTTCCTATTATGTTGTTATTGAAGATCAGCCTTGGTTTGTGGTGATCTGATAGGATGCATGGGATAATTTCAATACATTTGTATCTGTTGAGCCCTGTTTTGTGACTGATTATATGGTCAATTTTGGAGAAGGTATCATGAGGTACTGAAAAGAAGGTATATCCTTTTGTTTTAGAATAAAATGTTTAGATATTTGTTAAATCCATTTGTTTCATAACTTCTGTTAGTTTCAATGTGTCTCTGTTTAGTTTCTGTTTCCATGATCTGTCCATTGATGAGAGTGGGGTATTGAAGTCTCCTACTATTACTGTGTGCAGTGCAATGTGTGCTTTGAGTCCTGGGGTCAGCACACTCTCTGGAGGCAAGCTCCCCTCTGGCAAGAAAGGTGAACAGAGGGCTGAGGATCAGCCCCACCTCCTGGGTGCAGATGTAGGCCTGTAGGACCCTGTCCCAGCTGCTCTGCCTCTTGTGCTGCCTGTTGAGTGTCTTCTGTTGATGTCAACTTTTGTGATTCTCCTCTTCTTAACTGTTGTACTCTGATGTTCCCTTATGTTTTATTGCTCCACTTCCCTTACATATTCTTGCCTTAATTAAAATCCAGATATTCCCTCAACATTCTACATTGCTCACGATTGTTCAAGAGCACCTCCCTAGATTCAATCTTGGAAGTGACTGAGACCAAACCCTCTACTGCTCTTTATTCAGTGACATTCTTTACCCACTGATTCCTTTCACCAGTTTTTATTTATTCAGAATCCATAAAGACACTAAGCTGTTCAAAATCAAAATCAGGGAAATAATTTCAATGATGATTTCAGAAAATATAAAATACTTTGCAATAAATCTAAGCAAGAAAATGCAAGTTCATAAAGGTATATGACCTTTCCACTGTTAAGATGGAAAAATACAAATATATGGAAATATATACAATACTCATTGATTGTAAGAGTTAATTTTATTAAAATGTCCACATCACATCATCATTAGAGAAGATTAAAGATTTAAACTACCACCTAAAATAGCAAATGTGCTAGAAGAAAATGCAGAGGAAACTGTTTTCAACACTGGTTTGGACAAAGGATGTTTAGATGTCACCACCAAATCACAGTGACAATAGTAAATATAGATCAGATTATAACAAAAGAAACAAGGCAAATAGGATAAGAACTTCTATACAGCAAAGAAAAGAGTCAAAACAGTGAAGAGATGGCCCACTAAAGTGTTAGAAATGATCCTATAGTTAATGGGGACAATATCCAAAATCTAGAAGGAATTCAAACAGCTCACTAAAAACAAATGAATTGGTTTAAACTGGGCAAAGGACCTGAAGAGACATTTCTCAAAAGAACACACACAAATAACCAAAATTCACACACAAAAAATCCAATTCAAGATTAAATGAATATCACATTCTAGGAACAAAAGACGTCAGAATCAGTGCAGTACTACTCAGACTAGAAATAAAAAAGAATCAAGCTCCTGACTGTCTGGCAAGAAGACTGACTATTTAAAGTTTGCGTAGACAATAAAATGATATAGTCATTAAACAGGACTAGAAAAATCTCCAGGTTTAACACCTTAAAAGACTGTGTAACCATTATGTTAGGCTAGAGAGATGGCTCAGTAGGTATGCACACTTGGTATGCAGGCCTGGTGACCTGAGTTCAGATCTCTGACATTTGTTAAAAGCCATCTGTAGTGTTGGATATCTGTAATCCTGGCACTCCTACAGCAAGATTGTAGAGAATTGTTCAGAAGTTTGGAGTACATAGCGTAGCAGTGAGAAACAAAAAACCTTGCCTAAAAACAAAAGGATAGCAGGCAAAAAATATAGCTTCCATTCAAAGAATTAACCAAACGAGGAGTTGGTTCTTTGAGAAAATCAACAAGATAGATAAACCCTTAGCTAGACTCACTAGGGGGCACAGGGACAAAATCCTAATTAACAAAATCAGAAATGAAAAGGGAGACATAACAACTGATCCTGAAGAAATCCAAAACACCATCAGATCCTTCTACAAAAGGCTATACTCAACAAAACTGGAAAACCTGGACGAAATGGACAAATTTCTGGACAGATACCAGGTACCAAAGTTGAATCAGGATCAAGTTGATCATCTAAACAGTCCCATATCCCCTAAAGAAATAGAAGCAGTTATTAATAGTCTCCCAGCCAAAAAAAGCCCAGGACCAGACGGGTTAGTGCAGAGTTCTATCAGACCTTCAAAGAAGATCTAATTCCAGTTCTGCACAAACTATTTCACAAAATAGAAGTAGAAGGTACTCTACCCAACTCATTTTATGAAGCCACTATTACTCTGATACCTAAACCACAGAAAGATCCAACAAAGATAGAAAACTTCAGACCAATTTCTCTTATGAATATCGATGCAAAAATCCTCAATGAAATTCTCGCTAACCGAATCCAAGAACACATTAAAGCAATCATCCATCCTGACCAAGTAGGTTTTATTCCAGGGATGCAGGGATGGTTTAATATACAAAAATCCATCAATGTAATCCATTATATAAACAAACTCAAAGACAAAAACCACATGATCATCTCGTTAGATGCAGAAAAAGCATTTGACAAGATTCAATACCCATTCATGATAAAAGTCTTGGAAAGATCAGGAATTCAAGGCCCATACCTAAACATGATAAAAGCAATCTGCAGCAAACCAGTAGCCAACATCAAAGTAAATGGAGAGAAGCTGGAAGCAATCCCACTAACATCAGGGACTAGACAAGGCTGCCCACTTTCTCCCTACCTTTTCAACATAGTACTTGAAGTATTAGCCAGAGAAATTCGACAACAAAAGGAGATCAAGGGGATACAAATTGGAAAAGAGGAAGTCAAAATATCACTTTTTGCAGATGATATGATAGTATATATAAGTGACCCTAAAAATTCCACCAGAGAACTCCTAAACCTGATAAACAGCTTCGGTGAAGTAGCTGAATATAAAATTAACTCAAACAAGTCAATGGCCTTTCTCTACACAAAGAATAAACAGGCTGAGAAAGAAATTAGGGAAACAACACACTTCTCAATAGTCACAAATAATATAAAATATCTCGGCGTGACTCTAACTAAGGAAGTGAAAGATCTGTATGATAAAAACTTCAAGTCTCTGAAGAAAGAAATTAAGGAAGATCTCAGAAGATGGAAAGATCTCCCATGCTCATGGATTGGCAGGATCAACATTGTAAAAATGGCTATCTTGCCAAAAGCAATCTACAGATTCAATGCAATCCCCATCAAAATTCCAACTCAATTTTTCAACGAATTAGAAGGAGCAATTTGCAAATTCATCTGGAATAACAAAAAACCTAGGATAGCAAAAACTCTTCTCAAGGATAAAAGAACCTCTGGTGGAATCACCATGCCTGACCTAAAGCTTTACTACAGAGCAATTGTGATAAAAACTGCATGGTACTGGTATAGAGACAGACAAGTAGACCAATGGAATAGAATTGAAGACCCAGAAATGAACCCACACACCTATGGTCACTTGATCTTCGACAAGGGAGCTAAAACCATCCAGTGGAAGAAAGACAGCATTTTCAACAATTGGTGCTGGCACAACTGGTTGTTATCATGTAGAAGAATGCGAATCGATCCATACTTATCTCCTTGTACTAAGGTCAAATCTAAGTGGATCAATGAACTTCACATAAAACCAGAGACACTGAAACTTATAGAGGAGAAAGTGGGGAAAAGCCTTGAAGATATGGGCATAGGGGAAAAATTCCTGAACAGAACAGCAATGGCTTGTGCTGTAAGATCGAGAATTGACAAATGGGACCTAATGAAACTCCAAAGTTTCTGCAAGGCAAAAGACACTGTCAATAAGACAAAAAGACCACCAACAAATTGGGAAAGGTTCTTTACCTATCCTAAATCAGATAGGGGACTAATATCCAACATATATAAAGAACTCAAGAAGGTGGACTTCAGAAAATCAAATAACCCCATTAAAAAATGGGGCTCAGAACTGAACAAAGAATTCTCACCTGAGGAATACCGAATGGCAGAGAAACACCTGAAAAATGTTCAACATCCTTAATCATCAGGGAAATGCAAATCAAAACAACCCTGAGATTCCACCTCACACCAGTCAGAATGGCTAAGATCAAAAATTCAGGTGACAGCAGATGCTGGCAAGGATGTGGAGAAAGAGGAACACTCCTCCATTGTTGGTGCGATTGCAGGCTTGTACAACCACTCTGGAAATCAGTCTGGCAGTTCCTCAGAAAATTGGACATAGTACTACCGGAGGATCCAGCAATACCTCTCCTGGGCATATATCCAGAAGATGCCCCAACTGGTAGGAAGGACACATGCTCCACTATGTTCATAGCAGCCTTATTTATAATAGCCAGAAGCTGGAAAGAACCTAGATGTCCCTCAACAGAGGAATGGATACAGAAAATGTGGTACATCTACACAATGGAGTACTACTCAGCTATTAAAAAGAATGAATTTATGAAATTCCTAGACAAATGGATGGACCTGGAGGGCATCATCCTGAGTGAGGTAACACGTTCACAAAGGAACTCACACAATATGTACTCACTGATAAGTGGATATTAACCCAAAACCTAGGATACCCACGATATAAGATACAATTTGCTAAACACATGAAACTCAAGAAAAATGAAGACTGAAGTGTGGACACTATGCCCCTCCTTAGAAGTGGGAACAAAACACCCATGGAAGGAGTTACAGAGACAAAGTTTGGAGCTGAGACGAAAGGATGGACCATGTAGAGACTGCCATATCCAGGGATCCACCCCATAATCAGCATCCAATCGCTGACACCATTGCATACACTAGCAAGATTTTATCGAAAGGACCCAGATGTAGCTGTCTCTTGTGAGACTATGCCGGGGCCTAGCAAACACAGAAGTGGATGCTCACAGTCAGCTAGTGGATGGATCACAGGGCTCCCAATGGAGGAGCTAGAGAAAGTACCCAAGGAGCTAAAGGGATCTGCAACCCTATAGGTGGAACAATATTATGAACTAACCAGTACCCCGGAGCTCTTGACTCTAGCTGCATATGTATCAAAAGAAATGTATCACTGGAAAGAGAGGCCCATTGGACACGCAAACTTTATATGCCCCAGTACAGGGAAACGCCAGGGCCAAAAAGGGGGAGTGGGTGGGTTGGGGAGTGGGGGTGGGTGGGTATGGGGGACTTTTGGTATAGCATTGGAAATGTAAATGAGCTAAATACCTAATAAAAAATATAGCTTCCAAATGTTTCATTCTGACTTCCACCTGAATGCCATGGCATATCTGTACTAATGCTCACATACATATGCTGCATACCCCAAAATAAAAAAATAAAAATAAAAATAAATATAGGCTAAAGGAAGTAGCCAGAGCAATCAGGCCACATGTATATTTCCATTTATATGAAATGTTGTAACTAAGCAGTTTTAAAAAGGAAATTGATTAGCGGTTGCTAGGGAACAAGAGTGGTAGGGCTGTGATATTGGGAGTCAAAGACATATCTTGAAGTTAGTGGTAGATTTGAAATAATGTAAAATATTTTTTCACCTCTTTTTATCCCCCAAGATAGTGTGGCCCTGGCTGTCCTAGAACTCCCTTTGTAGATCAGGCTGTATTAGAACTCACAGAGATCGGCCTTCCTCTGCCTCTTGAATGCTGGGATTAAAGACATGAGCCACCACCACCACAGCACTGTTATAATATGGACATATTAAACCCACTGAATTGGACATTTCAAAATGGTCAAGTAAAATGGTCAAGTTATGTGAGCTTTATTTTAAAAATAAAAAAATATGGCCAATATTATCAATCATCAAGAATATACAATTTAAAATCACGAGATATGACCTCACACTATTACCTAATGCCTATTACCAAAACATAAATGCTGAGGAGTATTGGTGAGAATGTGAAGAAAAGGGAATCTGTGTACAGTATTGGTGAGAATGTAACCATTATAGAGGACAGCAAATACATTATGTACTGTCTGGTTTTGTGTGTGAACTTGACCCAGGTTGGAGTTACCACAGAGAAAGGAGCTTAAGTTAGGGAAGTGCCTCCATGAGACCCAGCTGTGGGGCATTTTCTTAATTAGGGATCAAGTGGGGTGGGCCCCTTGTGGGTGGTATCATCTCTGGGCTGGTAGCCTTGTGTTCTATAAGAAAGCAAGCTGAACAAGCCAGGGGAAGCAAGCAAGTAAGTAACATCCCTCCATGGCCTTTGCATCAGCTCCTGCTTCTTGACCTGCTTGAGTTCCAGTCCTGATTTCCTTTGGTGCTAAACAGCAATGTGGAAAAACAGCAATGTGGAAGTGTAAGCTGAATAAACCCGTTCCTCCCCAACTTATTTGTTGGTCATGATGTTTGTGCAGGAATAGAAACCCTAACTAAGTAAGACACATTCCTCAAAAACAAAGCAACTACTATTAGTGAAATAACAAATCTCATCGCCAGGTACATAGCCAAGGGAAACAAAATGAATCTTCTGAGAGGTACCTATAGTCTAATGTCTACTGCAGTGTTATTCACAGCACCCAACACATGCACTTAGGCCACATTTCCATCAATGGATGAATAGATGAAATGGTTGTTATTCACCATGGGATATCATTCAGCCATAAGAAGTAAAACTTCTTGGCAATATGGATAGTACTGGAAGACATTATGCTCAGTGAAATGTCAGAGAAGTTCTGGAGGACCTAAAAAGTCAAATTCACAGAAAAGTGCACATCAGGGCTTTGAGGCAGGGGTTTGGGGGATGTATCAATTAAAGGCTATAAAAGTTCAGTTAGTAGGAATACATTTAAGAGCTCTACTAAATAGTGAGGATAATTCAAAGCAATACATTGATTGTTTGAAAATTTTAAGGCTATGCAATTTTAATCAGTTCTAGCTAGCTATTCATGTATTTCAAAATACTGTATTTTATATAATAAATGTACACAATTTTAATTTATCAATTAAAAAAGTCCATGAAGAACTATGCTTGTGTGGTATACCCTTACCCAGGCATACTTAAACTGTACTGAGTAGTGTCAACAGTGGGTGTATATATAGTTGTAGCTCTGGCTGTACTCATGTACATATAAAGCTATTCTTTATGAAATGATACAATTAGGCATAAACTTTAGTCTCAAGTTTTGTTAATTGTTCCAAATTGTAATTTAGAGCTATTCTTTGTGTTTGTTTTCTGTTTCAAACCCAGGATCTTATTGATCTTACATACTATTGCTATGAATCATCATCTCTACAGTCTTCCTTAGTTTAGAAAAAGTCCTCACCTCTTGGAGTTATCTTGTTCAGCATTGATAGGTGAATCTCATTTCCCTCTGACCTCAAGATCTTTTGATGTGAAGATCATCGCTTTGGTACCTGATGTCTACACCTTCCTTAAGCTACCAGCATGATGCTTTGAATAACTTGGCAATATTAAACAGTGGTTAAAATCATTGACTCTTTGTTTACAATATCCTGTGTTCAAATTTTCCTGCTCCATCAATTATTATGTAGGTGACTATTTATAGTTCCTCAACTCTGGAGACTTAGTTTCCACACTCAAAAGAGGGCAGCCATAGTAACTGTCTCACCAGTTCAATGAGATAAAAGCATAGTGCCTAGAACAAAGCAAGCATTCAACCATTGCCAGCTCTGGCATCCTTATTCTAGAGGATACTAAATACACATCCATGGTTGCTGCAGTGTTTCTGGGATATAAAGGTTTCACAGTAGGTAGGGATCTGTCAGCCTGTGGAAGAGAGGGGGGAGGAGGAGAATTGCCATGACTCAGAGGGAGAAGGATCATATTTAAGAGCTGCAAGAGAGAAAGCATCCAACAATGTAGGTGGAAAGGGGATGTGACCCTATGGGGGCGGGGCTTCTCAGAAGGTAACAGGACAGCAAAGATAAAATATAGATTTAGAAGATGTTAAGACAGGAATACTGGAGGGAACTGTGTGCTAGCTGTGTGGGGAGGTTTAGAAGTGCCCAGCCATTGAGCTAATCAAGGCATATCAAAATTAGCTGGTGTTTAATGCATCTTTCATTCACGAATCCAGAGAGCTCTTGGGCAGATGCAGAGCGAGTGAGACCCACCAGAGCTAACATGGTTTAACTAATTCACCACTACATAAAACAAAATTGCTTAAATTAGAATCTTTGAATTCCCATTCAAATTTTATCAGTAAGTGTGATTCAGACTGTCCATATTACCTCTCATTACTCTCAATGGGTTGAGCCTGGGGTTCCTTCAGTGCTTTCCATTCTCTTGCATTAGAGCTATGTGCCTTGGGTCCGTAATGAGTAGGCAAAAATTCCTTATAATAGAAATCTTCCAAACCTAATAACTTCCCTTGACTGCAAATGAACACACAAACATGCTACTCAATCAGTCTGATTCCTATTCACTTAACTTACAGGCTAAATGTTTTCTTCTTTTGAAGAATTTTTGTAACTTAAGAGCATCACATACACGCTATATGGGAGAAATCTTAAAATGTAAAAATCAGCACATCCTGTTAATTAAAAGAATCCCCATCTCTTACATTGATAAATCATTAGTTGCTGGACTGTTTTTTTTTATTTTATTTTAATCAGATTTAACTTAACATGAACAGGTAATTTCTAGACCTGCCAGGGACAGTGGTGTCCAGTTTGGCCAGTCTACATTCACATTCACACCAGGCTCATAGATAACTGTTGTGAGAACTGGCCTCTATACCCTCAACTGACTTCTGTGATAGGTACCACCAGGTAACAGGGAATTCTATTTATGTTAAGCAAAAGCACCCTCTTCCATTTCTAACATTGTCTGAAAGTCATCTGACGTGCTTAAATGTCAAAGATTAAAATGTCAAAATACTGAAGTATTGAAAGACTGAAATATTATAGGGAAGGGGAAATCACGTGAGGATAAGTGTCATACCTACAAAAACCACAGCCCTTGCCGTCCTAAGAATCCTCAAAAAGTATAAAATGTGACATTTAACATGTATCAAAAGACCATAAAATAAAAAGGAAAAGAACATCTGTGGATATTGAAGTGTTCTGATCACTTATTCACCATTATTAAAAGGGCAGAGAAAAGCAGTCATTCCCAATGATCTAATGCATCCAAATCATATTTGATTTCTAAGTGAAAGCTTTGTATAGCTCTGGCTCAGTATATTTAATTTATAGGTTCCATGTAGTCCTCACACCTAGCATATACATGTGTTGGAATCATTCTATTTTCCAAATATATATGATTTGTAATTAAATTTGAACATAAAGATTTATAGTTTTATTTGAACAAAATGGTGCTATAATTTAGAAAAGATAATTACCTGTCTTTTCCTGGTCTCCGTTTTTCTTCTTGGGTTGACTTCTAAAGGGAGTAGAAGAATTGAAAAGATATAATATATAGTAATATGAAATCATATTGTATAATATTTATTATCCTTATGGTAGGTGAGGGAGATGTGAACATAACATTAAGAACTGGTTCTAGGATCAGCTATCACAATGGTTATGAATACATCTCACTATTGGCCTGGAGTTTGCAGAAGCCCAACCAACATTCACTTCTCTTTTACTGCTTTTATGACACCATACTCATTTAAATGAAGGTCTCTGTCTGGAGGGTTTTCCCACAATGGACTTCCCTTTTTAGGCTGATATTTGTATATAAACTCAGATAAGTGAGTTTGAATAGGAATAGCTCCCATAGACTCATGTGTTTGAATGCTTGGTCCAAAGGGAGTGGCACTGTTAGGAGATGTAGCCTTATTGGAGGAAGTATGTTACCATGGGAGCGGGCTTTGTGATCTTCTATGCTCAAGCTATTCCCAGTGTCATCACATTCTCTTTTCTGTTGCCTGCAGATCAAGATGTAGAACTCTCAGCTCCTTCTCCAGCACCATACTGACATACTTCCTACCATGATGATAATGGACTAAAACTCTGAAACTGTAAGCCAACCCCAATTAAATGTTTTTCTTTATAAGAATTTATAAATTATAAATTTATAATTTATAAATTTATAAGAATTTATAAGAATTGCAGTTTCTTCACAACAATGAAACTAAGAAAAGTAACTACCAGAAAAAAGTTTTTGGGAGAACACAGTGTAGGTCCAGGATTACAAGAGAGGGCAGGACCATGAGGAAGAGGACTAGAAAAAAACAAAGGGGGTATTGAGTGGGGTATCTGTGAAGTAGAATCCAAGGAGGGTCTTCATGATGCAAGGCCTTCTTTTGAGGCAGCCCAATGCCGGTCTTCAGTTTACTTGTAAGAATGAGCCACTTACATGGAGTAGATAGTAGTATGTGGAGTCTTCAGGGTTATTTAATGTTTTGGGTTTCCGAGGTCGTCTTGGAGGTCTCAGTATTTTTGGTTCTTCCCCTTTAGAGACACCTATGGGTGATTATAAAAAGTTCTGAACTTCAGCAATTGTACAGTGTTTTTCTTTTTTCTTTTTTGACACAGGGTTTCTCTGTGTAGCTCTGGCTGTCCTGGAACTCACTTTGTAGACCAGGATGACCTTGAACTCAGAAACCCGCCTGCCTCTGCCTCCCAAGTGCTGGTATTAAAGGCGTGCACCACCACTGCCCAGCACACTCACATTATTCTTCTGGTTGTATGTTTTCCTCCAGGTGTCTGGAGGTCTAGGACTTTGGGAGGAAGAGGGGAAGAAAAAAAAGCAAGAAGAGTTTGGTGATGTGAAAAAGGGACACAGATTCACAGGAGGTATGAGGCCTGGACCTTTCTTAGAATATGTAGGCCAAATCTACATATCTCATTTTCACCTGAATGACAGAAAATATAAAAATTCAATATTAAGTTTTTACATATTTTATAGTATAATATATGTATATGTAATAAATATGTATTATACACACTTGATATTTTTAGAAACACATAAAGTTGCCTGTCACTAAACTTTAATTTGACTCTAATACCACATAAAGTCTGAATTGATGTATCAGAATAATAATGTAACAAAAATAAACTGAAGATGGCAAAGAATCTGAATAATTGCCATGTGAGTGAGGAACAAAGATTCTGAGAATAAAGACGTTCTTGGCCTTGCATCTATCAAGTTATCTCTATTCAGTCTCAGTCAGTATTGTAGATTCCATTGAACATGGATAGTGGGACTAGTCAGGCACAAAGGAGGAAGGAAACAGGGGAGAAGGGCAGTGGAAGAGAAACAACTAAACAAGTTTTGTTTAGAAATTGCCACAATGAAGCCTAATGTGTATGGGTGAATAGTTAATTTGCATTGAGCTCCTTGTGAGTCTCAGGCATTTCTAGCCAGCTACTAGAGTTCTTTGGATTCCTGAAAAAAAAATATGTATGCAGCATTATTTTTAATATACCTTACTAGCTCAATGACTGTACATTTCCTGAACCTCCCCATGGCTAGCACACACTCCCCTCTGGTATTCCTGAGTTAACATTTTGTAAATCTATATTTTATCTTTGCTGTCCTGCTTCCTTCTGGGCAGCTTTCCTATGGGACCACTTTTCCTTAGTACCTACATTTCAGCTGTCTAATCCTCCTTTCCTACACAGGGTAATTAGTCCTAAGCCCCTCTCATGGCAGACTCCATTCTTTCCCTCCTCTGTGTTTCTTGCTGGGGAATCCAAAAAGTCCTGCCTCTTTCACCCTGCCTAGCCATTGGCCATTTACAACTTTATTTCCCAGTCAGAGCTAGTTGGGGACAGGCTTCTTTTAGCCTTTGCGTAGGACATTATAAACAGGTTTTTTGGGTAACATAATTAGCATGAGAACACAAGTTGCTACACTAATTTTTCCATAGGATCAAGCCAACCCTATTGGAGCATGGCTAGGGAGGGGCTTGTGAAGTTCCAACTCTTGACTATGAAGCTATGGACAAGTGATGGCTGTTGCGGGAGGATGTTTTCTTCTGGTCAGAGGCCCCTGGCATGCTACCCCTGCTCCAGTACCTCATTCCATACAATGAAAGGATTCAGAGGTATTTAACACAGAGAGAGCACATGGAGTTTTTTTGGGGGGGAGGGAAGGTGGTGAGAAAAGACGGAGAGTGACATAATGGGAGGGTGGACTTAGCCAAAATGTATTATGTTCATGTGTGAATATTAAATAAAATATTTCACTTTTAAATTTTGTATTTGTTTATTTGTCTTAGGCATATGAGTGCTTTGTCTGCATATCACATGACTGCCTAGTGCCAGTGGAGGCTAGAAGATGCGGAATTCCCTGGCACTAGGGTTATAAAAGGTTGTGAGCTACCAGGGGGATGATAGCAATATGCTCTACAAGAGCAGGTCATGCTCTTAACCATGGAGACATTTCTCTAGCCCCCAAAACAATTATTTAGAAAGATAACATACCTCCTGGAAGGTCAAGGATGCCCTTCATAGACAGACTGTAGGCCCCTTTCTGTCCTATTATACCTGATCCCTGCATCCTTGAGCATCACCCACCATTTCATGCCTTCCAACCTAAGGACTATATTTCTAAATGTGGAATCCCTTTCTTGTTTATTCTTGAATCCCCAGAACTTCAGGAGACAGTTAAGAAAATCGAATGAAAGTTTTCTGGCTGGGGTTGGAATAACAGGTCAGCAGTTAAGAGTGCTTGCTGCTCTTCCAGAAGGCCAGATTTTGGTTCCAGGCACTCACATCAGGCACTTGTCAACCCCCTTAACTACTGCTGCATAGAAATCTGACCACCTCTTCTGGCTTTCATTGTCTTCTGGATTCCATTGGCAACTACACACACACACACACACACACACACACACACACACACACATACACACACACACACATTTGGAATACTGCATTGACAAGATCTCAGAGAAAACCTACTGATGATACTGTGACCTCATACTTTGAGCCTCTAGAATGGAAGACAACAGTTATGCTGGTAAAGCCACATTGTCTGTGACTTATTGTGGCATCCCTAGAGAATGAACATAGAACCCATGCTTATATTTGTGGCGACTGCCTGGTGTTGCTCTCTCTCTCTCTCTCTCTCTCTCTCTCTCTCTCTCTCTCTCTCTCTCTCTCTCTCTCTCTCTCTCTCTCCCTCTGTTTATCTCTCTGTCTCTCTGCCTTTCTCTCTCTGCTTCTGTCTGTCTCTCTATCTGCCTATCCGTCTCTCTATGTATGTTGGTAGGCCATGAGTTCAACAGTGGATGTCTTTCTTGATTGTTCTCTACTTTAGTTATCGAGCCAGGGTTTCCCTGTGAACCAGGAGTCTGACAATTCTTGACAGTCTAGACAGCCAGCCTGCCCCTGAGGTCCCTGTCTCTCTGCCTCCCTAATGCTTTTCTAGTGGTCATCATGATTGTCTTAATCTTATGTGGGCTCTGAGGATCCAAACTCAGGTTTCTGTGCTTGCAAGGTAAAGCACTTTATTCCCAGAGCTGTCTCCCAACCCTTGCTGCTTCAGACCGTTGTCTATGATGCTTTTGTTCAATAGCAAAAGAGAGCTGTATGTGGTACAGATGCTTACTTCAGTTTTAAATCCTCCTGTTGGACTCCTGACCTTGCGTGGTAGGCATTGTTGTGAAGGGGTTTGCAGTTGTCTGGAAGTTTGCATCCATTATCTGACAGACATGGCGTTGTGTGAACAGTAGATGCTCAGTACACTTTTACTAACTAGGTCACTGGCTTGCCATCACATATAAAACAAATATCCAATGCTCCAAAGATAAATGTTAATAAAACAACTAATAAAACTCTGGGAAGAAAATCCACATGAATTCATGAAGCACTTAGGACTATAAATACCTTAATCAGAACTCAGGAGTCAGAAAGCATACATATTTGCTCACCGTAAATAGCTAAGGAACTGGGGGTGGGGTGTGAGTGGCTCCCTAGAGACCCTAGGTTCAATTCCTATCGCCATAAAAGAAAGATAAAAGCCCAACTGTACAGACCAACAGGAACACAGATAAAAGATCCTGATGAGAAGATCAAGATGAGCAAAGAAATAAAATAAGTCAGCACCGAGGGTGCTTTGGCAAGGGTGGGGGCATGATCATTTTACCCCACATGCATGAGCAAAGCTTACAAAGAAACATGATTCTTACGGACAGGGTGTCAGAACAAGGATATATTCACAGATCACTGAAGCCAATGCCAACTGTTACACTCCTCAAGGAAAAAGACTCACAATAAGAAAACAAACAAACAAAACGTCTCTTCTCTCAGTCATCCTATTACCCCTGCAGTCTATCTCTAACAATTACAATTCTAGTAAACAAAAATAATTTCAAAGATATTTACTTCAATACTTTCCATAGTGGTAAAACTTGAGACACAGCAAGTAAGAACATATACACATATTTGTAAAACAGAGGAAAGAATATGTGTTTTATAACAAGGGTTCTGAAGAGGGGAGGAAAGTGGGTTGGATTCAGGGAAGAAAGCAGGATAAAAGAAAAGAAAATGCATGCCAAGAACACATTTATAAAAATATTTAAAAATACACATATGGGTATGAATATATCATAGTTTGAGTAAAGTACAAATTCCTTGAATTGAAATTTCAGAATTTCTAAGTATTTCTATGTTTTGTAGAATTCGTATTAACTTAGTTTTCAGCCTCTTTTCTGCACCAGGACCTGAAACAGAGGCTGAGTATTACTCAGGAGTGGCTTCCTATGACATTGCCCTCTGAGGTGGATAACCAGGAACTAAGTGATTGATAGGTCTGATTGTTCTGCCAAATTTCCTTGGACTCTTTTGTTTTCTGGTTTATACAAGCTTCCAACCCCCCTTTCCTCCTCCTCCTCCTCCTCCTCCTCCTCCTCCTCCTCCTCCTCCTCCTCCTCCTCCTCCTCCTCCTTTCTTCTTCTTCTTCTTCTTCTTCTTCTTCTTCTTCTTCTTCTTCTTCTTCTTCTTCTTCTTCTTCTTCTTCTTCTTCTTCTTCTTCTTCTTCTTTCTTCTTTCTTCTTTCTTCTCTTCTTCTTCTTCTTTTGAGTTTATCAGCACAGAAGAAAGGCACAGTTTTATTCTATGCCCTGATGTCCTTCCTCATTTTGCATTTGTTCCTTTGGGGGAACACAAACCTTGTCAACTAATCAACCTGTCCCCATAATTACCAAAATGACACAAGCATTTATAATCACAGCCTTTGCACAGTGTTTCATTGTTGGCACTAGCAGAATTAGCTTTGTGGCTATTTAATGTGATGTGAATGATAAATGTTAGCTTGCAAAGGTTACAGCCAGGAGGTAAAGAATTTATTCATATTGTAGTGCTGGTAATAATTTCCCCAAGTGTTTTAATTTATCAGAAGTGTACCTTTTGGATAATAAATAGATGAGCATTTCAATATTTTGCACTCAGAAGAAAGGAGACAAATTTAAACCTCATTGCCTTCGGTTGCTTTAGAAAGTTAAACTCAAGTATTTTTTTCATCTCAGTGATAATCACACTATTTTCCTTAAGTGATCACACAGACTATGATTTGCAGAAGTGTCAGGTGCCTAAATCAGGTGTCAGTAGCTGTGCACTATGCTACCTTAGCCCTTTTCCTAAGAAACCATTGTTCAGTTTTTGTAAATTTCCACTTCTTTGCAGGCTGTGACCTTCAAGAAATATAAAGACCTTCAGAATTCTTGAGAACTTCTTGGGCACCTTAAAAGCAGAGTCATCCAGGACTAGTGACTGTTTGCATTTCCCCATTCAGCTCCTCTGCGCTCCAGCCAGGCTAGGAAACCTAGAGATCTGAATCCAGGCTCTGAGTGCATAGCTCAGGTCCAAAGCACTCCTCTTTGCCTGGCCTGACCTCCTTCTGTTCCCTTTGGGAGATCTATTCAGTTTTCACTGGGCTCAGTTTAATCTTGCTTTTCTTCTGGGTATTCCTGTTCTCTTGAGCTAACCAGGGGAGCAGGGTTAAGGTAAGGGACTTGTTTTGGCTGAGTGTCCTTAGCAGCATGGGTGGGTCATGGTGTCTGTTTTAGTGGATCTGTTTCAGTCTTCCGACCTTCTCAACATGGTAGCTACTGCTCCTTCTCCATCTGAGCTACATATCCCAAGGCTTTGGACACCAGGGCTGGTTTACATTCATCGCTACCATGGACTTTCAGTGTTTGTTAACTCTCTGCTTTGGGTACTTGTTACTAACACAAAGCCTTGGTTTAGGTCCCTACCTGGCTTTCTATCTTTTTTTTTTTTTTAAGATACATTTTCCCATATGTGTTAGAAGGTATTCTGCACGCTATGGGAGGAGGAGGAGGAGAAAGGCATTCATAAATATAAGCCAGATACATATCCTGTGACCTCCAATAGTGACCTGCCTGAAAGTTATACTGTTACAGTAATGGCACAAGTGTTATGGAGTAACCAATCACCTTTTTGATTGGATTTAGGCCCCACTCCATGTGATGGAATCCATACCTGACACTGCTAGTGACTAGGAACCAGAGACTTCTAAGATAGGTTCATGGGCCTAACCATTATTCTGCTAAATGAACACAATAATAAAATAACTCCTAGTGACATATAGGTATACCTATAGATCAGCCAGGGCCTCACTCAAACCTCATCAAAGAAACTTCTTTTTGCAGTGGATGCAAATTAACATAGAGATCTACAACTGGACTTTGGAGCACCCAGTCCTTAATGGAATGCTTTCATCAAACTCTTCCCCTCAAAGTTAAGAGAAGGCAGAAAGATTGCAAGAGTCAGAGGTGATGGACAACTCCAGGGAAACAATGTGCCCCAGAGACAAATAGGACTGATGCACATATGAACTCAGAGGCGGTGTGGCAGCACACACCTCCTGCCTTTTCTTTTTTAAGCAACAGCAAAGAAAATAAGAAAAAGGTGATCCTGCTAGTAGGAGGAATGCCATAGCTCCCTACTTGGTGAGTCGTGTCTCTTGGACATATCTCTACATATAGACCCTGTACTTTTGTCATCTTCACTGGGCTCAAGTCAGACATTTTAGGCTTTAAAGACTAGTTTTATTCTAGCCTACAAGGTTGGCTCTGGCTTTCTTTCTTTCTTTCTTTCTTTCTTTCTTTCTTTCTTTCTTTCTTTCTTTCTTTCTTTCTTTCTTTCTTTCCTTCTTCCTTCCTTCCTTCCTTCCTTCCTTCCTTCCTTCCTTTCTTCCTTCCTTCCTCCCCCCCCCTCTCTCTTTCTTTCAAGAATTATTTACTTATTTTATGTATCAGCATATACTGTAGCTGTCCTTAGACACACCAGAAGAGGGCATCAGATCCCATTATAGATGGTTGTGAGCCACCATGTGGTTGCTGGGAATTGAACTCAGGACCTCTGGAAGAGCAGCCAGTGCTCTTAAATGCCGAGCCATCTCTCCAGCCCCTAGCTCTGGCTTTTGGCCACAGACACCTTGCACATATGTGTCAGAGGAGGGTAACCCAGCAGAGGCACACAGGGGCATATAGTGGTTCAGATGGTGACAGACAGGACTGCCATTCTAGGCGTGGCATGCCTTAATTGTGAACTGAGTACAACAGCTTTATCTTTATACTGTACCTTTTTTTTTCTGAGCACAGACACACATGCTGGTTTCTGTGTTCCTCAACCTTAAAGGAAAAACCAACCTGGAAAATATGTGGATGGTCAGCGAAGAGTAAAATCTATGGAACTTCTTCACCCTCAAATCAGAGATAGTTTTAAGCATCTTGTTGGCTTACAATATATCTTTTAATAAATAGCAGGTTGATTTTAGGTCCACTCTGTCTCCTTATTGTGCAACTGACTTTGTATACTACCTGTTCAGTGATTACATTATTTTATTCATTTTGTTAATCACATGCTTTTTGTCTGTCTGAAATGTATGAATAATCCTTAATGGAACAGTTTCCAATGCTTTATAGTTAATTATGATATTGGTATTAGCCTATGAAATGTGCATATTGCTAAAGAATATCATTCAGTTTTTAGTTTACTGAGCCTTCCACTTTATCAATACAGGTTCTGGATTTTATTAAAAAATGGCTTTGCAAGCCGGGCGTGGTGGCGCACGCCTTTAATCCCAGCACTCGGGAGGCAGAGGCAGGAGGATTTCTGAGGCCAGCCTAGAACTACAAAGTGAGTTCCAGGACAGCAAGGGCTAAACAGAGAAACTCTGCCTCAAAAAACAAAAACAAAAACAAAAACAAAAACAAAAACAAACAAACAAACAAACAAACAAAAGACTTTGTTATTTATCAAGACAGCTTTTTCTTCTGACCTTTTGATATAGTGTTATATCCATATGTATTATTTGGGCAGTCTTCCCTATATACAGTTGCATTCTATCAGTACTATTTTCAAGAACTTATATCTAAGTCCGTAACTGAGATCGCCTGATTCAGCTTTTAAGGAAATGTTGCTTCGAGACCTTCTGTTCTAAGATGTACAGACTTCTGAAAGTAGATGCTTTTATTTTTCACAGTTTTCTCTCAAGCATAACACACACCATGAATATGCACTATTCTCTGAATATCTCAAGGCATTTGCCTAAATATGCTAAGTTTTTTGAAAGTTTTTTGGAGTAATTCTTTGATGGAATTGTCATTGTAATGTTTTTCTTGGAAAAGCATAGTACATCAAGTAATTGCTTGTGCAAAATAAATTGCCTTTACAGAATGTGGATATTTAGTATTTTCACAGTATAGTTGGTATAATACTATTCTTATTTCTATTTATTTGTGGATTAAAAACAATTAGGCCTTTATTTTTTTTTAGTAGCATTGCCTTAGCTTCATTTATATAATCGTATTTCTGTCTTGTAGCCCAATAACAGCATCATATTCAATTCCCACAAGGGATGGATCTGTCTGTTAGGTGAGTCTTCATGACTTGTGGTTTCAGAGAATGCCTCTCCGGACACATGTGCTTCACTAAATCTAGTTGAGTGGGTAATCAAATCAACTGTACTGCTTGTTTATTTTGAGTGTGGTCTTTATTGACAAGTTTATAACCAGGAATCATTTAAATTATTATTGAATGGTGATTCTTAAAAGAAATTTAGAACATTTATAGAAATAAAAAGTAACACATCATACGTTGTTTTAAAGCTATTTCCCTTATTTCCACAAGAATGGATTCCTGATTTGTTGACTGAATTCATCACAATGAAATACTTTAAAACTAAACACTTCATATGGAAACAATTAAAATTTCTGCAGCCAAAATTTTTCCTTATCACATTGATTTTTATCTCTTCAAGACTACAGAGGATGTGGAATTAATACAGAAGGAGAAAGGTAATTACCAATGTGCTTGCAACTGCCCATTAAGTTTTCAGTACAGACATACAAAATAAGACCAGTGATGCCAGCAACATTGAAGCTGAACAGTTTCTTGGCATGTTTAGATGCTATAGTAGTGATTTATCCAGATAGAGTCCTACAGAATCACATAATTGCACTTAATATAATAATATTAGTATATTGTTGATTTATGAATACAGTGATAATATATTTGATATGTTAATAATATACAACAAATTATTATATTATATACTATAACAATGATAACATTGTAAAAAATATAAATTCACACATAATGCATTCATTATTTCATCCCACTAGAAAAAAAAGGCTTTTAAAAGAACTAGCATAGAGCCAGGTAATGGTGGCTCTAGGCTTTAATTCCAGCACTGGGGAGGCAGAGGCAGGCAGATTTCTGAGTTTGAGGCCAGCCTGGTCTACAGAGTGAGTTCCAGGGCAGCCAGGCTGGCACAGCAAATTCTTGTTTTTAAAAACCTAAAATAAATTAACTAATAAGTTAATTAATTTTTAAAATCTAGCATGTTTTTAGGCATTGGTCTTATAACTAATCATCATGGGATAGCCTCTAAGCGTCTGAAAAGAATTATTGGGCCAGGATACATTTTATGATTGTCATGATTGTTATGATAGTCTGAAGTGAAGAAACAAATGAAGTCCCATTTGTTGATTGTTGATCTTAGAGCATAAGCCATTGTTGTTCTGTAGGCTATAAAAATTATAGCCTATTCATCAATTGCCCACATAGGATGAATATTAGCAATCCTTCCTTACAACCCATCCCTCACACTACTCAACCTCATAATCTATATTATTCTTACAGTCCCTATATTCATAGCACTTATACTAAATAGCTCTATAACCATTAACTCAATCTCACTTCTATGAAATAAAACCCCAGCAATACTAACCATAATCTCACTGATATTACTATCCCTAGGAGGTCTTCCACCACTAACAGGATTTCTACCAAAATGAATTATCATCACAGAACTTATAAAAAATAACTGTCTAATCATAGCAACACTCATAGCAATAATAGCCCTCCTAAACCTATTCTTTTATACTCGCCTAATTTATTCCACTTCACTAACAATATTTCCAACCAACAATAACTCAAAAATAATAACTCACCAAACAAAAACTAAACCCAACCTAATATTTTCCACCCTAGCTGTCATAAGTACAATAACCCTACCCCTAGCCCCCCAACTAATTATCTAGAAGTTTAGGATATACTAGTCCGCGAGCCTTCAAAGCCCTAAGAAAACACACAAGTTTAACTTCTGATAAGGACTGTAGGACTTCATCCCACATCTATTGAATGCAAATCAATTGCTTTAATTAAGCTAAGACCTCAACTAGATTGGCAGGAATTAAACCTACGAAAATTTAGTTAACAGCTAAATACCCTATTACTGGCTTCAATCTACTTCTACCGCCGAAAAAAAAAATGGCGGTAGAAGTCTTAGTAGAGGATTTCTCTACACCTTCGAATTTGCAATTCGACATGAATATCACCTTAAGACCTCTGGTAAAAAGAGGATTTAAACCTCTGTGTTTAGATTTACAGTCTAATGCTTACTCAGCCATTTTACCTATGTTCATTAATCGTTGATTATTCTCAACCAATCACAAAGATATCGGAACCCTATATCTGCTATTCGGAGCCTGAGCGGGAATAGTAGGTACTGCACTAAGTATTTTAATTCGAGCAGAATTAGGTCAACCAGGTGCACTTTTAGGAGATGACCAAATTTACAATGTTATCGTAACTGCCCATGTTTTTGTTATAATTTTCTTCATAGTAATACCAATAATAATCGGAGGCTTTGGAAACTGACTTGTCCCACTAATAATCGGAGCCCCAGATATAGCATTCCCACGAATAAATAATATAAGTTTTTGACTCTTACCACCATCATTTCTCCTTCTCCTAGCATCATCAATAGTAGAAGCAGGAGCAGGAACAGGATGAACAGTCTACCCACCTCTAGCCGGAAATCTAGCCCATGCAGGAGCATCAGTAGACCTAACAATTTTCTCCCTTCATTTAGCTGGGGTGTCGTCTATTTTAGGTGCAATTAATTTTATTACCACCATTATCAACATGAAACCTCCAGCCATAACACAATATCAAACTCCACTATTTGTCTGATCCGTACTTATTACAGCCGTACTTCTCCTATTATCACTACCAGTACTAGCCGCAGGCATTACTATACTACTAACAGACCGCAACCTAAACACAACTTTCTTTGATCCCGCTGGAGGAGGGGACCCAATTCTCTACCAACACCTGTTCTGATTCTTTGGACATCCAGAAGTTTATATTCTTATCCTCCCAGGATTTGGAATTATTTCACATGTAGTTACTTACTACTCCGGAAAAAAAGAACCTTTCGGCTATATAGGAATAGTATGAGCAATAATGTCCATTGGCTTCCTAGGCTTTATTGTATGAGCCCACCACATATTCACAGTAGGATTGGATGTAGACACATGAGCTTACTTTACATCAGCCACTATAATTATCGCAATTCCTACCGGTGTCAAAGTATTTAGCTGACTTGCAACCCTACACGGAGGAAATATTAAATGATCTCCAGCTATACTATGAGCTTTAGGCTTTATTTTCTTATTTACAGTTGGTGGCCTAACCGGAATTGTTCTATCCAACTCATCCCTTGACATCGTGCTTCACGATACATACTATGTAGTAGCCCATTTCCATTATGTTCTATCAATGGGAGCAGTGTTTGCTATCATAGCAGGATTCATTCACTGATTCCCATTATTTTCAGGCTTTACCCTAGATGACACATGAGCAAAAGCCCACTTCGCCATCATGTTCGTAGGGGTAAACATAACATTCTTCCCTCAACATTTCCTAGGCCTTTCAGGAATACCACGACGCTACTCAGACTACCCAGCTGCTTACACTACATGAAACACTGTCTCTTCTATAGGATCATTTATTTCACTAACAGCTGTTCTCATCATGATCTTTATAATTTGAGAGGCCTTTGCTTCAAAACGAGAAGTAATATCAGTATCATATGCCTCAACAAATTTAGAATGACTTCATGGCTGCCCTCCACCATACCACACATTCGAGGAACCAACCTATGTAAAAGTAAAATAAGAAAGGAAGGAATCGAACCCCCTAAAATTGGTTTCAAGCCAATCTCATATCCTATATGTCTTTCTCAATAAGATATTAGTAAAATCAATTACATAACTTTGTCAAAGTTAAATTATAGATCAATAATCTATATATCTTATATGGCCTACCCATTCCAACTTGGTTTACAAGACGCCACATCCCCTATTATAGAAGAACTAATAAATTTCCATGATCACACACTAATAATTGTTTTCCTAATTAGCTCCTTAGTCCTCTATATCATCTCGCTAATATTAACAACAAAACTAACACATACAAGCACAATAGATGCACAAGAAGTTGAAACCATTTGAACTATTCTACCAGCTGTAATCCTTATCATAATTGCCCTCCCCTCTCTACGCATTCTATACATAATAGACGAAATCAACAACCCCGTATTAACCGTGAAAACCATAGGGCACCAATGATACTGAAGCTACGAATATACTGACTATGAAGACCTATGCTTTGATTCATATATAATCCCAACAAACGACCTAAAACCTGGTGAACTACGACTACTAGAAGTTGATAACCGAGTCGTTCTGCCAATCCGTATATTAATCTCATCTGAAGATGTTCTCCACTCATGAGCCATCCCCTCACTAGGACTTAAAACTGATGCTATCCCAGGCCGACTAAATCAAGCAACAGTAACATCAAACCGACCAGGGTTATTCTATGGCCAATGCTCTGAGATTTGTGGATCCAACCATAGCTTTATACCCATTGTCCTAGAAATGGTTCCACTAAAATATTTCGAAAACTGATCTGCTTCAATAATTTAATTTATTTAATGTTCTGTTCAGGAACTTCTGCCCCGTGCCCATGTTCTTGAGGCTCTTCCCCACTTCCTTTTCTATTAGTTTCAGTGTTTCTGATTTTACATGGAGGTCCTTGATCCACTTGGAGCTTTGTACAAGGAGATAAGAATGGATTGATTGATGTGCATTCTTCTACATGGTGACCCACAGTTGAACCAGCACCATTTGCTAAAAATGTCTCTTTTCCACTGGATGGTTTTAGCTCCTTTGTCAAACATCAAGGGACCATAGGTGTGTGAGTTCATTTCTGGACCTTCATTTCTACTCCATTGGTCTCCCTGCCTGTCTCTGTACCAATACCATACCGTTTTTATCACTATTGTTCTGTAATACAGTTTGATATCAGGGATGGTGATTCCTCGAGAAGGTCTTTTATTGTTGAGAATAGTTTTAGCTATCCTGGGATTTTTGTTATTCCAAATGAATTTGCTCTTTCTAACTATGAAGAATTGAGTTGGATTTTGATGAAGATTGCATTGTGTCTGTAGATTGCATTAGGCAATGGTCATTTTTACTATATCAATCCTACTAATCCATGAGCATGGAGGATCTTTCCATCTTCTAAGTTCTTCTTTGATTTCTTTTTTTTTCAAACTTTATTAGATATTTTCTTCATTTACATTTCAATTGCTATCCCCAAAGTCCCCTATTCCCTCCTCCCACCCTGCTCCCCTACCCACCCACTCCCATTTCTTGGCCCTGGCTTTTGCCAGTACTGGGGCATATAAAGTTTGCAAGACCAAGGGGCCTCTTTTTCCAATGATGGCTGAGTAGGCCATCTTCTGCTATATATGCAGCTAGAGACAAGAGTCTGGCTAAGGGTTTATCTATCTTGTTGATTTTCTGAAAGAACCAGCTCCTGGTTTGGTTGATTCTTTGACTAATTCTTTTTGTTACTACTTAGTTGATTTCAGCCCTGAGTTTGATTATTTCCTGCTGTCTACTCCTCTTGGGTGAATTTGCTTCGTTTTGTTCTAGAGCTTTTAGTTGTGCTGTCAAGCTGGTAGTGTATGCTCTCTCTAGTTTCTTTTTGGAGGCATTCAGGGCTATGAGTTTTCCTTTTAGGAATGCTTTCATTGTGTCCCATAAACTTGGGTATGTTGTGGCTTCATTTTCATTAAACTCTAAAAAGTCTTTAATTTCTTTATTTCTTCTTTGACCAAGGTGTCATCGAGGAGAGTGTTGTTCAGTTTCCACGTGAATGTTGGCTTTCCATTATTTATGTTGTTATTGAAGGTCAGCCTTATTCCATGGTGATCTGATAGGATGCATGGGATAATTTCAATATTTTTGTATTTGTTGAGGCCTGTTTTGTGACCAATTATATGGTCAATTTTGGAGAAGGTACCATGAGGTGCTGAGAAGAAGGTATATCCTTTTGTTTTAGGATAAAATGTCGTATAGATATCTGTTAAATCCATTTGTTTCATAACTTCTTTTAGTGTCCATGTGTCTCTGTTTACTTTCTGTTTCCAGGATCTGTCCATTGGTGAGAGTGGGGTGTTGAAGTCTCACACTATTTTTGTGTGAGGTGCAGTGTGTGCTTTGAGCTTTACTAACGTTTCTTGAATGAATGTAGATGCCCTTGTATTTGGAGCATAAATATTTAGAATTGAGAGTTCCTCTTGGCAGATTTTACCTTTGATAAGTATGAAGTGCTCCTCCTTTTTTTTTTTTTTTGATAACTTTGGGTTGGAAGTCGATTTTATTCGATATTAAAATGGCTACTCTAGCTTTTTTCTTCAGACTGTTTGCTTGGAAAATTGTTTTCCAGCCTTTCACTCTGAGGTACTGTCTCTCCTTTTCCCTGAGATGGGTTTCCTGTAAGCAGCAAAATGTTGGGTCCTATTTGTGTAGCCAGTCTGTTAGTCTATGTCTTTTCATTGGGGAATTGTGCCCATTGATGTTAAGAGATATTAAGGAAAAGTAATTGTTGATTCCTGTTATTTTTGTTTTTAGAGTTGGGATTCTGTACTTGTGGCTTTCTTCTTGTAGGTTTGTTGAAGGATTATTTTCTTGCTTTTTCTAGGGTGTAGTTTTCGTCCTTGTATTGGTGTTTTTCCTTTATTATCCTTTGAAGGGCTGGATTCATGGAAAGATATTGTGTGAATTTGGTTTTGGCATGGAATACTTTGGTTTCTCCATCTATGGTAATTGAGAGTTTTGTTGGGTATAGTAGCCTGGGCTGGCATTTGTGTTCTCTGCGTTTCTGTATAACATCTGTCTAGGATCGTATGGTTTTCATAGTCTCTGGTGAGAAGTCTGGAGTAATTCCAATAGGACTGCCTTCATATATTACTTGACCTTTTCCCTTACTGCTTTTAATATTCTGTCTTTATTTAGTGCATTTGTTGTTCTGATTATTATGTATCAGGCAGAATTACTTTTCTGGTACAGTCTATTTGGAGTTCTGGCGGCTTCTTGTATGTCCATGGGCATCTTTTTCTTTAGGTATGGGCAGTTTTCTTCTATAATTCTGTTGAAGACATTTGCTGGCTCTGTAAGTTGAAAATCATCATTTTCATCTACTCCTATTATCTGTAGGTTTGGTCTTCTCATCGTGTCTTGAATTTCCTGGATGTTTTGAGTTAGTATCTTTTTGTCCTTTGCATTTTCTTTGATTGTTGTGTTCATGTTCCCTATGGAATCTTTTGCACCTGAGATTCTATCTTCCATCTCTTGTATTCTGTTGCTGATGCTCGCATCTATGGTTCCTGATTTCTTTCCTAGGGTTTCTATCTCCAGAGTTGTCTCCCTTTGGTTTTTTTTTTTTTTTTTATTGTTTCTACTTCCATTTTTAGATCCTGGGTGGTTTTGTTTTATTCCATCACCTGTTTGGTAGTGTTTTCCTGTAACTCTCTAAGGGATTTTTGTGTTTCCTCTTTAAAGGTTTCTAGCTCTTTACCTGTGTTTTCTTGTGTTTCCTTCTTAAAGTCCTCCATCATCATCATGAGAAGTGACTTTAGATTCATGTCTTGTTTTTCTAGTGTGATGGTGTATCCAGGACTTGCTGTGGTGGGAGGGTTTGGTTCTTGTGATGCCAAGTAACCTTGGTTTCTGTTGCTTCTTTTCTTATGCCTGCCTCCTGCCATCTGATTATCTCAAGTGCTTACTGCCCTCAATATATCTGATTGGAGCCTGTCCTTCACCAGTGCTGCTGCTGACTGGAAGGGACTTGTGCCCCATGGTCAGGCAGGTTTTCTGCTTCCCTACTGCTGTCTCAGGTCCTGTGTGATTGGATTGGAACCGATGTTGTGTTCCACTCACCAGTGATCCTAAGATTATGTGGAGAGTCCTCCGGGGACCGTGGGGTTGTTCACTGACTCTGCACCCTAGGTGACCAGAAGACCTGTTTATCTTTTGAGTAGAGGAAGGTTACTAATGTGGTTGAATTAATTTTATATCCAGCAACTTTGCTGAAGTTATTTATCAGGTTTAGGAGTCCTCTAGTGGAATTTTTGGGGTCACTTATTTATACTCTCATATCATCCGCAAATAGTGATATTTTGAGTTCTTCCTTTTCAATTTCTATCCCTTTGACCTCCTTTTGTTGTCTAATTGCTCTGGCTAGGACTTCAAGTACTATATTAAATAGCTAGGGAGAGAGTGGGAAGCCTTGCCTAGTCCCTGAATTTAGTGGGATTGCTTCAAGTTTCTCTCCATTTAGTTTGATGTTGGCTAGTGGTTTGTTGTATATTGCTTTTATTATGTTTAGTTATGGGCCTTGAATTCTTGATCTTTCCAAGACTTTTTATCATGAACACACCCGGGTGTGGGATTTTGTGAAATGCTTTCTCAGCATCTAAGGAGATGATCATGTTGTTTTTGTCTTTGAGTTTGTTTATATAATGGATTACATTGATGGATTTCTGTATATTGAACCATCCCTGCATCTTTGGGATGAAGCCTACTTGATCATGATGGATGATCATTTTGATGTGTTCTTGTATTTGGTTTGTGAGAATTTTATTGAATATTTTTGTATTGATATTCAAAAGGGAAATTGGTTCTGAAGTTCTTTCTTTGTTGGGTCTTTGTTTGGTTTAGGTATCAGAGTAATTGTGGCTTCATAGAATGAATTGGGTAGAGTAACTTCTCTTTCTATTTTGTGGAATAGTTTGAGGAGTATTGGTATTAGGTCTTCTTTGAAGATATGATAGAACCCTGCATCTTTAGTTGCATATGAAACCTAGAGCAATCTACAGCTACTCTACCCTACCCTATTCAGTCCCTCTAGCACAGGACATGAGCCAACCTAATGGGCTCTTGCTGAATTTTATTCTTCTCACTGTTAGATGTTCTGGCTAAAGCCAGGGACAGAAGAATAGCAGGGCCCAAGGCCACTGTATGCATAGCTGTGTTTGCTAAGTGTCACTATAAACAGTGTGGCCTGGTAACTGACAGGAACTTGAAGATTCTGTCCCTGTCTCCCACATCAAGCAAACAGCTACAGTCATCTTAGTTTTGTTTGTTTATTTTTTGTTTTTTTGCTTTGTTTTTTGTTTTTGTTTTTTAGCATCTTGATTTTAAATCTTTACTTTAAATTTTATCATTTAAATGCAGATTAGAAAACATCACACATAAAACACAAATGAACAAAAAAAGCAAAACCAGACCCAAAGACTATACAACTCAACACTTAGAGTGACTGTTCTGGTATGTAACCTCCAAATAAAATTTGAAAGCAAAAGGCACTATGTTGAGAAAGTGTCTCCTCTTATATGTATTTAAAAAGAATTCTTTATAGCTGAGTGTGGTAGTATACATCTTTAATCCTGGCACTTGGGAGACAGAGGCAGGTGGTCTTGAGTTCAAGACTAGCCTGTTCTACAAATGAAATTCCAGGGAAGTCAGGGCTTTTTCACAAAGAAATCCTGTCCCAATAAGTAAGTAAGTAAGTAAGTAAGTAAGTAAGTAAGTAAGTAAATAGTAATAATAATTCTTTGTGTTTACAGGGGCTACTTCAAATAACATTTCTACTTCTGTATATTCATAATGCAATGCTGTGTGCAACAGGACAATCTGCTGTCCTGTGATAAAGTCTGTGTTTCAGTTAAATATTATCCCCCTTAAGACACTCTCTGTGTATGCTCCCTGTGAAGTTTGAAATCATTGATTCTATCAATTGGATATTTTATTTGTTTACATTTCAAATGTTATCCCCTTACCTGGTCTCCCCTCTGCAAACCCCCTAGCCTACCCTCCCTGCTTCTATGAGGGTGCTCCCCCACCTACCTATCCACTCCTGCCTCCCTGCCCTAACATTCCCCTACAATGGGTCATGGAGCCTTCATAGGACCAAGGGCCTTCCCTTCCATTGATGCCAGATAAGGCCCCCTCAGCCCCTTCAGTCCTTCCCCTAACTCTTCCACTGGGGTCCTTGTGCTCAGTCTGATGGTTTGCTGCCAGCATCTGCATTGGTATTGGTCAGGATCTGACAAAGCCTTTCCCAGGAGAAAGCTGTATCAGGCTCCTGTCAGCAAGCCCTTCTTGGTATCAGCAATATTGTCTGGATTTGGTTTCTGCATGTGGGATGTATCCACTTGTTTTGTTTTTTATTCAGAGGTTTTGGCAAAGAAATCAAAAGGTACTGAACAAGGTCATATGACTTTTCCTAGCTTTGCTGAGAGCTACATGTTACAAAAATGGAGTCAGGTATCTCTCAAGAGAGCAAAGGTCTTGAAATTGAAGGGAAATAAAAGATTTTTCTTGGAAGAATCCTGAAGTTTCAGCAGGGCCAGGAGGGGTGGGTAGGGCTCCTGAGACTTTTAGTAGCAGCACTTCCACCTCTGCCCCACCCCTACCCCACAGCTGCCTGAGGACATTATACTCCACAGAGAAAAGGCTTCCTGGAACATGGGTAAATGAGGTAATACTTCAGATTTCTGGTTTTCTGACCCTGCTTGGAGGATCTTATTGTGGAGGTTGTAGAGGCCAATAGGAGTCATGGGTGTCCTGATAGTAACTCATGGACAAATGACTAGAGACTATGAGCTCTACTTGATCCTTCAGAGACATAGAAGACCCTAAGGCCTTTGTACATCCCTAGAGTAAGTAAGTAAGTAAGTAAGTAAATAAATAAATAAATAGTAATAATAATTCTTTGTGTTTACAGGGGCTACTTCAAATAACATTTCTACTTCTGTATATTCATAATGCAATGCTGTGTGTAACAGGAAAAACAATTTACATGACAATCTGCTGTCCTGTGATAAAGTCTGTGTTTACATTTAGAAGACCCTAAGGCCTTTGTACATCCCTAGAGAACTGGAGTCAGATAATTCCAGAGATGGTGTGGACTATGACTGAGGATGCTGCTGCTGAGGATGTGGGCTCAAGAAAACCCTTATACACCACTAATGGGAATATAAACCAGGCCAGCCTATCTGTGGAAATCACTGTGGAGGTTTCTCCTAAAACTGAAAATAGACTTATCATATGATCTAGCTAGACCACTCCTAGCTGTTTACCCAGTGGACCTCAAGTCACCATATCATGGAGATAACTTCATGTCAGTGTTTGTCCCAGTGTTATTCATAACAGCCAAATTATGAAACCAAGTGAGGCGCCCAACCATAAAGACGTGGACACAGAGAGTATATCATACATACACAGTGGAATTGTTTTCAGCTCTAAAAAATGAAGTTGTAGCATTTCCAGGAAAATGCATGTGGGTGTACATGGTCATGTTAAGTGAATTAAGTCAGCCCCAGAAAGACACATTTATGTGCTTTCTCTTATTTGTGGTCCCTAGAGTTTGTACAGTATATGAAATTTTGTGTGAATATATGACATAATAGGAGAAAAGAAACTGCCTAGGGGAACAAAGGGAGTTAGCTGGAAGGGGAAGGGGTGAGAAAGGGGAGGGCAGAGTTGCAGAGGGAATGAAATTCAGCATGCAGTATGCATTTGTATGAACATATTCTTAAACAGCACAGTAACATGAATGATCAATAAACAGCATGAAAAATAAAAGAAAACATAATGCTTACAGTTTTATGTCTCTGAACAGAGGTTCACAGGCTCCACACTCTTCCAGATGTGATCTTGCAATAGGGATATTTCATGTTTGCTTTACATATTAATCTGACATCATAGTTCCCTCTCTGAGCTCCCTCTTGCTCTCTGATGATATCATAGGTCATGTTAAGGTTACGTTGTATAAAAGGGAGAAAATAATGAATTAAAAATACCTAGGAGAGTGGTATTAGAGACAGCAGAAGATAGGTAGAACATTCTGGAAAATTATGTGTCTGCTTGTAAGATATAGAATGAAAGAAAGGCTTCAACTCTCCCGTGAGGTAGACCATTGCCTCAAGTCACAGAACACAAATCTAAGACACCAAGAGTTTGGCATTTCCTTCTCTTTGGGTGTCTCTACCATTATTGATCTTTACCTGAGAGGTATTGGTGAGTAGAAACATGTCTGTTGATTGGTTTATGGCGATAGATACCTAGATAAAATGGCTTCAGTTGCTGGGCCAAAATAATTTCATTCAAGTTTTTCTGCAGAATGAAATACTCTTCAGATAACTTTGATATCTAAAAAAAAAAAAAAGGCCATATATCAGATTAAATTAAAGAATTACAGGGCTCTATGGGCGTACAAAATTCACAGTTCTTTACCAGACTCCCTGGAACTCTCAAGTTCTTCTCCAGGAGGTACCTGAACCTTTGTTTCCAGGTCTAATAAATCCTAGCTTTACACCACCTTCCACGCTGAGCTACTTATCCACGTCACATTTTTCCCACTCAAAAGTTACAAACCCTTGAATTCCTGGGGATCCTGAGATCGGGCATTGGCACTTATGGCTGTGGTGGTCTAATTCTAAGGTCCTTATTGGCCTTTGGGTATATTAAGCCTTCCTTCTTCTTCCATTTTCTTGGCTGACTTCAAGGCTTGATCTTCTTCCTCTCTTGCCTTGATCCCTAATTTCCAAGCTCTACCACATAGTTACTTTGCCTTCTATCCCTTATAACCTGGATATCTTGATAGGGAGGGTGCAGGGTTCATAATTTTCTGACTCTAGGTATACACTAGCCAGTGCTTCTACATCTATTCATCTTCTTAGTTGCTGATCAGGGACTTGATCTTTGCTGAGAAAATTTGTGCAACAAAGAAAAGGAAGATTGCAAGCATGTAAAACTCCCCTTTCCAGCTGCTTAAAACTAGAAGAGGAAGGAATTAGGGACACTAATCAATAGCAGATCGCCATTGATAGCTGAAGGGTAGAGATACTGGGCTTGACCTCAAGGTGGAGACCCAGGGCAGGTGTAATGCTCTCTCAGGATTCAGCTCTCACAGGGAACAAAACTTAGATTAGGGACCAAGGATATGAGATATCCTCCTTTAAACCACCCCACTACAGAATTTCCTTTTTTATTTTACAGACTACTGGCTCTGCTTGTAATTTATTCAATTGGAAGTCATCTAGTTAACATCTGTCACTTCATACAGGATGAAGTAAAAGTGCTGATACAGAAAGACATTTTCTTGAGGTCAGATACCTAGAAAGAGAGGGCAGGAATAGGCGTTCACTGCTCCTGTGATCTCTCCTAGAATATTCTTGTCAGAGCTCCGGAATTGCTTATTGTCATGAGACTTTTATGTTCATCAAATACTGGGCCTGCTAAGCCACCTTATCAGATTTTAACCGATCATTATGCCATACAAAGTAAAATTTGGGGGATGGAGGAAACCTATGCTTTCAGCCTTTTAAAATGCCTAAAAAAACCTCACATTTTTAATGATAACAATGATCTCATGGATACATGAAACTTTCTACTATCCAGTGGCCTCTGGGATCTTACTACAGGTGTTTCTATCATAATTTTATTACTAACTCTTATCACAATGTATGGGCATAAAAGTACATGGCTACTTAAATAGCACAGCTATCAATATATGTTATTAAAAATGTCTGATAAACATAGATACAACAATCCCCCAGCTATTGATTATTTGTTGAAACAGTTATTGGGTAGTTTGAGGAGAGTTTATCAGTGAATAAATTTATTTACATACCTGTCTTGAAAACATTGCTAAATCCCACGCTTCTTTTTTTGAAGCCATTTTTGAGTCTCTCTCATCCACCATCTTGCTATGATGGACTCCCTCCTGCTTTGTCGGACAGGGATAGACATTGTGAGTGGTTTTTGCTACTTCTGTGGACGATGAAAGGATCTTTTGATTCTTAAAGGGAGGTGCCAGCCTGTCCTTTCCCAGCTGTTGCTTTTTCTTGGAACTCTGGTATTTGCTATGAATGGACACAGCCTTGTGTTCTTCCTGGGCCTGAGGCACTGGTCCAGTGTCTTCTTCTCCAAGGAACCCTAGCAAGTGATAGTCTCTCTCCAGGTTGCCCAGCGGTGCATTCTGGGTAACCACAGATACTTTATGTTCTTTTTCTTTGCCATCTGCATTTTGATAGACTGACTTTTGGCTAAGAGTAGGATCCAAAGTTTTTCTCAGGTAAATCTCCTCAGTCAGCCACAGCCCTGGGCAGCTTGTCCTTTCCCATGTCTCCCTTCCTTCTAGACATGTTGCTTTTGATTCTTCAAAGTTGCTTCCCTCTGTGTACCACTGACAGTAACTCTGGATCACAGCATCTCCTTTCTCCTCTTTCCTCATCTTTCTGCTTTCTTCCAGGTCTTGCACATACTTCTGCCTGGGGCTTACTTCTGCCCAAGTGTCCTCCACAATATATAGCTCTTGATTCTGTCCTTCTGCATACACATTGCTCATTTTCTTCTGAGTATGGTATCTTCTGTTGTTACTCTCAACATTGGTGGCCTTTGACTCTGCTCTGAAGGGAGCTGTCTTCCCAGCAGATGGGCTCTCTTTGTTGTTTGGAGTTGAAGTGTTGGATTCATTAGTAGGCACTGCGTTTTCTGTCTGTTTCTTCACAAAAGATTCCCTGTGCAAAACATGGAACTAAACATAAGATAGAGCTAAACAAGAGCATATCACTTTTCTGCATTGTAAGGAAGGCAAAAGAATGAAAGACAACTCAAAATAAGAACAAGTCAAATCTCATTAATAAAGAATCTCACAAAATGTTCTCTGTACTGATGCCCGGGATGGCTATTTGAATAAGAAAACCAGTTTCAACTTGGAATGAGAAACAGGCTATCATGGGAAGAACTATATTTCTATTTGATGAGATACGAAAATTCTACACGTGATCAAGTGAGTCAAACATTCAGAAGAGAGGCTCATCAGGATCCACTCCTGGCTGAGGGGCATCGGCAATGAAGGTGAAAAGAGTGCGTTTTCTTCAGGGAAGTGACCCCCGTTAGGTTGCGCATTCTCTAGTTGATTGTCCTACCATGCCCTCAACAGCATAGATTGGAGTCAATGGGCTAGGAGAGGACACAAAGTTGTGAGGGGATGTGGTTGGAGGTGAAGTGTTTTGTGAGGCCCTGAGAGGAACAGGGGTTGGTATGATCAAAATACATTGTATACAACTTGTCCTTGCTACAAGATGTGCTGGGGTAAAGGTGGCACAGAAATTGTGGGAGTGGCCAACCAATGACTATTTCAGCTTGAGACCCATGCTACAAGAGAGTCCACTCTTGACACTACCTAGATCCAGGAACCAGATGCTAGATATCCCAGAGACCTAGGACAAAACTAAACAGAACAGGAAAAAAAGTCAATGAAATGATCCCTAATGATACTCATAGATTGAAGCCTGCCACAATCGCCATCAGAGGGGCTTCGTCCAGCAACTGATAGAAGCAGATGCAGAGACCCACAGACAAGCATTAGGCAGAGCTCAGGGAATCCTTCAGAAGGTGGGGGAGGGAGTGTAGGAACCAGAGGGGTCAAGGACATCAAAGAAACCCACAGAGTCAAATAACCTAGGCTTTTAAGGACTCACAGAAACTGAACTGACAGCCAGGGAGACTGTGTGGTTTGGACTTAGGCCCTCTACATATGTTATGGTTTTTGTAGCTTGGTTTTCTTGTGGGACTCCTGACAGTGGGAGCTGGAACTGTCTCTGGTTCTTCTGCCTGATTTTGGGATCCCTTTTCCTCCTATCAGGTTGCTCCATCAAGTGTTAATATGAGGGAAGGTGCCTGGTCTTAGTGCAACTTGATATTCCATGTTTGGTTGATATTCATGGAATACCTGAATTTTTCTGAAGAGAAAAGGGGAAGGAATGGATGGAGGAAGGAGGGAGAAAAAACTTTTCTGGATGTAATATATGAGAGAAGAATAAATAAAATAAAAATTTCTATCAGTGTTTGTGAACTGAAAACAAATCCTTGGAGTTTTGAGAAGAAAGGTGGAAGCAAATTGATATATAACTGCAGATTTCTTTGATACATGCAATATCGACTCATAGTCATTATTTCTAAAAGTAGTAAATTCATTTCAGCTTTCTTCTGTCTCTTATCTGCCACCTGTTTACATTTTTTTTTTTTTTACATTTTTCTGACTCCTATCATATAGGTCCTGCTCCTCAGGCAGACTTGGGGTCTCTCCAGAGTTAGTAGGCCAGTTTCACATCATTTGAAGTATCATAGGCAACATCAAAGGGCACATATACAGGTCTCTGAGCACACGGAAACCTAAAATACAAGATCCTTCCACAATTCAAATTACCATTGATGTCTGCTGAGTAAGGAAATGAGACTGACTTGTACAGTATGGGGAGAGTATGCATGAAGGAGGAGTGGTAACAAGTATAATGCTGAGGATTAAACTTAGGGCTTTAATTACACCACGATAGAGCCAGCCAGCTTTACTAGCAATTTATTGGTTATATTCTTTTTTTTTCTCTTTTTTTTATTAGGTATTTTCCTCGTTTACATTTCCAATGCTATCCCAAAAGTCTCCCATACCCACCCCCCCAAATCCTCTACCCACCCACTCCCCCTTTTTGGCCCTGGTGTTCCCCTGTAAGGGGCATATAAAGTTTGCAAGTCCAAAGGGCCTCTCTTTCCAGTGATGGCTGACTAGGCCATCTTTTGATACATATGCAGCTAGAGACACGAGCTCCGGGGTACTGGTTAGTTCATATTGTTGTTCCACCTATAGGGCTGCAGTTCCCTTTAGCTCCTTGGGTACTTTCTCTAGCTCCTCCATTGGGGGCCATGTGACCCATCCAATAGCTGACTGTGAGCATCCACTTCTGTGTTTGCTAGGCCCCGGCATAGTCTCACAAGAGACAGCTATATCTGGGTCCTTTCAGCAAAATCTTGCTAGTGTATGCAATGGTGTCAGCGTTTGGAAGCTGATTATGGGATGGATCCCTGGATATGGCAATCACTAGATGGTCCGTCCTTTCATCACAGCTCCAAATTTTGTCTCTGTATCTCCTTCCATGGGTGTTTTGTTCCCATTTCTAAGAAGGGGCAAAGTGGGTTATATTATTTTTCATGATGCTGTGAGTCATTTGAGGATAAGGACTTTATTTCTTTTATCTCTGTATCTCCACTAAATAAGAAAAAGTCTGCTGAGTAAATGAATTCTTGTGGCTCTTCAAATAGGCACTTTGAATCATGCATAGGAAGGTTCAAGGCAGGTAGTGATTATAACTTGGAAGCCATGGCATATTGGCTGCTGTGCCATAGGAATAAATGGGAGGGCTCAGGGTCATTTAGATGGGGTTGGAGATGCTATTATGGATATCAAGAGAATTATTGGGAAGGGACACCCTGACCTTAAAGTAGACCACAGAGAGCTGTTCCCTAAGTGTGGTCATGAGCATAAGATATCCATGAACCCCAAGTGAACAAGGTGACTGTGCGTTTCACTGGTTTGATATATCAGTATCAGGAACCCAGAGAGGAGAGACAAAGACTGGGAACATTATTCTATGACCACCTTGAACCACCTCGTCTTGCTCTAAGACATCTTGTTGACAAGATAGTGTCAGAAAGAACTTCATTGTACCTTTTGGTTTCAAAATTTTTCTTGTAGTCAAATTCCTGATCCTTAGCCCGAATGCTCCTTCCTGCTGCACTTTTCACATTAGATGTTTCTTTTCCATGTTTTCGCAAGAGATGTCTTCTTGCAGCTGAAACCCATATGGAACAAAAGGATGGGTGTCACAAGCAATAAAATAACATTAAATGAATGCAAACTAGTAGTTCTAACATCATTGTCATTGAGGAAAATGACAGTAGAGATGGCAAATAGATCAATTCTTTCTTTTTTTTAAAGGATGGGTTTAAGTCTTTTTAAAAACTTTTTTATTAGATATTTTCTTCATTTACATTTCAAATGCTATACCGAAAGTCCCCTATACCCTCCGCCAGCCCTGCTCCCCAACCCACGCACTCCCAGTTCCTGGCCCTGGCAATCCCCTGTAGTGGTGCATATGATCTTCGCAAGACCAAGGGCCTCTCCTCCCACTGATGGCCAACTAGGCCATCCTCTGCTACATATGCAACTAGAGGCAAAGTTCTGGGGGGTTCTGGTCAGTTCATATTGTTGATCCTCCTATAGGGTTGCCAACCCCTTTAGCTCCTTGGATATTTTCTCTAGATCCTACTTTAGGGGCCCTGTGTTCCATCCAATTGATGACTGTGAGCATCCACTTCTGTATTTGCCAGGCAAGGGCATAGCCTCACAAGAGATAGCTATATCAGGGTCCAATAGTGTCTGGGTTTGGTGGTTGTATATGAGATGGATCCCCAGGTAGGGCAGTCTCTGGATGGTCCTTTCTTTCCTCTCAACTCTGAACTTTGTCTCTGTAACTCCTTCCATGGTATTTTGCTCCACATTCTAAGAAGGAACAGAGTATCCACACTTTGGTCTTCCTTCTTTACTTTCATGTGTTTTGCAAATTGTATCTGGGGTAGTCAACTTTTCTGGGTTAATATCCACTTAACAGTGAGTGCATACCATGTGTGTTCTTTTGTGATTGTGCTACCTCACTCAGGATGATATCCTCCAGATCCATCCATTTAAGAATTTCATAAATTCATTGCTTTTAATAGCTGAGTAGTACTCCATTGTGTAAATGTATCACATTTTCTGTATCCATTCCTCTGTTGAGGGACATCTGGGTTCTTTCCAGCTTCTGGCTATTATAAATAAACTTCTATGAACATAGTGGAACATGTGTCCTCATTATATGTTGGAGCATCTTCTGGGTATATGTCCAGGAGGGAAATTGGTGGATCTTCTGGTAGTACTATGTCCAGTTTTCTGAGGAACTGCCAGATTGATTTCCAGAGTGGTTGTACAAGCTTGCAATCCCACCAGCAATGTAGGAGTGTTTCTCTTTCTCCACATCCTTATCAGCTTCTGCTGTCTCCTGAATTTTTGATCTTAGCCATTCTGACTGGTGTGAGGTGGAATCTCAGGGTTGTTTTGATTTGCATTTCCATGATGATTAAGGATGTTGAACATTTTTTTTCAGGTGTTTCTCGGCCATTTTCGTATTCCTCAGTTGAGAATTCATTGTTTAGATCTATACCCTATTTTTAAATAGGGTTATTTGATTTTCTGGGGTCCATCTTCTTGAGTTCTTTATATATATCGGATATTAGTCCCCTATCTGATTTAGGACTGGTAAAGATCCTTTCCCAATCTGTTGGTGGCCTTTTTGTCTTATTGACAGTATCTTTTGCTTTACAGAAGCTTTACAATTTTATGAGGTCCCATTTTGTTGATTCTCGATCTTACAGCACAAGCCATTGCTGTTCTGGTCAGCAATTTTTCCCCTGTGCCCATATCTTTAAGGCTTTTCCCCACTTTTTCCTCTATAGGTTCAGTGTCTCTGGTTTTATGTGGAGTTCCTTGAGCCTCTTAGACTTGAACTTTGTACAAGGAGATAAGAATGGATCAGTTCACATTCTTCGACATGATAACTGCCAGTTGTGCCAGCACCATCTGTTGAAAATGCTGTCTTTTTTTCCCCACTGGATAGTTTTAGCTCCTTTGTCAAAGATCAAGTGACCATTGGTGTGTGGGTTCATTTTTGGGTCTTCAAATCTATTCCATTGATCTACCTGTCTGTTGCTGTACCAGTACCATGCAGTTTTTATCACAATTGCTCTGTAGTACAGTGTCTTAGTTAGGGTTTTACTGCTGTGAACAGAAACCATGACCAAGGCAAGTCTTATAAAAAACAGCATTTAATTGGGGGCTGGCTTACAGGTTCAGAGGTTCAGTCCACTATCATCAAGGTGAGAGCATGGCAGTATCCAGGCAGGCATGGCACAGGAGGAGCTGAGAGTTCTATGTCTTCATCCAAAGGCTGCTAGGGGAAAACTGACTTCCAGGCAACTAGGGTGAGGATCTTATACCCACACCCACAGTGACACACCCATTCCAACCAGGTCACACCTATTCCAACAAGGCCACACCTTCAGATGGTGCCACTCCCTGGCCCAAGAATATACAAACCATCACATTCCACTCCCTGGTCCCCATAGATTTGTTCAAAAACATGAGTCTGTGGGGGCCATACTTAAACATAGCATAATGCAAAATTCATTTAGTCCAACTTTCAAAGTCCTCATAGTCTATAGCAGTCTCAATAATGTTGAAAGTCCAAATTTCAAGGTCTCTTCTGAGATTCATTCAACTTAATTAACTGTAATCCACAAAGCAAGGCAGGAAACCAGCTGGGCAAACTCCAAACTCTGCATCTCCATGGCTGATGTCAAAGCGGTCTTCAGATCTCCACTCCTTTTTCATCTTTGTTGACTGCTACAAACTGCTTTCTCCTGGGCTGGTTCCACTCCCTGTTAGCAGCTTTCCTCAGCATGTATCCCATGGCTCTCCCATATTTAACATCTTTGAGTCTCCAGGCAATTTCAATGTTACAGATTCTTGTTTCAGTGTCTGGGATTCCACTTGATCTTTTGGACTCCTCCTAAGGGCTGGCATCACTTTTCCAGCTCTGCCCTCTGTAGCACTCTAAGCTCAGGTTGATCCACTCCACTACTGCTGCTGTTCTTGGTGATCATACCATGGTACTGACATCTCCAATACACTGGGGTGTTCCACTCCAACTAGGCTTCATCAATAGCCTCTCATAGGCTCTCTTCAGGGTGCCAAGCCTCAAATCCTTTGCATGACCCCTTCAGTCCTGGGCCATCAACTACAGCTGAGGCTACACCTTCTCCAATGGCCTTCCATGACCTCTCACAGTGCCAAGCCTCAGCTGTTCTTCATGACACCTTCATGCCTTCAAAACCAGTACCACCTGGGTGACTCTTACACATTACCAAGTCCAGCTGCAGCACGAGGTACAACCTTGACTATCTCTGGAACACAGCTTCTGTGTGTGTGTGTGTGTGCTCCCAGAAAACAACTCCCAGATTTCAACTCAGTGATGCTGGTCTCTTCTTAATCATTGCTAATGTCTTAGCTCCAGCTAACCAGCATCAATTACAGGATCTAGAACATGATCTCCTTGTACTATTACATTAACACTGGCTTTATGTTTTCTAAATCCTTCACTGCCTAAGCTTGGCTATCCTGGTTCTTGCTCTGTAGATTGACCTTGAATGCAGAGATCAGCATGCCTGTCTTATGGGATCAAAGGTGTGCACCACCATGCCTGGATCGAATTAAGCTGGGTAGAATCTTGCCCCAAGGACCCACTCCCTTAATCTGTTATTTCCTAGAACACAGGATTTTGCTCCATTTCACTTCCTGGTATGCCTTTAATACTCGAACCATGTATTTTATATTTTGCCTTTCTAAGCTTGCTATGCTTGTTCAAACTTCTCTTTGTGAGACTTAACCAGAGAACAAAGTCTCTGCTGGGCTTTTTTGAAACTTCCTTTGTCAATGCAATTAATGCAATTAATCCAAGTCTCTTCACCTTAGCCTCAGGCAAACTTTTCAGACAAGGGTAAAAAGTAGCTACATTCTTCACCAAAATACCACAAAACAGTCTTTATGCCACATAGTGAAATTCTTCTCCTTTGAAATCTCTTGGGCCAGGTCAATACAGTTCAAATTACTCCCAGCAACAAAGTCTTCCATATTCCTACTAGGATGACCCATTAAGCCCCATTTAAAGCATTCCACTGAGTTCCAAATCCAAAGTCCAAAAATCCACATTCTTTCAAATAAAAGCATGGTCAGGCCTATCACAGCAGTACCCCACTCCCAGTACCAACTTCTGTCTTAGTTAGGGTTTTACTGCTGTGAACAGAAACCATGACCAAGGCAAGTCTTATAAAAAACAGCATTTAATTGGGGGCTGGCTTACAGGTTCAGAGGTTCAGTCCATTATCATCAAGGTGGGAGCATGGCAGTATCCAGGCAGGCATGGCACAGGAGGAGCTGAGAGTTCTATGTCTTCATCCAAAGGCTGCTAGTGGAAGACTGACTTCCAGGCAACTAGGGTGAGGATCTTACACCCACACCCACAGTGACACACCCATTCCAACCAGGTCACACCTATTCCAACAAGGCCACACCTTCAGATGGTGCCACTCCCTGGTCCAAGGATATACAAACCATCACAAACATCTTGACATCAGGGATGGTGATGCTTCCAGAGGTTCTTTTATTGTTAAAATTTTGGATCCTAGGTTTTTGTTATTCCAGGTGAATTTGCAAATTACCCTTTCTAACTCTGTGAAGAATTGAGTTGGAATTTTGATGGGGATTGCATTGAATCTGTAGATCACTTTTGGCAAGACTGGTTTCTTTTAGTAAGATTGTTACATTTGGCTTTCGCCATCTGGTAATCTCTGGCATTAGTTGTTCCAGCTGTCTCTGGCTGGAGCTTTTTCCTCCTGTGATTCTGTTAGCCTCTGTCAGCAGTCCTGGGAGTCTAACTCTCTCCTGATTCTCAGTGGTCAGAGTACTCTCTGCAGGCAAGTGCGTAGAGGTCTGGAGCTCAGCTTTGCCTCCTGGCTGAAGATGAAGGCCGGAAGAGACCCTGTCCCAGAAGCTATGTTGCTTCTGCTGCCAGCGAGTTCTCCTGTGCAGACTGGTTTCTTTGGGACCCGGGATATAAGATGGTGTCCTGACTTCTTAAGTCTTTTTTAAAAACTATTTTTTATCCAAAGGCTGCTAGTGGAAGACTGACGTCCAGGCAATTAGTGTGAGGATCTTACACCCACACCCACAGTGACACACCCATTCCAACCAGCTCACACAATGGGATCTCCATGGAACTACAGTGGCAAACACTGAGAACATGGGAGGCAGCATGTTCCTCCACTTGACGTCATCTTCTTTTCTGCCATGTTTAGTTCTTTACAGAAAAGTCCCCACTTATCTACATGTATAGTTAGAGCATTTTCACCAATTATCCCAGGAGTCATATATATTTTAGAAATCAGTTTTCTTTTTTATTTTAGAAAGGTTACATGAAGTACCTATATCCAGTAACATTCCCCTGTCATGAGAGCTTCTCAGAGCAAAACTCTGGTTCATTTCTTCACAACAGTAGACTATTCTTACAACTTGGATGAAGGAATGACTAAATAGCATCACTTCTTATCAGGATATGAATAACTGACAAGTGAGTTATGAAAATCTTTTCAATCAGAGCTCTGTGCATTTCAGAGTTCAGTCCGAGATCCCAAAGTACCTTAATGTCTTGGGCAGACATTAACAGTTTGAAATTCCAAAAAAAAGAAATGGTGGCCCATTACTGACTGATAGAACTGAGAACAGAATATGGGTTGTTTGACAGTTATCTACCATGTTTACCATGTGGAGGTTCTTTAGAATGTGGGTGTGTATGATAATGAGCTAAAAATCAATTTAGTGAGCCTAGGCTAGCATCTAAAACAAAACAAAATAGGTCAGAAATAAATTTCAGAGTGAAAGTAAGGTACATTTTTAATAATGGCAATTTGCTGAATTTTTTCTTTCTTTCTTTTTTTTTTTAAATACTGTGGCAAGTCATCCTAGGCATGACTTAAATTTATGTATACCTTTAAAAGCAAAAATAGCAAAGCTCACAATCTATCAATGTAGTTTAATAAGCATTTGTTAAGTATGGTTATGGGTTAATACAGAGAAATGGATGCCCTTTAACAAAATAAAATTGATGCCCTTTAACAAAATAAAATTTAATTAAATTGTCAAAAATTATGACAATTGTAACCTTTGGAATAGAGTAGGAAGAATTTTATTGCCTAATGAGTAATGCTATTATAATGTGATTCTTGAGACCCACAATTAATCCAATTGTTTGCCACATCAAGCAGGATAGGTCAATTGTGTTTCATTAATCCTTGACAGGAAACTCAAAACCTCAAATTATTTAATTTAAAACGAAATCATTTATTCAAATATTAATAGTGTCAATCAGTGATTGTAACAAACTAATTTATAGTAGCATGGAAATAAAAACAAGTCACGTGAGAATTGGAGGTCTGTGCGTAAGACATACTAAATTTGATTTATGACCATACACAAAGACCCAGTTATGGTTTTTACATTGCAAGATCACCTTGGTGATTACCTGACTGTATTATTACAGCACTACTCTTCCTCTTCTGCTGAAGTTCTTGGTATCTTCTTGCACCCAAGAATGCTCTGACACTGGCTTGAATCAAAACAAGCTTGTTGGTAGCTTCCTTTCGCATTAGATTCAACTGTTCCACATGATAATATTTAAGGAACACCTTAAGAGAATTAAAATAAAGTATAGTAAGATAGTGACACACAGAAGTATAGTGGCTGTGTATTATGCTTAAAGAACAGATTGTATGTTGAACCTCTTTGGGTTGTGGAAGACATTATTTGCTTCTTGGGCTTTGCTGTTGCTTAGCAGCAGAAGATGGCCTAGTCAGACATCCATGTGAGGTGAGGCCCTTTGTCCTATGAAGGCTCTATGCCCCAGTATGGGGGAATGCCAGGGCCAGGAGTGGGTGGGTGGATGAGCAGGGGGAGGGGGGGAGGGGAAACCAGGAAAGGGGATAACATTTGAAATGTAAATAAAGAAAATATCCAATAAAAAAAGAAAAGAAAAAAGAAGAAGAAAAAACCAAAAAAACAAAAAACCCTTGTTTTTGAGAACGAAACAAAAGGTAGACCTGGCAAACTCTGGGGTTCTTTGGATCTGATAACAAGAATGGGGCATTCTGAGCTCTTGCTAGCAAATATTTATCATCACATATTCTGGGTAGATCTCATGTTTATACTTAAAACATTTGAAAGACAGTGCTGTTTCCCAAATTAAAAAAAAATCACACAAATCTATTTGTAAGTGAAAGGGTAGTTTATTTGCAAACTATTCATTCATCAAATGAATTATAAAACATTAAATTTCATTATCTGCTGGGGTTACAAAGATGAATATGGCAGGAAATGCCAAGGCATTGTCAGTGGGGAAGGTAATGCAGAGAGGGGGTCTTAGTGGACTCAACAATTTCTCAACAGACTAAACATGGGTTGACTTCAGATCATTCTAAACTTGAACTTGGTCAAGGCAGAAGCCTTAAGACTGAAGGTATTTTGCATGCCTAGGGTTTTTAGCTTCACCTATCCCTTAAGGGAAAATCTTACTTTTTTTAAATGAATAAATTCATCAACAAAGGTTATCATAAAGAGTTCATTGTGCCCATCAAGAAAATTACTTAAAAATCAAATGTTACAGCTGAGTCATAAAAGCTGGTAACCTTTAATGTAGAACTCTCTCAGCATGCCATTGCTCATTGAGGCCTGGCACCACAAGCAAACAGTATGGCGTTATGGATTTTGATTGAATTCAATTTTAATTTCTACAGGATTCTAGATATTAATATATTTAGTCCTTTCTGTTGTTGACAATTCATTTAAAATTCAATGTGTTTAAAAAGGTCATCATTTTTTTGCATAGCATTAGAAATGTTCTTATATTAAACACTTTTATCCATGTTAATGACTTGGAAAGGTGAAGTGGAAAAATACAAATAGCATTAAAATGCTACTTAAATATCATGCAGAATGGGCAGGCAAGGACCTTTTTACAAGTTAAAACTCCATTTGAAGTCATACATGCATTTCTGGCCATAAATGATGAGGTTTTAGCCTGACAATGTTCATCCTTGTAAGCATTTAAAAGAAAATAGACTGAATAAAATATATATCCTCCAAGCACAGTGAATTCTTCTTTATCAAATATCAAAGTGTTACTGATGATCAGAAGAGAATGGAGAATATATGGAGAATACATTCTCAGAACATCACGATATTCTCTCCCCTCTTCCTATGCCCAGGACACAGTACTCAGGTTTCTTTGCAAATGAGGGTGTATTAGTCCTGGTGGGATGGCTGACAGCAGTTATTCTTTGTTGTTTCTGCATCCTGTCTTGGGGATTATCTGATATACTTCCAAGATACATTTAGAATGTACTGTCACTTACCCCACCTTAAGATGTTCTAAGTACACATGCTAGGTCCAATGTATCCTTTTTCCATATTCAAGATGATGTTTTTGTTTTTAAAACTTTGTTCTCTGAGGGGTTAAATAAGATCCTCAGGCTCCCAAAGTTAATAATAAGTGAACCAGTATTCAAACATACAGTGAATCTCATGATGATGCTAAATATTTTACTTGAGATAAATTTCAAGTTTATAATAAATACCAAGTAAGAATTTGAAAAAGAAGAGAGAAACAGGAATCCCATTTTGATCTTTACACTAGCTTTGACTGCTTAGAAGTGAAAACAGATAAAATGATGGCTGAGCATGTCAGTGCATGTCTAATCTCAGGACTAGGGGCAGAAGCAAGTATGCCTCTGTGAGTTCAAGACCAGCCAGGACTATAACTTGAGTTCCAGGCCAGTGAGGGATACAGAGTGAGACCCTAGTCCCTTCCACAGAAAAACACATCAGTTTGCCTTCAATACCATTTGAAGTTATGTTATTTACTGCCAGTGCCATTGGGATTTTTCTTTTAAACAAATCATTGAAATACCATACTGTTTGCATCAGGTTTGTCTATGGACATGTCTGTGGAGCATTTTTTTTTTTTTTTTTTAACTTTTAACTGATAGAAAAGGCCTAGCCCATTGTGGGCAGTGTCATTCCTAGGCAACTGGGCCTGAGCTTTATAAAGATCAAAAGTGTTTTTAACTCCATTAAGGAAGGCTTTATGAATTACAAATTTCATCCCCACTTTTACATAGTTTCTAACAAAACTCATAATAGTTTCAAACATAGTAAAGTGTTACAACGCCTATAAATCCAGTCATTATTTCTCCATCAAAAGTATATAAAAATATTACTTTCGTTTTTCCAAGAGCCCAGTTATCAAGACCAGCCTTTTCCAAAATGGCAGCACAGGTGTCTGGGCTCACTGGGGGCTCTTCACTCGATTTGTAGCAGAGAATGTAATACCTGAAAATGATAAAAATGTCTGGTTGGTTTGTGCAGTGGTCCAACATCTCAACAGTGGTAGCCACTCAGCAACTCTGTCATGTTGAAGGGCTGAGATTCCCAGATTTAATGCTTGGCTCCCTTATATAGTCCCAGAATGAGAACAAAGTGAGATAGATACAAACCAAGAGTCTTCTGTAGTTTCACTCCTGTGTTTGCTCTTCATTTTGTTCATATACTTCATATATAGGAAGCCATTTAATACTCATAAGCACATGAAATATGTTTATGATTTATGTGTGCAGATAACTAGAAAGTCATATTATAGAGGCTTACAGAACTTAAATCACATTGAGGATGAATATTTAATAAATGACAGGATTGGGGTTCAAGCTGAGTTTGACTTTAAATCACGGGTATTCACTGTAATGGCTAAACTGGGTTGTCAACTTGACATACCTGAGAGGAGAAAACCTTCTCTTGTTGTTGAAGGCAATTGAAGAAGTGCCTGCATCAAATTTGCATATGTGCTTGTCTGTGGGGCATCTTCTGATTGCTAGTCTATATAAGAAGGGCTAATGTGAGTGGCTAAGCAGTTGTGCCTGGGCTGAATAAGAAACCTAGCTGAATGTGAACCTAGGGAACACGCTATTAAACAGCATTCTTCTGTTGGTTCTCCCTTCAAGCTCTTGCCTTTTGTTCCTCCCTTGACTCGCCTCAATGATGGACTATAACATGTAGGCTAAAATAGGACTTTCTTTCCCAAGTTGTTTTTGTTAGTGTTTTATCACAGCAAAGAAAACAAACTAGAACCTACTAAACACTATCCTGCCATCAGTGAGCTGTGCTCAGGAGATTGTGAGCAAAATGATTATGCTATTAAATGGATCTGCTTTCACTGTGTTTGTTTGTTTGTTTGTTTGTTTTGTTTTTCTGAGACAGGGTTTCTCTGTGTAGCCTTGGCTGTCCTGGAACTCATTTTGTAGACCAGGCTAGCCTTGAACTCAGAAATCTGCCTGCCTCTGCCTCCCAAGTACTGGGATTAAAGGCATGTGCCACCACTGCTAGGCTGAGCTGCTTTCTCTGGATCTGATGATAGGGTTCATTGAAAATAAATAAAAACAGTGAAACTGCTACAGTTTAGAGCTTACATATCTCTCATGGCCCATGTTTTAAAGACCTGTCCTGTGGAACAGCTTTTGGATGACTATAGGAATCCCAAGATCCATCGGGAGATTGTCAGGTTTCTGGGGATGTATCCTTAAAGAGATTATTGGGACCACTATCCCCTTCCTCTTCCATTTCTCTTTGTTCCCTGACTCCCATTAGGCATCTTGTTTTGTTTCAACATGTGACTGTGATTTGCAACTGTAGGCCCAAAGTTGTGGAGCCAATGAATGGACTAGAAGCCCCAATCAACCTTTTATCTTTATCAATTGGCTATTTCAGGTGGTTCATTACAATTGGTGGAAATCTGATAAACATACCTAGTGTCTTGTGCAAAGTAAGATCATATTGGGCACTTCCCTTGTGGGGCAGTGGACCGTACCAGGAAACTTGGTAAGGCAGAGTGGGTCTGAGATACTGATATTCTGGTACCCACCTGAGATGGTAGATGCCTCCTCACTGCTTGCTCCCTGACAGATTCCTGGCCTGGCACACATGTTCACACTCCCTGAGTTGGTCACACAGCTCAGAACAGAGTTCTCCATTCTAATGAGGTATCTGGAGACCCTGAGGGTTTAGCCAATAAGCTTCCCTTCCTTGACGTTCCTCCATGCAAAAGGTATTAAATCTCTGGTCCACCCTGAGAAGTTGGTATGCATTCATTTTCCATGATGAGCAGTCAATAAATGGTATGGATAAACATGGACTGTCTGTACTACTGAGAACTGCTGTGGGGAGCATGGAGAAGGCTTTTGCCTACAGAGTCACAGCCTCTGTCTCCCATAGAAAGTGTCTGTGTTTCCAGACAACTGCCACCAAGCTAAGACAATCTCTGATGAGCTAAGCCAGAGCTCCCATCTCCCCTAGCCACTGTTCTCAGCTCATCTGCCCACAAAGGTCTCAGCTGTGGACCTCTCTATCCTCATTCCCAACTCCTCTGTGCAGCATCCCAGCAGTGACTGGGTGCTCTCAAGTCAAGGAACTCCAACTTAGGCTGGACCACATCTTAGACTGCATTTTCCCATCCCTGGTGCGGTTGCTCAATGCTTTCCTAAAGCCCAGCACCCGAGGCTGTGCATGGGATAAGCTTAGCCATGCTCCCTGCATTTTGCTTTCCTAGCAGCATATTCTACACCCCATCAGTTGAGGGGAACGTAGAACAACATTCCCTTAAAGTGGTTTTCTTGTTGTAAAGCAGAAAAGCCTCTCTGTAATTACTGAGGAAAAGGTACAGAGTGTTCCCCATCTGAGGAGGGTTAGTCAGTTCCAGAAGGCTATGAAGTCCTACTGCGAGTTTTGGGAGACCTTTCTAAATTGTTCTCCCTCTGAACTGTCTATGCTGAATTGGGTGACAGCTTTCAAAACAGTGACAGAGAAAAGATTTAGCCTCCCCCCCCCCTGGTACTTTCTGCTATTTAGAACAGAGATTCGTTTTTTCCCCACTATATCTATAGCTTTTACTATCTCTTTCATATTTATCATATAGTAATTTGCTATTCTATAGTATCATGGGGCTTTGAAACATAAGTAATTCTCTTTCCCCTCCTCAAGACAGGGTTTCTTTGTGTAGCCTTGGCTGTCCTGGAACTTTCAAAGATCCAAAGCCTCTGCTTCCTGAGTCCTGGGATTAAAGGCAAGTGCCACCACTGCCCAAGGAACTCTCACTTTTTAATTTCTAAATAAATAATTTACCTGCAACCAACACAAAGGATTTAGTTTTTCTTGCAGTATATATTATAAAACCATGGATATTTTGATAGCATGAAGCTCATACTTTTTAGCCCAAATGGTTGTCTCATTTCCTCTCTTGTTCCTGCATGAATGCCTACTCTCCCAATCCACCTTAATCCAAATCCACTTAGCTTTTCGGAACACCACTTTTATTGGGATCCTAATAGATTCCTTTCCATCTCTTTTTCACTCTTTAGTGTCATGAGGTAAGCAGTTTTGCTTGAATGCATAGCCTGTTTATACTGCTGTCCTGTATAAAATCCTACTTCCTGTCTTCCCTAATAACTGCATTTTCTGGCAATTCCTGGTTTATGGTTCCTGATCTTGACATTTTAATATAATGGTCTTTCACCCTGTAGACTCTTGCATTGTGTACACCAGTCTTTTGAACTTGTCATTTGCTAAGTTGTATTGCTTGTTAACTTCCCATGTCCCAAACATAGAAGTGGATGCTCACAGTCAGCTATTGGATAAAACACAGGGCCTCCAATGGAGGAGCTAGAGAAAGTACCCAATGAGCTAAAGGGGTCTGCAACCCTATAGTTGGAACAACAATATGAACTAACCAGCACCCCCAGAGCTCGTGTCTCTAGCTGCATATGTATCAGAAGTTGGCCTAGTTGGCCATCAGTGGAAAGAGAGACCCATTGGTTGTGCAAACTTTATCTGCCTCAGTACAGGGGAATGCCAGGGTCAAGAAGTGGGAGTGGGTGGGTGGGGGAGTAGGTGGGTGGGGGAGTGGGTGGAGGAGCAGGGGGGGCACTTTTGGGATGGCATTGGAAATGTAAATGAAATAAATACCTAATTAAAAAAAAAGAACTTCAGGTCTCTAAAGAAAGAAATTAAAGAAGATCTCAGAAGATGGAAAGATCTCCCATGCTCATGGATTGGCAGGATCAATATAGTAAAAATGGCTATCTTGACAAAAGCAATCTACAGATTCAATGCAATCCCCATCAAAATTCCAACTCAATTCTTCAATGAATTGGAAAGGGCAATCTCCAAATTCATCTGGAATAACAAAAAACCTAGGATAGCAAAAACTCTTCTCAAGGATAAAAGAACCTATGGTGGAATCACCATGCCTGACCTAAAGCTCTACTATAGAGCAATTGTGATAAAAACTGCATGGTACTGGTATAGTGACAGACAAGTAGACCAATGGAATAGAATTGAAGACCCAGAAATGAACCCACACACCTATGGTCACTTGATCTTTGACAAGGGAGCTAAAACCATCCAGTGGAAAAAAGACAGCATTTTCAACAAATGGTGCTGGCACAACTGGTGGTTATCATGCAGAAGAATTCGAATTGATCCATTCCTATCTCCTTGTACTAATGTCAAATATAAGTGGATTAAGGAACTCCACTTAAAACCAGAGACACTGAAACTTATAGAGGAGAAAGTGGGGAAAAGCCTTGAAGATATGGGCACAGGGGAAAAATTCCTGAATAGAACAGCAATGGCTTGTGCTGTAAGATTGAGAATTGACAAATGGGACCTCATAAATTTGCAAAGCTTCTGCAAGGCAAAAGACACTGTTAATAAGTCTAAAAGGCCACCAACAGATTAGGAAAGAATCTTTACCTATCCTAAGTCAGATAGGGGACTAATATCCAATATATATAAAGAACTCAAGAAGGTGGACTCCAGAAAATCAAACAACCTCATTAAAAAATGGGGCTCAGAGCTAAACAAAGAATTCTCAACTGAGGAATACCGAATGGCTGAGAAGCACCTGAAAATAATGTTCAATATCCTTAATCATCAGAGAAATGCAAATAAAAACAACCCTGAGATTCCACCTCACACCAGCCAGAATGGGTAAGATGAAAAATTCAGGTGACAGCAGATTCTGGAGAGGATATGGAGAAAGAGGAACACTCCTCCATTGTTGGTGGGATTGCAAGCTTGTACAACCCCTCTGGGAATCAGTCTGGCGGTTTCTCAAAAAACTGGACATAGTACTACCGGAGGATCCCGCAATATGTCTCCTGGGCATATATACAGAAGATGTTCCAACCGGTAAGAAGGACATGCTCCACTATGTTCATAGCAGCCTTATTTATAATTGCCAGAAGCTGGAAAGAACCCAGATGCCCCTCAACAGAGGAATGGATACAGAAAATGTGGTACATTTACACAATAGAGTACTACTCAGCTATTGAAAAGAATGAATTTATGAAATTCCTAGGCAAATGGATGGATCTGGAGGGCATCACCTTGAGTGAAGTAACTCAATCACAAAAGAACTCACATGATATGTACTCACTGATAAGTGGATATTAACCCAGAAACTTAGAATACCCAAGATATAAGATACAATTTTCGAAACACATGAAGCTCGAGAAGAAAGAAGTCCAAGGTGTGGATACTTTGCCTCTTATTGGAGTTGGGAGCAAGGCACCCATGAAAGGAGCTACAGAGAAAGAGTTTGGAGCTGAGTCAAAAGGATGGACCATCTGGAGACTGCCATAATCAGCCTCCAAATGCTGACACCATTGCATACACTAGCAAGATTTTGCTGAAAGGACCCTGACATAGCTGTCTTTTGTGAGATTATGCAGGGACCTAGCAAATAGAGAAGTGGATGCTCACTGTCAGCTACTGGATGGATCACAGGGCCTCCAAAGGAGGAGCTGGAGGAAGTACCCAGGGAGCTGGGGGGATCCGCAAACCTATAGGTGGAACAACAATATGAACTAACCAGTATCCTCCCCAGAGCTCGTGTCTCTAGCTGCCTATGTGTCAGAAGATGGCTTGGTTGGCCATCAGTGGAAAGAAACGCCCATTGGTCGTGCAGACCTTATATGCCTCAGTACAGGGGAATGCCAGGGCCAAGAGGTGGGAGTGGGTGGGTGGGGGAGTGGGTATGGGAGGGTGTGGGGACTTCTGGGAAAGCATTGGAAATGTAAATGAAATAAATACCTAATAATAAAAAATGTGAAAAAATACATTTACTATATAAAAATTTAATTTTACAATGATTTTATATGTTAAGAACTCTTTGTACTTAATGGATTCTTTCTTAAATTAGAAAAGATTAAATTGACTTTTACATTTAATTGATTTTCTACATCTGCGAAGTCTCCATAGACATGACATTATTCAATTTATCATTATAACCATTCTATCAGATGATCATAGCACACTTAGGAGATGAGGAAACTGAAATACCATAGAGGCCATGGGTTCTTAACCCTCTACTGCTGGCATTTGGGTGTGGAGATCTTTGTTATAGGAGCTGCCCTCTGAGATGTAGTTGACATGATTAGCTATATACATACCCTCTATGTGGGAGTACCCATGTCTAAGGCATGACATTCCCAAATGTCTCCCAATATTTGTAGGTATCTTTTGAGGGGCACCATATCTTCTACTACAGAACTGTCGGTGTGGTCCCATGGCTACACAGCAAGTGGTAGCATTGGACTGAGAACTCAGATCTCTCAGCTCTTCAGTACAGAGCCTTAGACCCTCCAGCATCTTTCACATGCATCCTGTCTCACCACAGAGGCATCCCAGAGCACAGCAGACTCAACTAATAATAGCTACATTGTCTTTTTACTGCACAAATAAAATGCCTCCTCCCTAAGGTGCCTAGACTACTTGCTGTTTTATGTTCTACAATCCTCATGAAGATTTTTAAAAACATAAACAGCAAAATGGAAACTTAAGTAATCCACATACCTCTTTATAAAGTTAGCGAAGAGTATCCGATGTGAATAACCAAGCCTTCGAATTCTTGCTGTTTCCAAAATCCCTGTGCAACGCAGCTGGAGCAGAACTTTCTCCTTGTCATACTTTCTTGCCTGTCGCTCATTATTTGGTTTGATGCAACGGACAAAATGAGGTTGGCCCACTACCATTTTAGATAATAAATCCATCAAGGAGTACTATAATATACAACAAGAATCAATTTTATGGTATGATATTTAAAATGTTTGAGTTTGTAGGTCTTCATTTTTATTACAAGGTTACAGTTTTAAAATTCAACGTTACAAGTGGTTAGTCACAGTAAGTGAGAAAAGATCTGATATAATGAAGAGCAACTCTCTAAACATTACAGATTCAATGATAAACATGTAGAGGCAATAACTAGGAGGTTGCCTATAAAAAGTTTGCTGACAAATGCTTAAGGTTTACCACTAATTAAGTGATAAATTTATTTACTAATTTTTACATACTATCTAAGTAATTATATCCTATCAAGCAAACATACCAAATTACAATATTGAGACACACAAATTGGTTAATTTACTTTATATACTAATTACCTTGTCCTATTCTGTCTTTGTAGAAAGTATAAGAAGCAAACACTTTAACGTCTGTTGGAATCATCTAGTTTAAAATTAGGGCAGGGAAGTTAGTTTCATATATAGGACACATATAAAAATAATCAAAGTGATATCCATTTAACAATTAAACAGTGCTATAGTTCATTAGCAAATTGATTTATGGAGAATATTTTATTAATATAGATATTAAAACTGTATTCTGTACCAATGCTTCACTAAAATAGTAACCAATTATCAGTCAGTCAAGAATAACTTAACAGGAACCTCTGGGTGGCCTGGACAGGAGCCTTCCGGTTTTTCTTCTGCACCCAGAGCTGATCCTTGCCACAGAGCTACATAGACAAATACAGCCGGGAGAGAGCTGGTCTCCCAGGAGTGTCTACATACCTGTGAGCACAGGTAAGACTACCACTTCTCTTCAAATTTCTCGCCCAAGAGGGACCCTCACAAAGCCATCAGGATGCAGAAACCAAGGATCAGCTGGGGACAGGATCCTTTTGATCTCTGTCTGCACCCCAGAGCTGATCCTATACCATAGCTTTCCATACCTAGATTCCTCCCAGAGAGAACTGGTCTCCCAGGAGTACTGACACATAGGCTTAGAGGACATATAAGCCACAGTCAGAGACAGCAAGACCAGCTAACATCAGAGATAACCAGATGGCAAAAGGCAAGTGCAAGAATATAAGCAACAGAAACCAAGGCTAATTGGCATCATCAGAACCCAGTTCTCCCACCACAGTGAACCCAACACACCAGAAAAGCAAGACTTTGATTTAAAATCACACCTCATGATGATAATGATAGAGGAATTTAAGAAGGATATAAACAACTCCCTTAAAGAAATATAAGCCAATACAGGTAAATAAGTAGAAGCCCTTAAAGAGGAAACACAAAAATCCCTTAAAGAATTACAGGAAAACATAACCAAACAGGTAAAAGAACTGAACAAAACCATCCAAGATGTAAAAATGGAACTAGAAACAATAAAGAAACCACAAAGGGAGTCAACACTGGAGATAGAAAACCTAGGAAAGAGATCAGGAGTGATAGATGCAGGCATCACCAACAGAATACAAGAGATAGAAGAGAGAATCTCAGGTGCAGAAGATACCATAGAAAACATTGACAGAACAATCAAAGAAAAAGAAAAATGCAAAAAGCTCCTAACCCAAAACATCCAGGAAATCCAGGATACAATGAGAAGAACAAACCTAAGGATAATAGGTCTAGAAGAAAGTGAAGATTCCCAACTTAAAGGGCCAGTAAATATCTTCAACAAAATTATAGAAGAAAACTTCCCTAACAGGTAAACATCCTGTAGAGATGTCTATGAACATATAAGATAAGATGTCTATCCCTAGAAAGAGATGTCTATGAACATATAAGAAGCCTACAGAACTCCAAATAAACTGGACCAGAAAAGAAATTCCTCCCATTACACAATATTCAAAACATCAAATGCACTAAACCAAGAAAGAATATTAAAGCTGTAGGGGAAAAGTTCAAGTAACATATAAAGGCAGACCTATCAGAATTACACCTGACTTCTCCCCAGAGACTATGAAAGCCAAAGAATGCTGGGAAGATCTGATACAGACCCTAAGAGAACACAAATGCCAGCCCACGCTACTATACCCAACAAAACTCTCAATTAACATAGACAAAAAAACCAAGATATTCCATGACAAAACCAAATTCACACAAGATATTTCCACAAATTCAGCCCTACAAAGGATAACAGATGGAAAACACGAACACAAGGAGGGAAACTACACTCTAGAAAAAGCAAGAAAGTAATCTTCTTTTAATGAATCCAAAAGAAGAGGACCAAACAAACAAACAAACAAACCAACAAAACATCAAAAATAACAGGGAGCAACAATCACTATTCCCTAATATCTCTTAACATCAATGCATTCAATTCCCCAATAAAAAGACAAAAACTAACTGACTGGATATGTAAATAGGACCCATCATTTTGCTGCATACAGGAAATGCAACTCATTGTCAAAGACAAACACAACCTCAGAGTAAAGGGCTGGAAAACAATTTTCCAAGCAAGTGGTTCCAAGAAACAAGTGGCCATTCTAATATCAGATAAAATTGACTTTCAACCAAAAGTCATCAAAAAATTTAAGGAAGGACACTTAATACTCATTATAGGAAAAATCTGACAAGAAGATCTCTCAATTATGAACGTCTATGTTCCCAATGCAAGGGCACCCACATTCATATAAGAAACTTTAGTAAAGCTAAAAGCAACATTGCACCTCACACAGGGGACTTCAAAATGCCACTCTCATCAATTGTCAGATCAGGGAAACACAAAATAAACAGAGACACAGTGACCTAACTAACAGAAGTTATGTACCAAAGATATCTATAACATTAACATTAACAGATATCTATAGAACATTTCATCCTAAATCAAAGGAATATACCTTCTTCTCAGCACCTCATGGTACCTTCTCCTAAACTGACCATATAACTGGTCACAAATCAGACCTCAACAGATATAAGAAGATTGAAATAATCCCATGCCTTCTATCAGATTACTACAGAATAAGGCTGGTCTCCAATAGCAACAAAAACAACATAATGCCCACATACACATGAAAGCTGAATAACACTCTACTCAATGATAACTTGGTGAAGGAAGAAATATAGAAAGAAATTAAAGACTTTTTAGAATTTAATGAAAATGAAGGTATAACATACCCAAACTTATGGGACAAAATGAAAGCATTCCTAAGAGGAAAATTCATAGCTCTGAGTGCCTCAAAAAAGAAACCGGAAAGAGCATACACTAGCAGCTTGACAGCACACCTAAAAGCTCTAGAACAAAAGGAAGCAAATACACCCAAGAGGAGTAGATGACAGGTAATAATCAAACTCAGGGCAGAAATCAACCAAGTAGAAACAAAAAGAACTGTACAAAGAATCAACAAACGAAGGAGCTGGTTCTTTGAGAAAAATCAACAAGGTAGATAAACCCTTAGCCAGACTAACCAGAGTGCACAGAGACAATATCCAAATTAACAAAATCAGAAATGAAAAGGGAGATAAAACAACAGAATCCAAAAAATCATCAGATCCTACTACAAAAGCCTATACTCAGCACAACTGGAAAATCTTTTAAATGGACAATTTTCTATATTAGATACCAAATACAAAGTTAAATTGGGACCAGATAAATTGTCTAAACATTCCCATAATACCTAAAGAAATAGAAACAGTCATTAAAAGTCTCCCAACCAAAAAAAAAAAAAAAAAAAAAAAAAAAAAGAGCCCAGGACCAGATGGTTGGCATGTAGAAATCTATCAGACCTTCCAAGAAGGTCTAAAACAAATGAAACAAATGCTCTTCAAACTATTCCACAAAATAGAATCAGAAGGAACACTACCCAATTCTTTCTATGAAGCCACAGTTATGTTTATATCTAAACCATACAAAGACCCAACAAAGAAAGAGAACTTCAGACCAATTCCCTTATGAATATTGATTAAAAAATACTTGATAATCCACCTCTGTATTTGCAGGCACTGGCATAGCCTCACTTGAGACAGCTATATCAGGGTCCTTTCAGCAAAATCTTGCTGGAATATACAATAGTGTTTGGGTTTGGTGGCTGATTATGGGATGGATTCCCGGTGGGGTAGTCTCTGGATGGTCCATCCTTTCATCTTAGCTCCAAACTTTGTCTCTGAACTCCTTCCATGTGTGTTTTGTTCCCTAGTCTAAGGAAGAATGAAATATCCACACTTTGATCTTTGTTCTTCTTGATTTTCTTGTTTTGCAAATTGCATCTTGGGCAAAATTGCATCTAAGTTTCTGGGCTAATATCCACTTATCAGTGAGTGCATATCAAGTGACTTGTGATTGGATTACCTCACTAAGGATGATATCCTCCAGATACATCCATTTGCCCAAGAATTTCATTAATTCATTGTTTTTTGTCTGTTTATTTTATTTTTTAATTAAATATTTTCTCATTTTACTTTTCAAATGCTATCCCAAAAGTCCCCCATACCCTCCCCCTCCCTTACCCACCCACTCCCACTTCTTAGCCCTGGTGTTCCCTGTACTGAGGCATATAAAGTTTGCAAGACTAAGGGGCCTCTCTTCCCAATGATGGCCCACTAGGCCATCTTCTGCTACATATGCAGCTAGAGACATGAGCTCTGGGGGTTCTGGTTAGTTCATATTGTTGTTCCACCAATAGGGTTGCATACCGCCTCAGCTCCTTGGGTACTTTCTCTAGTTCCTCCATTGGGGGCCCTGTGTTCCATCCAATAGCTTCCAAACGCTGACACCATTGCATATACTAGCAAGATTTTGCTGTAAGGACCCAGATATAGCTGTCTCTTGTGAGACTATGCCGGGGCCTAGCAAACACAGAAGTGGATGCTCACAGTCAGCTATTGGATGGGTCACACAGCCCCCAATGGAGGAACTAGAGAAAGTACCCAAGGAGCTAAAGGGAACTGCAACCCTATATGTGGAACAACAATATGAACTAACCAGTACCCCGGAGCTCTTGTCTCTAGCTGCATATGTATCAAAAGATGGCCTAGTCAGCCATCACTGGAAAGAGAGGCCCTTTGGACTTGCAAACTTTATATGCCCCAGTACAGGGGAACGCCAGGGCCAAAAAGGGGGAATGGGTGGGTAGGGGATTGGGGGGGGTGGGTATGGGAGACTTTTGGGATAGCATTGGAAATATAAACAAGGAAAATACCTAATTAAAAAAAAAAGAAGATGGAAAGATCTCTTATGCTAATGGATTGGCAGAATTAATATAGTAAAAATGGCCATCTTGCCGAAAGCAATCTACAGATTCAATGCAATCCTCATCAAAATTCCAACTCAATTCTTCACAGAGTTAGAAAGGGTGATTTGCAGACTCATCTGGAATAAAAAAAAAAAAAAAAAAAAAAACCAAACTAGTATAGCAAGAACTATTCTCAACAATAGAAGAACCTCTGGTGAAATCACCATCCCTGACTTTAAGCTGTAGTACAGAGCAATAGTGATAACAATTGCATGGTATTGGTACAAAGACAAGCAGGAAGATCAGTGGAATAGAATTGAAGATCCAGAAATGAACCCACACACATATGGTCACTTTGACAACAGAGTTAAAACCATCCAGTGGAAAGAAGACATCATTTTCAACAAATGGTGCTGGTTCAACTGGCGGTCAGCATGTAGAAAAATGTAAATCAAACTATTCTTATCTCCTTGTACAAAGCTCAAGTCCATGTAGATCAAGGACCTCCACTTAAACACAGATTCACTGAAACTGTAGAAAAGAAAGTGGAGAAGAGCCTTCAGCACATGGGTACAGGGGAAAATTTCCTGAACAGAACACCAATAGCTTATGCTCTAAGATAAAGAATTGACAAATGAGACCTCATAAAACTGCAAAACTTTTGTACGGCAAAAGACACTGTCAATAAGACAAAAAGACCACCAACAGATTGGGAAAGGATCTTTAGCAAACCTAAAACAAATAGTGGGCTAATATCCAATATATATAAAGAACTCAAGAAGATGAACTATAGAAAAATCAAATAATGCTATTAAAAAGTGGGGTACAGAGCCAAATAAAGAATTCTTATCTGAGGAATACCGAATGGCTGAGAAGCACCTGAAAAAATGTACAACATCCTCAATCATCAGGGAAATGCAAATCAAAACAACCCCGAGATTCCATCTCACACCAGTCAGAATTGCTAAGATTCAAAATTCAGGTGACAGGAGATGCTTGTGAGGATTTGGAGAAAGAGGAACACTCTTCCATTGTTGGTGTGATTGCAGGTTGGTTCAACCTTTCTGGAAATCAGTCTGGCTGTTTCTCAGAAAATTGGACATAGTACTACCTGAGGGCCCAGCTATACCACTCCTGGGCATATACCCAGAAGATACTCCAACATGTAATGAGGACACATGCTCCACTATATTCATAGCAGCCTTATTTATAATAGCCAGAAGCTGGAAAGAACCCATATATCCCTCAACAGAGGAATGGATACAGAAAATGTGGTACATTTATAAAATGGAGTACTACTTAGCTATTAAAAACAATGAATTC